>NC_136863.1:31226304-31826304 GCF_951799975.1 Gobius niger | reverse complement strand
GTGACAAAAACGACGAAAACGTGAGGGCAAAAAACGAGGAAGAAGCTTTGATGAGTTATGTCGGTCTTAGCTTTCAAATGATGCGTTACACTGGCCGAAAGGCTGTAAGCTCTCAGGTGTGCTCAGCTAAGAGTTAAGAGGAGTTAAGGAGTTAAGAGTTTTCTCCCGTAACGTCATAAAGCTTACCCCGCACGATGCTCATTTTATGATGCTTTTTTATTTATTTTATTTATCCTTTATTCATACAGGTTTGTTCCTTGAGACTCAACGTCTCAGTTACAGGAGACCTGTTTCAAACCTGTCAATTATTAACAGTTCAGAAAGTTTTACAAATATATTAAATATATACAAAAACTAATACAAATACAAACATTGTGATTAGGTTTTTGCTCCACTCATGCAACGACCTCACCACTTTTTGTTGTTTATTTCAGATGGATTTTTTTTATATCTAATTCCCAGCCTGATTTAGTCAGCTTTAAACCCACAAACACAAGGCAATATTGTATATATATAAATTTTTGTTAATCAAACAAGATATCCAAAAACTTGTTTCTAATTTAACAATGCATTTAAATCATCAATCACTTAGATTTCAGTGTTGAAGTTATAGGCAATGTTTATGCAAAAAAGGCCTTGTTTTTAGTTGAAAACATAAAGTAACTTGCAAAGAAAACAATACATTTTTTTCTCATATTCATATCAGTAATGTTCAGCAATAGTTTTATAATGATATCTATGAATGTAATGTTTTCCCTATTCACCTGCTGTGTCTCGCCTTAAAGCTGAATTATGCGACTTTTATGTGGAAAATAAAGTTGATGTTTGTGTGTGTTAGTCCTTGTAGTGACCCAGTGGTTGTATGAGTGGTCAGCAGGGCGCCATCACAGTGGTCTCTACAACGCTCCAGGATCAATTGTTTGGTAGGTTTATTCTGCTGACGGAGCCTCTCACCAGAAAACCTACAAAACAATTGATCCTGGAGCGTTGTAGAGACCACCGTGATGGAAGGTAAAGGCGCCGTGCTAAACTCACACAGCCGCTGGGTCACTACAAGGCAGTGTTCATTTTCATGGAGCTGCTCCACATGAATAAAGCACAAACCTGTTCATTTGGCAGTGAATTTACATGATCTGAGGTTCTTTCAAAAGAAAGTCAAAAGAAGTTTGGATGATTTTAGTCTCTCCTTTTCATTTTTGTTTAGTCCTTTTTTAATCGACTAAAATATCTGGACATTTTAGTCATAGTTTAAGTCTCATGAGAAACTTTTAATTTAGTTTTAGTCCAACTTTAGTCGTCAAAAATATCACTTTGACTAAAATATAGACTAAATATTTTAGTCGACGACATGAACACTGCTACAAGGTCAAATATCAACGATGATTTCTCCATAAAAAGTTGCATAATGCGCCTTTAAACTGCAGATGAGACACAAGTGTTTATGTGAACATGAGTTTTTTTGTAATTGCGCATACGTCAACATCACACTTGTGACCTGGTGTTTATTTCGCGCACACCTCTCGATTCAAACAAGCAATTGCGAACAGTTTTTTTTTTTTTTTTCGGTCCAAACACAAAAACGATCTTTATCTTTAGTAATAACAACAGCTCGGTCATGTGTCCCCCCCCCTCCTTTCCCTCCCCTCCTTTCCCTCACCGCTAAATGTCTCTATCACGGCCCTATAGGCGGCGAGTGGGTTATAGCCCCATATCGGTGACATACGGCGCGGGCTCCATTTGGGCGCCGACAGTTATGGTCCTCGCGGTCATGTGACTGATTCCTCCTGTGCCCTTGTGCTGTGGCGGCGAGTGTGAGTGTGTGTGTGTGTGTGAGTGTGTGTGTGAGTGTGTGTGTCTCCCGCTTCTGATAAATATAGCCATTTTACTGACGAAGCGGCGCAGCCAGACACTGTGTCCCGTTTGTGGGGGTGACGACGTTTGAGGTCTCAATACAAGAGGTTTAGGAGGTGTTACCGTTTATGCTTTATTTTACAATGGCAGGTTTCACTATTGAGCTAGTTCAGCGTTTGTGCCTAGATTCATGTGGGAATTAACTTCTCAGGCCACACCTCTTAACCCAAGAATTTCTTCTCCGATTTGGCTTTACCCGAATCGAAAAGCTTCTTGGAAACAAAGCGTCAAATATCGCCGAAAACTAGAAGAACAAGGGGAATGAAAACAGAGGAAACAAATTGCAACAAAAATGTGACATGAATGGGGATGAAAATGCGGCGAAAAAGCAGCAAAACGCATATAAATGTCTGTGTCGATAGAATATTTTTTGGAATATAACTGACCTTGCATCACATGAATGATCGCATTGTGAGGGACTATTTTCTCACAGCTCACTCCACCGCTGCGTAGCTTATACAACCACGAAGCTGATGCTGGTCAAATATAAGTTATTTTAAATGCAAAATGGTGAAAAATATTCTATCAACACAGACATGTATATGGTTAGTCTGGTGTTATAAGTGAGAAAAAAGTGGTGAAAAAGCAATAAAAATCTGAGCAATGAACAGAGCCGGTGCTGGCCTTTCGGGGACCCTAAGCAAAAATCCACACGGGGACCCTAAGGTATGCAACCCAAGGCTATTCGACGAAGAGCGAATGCATTTACGGTCAAAAACGGTTCCACTGTGCAGTAGTGCGGGGCAGGAGGGGAACATAATGACCTCAAATTCAGGCCCCGCCCCCTGTGTGAGAACCACTTACCACTAAGCCACTGTAAGACCGGGATTTAGGACTACTATTAGTCTGTTTCCCAACTTTTTTTAAATGGTAAATGGCTTTTCATCCCGTTCTCTCACCTCTGGTCCCCGACTGCAAAAAGTAATTCACTAGATTAGTTTAAATGTCTCCATCTGAGCATAATAATCCAAATTGTAGTTGTTTTGACTAGTTAAGATTTCGTTGGGCATTTGTCCTAGATTATTTCACTCGTTCTGAGATGTTTCTGACTCGTTTCAAGACATTTCCCCGTTATTTCAAGTAAGTTTCTCTGCCAATGTGGTAAGAAAAATGGTCTTGTCCCATTGGCAATTTCACTTTCTTATTTCAAGCGAGATTTACCATAGAACCAGTCTGAACTGTCATCAAACAAGCAAAATAATCTCTAAATGAGAGAAAACCCCTCAAAACAAGATACATTTCCTCAGTTCAAGTCATTTAAGCCAATGCTTGATATTTGCTTTTTGTAGCGCACAGTTTGGGAACCGCTGATTTAAAACGTCTGTGCACATTCAGAGAACCAGAGTTACCGTAAGTAACTGTGCTCATGAGAACCGAGTGGATTCAACTGCTCTTTGAGGCAAAAAGGCCAAGTAGAACAGCTTTATTCTCCTTTATTCGCCAAACCACTGTCCTGATTCTCCGCTAGAGACAATAAGAAGAGAGTTTAAATGAAAGTGTGAGTCCGAGCAGAGGGAACATGAGAGCGGCGCCCGGGACACTGCTTTTCACAAAAAACATGACATTCTATGGGCATTTTTATATTTATTCACGGCCTGTTTTAATTGTAAATGGTAAATGGTCTCAACTTATATAGCGCTTTTCCACCTACATTAGGCACTCAAAGCGCTTTACAGCAAGGATCCACTCACCCATTCATACTCTCATTCATACACCAATGTACGCAGACACTAGGGGCAATGTGGGTGAAGTGTCTTGCCCAAGGACACAACGACAATGTGCACTTTCAGGAGGTGGGAATCGAACCCCTGACCTTCCGATCATTAGACGACCCGCTCTACCATCTGCGCCACTGTAAATCGAAGCCTTTGTTATCTTTTATCTTTCACCTGCATGTAAGAATAAACATACAATAATGATTGAAATAATGAATGGGAAACATAATATTATTAGCCATATCTGAAGGAGGCAAATTGGTGTGAATGTTTTCAACAGATCAAGATGGTTTCAAGATGGTTTCTCAACACAAACAACACACATGAACCAGCTGATTTCACACTTACATGTACCGTGACATAACAAACGCATCTCCACGTGGTTCTTTTGGGACTCTTCCTGCAACCTAGCGTGAGCTCCTATAACCGCTGTAATTGCAAAACCATCTTGAAGTTGTGGAAACTTCCAACACTATAGTTTTATAAGGAAGTGAAATAAATAGCAAAGAAAGAAAAGATGATAATTCGCGCCAACTTCCTCGACCGTCCTGTAAAAAACAAAAAAGCTGAATTTGCCAGCCCCAAAGCCAATAGCTCGACTCTTTAACTCCACAGAAAAGTGAAGAGGCCACGCAGTTTAATGATGATTGCTCAAACCCCGGCTGCCGATTGGCCGCGCTTTGGCCGTGACTTCCTGCCCACTGTCCTCTGGCCTTGGCCTCTCTGCCTTTCCCTCTCCCTCCGTCTTCCTGTGGGAATCACCCGGTGCTCCGTCCCGCCTGTTTATGAAGTTCATCAAGTTTTTCCGCGTGCTCCTTTTCCTCTCCTCCTCCTCCTCCTTTCCCCCCCAGACGTCCCTCCCTCAGAGATAAAGGAAGAAAATGGCACAAGGTACTGACGGTAAATAAAGGCAGAAAGTTGTGCCATTTTGTAAAGTCCTTGGGTCAAAACAGAAAGAGATATTCAGCGTTATAAGTCTTACTGTGAGTGGCAATTGTTGTTTCAGCCCCGTTGTCTTCGAAAGGCTTTTGCTGCTCGCTGTATTATTGTGAAGGCCTGACGTTAAGCGTTCACCAGAAGCACATGGCTACTTAACATAAACACAGCGCTCGATTCTTTTGCGATAATGATGTTTTTTTGAACAGGTGCCGAGCCCCAGTGAGAATTCACACTGTTCCTGTTCTTTACAAATACGTGGATCTGGGATCAGGGGTGATTCTTCTTTCCCATGGGTGTGACTGACAGGTGCGTTAACCAATCGGAAAAGCCGGGTATGAAGCGCGCGGTAAAAACAAGGAAGTTAACATTTTGAGATGCACTGACCAGAAGGAGGGCGGAGACAAATGTGAACGATCTACGTCAGGGGTGTCCAAACTTTTTTCACAGAGGGCCACATACAGAAAAATATACGAAGAACAGGGCTCAGTAGAGGTCAGATATATAACTTCACCTGTACTGTGTTAAAGTTAACAGGAACACACTATTTTACACTACCCTTGATACATTGTACTTGCCAAATTTAGTACAATGTAATGTGTTACGGAACAATGTGTAATAAGTTGTACCTATGTTGTACATACACAATGGAATAATGTGTACTTTGCAGGTACATAATGTAATAAGATATGAGACCTTAAAGGAATAGGCCACCGTTTTTACATACTGAGATAATCTTCACTTTACTGTGCGGATGTCAAACTACTCCTGGTATTATTACGCCTTACAATATAGTTCCCCCTTTTATCCGCTTAGAAAATCCACATTGTTTAATTTTGTGTAATTATACTTTGTAGTGGAACACTTCACGTAACCATATTTAAATAGGGAAAACGTGGAAGAGCTTGGTAGCTTCTATCTTGACCTGTTTTGGAGCTATAGAGGAGAGAGGGAGAGGCTAAATGCTAACGCCGTCTGCGCTGTGTTTACGTGACTGAAGGCACGGGTGAAGACCAGACAGGTCCTAAAGAACTCGTCAAAGCTAAGGTAAGAACATATCTCAGTATGTAAAAACGGTGGCCTATTCCTTTAACTCTAATCCATAAGCCCTAACCCTAAAGGTCATATGTCCTATTACATTATGTACCTGCAAAGTACTAATACAGATTATTCCATTGTGTATGTACAACATAGGTACAAGTCATGACAGATTATTACTAAATGTTGTTAGGTACAATGTTTCAAGGTAGTGTAAAATAAAATGTTCACAATGCTTTTTAATTGAATATGTTTAAAATAAATAACAGCCTTCATCACAGCTTTCTATTAATTGATTTTCATTCATTTATTTCATTTTCATTTATTTTAGAAATGGCAGTTGGCCCGCGGGCCGTAGTTTGGACACGTCGTTTTTGCCACATTACACACATAATGCATAATGGCTGTTTCAATCAGTGTACGTTTGGAACGGGACGGAAAAACGTTCAATACATGGCAACAAGAAGAAAATCCTCTTAAAGGAACAGGCCACTGTTTTTACATACTGAGATACTATGTTCTTACCTGAGCTTAGACGAGTTGATGTGTACCTGTCTGGTCTTTGTGCGTGCCCTCAGTCACTCAAAAAGACCAAAGATGTTGTTAGCATAACCTCTCCCATTATATTCCGAAAGCTCCAGACGGGGTGAAGTAAGAAGTGACCAAGCTCTTCCACGGGCACACACAAAGACCTGACAGGTAAGTATCAACTCGTCTAAGCTCAGGTAAGAACATATCTCAGTATGGAACAAAATCCACCACAGGCTCCCGGTTGGACCCACCATTGCACATTGGGATTGAGCTCTACTTCCATCTGCTCATCGGCCTAACTGTCTGCTCTGGTACCAGACCCAGCTCTCGATCTGATCCACCACAAACCAAATCTTATCCACTACAGGAACACCTATGGACAAAATCCGTCTTTCTGTGAGCTCACCAGGGCCCCCTCACCATAAGAACCGTAGAGTCAGCTGCACCTTTTTAAAAGACTGGGGTGAAACATCTGGCCGACGGCTATCTTTGCCACAGTTAGTGACGGACACTGTAGCCCCCTTTTGTGTCGAGGGTCGATCTGATGTTGAGCCAGGCCCGATTTAGTTTTGCTCGCAGTAAGTCCGGTGATCATTTCTGAACTTTGAAAACGTGGAGGACAGTTCAAGTTTCTGTACGTCACTCAAGAAAATGAGTAAATGTAACAGATTACTTTCCCCTCCTCTGCCCACACATGCCCTCATACCTACATTAGACTTGTGCGCTGTCGGTGAATAGCTCTTTCTAAAGCAGGAGGAGGGGCCATTTGCGCTTCTAATTTAGAGCCCCTTTCTTCCTCTTTGCTAAATCCTTCTCATTGGCCCCCGTTTGGCCCCCGCCAAGGCCCCGCTCAGCATCGCGCGTCTGGCTGCCTCTTTTCTCTCTGTTTTTTTCTAATACTTCTTACCACAACTTCACAGGACGCTCGACAGCCCATGAAAAACTAGCGGCTAGCATGTCCCGCGCCTCCGCTAATTAGCCAAAATGGTGTCCTTTCTCTTTCTGTCTGGCCGCTTCGTCTCGGGAGGAGGAGGAGGAGGAGGAGGGAGAGTGAAGAAGCAGCACGGCGGCACTCAGCTGTTTTCAGAATACACTGTTGAAAGAGCCGATTCACGCCTTTTGTTTTGGCGGGGCTTTGTGTTTGCCAGGTTGACCATGTAACGTCACGCATCTGCTCCATAGAACGCTTCGCAAGGCCGAGGCTAGCCATGAGCAAGAGCGGGCAAATGTAAAGGCCCCCACTGGTCGGCAAAGGGGCCCCAACGATGAAGCTATGGTTTGAGAACTGTTGTTGGACAAAAACGGTGTTGGGCGGCGTTGCTTTGTGATGTTACTAGTTTCCTTGGAACGTTTCTATGCTTCCCTATTATGAAAGCAGAACACTTATTTACACAGCTTTTTTTTTAAAGGAACAGGCCACAGTTCTTCCATACTGAGATATGTTCTTACCTGAGCTCAGACGAGTTGATACGTACCTGTCTGGTCTTTGTGCGTGCCCTCAGTCACGCAAAAAGACGTTGTTAGCATTTGGCCTCTCCCAATGTATTCCTATAGCTCCAAACAGGGTAAAGTTCGAAGCTACCAATGACAAACACGACTATCCAACTAGGCACGCCTTAGTGGGGAAATTTGTTTTACCAAAAGTACATTCAAACAGTGCTCAAAAACGTGTCCGTAAATTCTCTAATACTGGCCTGTATTCCATTAGACGCCGGGTCTCCGACAGAGGCCGGGTTCGTGGCTGGCGGAGGCAAATTAAAGCCGGTCTCTAAAACAGGCCGGGGCTTTTATTAGAAACTATAGCGGTAGAAATATTCCCCATGTTAGGAATTTGTCTCATACTCGTGTAAAAGAAAACTCACGTGCAGGAAGTAACAAACGGGAACCCGGGCCGAGGGGGACGCTGCGGAGGAGCTGATCCGAGCGTAACTTTGACACAGATTTAGCCACTTTTCAAACCTCCTGTGACGATATTTGGAAACAGGGCAACAAATGTTGTGTGACCCTGCAGGGTTTTAATAAAGTCTCCATCGCGTCTTCAAAGCACGTCCAGGTCAGTCCCACGCCTCAAAATAACTCCTCCCATCAGCGCGAGCGTCTCGTCTTCTCTCGGGTCAGTCTCATGATCGATCACAAACACAAACGCTCCGTCTAAACTCGCCTTTACACAAGATAACAACAAATAATCCGGTCCGCGGTAAAAACGAAACAGAAACCTGCAGTGACATTGATGTCAAAGCTCCGCTAACAGCAACGAAAAACTTCCTGTTGTCCCGACAAAATAAAAGGCGTCAATGTTCCAGCCGCTGGGAGAGGGTTTGAAATGTTCATTAATAAATTAACCTAATATTTTAGGTGCAAATGGACACAAATCTCAATGTCAATGTCAACTTTATTTGTGTAGCACGTTTACAACAACACTAGGTGCCCAAAGTGCTTCACATACAGGTACACAATATAAAATAACAGTACAAAGCAACAAGACAAGCACACACAAACAATCTCGTTTTTCTTCGTTTTCCTGGTCGTTCGTTTTGCTCAAATAGAAATAAAGGCCTGTCTCTAATTGTGGCCTGGTTCCAATAAAGGCCTGGTCCTAGATGCCCTTGAGTAAATAAAGGCCCCGGCCGATATTAGAGCATTTACGGTATGTACAGAGCAATGCATGCTTGGAATATGCAGCCTGAAAACCTAACTATTAGTAAACATCAACACATTTAAATCGATATTGAAAAAAATGTCTATTATGTAAAACTGAACTGAACTGAAGATACATTAACTATGGCTTTGATACATTATTGTTGAATTATACCAAGAAAGCAGTGATTATGAACATACCACGCTCTTCTACGGGCACAAAGACCAGACAGGTACACATCAACTCGTCTAAGCTCAGGTAAGAACATATCTCAGTATGGATAAACGGTGGCCTGTTCCTTTAAAGGTGCATTATGTCACTTTTTTTTGCCAAAAATACAAATATTAGTGCATTGAAGGTGAAAAGGCAGAGTGCTCACTGGATGCCCACTGTGGCAAAGTGACTGTTGCTGAGCAAGTATATGAACCAGGTACTCTTCGGGCTCGTGGACCAGGTAGTTTGAAAAGGAAAAAGGAGTTAATGCATATTTGACTCATGAGTGGACTGATTCAGGATCATTAGGTGTTTTTGGGGGTTTCTGGTAGGTTCTCTGGAATGGAATGTATGCGTAGCCATGGAGATGTTCTGCCAGCGGAGAAACCTAGCATAAACTCTAAAAACATTAGGTCCTGGAGCGTCATAGAGGTCAATGTGATGGAAATGAACTCGCAATTCTGACCACACAGCCACTAGGTCACTGAAAGGTCAAACACGCTCTAATATGAACTTTTTCTGCAAAAAAAGGTTACGTAATGCATCCTTAAACAGATTGGACGATTTACAGTCTGCTTTGTTTTAGTTTTTTTGGTTTATGTGGTAGGGACAGTGCATGTTAGTGAACAAGCCATCGTAGCCATGGGATCATTTCTATCCATCGTCCCACATGCCCACTCTCAAACGCACTTTCATTCAGAAAGACCCCGTCCAGGTGGGAATCGAAGCACGAGCTCTCACCTCTGTACTACCGTGCCGTTTCAATATCGAAGTACTTCCTCCAGCAAATACGTCAGTACTTTCACTGAAAGGCAGGGGCGGACTGGCCATATGTCCATTCTGGAAGAGCACAGAAGGGCCACTGGCTCTCGGGCCACTGGTCCGGCCTCTCAATTTTCTCTTTAACCTCTTACCCCCCGATTTACCCAAGCTTTCTCCAAATCTAAGAGCTTAAAAGAAAAGCATCAAAACAGCGACAAAACGAGGATGAAAACGGAGCAAAAATGTGCCAGAAAAGCAATAAATAAAAGACCAAAAAAAAGATGGAAAAAAACAACAAAAAAGTGACAAAAATGTGAGGTCTTAGCTTTCAAATGAGGCTCTCTTTTGGATTTGGGTAAAGCCGAACTGGAGAAAATGCACTTTGTACAAGTGGGGGGTAAAAGGTTAAAATATGCATTTTTAGAAGTGCATACTTATGTAAATTTGGGCCTGGCTGGTCAGACTCCAGGGCCGTTTTTCAGTCCCAGTCTGCCCCTGCTGAGATGGAAGTTGCCACCTCAGGTCTTAGGCATAACTGCAGTCTCTATGTTAAGCAACTTTTTGAGTGACAGTGTTAGATTTTGGCGGCAGGTCTGGGCTCATTCTACACATTAGGGAAGTGCTGGAGCGGGGGTAGATAATGCATAGTTTTAACATTTTTAAAGGAACAGGCCACTGAGATATGTTCTTACCTGAGATTAGACGAGCTGATGCGTACCTGTCTGGTCTTTGTGCGTGCGCTCAGTCATGCAAAACGACCAAAGATGTTGTTAGCCTCTCCTCATCTCCTCTATTAGGGCTTTTCCACCAAGGTGTTGGTTCTGGGCTGGTTCTGGTGCCGGGTTGGTTCCATACTGACTTAGTTTTCCACCAAAATGAGAGCTGTGCCTATTGTCATAGCAACGCTTTGGGAAGTCAACATCAAAAATGGAGTAACATCTTACTACAGCCACTTCTGGTTATAAAATACAGAAAAATAAGTTTATTTTTCAATCACAGCAGTCGTTAACATTTTGATTTCTTCTTTCTAACTGTTCCCTCTTGCTTTAGCTGAAGAGCATAAAGCAAAACAACAATTTCCTCCACAGAGACTGTTTTGGCTTCTCCAGGAAGTTCTAAGCACAAACTAACTAATATTGATTGGTTGTTGGAGGAGAGAGCCACACCCCCAGCCGCTCACATCACTGGTGCTCGTTTCTTGGTCCAGCTTTTAATTGGTTCCCAACCGGCACCAGATTTTGGAACCAAGAGCCAGCGTTTTTTCAGTGGAAAAAGAAAGAACCGGTTCTGAAACTGGAACTGGCCCAGAACCAGCACCGGCACCAGCCTGGTGGAAAAGGACTCATGGGGCCAAACGGGGGTGGAGTTTGATGCGACCGAGATATACCCCAGATATAACTATAATAGTTAACGCCTAACACTGTGTATGAAACCTATATGGGACAGTGTTATAACATAAAGTTAGTTGCATGTTTGTGTTGGTTCTCAATTGTCAAGAAACCTCCTGTTGAAGTTGATGTTCATAAAAAAAAACAGTCTCTACAACGACCTCTACGACAATGGAGAAGCAAATCTTTATCCAGTCCTGAGGTTTTGGGAAATTCTCTTAACCTGCGCCTTCACAAACACACAATCTACCAAACCCTCCTTCGGTATTGAACATTTTGGCTCTTTGTTATGGAGTTGCTCAAACACTGAATTAGACGTCCACAATCCCCCTGTGAACAAGTCTGTTATGTCAGCAAAATTAGCCTATTCGACTCTGCTGTGTTTCATAAGGACACATTCTCCAAGAGCCTTTCGCCGGCTGCACCGGCTGATCTTCATCTGGCCTTCAGCTCTGCGTTCCAAGGGTCAAGGGACTGCACCCAATAAATCAATACGCACTATAACAGGGACATCGTAGCCAAAAAAAGACATGTTAAGAAATGGAGTGTGGATTTGCATGCTACACACAAGAGACACTCAGCAACGTCCAGGAGATTCTACAGTGTATTAGTCATGGGCTGTTCATGTGACGTAACAGTCTAAAACAGCCTATACTTTCACATTAGGAACTCTATGGTGGTAGCTATGGTTGATACGATGACATCCAATCAAATTGATAAATAAACACAACCTCTGACATCACTTACACTCGACCTGGCGAATGTAAGTGATGTCAGAGCATAGCGACGGCACGGCAACGCCACTCGGTCTGGAGTTTTGAGGGTTTTGCTGTAAATAAAATGGTACAGGGCTGTGTGACGTCACGCACAATAAGCAATAACTAAACCCGGGTCTAAACTGCTGAGACTTCCATAGACAAACACATCCAAAGCGGTAACTTTGTCTCAACCTTTTGCAGAAATAACCAGATAAAAAAGGCCCAAAACGGTTTTACACATTTAAAATAAGCCTTCATTGTTTATGGAAAAAAAAGTATGCTAGAAAAGCATTACTCAATCCTGTAAATGTAATATTTCTGTGTGCTCAGATGCTCTATAGCAGATTCAAATCAGCAAAATCCCATTGTAGATACAGACGGCATCGCGTCATAGGGGGAAAATAGAATTTGTTGGGAAACACAATTTTTTACTGTTTTTAGCCATTTTCTGGTGGAATATGAACTTATTTATCACATAACTAAAGTCAAGTGTAAATCGGGTCCATGTGGATATTTTCTCACAGCAGATTGTTCGGTAAAAGTGAAAAAACAGCAGTCATAGTTAGCGCTAGCTAGCCGTTGGCATTAGCACAATCCGTTATTATGTATTTATGGGCTGTTGAACCACTTTGCTCGTCTCCATGTCTTTGTGTCTTTATTTAGTAGAAAACTATTTTCATACTTCAGCGTTTGTTAAAGCTGTTTTTGAATAATTATAGAAAGTTTAGATTTTTCTCCAATTTGTTTTCCCCCTCAACTGTTTTCAAACATGACCATATATGGGCAATTCCAGAGTTGCTGTCTGTGTCCATAGATACAGACGGCACCTCGTCATAGAAGGGGGCGTGGCTTCGCCGAGGGGGAAAATAGAATCTTTAGAGAAACACAATTTTCCCTCTTTTAGCCATTTTCTGGTGGAATATCAACTTATTTATCACACATAATTAAAGTCAAGTGTAAATCAGGCCCATATGGATATATTGTCGCAACAGATTGTTCAGTAGAAGTGAAAAACGGCAGTTGTAGCAAGCGCTAGCTAACGTTAGCATTAGCCTGATGCTAACATGTAGCATCATGTTAGCATTCTCCGTTATTCATGTATTTATGTGCTGTTGAACCACTTTGCTCCTCCCCATGTCTTTGTTATTTAGTAGGAAACTATGTTCATAATTCAGCGTTTGTTAAAGTAGTTTTTGAATAATTAGAGAAAATTTAAATTTTTTCAAAATTGTTTTCCCCCTTAACTGTTTTCAAAAATGACCATATATGGGCGATTCCAGAGATGCCGTCTGTATCTATTGGACCCGGACGTGATGACATCGTCACTGCGCACGGAATGTTGCATAGAATCATGATAACTTCCGAGGAAAATGATAATAATACATTTTATTTTAGGAGATTTTGCGCCTTTCTAAACGCTCAAGGTCGCCTTACATCAAGGACACATAACAAAAGTACAAGTGCTTCCTGTTAAGAGGGTTCTCCGTTTTCTAAAGGATGAAGTGACCAAAGTGTATCAATGTGAGGTTTTAGAAAACATAAAGCTTTCTTTTGCTCACCAGCTCTGTCCAGAACCAGATTTGAACATCAGCACAACCATAGTATTACAACGGTCAGCCATGTTATTTAACGGACAGGTCTATCCAGCCCTATCCTCCAGGACACACCACACTGAAGCAGTAATTCAGACCAAACAAGTCCCAATCGAGCATGGAGTACTCGTACATACAGTAACAGGGTTTCCAAAGGCCATTAAAAGGCATTAAACTGGATTCACACTGGCAAGAAATCAAACGTTTTTGTTGTTGTTAGATTTTCAAATTAATGCTGTTTTTAATGTTTTTATTTTCACTGTTTAAAGGTGCATTGTGCAACTTTCCCGCAGCGGACGCTTGGGTGATTGGCATAGCGCCTTCACTCACCATCCCGACGGCCACTGAAACGCTCCGTGATCAGTTGTTTTTATACGATTCCTGGGTAGTTTTCACTGCAGATTGAACCGTCTCCATGGCTACGCATACATTTCATTCCGAAAACCAACAAAACTTTAAATAAAATGGATCCTGAAGTGTCACAGGGGTCACTGGGATGGAAAGTAAAGGCGCTAAGCTAACCACTCATACATACTAAGTCACTAAATGGTCAAACACGCACTATTATCAGCAATTTTGGCTGAAATTGTACACAATGTTTGGCTTCAAAGCATCCAGTGTATAGTATTACATACCAAAAATCATCCGGTTTCCTCTGTTTGATGGAACTTTGGCACATTTTGAGGAATGGAAACTATAGTGACATTAAACATACTGTATTTGGGCATTAAAATGGCATTAAAAAGCATTCAATTTGACTTGCTGCTGTCTGTGGAAACTCTGCACCACATTATTTTAAGTCCTCTCCTACATTCGTGAACACAGATTTCGCTTTTTTCTTTCTGAATTGACATTTTTAGAGAGAGCGCACCTGTAGTCGCTGTCATGGAGCGCTTAGGCCTATAGGCTGCTCCGCATGTTTTGTCACACGAACGCAACCCCATAAAGGACCGTGAATCCCATCAACGGGTGCGAGAAAAGAAGCTCCCAAACACGCTGTCGGATTATAAATTAGGCGCTGTCAGTATTACAATGTATATTAATAGTCACACCTCTTTTTAATGAGTTTGGCATTGGCAGCTGAGAGGAAGTACAAGTCATCACAGCCCGGCTCCGGCGCAACCCCGCGAACGACGCCGCCATAAATCTTGTGCGCGCGGGCCCCACCATAAATATGTATCGCGTACGGCATCTGTTTTACATTCTGCATATAAATCAGGCCCCGCGCTGAATAGCAATGAATCAGCCGCGCGACGCTTGATTTGATAACAAATCGACTCGGGGAACTTGGGAGGGAGAATTTAGCGCCCGGGAGTGGAGCGGAGTGGAGTGTTGGAGGGAGCGGCCGAGGGCAGGGGAGGTTCTGTGCGGGGTCGGGCGAGGGGGCGGAGGGATGCGCTGGTTATGAGGTCAGGGCGGTGTGGAGTTATCTCATTGTGGAAGACGTTGTCATTTATGTGTCAAGCACTGACGTGAGCCGCACCTGAGCTGGTCGCGCGGAGGCCGGCGGGTGTGTGATTACGCGGGGGTCGGCGCGGTCAGGAACTTCCGAGACGGTGCTGGGGATTTGTGTCTCTTTTTTGAAGACACACAAGCTTCTTCAAAGATGGCGCTACCTTTTCCCGTTAGAGTTTATTTCAATCAATTCTTTGTTCTACCCGTGGGATGTTCGCTGTGCCACTGGCTGCTGTACAACCCCAGAGGATGATGGATCCACCTCCAGGCTAAACAGTTGGAAAGATGTTCCTTTCATGGAATTTCATGCCCCTTCTTCTCCAAACGGACCTTTGCTCATTCCCAGGGCCGGCCCAAACCAATTTCATGCCCTAGGCAAGATTGGGCTTGGTATGCTCCCCCCAAAAGACTAAACGAATTAATACACATTCATTAAAAGTGGATCAATCTTATAATTCATATCGATTTATACTCAGTTATCCTGTAGTACTGGCAGCATTCATACACTGTAAATTCCGATTGAGGTGGCAACATGAAATAAAGTGTTATAATTACTAGGAGACCTGAAATTTTCAGCATTTACCCTCTATTCCATGTAAGAAGTACATTTTCAAGAGAACATTGTGATTAATTGCTTTTCCGTTTTACAGCAACATGTTTCCGCTCCAATAACAGGGTTTTGCCAGTAATTACTAACTTTACATGATGCCAGTAATGATTATTTGTCGTCCTGTTGTGCTCACGCTCAATCTAAAGTATCCATTATATGGTTTATTGGTTATTCCCAATAATGGGAATAACCAATAAACCATAAAGGGAACATGAATATTCCATTAACCAGTACTGAGCATAATAGTACAGGTTAAGGCCATATTTAAGTAACAAAAGTAACCAGTACTCGGAATTACCAGTTGCCAGTACTAACATGTCTTGTAATCAGAACTTGTATCATAAGCAATGAATACTGTGAAAGCCGTCTTAATCATACTAGCGTTACTAATAATCATGGCTTAACATTGAGCGTAATAATTATGCATCGGGTTTACAACTTATCCCAAATAAGTGCAATGAGTTGGAATTTACAGTGTACTTTACATGTGGACAAAGCTTTTTCTGGAATTTCTTGACCCTAATGGCATTCCTTACTTTTCATGTTTCCCTATAACAGTCCTTTTCAACACATTTTAGAAGTAGAAAAGCCTAGTTTTATTTAATTATGATCATTATACTAAAGATTCAAAGATTGTTATTAGTCGATGCATTTGTCAATGAATTGAAACGATCATTCTCTCATCCTTGGTTGTGGAGCGGGGGGTGGGGGGTGAGGGTTGGGAGCACAGGGAAGGGAGGGAGTTCAGCTTCCTGATAGCTTGGTGGATAAAACTGTTCTCCAGACGACTGGACCTGGCCCGTGGATTCCGCAGTCTCCAAAAGTATGTCCAAAAGTCGCCGATGTTGTTGGGCATGGCTTGAGCACGGACCCCATAGGATCCAAAAATTAAAGCATAATTCGGTGCCCCCTCCAGCAGGTTGCCTATGCCCAAGGCCCTGCTCATTTGCTCATTCCAACGAAAAAGGTCCAGCTGATCTTTTGCACGCCACTGAAGAGCTTTTTGTCCAGAGTGATCAAAAGTCTTCTCTTCAGCGGTTAGAACGTGGGTTCGATCCATCATCCTTTCGGGCTGTATTCCATTTAGTGGCACAGGGAGCCTTTCAGAGGTGAAACGAAGAGTGGATTCAATTAAAATCCGAAAAATTCTGATGGAAAACGTAAGACCATCAGTGACAAAGCTGAGCAGATGAGCAGTGATCGTAAACACACTTCAAAATCCACGGTGGACGACATCAAGAGGTGCAGTCTGAAGGTTTCGCCGTGGCCTTCACAGTCTCCAGAGTCCAGACCGAGACATCCCTGAAGATCTGAAATGGAAGCTTGTTTGGGATGGAAGCTGCAAGACTGCCCGGAAATCTCTTGGTTCTGGGAGACTTTTGTGGAGGAAAGACAATCCCTCAAACTAAAACGAAAAGCCTTTAAAGCTGTGATACTTACACAGCCCAACTTTCAACCAGGAAATATTGTTTTTCAAAGGTTTATTTCATTTCGTTTTGGACAACTCAGGCTTGGCTAACTTTTATCAGGATCATTTGAACATTTATCATACGTTTATCACGATAGACTGCTTTGGGGATCTTGAGATTGTCGTCGTAAAACAAATTGTCTTACACAGAGCTGCTGACTGGTTGACTTAGAATTCATTATTGGCTCATTTAGACATTTATTTCTTGGATTCTGAAATCTGAGCAACATTCCGTCTCTCCAGCCCGGGCTTTTTGCGATCTGTTGTTGAGTCGATGTTATGGACGTACAAGCCTGGAGGCCCATTGTGACTATCTCGGCCACTTCTACACATGACAACATCAATAACCATATCAATAACATCAATGCGCCTGTAGTTTGCGCCGGGTAGACGTCACCTCTGGGCAGCAAAAGACTGCACACAGCGAGTCAGTGGGAGCCGGAGTCCACTCACTGAAAATGTACTTAAGATCTACGGGGAACACTTTTATGATGTGCTTGGAAGTGAGAGCGCAGAATAACACTAACCTTACCATTGTTAAAACTGTGGCTTTATTTCATTCAGCCTTTGGGCTTTTTATCATTTTTTTTAAAGGACGGGTCTAACACGGCAGGAGGTGAAAAGAGCTTCTCGAACACAAGGTCGGGAACCACTGTGTAAAAAACTGCAGAATCATTTCCTTCGCTGCTGGCTGGATCATTGTTTGTTTTAGTTTTCAACTTCTTCATGTGTTACGGCGCATGGAGTTGGGTTGTCTTGCAAATTCCGTGCGACTGGTGTGATTTGCCACAGTCAGTTATAAAAAAAATCTGTAATTTCCGCTTTCTATCGTGCAGAAAGGAACACTGGGGGAAAATATGCCATCCTCTCTTAGATAAAATGACTTAGAAGTGCTTGAAATATTGGGGTTTGTACTGATGAGCAGATTTGGACTAATGCCAATGGAACAAGGACGGTTTTTCTTGTCTTTGACTTTTTTGTTTCAATTCAGCTGTTTTGTCCTGTTAATTTACATTGCTTGTCTTAATAATAATAATAATGCATTGGTTTTATATAGCACTTTTCAAGGCACTCAAAGATGCTTTACATTGCATTATTCATTCACTCCATACTCGGTGGTGGTGAGGTACTATTGTAGCTTCCTGGTGTTACCATACGGTCTCCCATCCGAGCACCGACCGGGTCCTTCCTTGCTGAGCTTCCAAGGTCTTGTTTCAAGCCTGCCCAAAACCAGCTTTAATTGTCTTGATTCAAGCACTTTTAAATAATGTATCTAAGATAAGATAGTTTATCCAGTGTGAAAACCAAGCTACCGTGGAAGTATCCTGCTTAAATAAAGGTTGCGATGGGAAAAAAAAAAAGAAAAAAAAATCTTTTGGAAGAAATGACATAACTTTATTTGAATTAAGAGATTAGACCTAAAGTTTAAGTTGGTTTGGTTTGTCTTAGATAAGATAAAACATCTAATCACCAATGGAAAAAGAACATTATTTTCTTTATTCAGCATTTTGAGTGAAAAGGACATACATTTAAATGTGTAAGTGAATTCGAATGGGATTCATCCATTGGCATTAGCCTTTTTGTATTCGTTCATATCGAGTCAAAAGATAAATTGCCCTGAGTCAAGCAATTTATCTCGTTTAAGATGGTCCTTTTTCCAGCTGTCACAAACTCAAACAGATTATCCCCTTAATATCCTTAGACTGTTCGATAGTCTTTAAGTCTCCCGGAATTTAAACAACACAATGTCTTGGAACAGGTTCCATTCACATTTCTACACTTTGAAAATGAAAAATGAGCCTAAAACCAAAAGAAAAAGGAAACTCCAGGACTTACACAAACACACATGAAACCCTGAAAATCCATAGGATCTCCCCGTAAAGAGCTGGTCTGGCCGGCTGATGAACTGGCCCAGTCTCGCTCACCTCCAGAGGCCGTGCTGGAGTCTCCAGAGGAGCCGCCTGGAGGAGGAACGTTGAAGGCGAGAGAGTGAACAGACCAGAGAACTCTCCAGAGGTTTCTCCTGAGCTCATCCCTGAAGGACACGCCCAGGCAGATGTTCCCTCCAGCCGGCTTCCTCCGCTGCAGGGCCCCGCGGACCACGGGGACCAGAGTCTACACATGAAGGTGAAGAACTGCTCAAATGGACACTTTCAAGTATTTACTGAGCCTCCAGAAGCAAACAATGCAGGTATTTTCTTGGCTAAAATGTTGAGCATGAGCTTGTTTTTCTCCAACATGTAAACACAATTTAAGTTATCGCTCTGGCTGTGTGTCATAAACGTCACTGGTTCTGTTGTATGAAGCACTGGTGGCACAATTTTATTGATTCCGTTTGAAAGATAATGAAGGTGATTGAAGCAGAAGTACAGCTAAAAACAGCTCAAAACTTCATGAAGAAAAGTTATTTTCATTTTTTATATAAAAAGTTGCATAGCGCACCTTTAAGTTAGTGACATAGACAGAGGGAAAGTTCCATAGAATTCTGACTCATTTCTCATTGATAGATACAGATGACATCTCTGGAATCGCCCATATATGGTCATGTTTGACAACAAACAATTTGGAGAAAAATTCACTCTGATTATTAAAAAAAACTACTTACAAATGCTGAATTATTGATATAGTTTTCTACCCAATAAAGATACAAATACATGGAGAGGAGCAAAGTGGTTCAACAGCCCATAAATGCATAAATAGCGGAGAATGCTAACAGGATGCAACATGTTAGCAATGTGCTAATGCTAACGCTAGTAAACGCTAGCTACGACTGCCGTATTTTTCTTTCCCGCTTCTACTGAACAATCTGCTGCGGAAAAACATCCATATTCCCGATTAAGACTTCACTTTATTTGTATGTGAGAAGTTTATATTCCACCAGAAAATGGCTAAAAAGAGTGAAAAATTGTGTTTTCCCCTTCGGCCAAGCCACGCCCCCTTCTATGATGTGATGCCGTCTGTATCTATGATACAGTTGGCACGGCAACATTGATTACGTCTATCTATGTCATTTCCTGTCAGTGTCCAATAAGGAAGTTAAACAACAACAACAAATGTCAAACTAACGAAAACTGGGTAGTTTTTTTTTTTCTTTTTTTGCAAAATTTTAAGAATAATTGTGTACGTTTTAGCACAAAAAAAAAGTTATAATGTGTCATGTCCACTTTAAAGGGGTATTTGGCTTTAGTATTAATATAATATAATATATATTCTGTCGTACACTTTGTTGGTTAGAAAAGAAAAGCCAAGCAAGTCATGGAGAGGTGAGGAAAGCCGTTCCTGTTGCGTATGACCTGACGAGGAGCTTTTTGGGAACAGGAGAAGATTTGTCTATGAATAGCCACTGGGGAAGAATCAAAGAATACTCAAAGATGTACAAGTGGCTTGCGACACAACTCCAGGCAAATACGTATTGCATAAAGCTTTCCTCACTATCCAGCGGAACACAGAGAAGCTGCTTTGCAAAGTGTAGCAGAAGAGTCGATCGCTGTGAAAACAAAGATACGTATGAAATCTCCCGACACACGAGAGTGAAGCCGAGGCCCCTTTTTTACGTCTGAAAAATGTTCTCGCAGCCTGACTCGCACCTGCACAGCTCCGCGGCGGCGTGTTGGGCGCGGGTCGTCTGCCGCGCGGCGGGAGCATTTGGGGGATGATTAATTGCGCTGTCTCGTCAATGGTGTGCTCAAAACAGCGGGATTCTGTGCATATGTAAATACGAGCGCTCCCAGCACAGCCACGGGAGCGGGATTAACATAGGTATGCTCCCCCCCCCCCCCTCCTCCCCATCCCATTCACGGGCACTCAGCGATCTCCTCTATTATCTGTGACACCATCCTCACGCCTTATCCAAACACATACGTCTTGTCATAACACACTGCGCGCACAAACAAGGTGAAAGGTACATCTGATTCCAGCTATTTCACGTTACACGATACACACTGGAAAAGAGAGAATATCCCACACTTCGGACTGCAGGATGGCCCTGTGGCTGGGAGGTTGTTCTCCTGGTGCAAAAGCAGTGGGAAAACAGTTGCTGCCAGCTTGGATAAGTATCACACATGTCGGTATTATATATATTGCCAAATGACTGTTATCGCGATACAGTGAGATGCAATATCTATATCGCAAGAAGCCGCAATACATCACAACATCAGGTCTTTCATCCACACTTTGCTTTTTTCCAACACAGCCTCATACAAAAGATGCATGGTAACTTCACATGTGATGGAACTCTCTCAAGATGATTTTGAGAAAATATTTTTTACATTTCTGATATTGAAATGAGGTTAATTAGTTTTTTTTTAAATTAAAGGCAACATATTTCAGTAAACTTAAAGGGCCTATATCATGCAAAATCGACTTTTTGGAGCGTTCAGCCATGTTGTTACACTGTTTCCTTATCTCTCTGACATTTTATAAGTCAAAGTGTCAAACAGGAAGAGCCCGACGTCTGTAATGTAATGCCTTACATCCTGATTTAAATTTATAAAACAGCTTTTCCAGTTTTTCTGTTGTAAGAGGGAAATGAAGAAATAAAAAAAAATGTAAAAAGGAAGTGCCCGACCTGTCCGCGCTGTCATGTTTGTTCCGAAAATTGTGAAGAAGGAGCTCTTTCTAACCTACTCTGGAAACTTGTACTGTTTCTTATCTAATGATAATGTCAAGGAGAAACCCATGTTTGGGTACGACAGGTGCAGGACTTTATTCAATCTTCCTAAAGAAGAGCCCACTTGCCAGAAGTTGGACTTTCTTCATCCAAAATAGTGTTTTTCTGTGACTGATGAACCTTCACCAGAATCAAAGTGGATTCACTTTTATAACCAACGCGAGTCCCATAATGTAAACACCCGATGGAGCGGACAGGACAGAGCGGTGAGTCAATCAAAACATGTGCTAGCTTGTGTGTGTTAGTGTGTGTGTTAGCGTGTGTGTTAGCTTGTGTGTTAGCACGTGTGTTAGCGCGTGTGTTAGCGCGTGTGTTGGCGCGTGTGTTAGCGTGTGTGTTAGCGTGTGTGTTGGCGTGTGTGTTAGCGTGTGTGTTGGCGTGTGTGTTGGCACGTGTGTTAGCGCGTGTGTTAGCCATTTATGAAGCTGTGTTGCAAATGTTAACTCCTTATAACTGCATCGTGAAGTAACGTCACTTATGACTGTGATATTTATGTTTCTTACGGCTAAAGTTGCATGGGCAGATAGAGAGAGGGGCGGAGTTAACTGAATCAAAGTGTTGTGTCTTCCAGGTTTGCAAAATACCCCCAGAAAATACTTATATTTCTCAGAAAAAATAGTAGTCCATAGTGGTAGAGATACAATACATCATATGCATGCCCATACTTAACTTTGGAATGGCTAAAATAGCATGATGCACCACCTACAGAACAGCGAGCTAACGTTTTCCCACAGTAGCAGACGAGCTCCGCACCTCCCTCGCCTCTCACCATGTAAACACAGTCAAGTGCAGGGATCGCACATGTTTGAAGCTGAGAGAAGCCACATTGGCTAACACAGTCAGAGTTTAGAATTATGACATTGACAAAAGATATAGAACGTAACAAACATCTGATGTTGCCTTTTAATAATCCAATATCTACAGGGAGCCATCAAATCCTTTTCCTCCTTACTCGCAGGAAGAGTGTGAGGCATTGAGGGGTTGCTGGAAATAAAACCTCTGCACTATAAACTTCATTCTAAATGGTTGTATTATGTCCTAAAAGCAGCACAGACTTACATGAATGTTGCTAAACTGCAAAATGCTTGCTCTACATATCTTATTTATTCTCCTGATAAATGTCTGCTGCACATATGATTAATGAGATGTCTGTTTTTCATTGAATCCATCATCAGTGTAGCGTGAGCCGGAGGAGGGCGGGGTGTGGGTGAGGGGGAAGCCAGGTGAGAGGATGGGGGGTTTCACTACTAACAAAAAAAAAGCCATTGCCGGGGGCAGCTTTAAGCCAAATATCAAAACACACTGTCCAATAGGGCTGGGACGATCCACTTCTGTCACGATACATATCCCGATACCCAGGGGCCGATCTGACACGTACTGCGATACGGTAAGTAATTATAACAAGTGATATGTTTACCTTGAAATGTAAAGGTAACGTGTAAGAAGTCATGTGTCCAAAGTTTATGAACCAAATGCCGTTTCACATTTAGTGTTTAGATGAAAAGTGCATTAACACAAAAGGTTTCTGGTAGGTTTTCTGAATGGAATATACACGCAACCATGGAGACGGCAGTGAACCAGCAGTGAAAACCTACAAGTAACCCTAAAGAACAATTGATCAAAGACAGGTGTTACACTAACCACACAAGCAGAAAGGTCAAATACACTGCAAAAAGTGGATTCTAAGCAAGCAAAAAATGTCTTACTTTAAGAAATAAGTTCTTATTTTTTTCCTAAAAAGTAATAATGTTTTGCCGAGCAAAGTTTTCTTGAGAAAAAAATTCTTATTTTAGGAAATAAAATCCTAGCCATTTCTTGTTCAGATAAATTTACAAAAAACTTTTTGAATCTTCTTCAGCTTTAGACAAATAATATTTTTTCTTATTTTAAGAAAAACTAAGATCAACAACTCTTAATGTAAGAACTGATTCTCACAGAGAGAAAATACATTCCATTCTTTAAAGAGGGCGTCTTGGTGGCACAGCGGTTAGACCTTCGAGCTTCACAGCTCGAAGGTCCTGGGTTCGATTCCCACCAGGACGGGTCTTTCTGTGTGGAGCATGTTCTCCCCGTGTCTGCCACTAAAAACATGTACAATAGGTGAATCCTCCAGCCAGGTGATTCTGACCATCAGCCTGGCTCTACCTCATGGAGATGGGTCTGCAGGCGCGGGCAATATTTTCCTTAAATATTAGTATTTATTAAGAACATTTTGCTCAAAAATGTGTGTAATTTAAAACATTTTACTTAAATTAAGCAACATTTTTAGTTTTCGTGTTTTCCTTAAATTATTCCATTTTCTGAGGACATTTTGCTTAATTCTAGTTGTTTATTTGCTTAAATTTAGTGTTTCTTTCTTGTTTTATGATGAGAAAAATATTCTAGAAATAAGAATTCTTAGCAAGAAAAAAATGCTGACCCCATTGGCAGAATGTTTTCCTGAAAACAAGACAAAATGTCTTATTTTAAGATTTTTTCCTTGTTTTTAGTGGGGTACTTTTTGCAGTGTACGCACTAACATTTTTCTTTTTCTCCATGAAAAGTTGCATAGTGCACCTTTAATATGAAACATTCAGAAGGATTTTTAGGATATGGCACTAGTATAGTTGAACATGCACACAGATACACAGACGTTGAAAAAGCTGATGCTGCATGAGCGCTCCTCCTTTAACAAGCCTCGGATAAAAGATCTGGTCATTCCTCCCGGACTCTCACAGGTTCCGAAGTGTCTGGCAGGCCTTTTTTTTTTTTTTTTTTTTTTTCTTCAGTGGCTCATCTCCTAATGCCCGGGGCTGTTATACGTGCACTCGCTGACTCCCGGCACATCGCTAATTTACGGTCGCTCCGTTATTACAGGACGGCGGAGAAAGCCGAGCAAATCACCGCGCTTTTCTGCTGATGTTACGACCTCCGTTTGGATTACGACGTGGCAGGTTTGTCATCCCTGCGCTATGGGCGGTTCTGGACACTGCGCTGATATCATTAGGTTCATTGCTCCTAATGTGCCCCCCCCCGCCTCCAGCCCCCACTCCCCCTCAGTGTGGGACAGCACCCTTCCACAGCGGGACAGCTCGTATATTCTCTCACATCGGTGGACGGGAGCCAAGAGTGTCGACTGCCACAGGAGGCTGGAACCAGGCTTCGAAAGAGGGGCATATCACGAAGTATGTGGACAGTGTCAGTCTGCCACAGGGCAAGTGTGGCTGCAGGAGAGTGTGACGTGTGTGAACATTACAACGCACAAGACAACCTGCAGACGATTTCATTACTTGACTAAAAGTACAGATACTTTTTTTAATTTACCCAAATCTAAAGCTTCTTAAAAAAAAAAAAAACAGCAACAAAAAAGGATGAAAACGCAACAAAAACGCATCCAAAAAGCAACAAAAAAGTGGGAAACAACAAAAAAGAGTTAATAATAGGATAAATCCGAGATCAGTTTGAAAAGTTTTTCATATGAGGTGTTATACTTGGCTTATAGGCTGTAAGCTCCAGCCGAGAGGCTTCTAGATTTGGGTAAAGCCAAACAGGAGATAATTTGCTTTGTTAACGGAATAGGCCACCGTTTTTACATACTGAGATATGTTCTTACCTTAGCTTTGACGAGTTCTTTAGGACCTGTCTGATCTTCCCCCGTGCCTTCAGTCACGTAAACACAGCGCAGACGGCGTTAGCATTTAGCCTCTCCCTCTCTCCTCTATAGCTCCAAAACAGGTCAAGATAGAAGCTACCAAGCTCTTCCACGTTTTCCCTATTTAAATATGGTTACGTGAAGTGTTTCACTACAAAGTATAATTACACAAAATTAAACAATGTGGATTTTCTAAGCGGATAAAAGGGGGAACTGTATTGTAAGGTGTAATAATACCAGGAGTAGTTCGAAATCCGCGCAGTAATCTTCACTTTACTGTGCGGATGCCAAAAGAACATCCTAAAGAACTCGTCAAAGCTAAGGTAAGAACATATCTCAGTATGTAAAAACGGTGGCCTACTCCTTTAAGGCACAGGTAAGAAGTTAAGGCAGCTTTAAGTGAAAGTACTGAAGTATTTGCTGTACAAAATGTATCCAAAGTAAAGTGGCAGCACGACAAAAACTTTCTTAAAGGTCCTATATCACGCAAAATCGACAATTGACTTTGTAGTTGTTTTTGTGAAGGAATTAGCATTACAACATGGCTAAGAGTGTTTTTTGTCATAGTGTCAAACAGGAAGAGCCCGACGTCTGTAATGTAATGCTTTACGGCCTGATTTTAATTTATAAAACAGCTTTTTTCATTATTTCTGTTGTAAGAAAGACAAAAAAAAAAGGAAGTGCCCGACACGTCCGCAAACAAACGCACCCCCTGAGCGTCTGAACAGATGTCATGTTTACAGGGAAAGTTGTGAAGCAGGAGCTCTTTCTAACCTACTCTGGACACGCCTGTTGCGTTTGAGAGGACAGAACGTTACTCAACCTTCCTAAAGAAGAGGACACTCGTCGGAAGTTGGAATTTCTCTCCAGGATTCAGCGACTCTCAGCAAAATAGTGTTTTTCTGTGGCGGTCACTGATGGATGTTTGGTGAACCTTCGACAGAATCAAAGTGGATGAACTTTTATAACCAACGAGAGTCCCATAATTCCTTATAACTGCATTGTGAAATAACTTATTGCTGTGATATTTATATTTCTTTTACTGCTAATGGGGGGATTAGCTCGGAGAGAGGGGGCGGAGTTAATTGAATCGAAGCGTTGGGTCTTCTGGGTTTGCAAAATACCCCCAGAAAATACTGATATTTCTCACAAAAAAATAGCACTCCATAGAGATACAATATATCATATGCCCATAGTTTACATTGGGATGGCTAAAATAGCATGATACAGATCCTTTAAGCCAAGGCCGTGGGAACCCAGGGTGCTGAGGGCGCTGCAGCACCCCCTGGTGGATAGTTTGTGAACTGCAGGCAATATTAACCCCTTAACTCCCACCTGAACCGAGCACATTTTCTCCAGCTTTACCCCAGTGCAAAAGCTTCTGGAAAAAAGGTGTGAAAATAGCAACAAAACTGAGACGAAAACAAGGATGAAAATGTGAAAAAAGTGAGAAAACATTGACGAAAAAGTGACAAATAATTTACAAAAAATTACAAAAATTGACAAAAAAAAAGTAAGAAATATTTGACGAAAAATTGAGAAAAAATGGACGAAAAAGTGATAAGAATTTGACAAAAAAATATGAATAATTTGACAAAAAAATGACAAAAAATGACAAAAATGGACAAAAATTCGACAAAAAAGTGAGAAAAATTTGATGAGAAATTGAGAGAAAAAGGACGATAAAGTGACAAGAATTTGACAAAAAAGTTACAAAAAAGTCCCAAAAATTTGACAAAAATGAGACGACTGCCCAACAAAAAAAGTGATGAAAAAAAATCTGACGTGAGGATAAAGATCCATTTAGTTTTGTAGGTCTTTCAAATGAGGCGTTACACTGGCCTACAGGATTTGGGTAAAGCTGAACTGAAGAAAATGCTCTCGGTTCAGGCGGGAGTTAAGAGGTTAATAAATAGGATTTATGCACAGAAAAAGTATTTTGGGGGTAAATTTTGTCCCTCAGCGCCCCCTGACTAAAATATCTTCCCACGGCTCAGTGCTGGAGTAAATTTACTTTGCACCACTAACAGTTAAATCCATCACGTTTTGCCCTCAGTGGTGAACCCTGTGGCCTGGACTCCCTCATCAGATCAACGCTCCTGCCCCGTCTCCGCTGTTGCCCCGTCCCCACTTCACCAGCCTGCTCTCTGTAACATCCCCGCGGCTGACAGTTTGTACAGTTTGTGGTCCTGACGCCGCATGTACGATCTCGTCTGCTGCCAAACAGTGTGTCCTGGCACGGTTTCCGGCCCATCTGCAGTGTAGTCAGCAGCAGCAGCAGCAGCAGCAGCCGCCGCCGCCGCCCCACGCGCCGCATCTGCCACATCTGCGCCGCATTTGCATCCGTTTAGAGGCGCGTGGCCAGAACAAGCGCGGCTAACCAGTACACCGTGTTTACGAGTCCATATGTTTACTGTCGGGGGTTTGGGAAGCCGCAAAACAGCGACTCCCGGCATGTCTCAATTACAATTAGGCCTTCAAAAAACACAGAGCGCTAAGCGGAGAGAGGTTACTGCGCCGTGGAGGCAAACATCCAGAGTGGAAATGAGGAGGGAGGGGGGGGTCCTATGCACCAAACCAGAGACTGTCACAGTTTTTGGGGATCCGATCGTGTCCTTAATGTGACAATACAATGAAGAACTGTCAAAATGCAGATGTCTTAGTTTATCGCTATTTTCTCTGTCATCCCTGGGCCAGTTCACATGAAACAAAAACTGTCACGAAGTTCATAGCCCTCTCTTCCAGCGCATATGAACTATGGTCTAATTATTTCCTCATAAAGGCGGAGACAATATTCAAAAACATCTGCGTGCTGTTGGTCAGTACACATGACTTTCAGCCATAAGAATAATGTGTTTGTGAATCCAATCACTTCCAAATAATGATTAGGGAAAACATTTCTTTTTGGAAATTTCTTTTAAAAACGTTTACTCCCATAGAGTTGTGTTGCTGGGTTTCAGGTGACATCGCAGCGTTCTAAAGGCCCATAATATTATATAGGTAAAATTATTTTGTTTTTGAGGAATTTTTTGGTCATGTACAGAGAGACCATGATATTAATGATCATTTTTGTAATTCATACATTTTCTTTGCAGATCCGACTTGTGAAAGTGTAATGCAGGCTCCTGCCCCCACTGGGTCCTGTGACATCATCACATTCTAGAACCTGCAACCCACCAATTGGCACCTGCCATGAAACTGAAGTAGAATTCTAGAACATTTTATAAATACCTATTGGTTGTTCTCAGGTTCTAGAATGTGATGATGTCACAGGACCCAGTGGGGGGCAGGAGCCAGCATTACACTTTCACAAGTCGGATCTACAAAGAAAATTAATGAATTACAAAAATGATCTCTCTGTACAACACCAACAATCGTATAAAAAAAAAATCAATATTAAATATTATAGTCCTTTAGAATGCTGTGATGTCACCTGAAACCCAGCAATATTGTACAAATAACCTATTCCGCGGTTTAAAACCCAAGGTTATTTTTAATGTATTAGCCTTCTAAAAGTTATTTTACAAATCAACACACACGTCCTGAACTGAACATTACTTTGCGTATGAATTGTAGTTATAAAAAGTTATTTTACAAATCAAGCAATTGACCTCCAAGCCATTCCTATTGCTGGGTTGCAGGTGACATCACAGCATTCTAAAGGCCTATACTATTATATAGAGGAAAAATTATTTTGTTTTTGAGGAAATTTTTGGTCTTGTACAGAGAGATCTTGGACCCAGTGACTGATATTAAAGATCATTTTTTATATTCATATATTTTCTTTTTAGCTATGACTTGTGAAAGTGTAATGTTATTAATAGGAAAAACTGGCTCTTGCCCCCCGCTGGGTCCGATGACATCATCACATTCTAGAACCTGCAACCCAGCAATAGCTCTGTTTTCTTTTCGTAGTAGGCTTTACTAGACAGAACAAGTTCCAAATAAAAGTGGTTGAAAATCGAGGAGAAGCATTCAGCAAAATGTCGGGACTGGAACCAGTGATGTTGGGACATTGTTTCCGTGTTTGTGGAAGCAGTCGGCAACTACAACGAACACTTTGATTGATCTAATTGTCTAATTGTTTCGATCTGGGGTTTCTGCAGTTGAACAGGTCTGGGTTCAGCAACACTATGTTCCGGAACATCCTGAATGACCAGGTTATTCCATCAATGGATTTCTTCTTCCCTGATGGCAAGACGACAATACCAGGATTGATCGGGCTCATGTTATGATGGGAGCCTCAGGAAGGGTCAGACGGGGGGACTCTAATCAGAATCCTCAGTGCCATCACTTTGTCCAATGAGACGAGCTTTCCTGTGAACCGGCCTGTCACGCCCAATCAGGAGAGAAGCAATCGTTTCAGGTCCAACCAACAGGGACGGGAAACGGGGGGGACATGATTGTTTTCATTTGAAATTCCATTCTCTCTTTCTCCTAGTTTGCAATCTTACAGACCATCACTTTAACCGACGATATTACGCAAGGCCGTGGGAACCCAGGGTGCTGAGGGCGCTGCAGCACCCCCTGGTGGATAGTTTGTGAACTGCAGGCAATATTAACCCCTTACCTCCCACCTGAAGCGAGCACATTTTCTCCAGCTTTACCCCAGTCCAAAAGCTTCTGGAGAAAAGGTGTGAAAATAGCGACAAAACTGAGACGAAAACAATGATGGAAATGTGAAAAAAGTGAGAAAACATTGACGAAAAAGTGACAAATAATTTACAAAAAATGACAAAAATTTGACAAAAAAATGACAAAAAATTCACGAAAAATGGAGAAAAAATTGACAAAAAAGTGATAAGAATTTGACCAAAAAATGAGAATAATTTGACGAAAAAGTGACGAAAAAGTGACAAAAAAATGACCAAAAATGACAAAAATGGACAAAAATTTGACAAAAATGTGACAAAAATTGAGAAAAAATGGACGAAAAAGTGACAAGAATTTGACAAAAAATGCGAAAAATTTGACCAAAAAAAAAGAAAAAAATGAGGAAAAATTGAGAAAAAAATGACAAAAAAGTGATAAGAATTTGACCAAAAAATGAGAATAATTTGACGAAAAAGTGACAAAAAAATGACAAAAATGGACAAAAATTTGACAAAAATTTGACAAAAATTTGAGAAAAATTTGACGAAAAAATTGAGAAAAAATGGACGAAAAAGTGACAAGAATTTTACAAAAAATGCGAAAAATTTGACCAAAAAAACAGAAAAATTTGAGGAAAAATTGAGAAAAAAAGGACAAAAAAGTGAAAAGAATTTGACAAAAAAATGCGAATAATTTGACGAAAAAGTGGCAAAAAAGTCCCGAAAATTTGACATAAATGAGTCGACTGCCCAACAAAAAAAGTGATAAAAAAAAAATCTGACGTGAGGAAAAAGATCCATTTAGTTTTGTAGGTCTTTCAAATGAGGCGTTACACTGGCCTACCGGATTTGGGTAAAGCTGAACCGGAGAAAATGCTCTCGGTTCAGGCGGGAGTTAAGAGGTTAATAAATAGGATTTATGCACAGAAAAAGTATTTTGGAGGTAAATTCTGTCCCTCAGCGCCCCCTAACTAAAATATCTTCCCACGGCTCTGATATTACGGCAAGATGCTTTGGTTTATAAAGCCTGTGTTTTGTGCTCATGGGTTTCCATAACTACCCCCCCTGAAGTCCATGGGAAAAGTGAATGGGAAGTTGACTTCTGGAACCAGAGCCAGTGTTGAGGTGTGCAGAAAGTCGCAGGTTCCATCGCTGCGTAGTTGCTTGTGAAACTCTTCTAAAGTAGATTCAGCATAATGTGGCAAGCCTTCTACGTAACACCACTTTCTCCCCCCCCCCCCCGCCCCTTCTCGTTACTCGAATCTGAAGCTGTCAGAGAGTAAACCCCGCCGATATCGTGAGCGCGGCGGCGTATTAATTGAGGAAATTTCTATTTGTCATCGAAACAAAAGCGGCGCGTATGTTTTGGTTTGGAAGCTCGGAGCGGCGCTGAGACAAGTGCGTATTGCCGAGAGAGCGTTGGTGGCATTGAAACGCGGACAAAAGCTGGAAATGGAATCAGTTCCTGCGAGCGGACGACCATGGGAGCTGCTGACAGAATAATAGACGCTGAGGAGATGGAGGAGGTCCGCTCGGCGAGGGCTAAACCCACAGGAAAGAGCCGCGCCGCCCGCCCGAAACAATGAAGACACGCTCCACAAACACATGATAACGCTAACTGTGTTTACGCACCGGGCTCGGGCCTTCGCCAGCTGAGCTATGACGGGCAGGATTATGAGGCAAGAGACAAATGTAATGTGGGGTTTGTGAGAAGAGCAAACACTCCAGCAACTCATAAAAATGTTTCTTTTTTTTTATGAAATGCAAAACGTTGGTTGAAATGTGTGGTGAGTCAACAGAGGGAACATTACACCTGTATCTACAATGTATCAGTGGTTAATGTGGAGAGTTTTAGCCAATTTTCTCCCTTAAAGCAGAACTAAGTAAGTCATGCCCCTAGAGGCCATAAGCGCCACTGCTGGTTTTGTGCTACGGTTCTTTACTTATTGTCCGTGAGAGTAAATACTCCGCTGACAGAAAAGACAAAGGGCGAGAGGGATATTGTACATCCAGTTACACAATGGAGATCATTTATTTCACTCAAACTTGGCTGTAAACACTGTTTAAGTGACGCAAGCCCACAGTTAGCTTCGCTCGTTAGCGTCTTCTTTGTGATTCTAATAGTGTGTATTGCGCCTCCAACCCGGAGGCAGGGAAGTTGCAATTGTGGTTTTCTGGCCAGAGACACCAGGGGGAGATGAAAGAACCTCCAATCATCCCATTAACACTTGTATAACCCCCAGAGGGACTAATGAAAGGATTTATTAAGGCAGGGGAATCCAAACTACGGTCCGCGGGCCAACTACGGTCCGCGGCCCACTTTTATTTGGCCCGCTGCAAGTTCTAAAAATATAATAGAATTAAAAAAAATAATAATTATACTTGAATTTATATGTAATCAATGAAAATCTATTAATAGAAAGCTGTGATGAAAGTTGTTTTTTACTTTAAGCATATTTAATTGAAAAGCATAGTTGACCTTTTGATGAATTTGCTAACTTTAATAAAATAGAGGATGTTTGTGCCTGTGTTTGTACTATCTGACATGACATCAACCTGCCATGGGACTATGGATGAAAATTAGCCTATTCACCTTGTTCCGCCCCGCCCACTTTTGCCACTTTTGCGTTGTCTCAGCACCTCGTTGTCCAGACACTTCCGGTCGAGCGCGAAGCCCGTTCATTTTAACGGAGAACGAGGGAAAATATTCTCCGCTCAAATCTGATGTTTAGTCGATTGATTTGTGTAAAATGGCCGATGTTCATTTGCACCGACATGTCGACACTGCAGCGTTTCTCAGCGCGGCCTGAAAACGGCTTTGTTTTCGTGTAGTGACTGATTTTATGTGGACTTCTCCAGCCCCATGTTAACACATAGGAGAAAAGGGGCGGGCACAATTCATGGCGGCGCCCACGCGAGCCTCCGGAATAAGGTCAATATGGCTAACTCCGGCACATATACATGTTGAAGAAACACATGTTGATTAATGTGCACTGTCCCAATTCAAATAAAGATATTAAACAAAAAACAACAACGGTGAAGTTATATATCTGACCTCTACTGAGTGCGGCCCAGTTGTTTGTATATTTTTCTGTATGTGGCCCTCAGTGAGAAAAGTGTGGACACCCCTGTAATAAGGTAAACAAGTTACTTAGTTGGGGAGAGTATTTTGAATTATTTTTTTTTTTTTTCTTGAAATGTGAGATTATAGATTTAAGCTTTACATGATTTGAACTTGACAGACAAAAGTTTTGAAAATTTGTCTATGAAATAACACGATAGTAGAACAAACAAAACATGCAGGTCGATTTTTTTCCCCTGATGTTGGTTGCTCATTAAGAAAGGTATAAATGCAGATTAATAATTTCTTTCTTTCTTCTTAAATAAACACAACTCTCTTATTCTCGTGTTCTCAAAGAAGAAATAATGGGGTAAATTGAGCCGCCTCTGCTCCATAAGAAACAATGAATGACAAATTACAGGAAAAAAACACTGAATTGTAAAAAAAACTTCATGATGTTTAGTATTAATTAATTTAAATCTGTTGCTTTAATTTACTCCAAGATCTGGTTCAACCCTACTCACACGTTTTTTTTTTTAAGACCAACATCTTTAAAAACACATCCTTTAGATGATTTTTGAAGATGCAAAAGAATAGAAAACATCCCAAAATGTGTAGAAATAGTATCTGTTGCATCTTTGGTATACTGTTTTTAACAACCACCAGAGCAAAAAAGTGGCTCATCTAGTTTTAACCTCTTAACCCGCGCCGCCACCGAGCACATTTCCTGCAAATTTTCCAACTTAAATTAACCAAAAAAAAAATTCCAATTTAAATAAAAAAAAAAAAAAAATCAAAAAAGCGGCAAACCCATAAAAAAAACGCAACAAAACAGACGCCAAAAATCGGGAAGTAAATGAGGATGAAAATGCAGTCGAAAAAGCATCAAAAGAGCGGAAAAAAACAAATGAAAAAAAAAAAACGAAACTAAAAGAAACAATAAGAGCACAAAACAATGCAAAAAAATGTATGAAAAGGCAACAAAACAGTTACAAAAAAAAAGTGACATAGTTGACAGTTTCAAATTGTTTGCCTCCGTCTATGTCACTTCTGTCACTTCCTGTCCGTGTCCAATAAGGAAGTGAACTGTAAACATCACAAAAATGATCAAACTAAAAAGTTTTTGCAAAATCTTAAATATGATTACGTTAACTGCGTTTTAACAAAAACTGTGTCTAAATGGTGATCTGCACTTTAAATTGTCAGAGTTTGTAGCATCTGCGTATGGATGCAAGGCTCAGCTAAACAAAGGTTAAGCATTTTTCGCCACCGCACATTTCTGAAAAGGAAACAGCGCGTTTGAGGATGTACATGCATGTCGTGTCCGTGTCCTCTGCTGCTCTCTCCCACTCCCTGAATCCTGTAGGTTGTTCTTTATGGAGGACATTAAAGCGCTCTTCTTGGTTTTCCTGCCTGGTTTTCAATTAAGCAGATGATTTCTCTCGTGCAATATGCTAATGGGTGTGTGTCGGAGCCGCGCACCCCGCTCCCCGTGTTGTCTGTTGGGCCCGCGCGCCCGTATATCATATTTGTGCGGTAAAAGTTAATTGCCGTATGTTTGCGGGCGCCGTGTGATGTGCTCCGCGCTCATAACCGGGATTACGACGGGGTGTCTCCGCGCTGACTTCACACTCCGGCCCGTGTAAGCGGAAGAGTTTTTCTTTCTATTTTGTGAAACTGCCGTAAATATACAGGCTTAACGTTCTGCTTTCTTGAGTCTTTGGGATTTTTGTTTCGTGTTGTTTTACGCTCATAACACATGTTGTAATCGGGAGGTAATAACGAACATGAAATGGTAAATGGTCTCAACTTATACATGCGTTTCCAATGACATCACGCTTAGCTCTGTCGGCCATTTTGAATACCGAAGTTACATTATGCAGTACTACAACATACCAATATCTCTACTCAGGATGAAAATGAAAGAAGACTGAGTGACTGAGTGGCATTTTTATGTACTTGTAATCATTGCTCAAGAAGATAACAGTTAAAACACGACCCTTGAGAGCGCACGTTTATGTGATATAACCAGCAAATCTCTGTCTGTCGAGCTACAGCAGGATTTACTAAAGATCTGCTTCACTCCTCAGACTAAAGTAACACAATCAAAGAGGAAACAGAAAACCTTTCTCTGTGATTTTTATAGTTTGTCATGTCAACAGAGTCTCAGTCGAAGTCAGTGTTTAAGCTGCTCAAGACGTTAGCATGCTACCGGTTAGCGACTGAATCAACTGTCAATGGCTTCAACACGATAAACACATGTGTGGCTCACATCTATGAACACTGAGGAAATACTACAGTAACAGCTCTGACCTCTGTCACATGTTCTATCCAAGGTTAGATGTTTGGAGTCTGGTTCAGGTCTTTCTCTTGGAGAGGTCAGAGCTGAGCTGTGGAAGCTAAATGCTAACCGGTAGCATGCAAACATCTTAAACAATGACTCACTGGTTTCTTCACATAAACGTGCGCTCTCAGGGGCCGTGTTTTAACTGTTATCTTCTTGAGCAATGATTATGAGTATATATAAATGCCACTGTCAATCAGTTGTCTTTCATTTTTATCCTGAGTAGAGATATTGTTACATGTTGTAGTAGTGCGTAATTCATTGGTATTCAAAATGGCCACCATAACAACAACAGTCACATGACTGAAAAGCATGGATATAGCGCTTTTCTACCTTCATTAGGCCCAAAGAGCTTTACAGCAGGGAACAAGTCAGGACTCAAGTACAAGATTGGAAAATGTAGAGTCTGTAGTGGCTCCTTGAGTGAAGATGTTGGTACAAAACTAGAACCAAAACCTCATTTTCAGAAAATGCTTAGAGAGGTTTTGCAACATATGTGCACGCGCATGCATATCTATATCTATACATCCCAGAAAGGAAGTGACCATATTAGGATTGCAGTGTCATCTCGGTCGCCTTCCGTGCTACACATGGATACCAAACGTGTCAATATTAGTGAAAGAATAAACGCAGAAAAGACGAGGGAGCCTCACAAAATACGCTTCGAAAAGGGTGAGTTTGTTCTTTATTTTTACTCTGACATTAAAACTAAACTAAAGGGATAAAAAGCTAAAAATCTCAACACTGATCACGGCATGATGAATGTATGTTTGTTGTTTTTGCTGTTTTCATGGTCATTATAGCTGAGGCTGAAGTCATGGTGGCCACAGACCTGAAACAACTCTATAGTGTGTGACCTGAGTGAAGAACCTCCGATGTATGTTTGGTCCCAGAGTGGAAAGATCTCTGCAACTTTTACTATAACGATGACATCACAGCTCCAGAGTGGTGTCTGTGATCCATGATCTACTGACCTTATAATGAATTTTACTCATGGATCCATGATGGTTTTACTCCACTCCTCTTTGTTCCACTGCCGTCCACAAGCCACATGTGACGAGTAGAAAAACATGGCCGAGTCAGTCTGTGTTTTTGGACTGACAGTAAAAGTCACTGACTGGTTTTTCTGCTTTAATCCCGTTACGTCTGAAGAATAAATTCTCCTCCTCGTCTCTTCTGTAGATCCTAAATCCTTCATTCAGGTTAATTTTCACTGTTTACATTCCACAAAAGTTTACTGCCATACACCCTCTACATCTTGTTCTATTAACTGTGTTTGCGTCACAGCTCCTCACACAGGCCTGGAAGATGAATTGCGCCGTTTTCATGACCCATTGCCCCACCTGTGGATTAAAAAATATATATCTATGTTTGTCTTTTGAAAATCATTTGAAAGCACAGGTCTGGTGAATGCATTTGTAACGCCAAATAAATGTTTTTTTTGTTTTTAAGCTAACGAGTAGCATAGGGTTGACTCATTTCCAGTTTTACATTATTTCAATAAATATGAATGCACTTGATTATATATTTTTTTTTTACTATTTGCCTCTACCTATATTGATTATTGAATGTACACAACATACAAGATCACATGTTTTATAATTACAGGCCCCTTTTCCGTTTACAACAGTGAAATATGGGAAGAATCGGGTACTGCCTGGACACCTGGATAACAACAGGAGAAAATGTGCTCCGTTCAGGTGTGGGTTAATAGGTTAAAAGAACTATTAAAAAAAATGAAAATAAAAAGTCCTTCTGAAGTAGAAAACCAATTGGATGCACTGACTGTAAGTTGTGGAGGCGCAGTTCATCCGACCCCCGGTTCGAGAGGGGGGGAGGTGGCTCGGCCTGAAAGACGTCGAAAGGCCCCTCATACGTGGCATTTCCAAGTTCAGAACATGTGTGATACCTGTTACTCGACCAGTAGCCGTTTCAGGACACTGTGACAGCCGACACACCTCTCTGAAGTCGAAACCGTTCCCGTCCTGTGCCTGTGTACGGTCCCGTAATCATATCCCACCGCTGTGCGCCCCTCGTCTCCGCAACATGAGGCAGATGGAGTTTCACAAACACATAAAGAGGAGGGGGAGTGTTGAAGCGACACATTCTGAGAGCACTTCAAAGCAGCACCCAAGGCCCTACATGTGTCCGACAGGCCAGGAGCGCGTGCACCGCAGAGGCCGGCGGGCTGAGGGGCCACGTGGGAGCTCAGTCATTCATGCAAAAGATTCTCTCGAGCGGAGGCGGGCAGAGAAGTGAAAACAATCAAGTCATCTTTTTATTCAAGTGTATGTACCAAGTATTTAAGCAAATGATAACTCAAGTGAAAGTAAAAGCCAAACTATACTAGAGCGCACCTGAATAAAAGCCGTACCAACAAAATGTATAAATATTTTTTTTTTTGACATAAGTATATAAGCCATCAGCCATCAGCGCTGGAATACTGGAAGTGTGTTAAAGGAATAGGCCACCGTTTTTCCATACTGAGATATGTTCTTACTTAGCTTTGACGAGTTCTTTAGGACCTGTCTGATCTTCACCCGTGCCTTCAGTCACGTAAACACAGCGCAGACAGCGTTAGCATTTAGCCTCTCCCTCTCTCCTCTATAGCTCCAAAACAGGTCAAGATAGAAGCTACCAAGCTCTTCCACGTTTTCCCTATTTAAATATGGTTACGTGAAGTGTTCCAGTAGTACCACTAGTTTGAAATCCGCACAATAAAGTGAAGATTAATGCACAGATTTTGAACTACTCCTGGTATTATTATGCCTTACAATATAGTCCCCCCTTTTATCCGCTTAGAAAATCCACATTGTTTAATTTTGTGTAATTATACTTTGTAGTGAAACACATCACGTAACCATATTTAAATAGGGAAAACGTGGAAGAGCTTGGTAGCTTCTATCTTGACCTGTTTTGGAGCTATAGAGGAGAGAGGGAGAGGCTAAATGCTAACGCCGTCTGCGCTGTGTTTACGTGACTGAAGGCACGGGTGAAGATCAGACAGGTCCTAAAGAACTCGTCAAAGCTCAGGTAAGAACATATCTCAGTATGGAAAAACGGTGGCCTATTCCTTTAAGGTTAGGGCTAAGGTAAGGTTAGGGTTAGTTCTAGTAGGCCTTTGCATTTTTAATAGTGTTAGGGTTATCTTGTGGGTTGGAATGGCAGGACATTGCGCAAAACATAAAAGTGTCACCACTCCGACAAAGGGGGGAAAAAAATGTTGGAGTGCCGGGACGTTCAATTTCATTCCGACAATTAGACCTCAATGTCGGAGTGGCGGGGTGTAACTGTTTAGTCATCGCTACGCCAACACCGTGAAAAATATGGCATGAGTGTGATGTTACCGAAAAACTCAATTTCCTCAATCTGAAACTTCAGTCTGGCATTGCAATGTCTTGAGTTTGTGACTCCCACACTGATGGCACACAAACGTCTCCTGTACAAGACATCCAGACACCTGCCTATTTTCATTTGATCTTCTTGGACACCATCGTCTGCAACAAGTACTTGTGAAACTATTAGTTAAGTACTGAATACAAATAATTCTCAGATAGGACTCAAGACAAATTGATAACACTGTGTCGCGTTGTTGTTTTGTCACAGAATAAGTACCAGTATGACTTCAAAATTAGAAGTAAGTGGAAAAGGTGCTCACAGTTCACGGTGAAGGGGATGAAGAGTGCAGAGAAATAATTTATGGATGAAATATGTCACTTAATAATAAGAAAAAATAACACTTGTCTTCAAGCACATGGGATTCCAGAGGCTTCTTGTCAGGCAACGTCCCTTCTCCCTCTTCTTATTTTTTGTGCTCCTATAGGACTTACAATAAGCGCCTTCACCTCGAGGGTCAAGCAGCTCGCACACACACACTGTTATCTCAGCGTAGATTCCAGTCAGACCGAAAAAGCCAAAGAGCACTTCTCCGTAAGCCTGTGCGCGACTTCATCATTGTTTTAACTTCTCCAAACATGGCTGCCGCCTCTCTCCCCTTTCTTCTTCCCGACAATGGCTGCACTAGCTGCTGTTGATACTTGACCCGTGCGGGTTATCGTTTCCATACTACCTGCCTTCCGTCTTCCCCTGAAATCAATTGTCCACTAATCTCGCGCCTTAGCTTTTCAATTGTGAGAACGCGCACTCGTCTTTAAATGACTTGACCTGCCGGGCTCTTTCTCAGAGCAACATCAAAAGCAAAGAGAGGAAACCAAGAATGTTCGGAGCCTTGTAGGAAGAAGACGAAGGAGACAAAAAAAATCAATATGTTTGACTTGATGTTTCAAACCAGGAATTCTCAATTACTGGTGATGCGTTAACAACACTTTAATGACTGATTAAGGTTTGAAATATCGGCCAAATGTAGATAGACTGCCATTATGAAGGCACTATATGATTGTCTTTATATACGAGACAAGGCTGTGATGATGGCCTTGTCAATAAACTTGTATGAAAGGTATTCAGTGAAGTTTATATTGAAAAGAGTCACCAAAACGTGGCACTGTTGCAAAGAAACTGGACTTATCTTTCAAAAGATTGAAGTAAAAGGTTCTATATTTTCTCTTTCAAACTTTGCAAAATTCATCTCGACATCACAGTATTTAATCTTTTATCTTAATATAATATTGATTACACATGTAATTCACATTGCGGAACATTCAACCAAAGTTTGAAATAAAGCCTGGCTTAGCCAAACTATGTCAATTCTACAGAGAAATAGTGACACGTAGCAGTTGGAGCCTCTTGAAAGGGCGGGTCTAACATGCACAGATTGTCAATGAATGAAACCAATCAGCAAACAGCAATCATGACGATGGCAGCGCAACGGGTAAATGGACTTATATAGTGCTTTTACCTTTATCAGGCCCAAAGCGCTTTACAGTAAGGAACCAGTCAGCCATTCACTCTCTCATTCTAAAACCAATGTGCGGAGACACTGGAGGCAAGTAGGGTGAAGTGTCTAGCCCAAGGACACAACGACAGTGTGCATTTGCGGGAGCTGGGATAGAGCCTCACTGTGTTAACCAGGGGCTGCCCTCCACCGTAACACCAGCCCGTTAAGTCTACAGCAAAGCTGTTTTGGACTCACACTTGTTTTGGGTGTTGCTGTGGTCAGAACTGTACAACAGTGCGCCGCAGTGGGATCGGCTTGGACACAGTCGCCAATCAGAAGCCCGTTATCGTGCGTGTCCAGACCCACTGTCTTTGCAGAAAGGAAGTGGGTCTGGCACGCCAGGCTATAAAAAAAATCCATATTGACTAAATCTTGTATTTTTCTTTGATACAACATTGCTTTTTAGATCCAGCATATTACTTGAGAAATATTGCAAAAAGCCACAATAAAAACCAGACACTTTATATATTGTACACATTGTATGATGAAGTCAATATGAAAACAATATTATAGCAAATCTGAGGGACATTCCGCATTATTAAATCATAAATTGCTACTTGGAACATACTAAAACTGACTGAAGATTCCCGAAGCTACCATTGGTATTGGACATTATTTCCTTTTCAACAGCTAAGTCTATGTTGGAATAATGTAAATATGAAGGCTTTCCAGCTCTTCAGAATGTCACGGACTGGAGAGGTATTTCATATGGGCAGGAATGCTTAAGTGCAGTCCCATCATCTAATCTTCGTGTTATTTTCCGCAGAAGCTGCTGGACCTTGGCGTGATGATGTGAGAGAAGAGAAGCACCGGCCGATTCTTCTCCACACAGACGAGGGGTGGAACCTTGATCCAAAGCAAATGGCCATGTTCTTATTCACTCCACAGATGAATACCAAATTAAAAATGTGTATGTCGGAAGTCAGACAGTGACTGAAAGAAGTGTTTGGCCCAAGGGCATGTGGGCGTAGTTGATTGTGAGTATACTTACTGCAGATATGAGCTAAAATCCTAGCTTCTGCAGTCAGGATTTCATAAAGGCTATTTGTATGGGGCATGATTCGTATGCAAGGTAATTCAAACTGCTTTAAATAGTAAATATGCAGTATATACACGTATAATATAAACTCTTCAAACTTATACATGAAATACACAATATAGTCAATAAGTTTCAAGTTTAATGGTTTTGTATAGCCCAATATCACAACAGAAGTCATCTCACAGCTGCACCAAACATTAAGGCACTAAAACAGAGCAATAAATAAGACAATTAAAAGTTCAGGTGAATCCAGGCAAATATAATGTCCAATAGGAGGTAGCGATGAGCGGCGTGGGCGTCCCCCGTCCTTAGACTCTCCAGCACGGCAAGGAAAAACTCAAAACCCGGCAGGAGAAAAGAGAAACCTTGGGGAAAACCACAGAAGGAGAGATCCACTCCCATGGACGGACATAAATAATAATCAATAAAAATAGAAAAATACTTGACATATGAACTGCTAAGTTCTAAAGGCCCAAGATAAGGCTGAGATACGAGCCCGGTGTTTTGGGGGTCTGTGAATGAACATTTTCCAAACTAGAGTGGAAAGATCTCAAAATGCCGTTTAGATGGTGCTGTTGTTGTACAAGCCACAGGTGACAAGAAGAAAAACCCGGCTGAGTCAGTCTGTGTTTTTGGACTGACAGTAAAAGTCACTGACAGGTTTTTCTGCTTTAATCCCGTTACGTCTGAAAAATAAACTCTCCTCCTCGTCTCTTCTGTAGATCCTAAATCCTTGAATCAGTTTCATTTTCACTGTTTACATTCCACAAAAGTTTACTCCGCTTTCTATTATCCGCGTTAGCGTCACAGCGCCTCACACAGGCCTGGAAGATGAATTGCGCTGTTCGCACACATTTACTAAGCTGGCTTCGGGCCTACAAAGTTTCTGAAAACATAAGCGTTTTGTCTTTGTGTGCATATAGCCTAATATGGTCCATAAAACATGTGAAATCAAATCGATCAGAGGAGTCCAAAATGCGGCGTCAGACCAATTTTTGCGTTGCGTTGCCATAGTTGGTACTGCAAATTTAATTGTTCGACCTGATTTTTACCCAAGACACTGACATTTTATTATGAGACAGTGCAGTTCGTCTTTTCAGTTTGTTTTCACACATGTTTTGAGCACCTCAAGGGAACTTCCCTGATGTTAATTTAAAGTGATAGTTTGTAAGATTGCAAAATGAAGAGAGAATTAATCAAAGCGATATAAGAGAAATTTAAAAAAAATACACAGTCGAGAAGCCATTCCCCATTACCCTTCCTATCCGAATGCCACTCCTAGTTTGCAAAATGAGGAGAAAGCAAATTCACCAGTAAACAATCAAGCTCCCTCCCCCTCCCCTCCCGATTGGCCCGGTTCACAGGACAGCTCGTCTCATTGGTCAAAGTGATGGCACCAGGGATTCTGATTAGTTAAAGAAGGACTTTAGAAAACTATCATTATTTAACATTGCATTTGGTCAAATTGCAGGTGTTCACACACTCGAAGAAGAAGAAGAACAAGAAAAAGAAGAAGAAGAACAAGAACAAGAAAAAGAAGAAGAAGAAGATTTTTATTTATATAGCGCCTTTCACAGACATAGTCACAAAGCGCTTTACATAAGACAAGACGACGACTCTATTCGATTAGTAAAACATTTAAACTGTCATACTATCACTTTAACAGCATTCATTCTGGATTTGGAGAGGTCATTTGAGAGCATTCAAAATGACCTTTTTTTCTCTCCAGGAAGGGTTAACAGTAAAAATGCGTTAGACATTATTCTTAGATCCATATTTTGGTAATTGGTCTGCATGGTTACCAGCGCCTGCTTGTACAAACGGATAAATCGCCATGGTTATCAGACACAGCGCGGTATTTAACGCGGGTTTACCCTTCCTCCTTCCTCTCATCACCCCCGTCTGCTGTTAGCCTGCGCTCCCTTGGACAAATCCCCCCTCGACGGCATGGCACTTTTATTAAATTCCCCTCAATAAAAGCCGCTCAGACAGGATTTATTACGGCTACTCAGCCAGGACGTTTAGTATTTCCCCGCGTTATGAACTGAAAATCGATAGAAAGCAAAGAAAATGGAAGTCATACCCGTGTTGTCGCTTTTATATTATGTCGGCTGTCCGTGCAGATTCATGGCTTAAGAAAGGGGGCCTCCGCGAACACCGGTCGGCGCCGTCCGACACATCTCCGCGGGCCCTTCCCCGGCACATCCGTCTTGGCGCAAAACGGCGCGCGCTCCGGCGGAGACGCTGATAAAGCCTGATTGAGATGTCAGATGCAACACGCGGCCCGGCGATTTACGGGTATTTTGTTCCCCGAGACCTCTTTTTGAACGCCATCACCGCCGCTCTACCCTTGGAGTGTAAACGGCGATAGCATTACACTTAACCTTGTTCGAACCCCCGCGCGTATCATTCATTATGCACCCGCGCTATTTATTTTCTCAACTCGCCGAGGCAGCTTCGCCGTGAACTCGGAGTCGACTCAAAAGCTCCGAAAGGGGAGGACGTCGTGCAGTGGGAGAGACGTTCACAGGCGCGGAGTTAAAGGGACGGAATTAGCGCGTTTGGCTGGTGGTTTAATCAATGGAAATCAATTCAGACTCAATGTCTTGTCTGGACTTTACTGTAGTGCGAGGTTTTAGCGGGAAATGAACGACCTGTCTAAAGGAGAAAGCTAGTTTGGCGGGGTTTGTCAGATGTTGAAGTTGTCAGGCAGGTGAAAACGTTCAATGTTGAGATTTTAGCTTATATCTTAAGGCGAGACACTGCAGGTGAATAGAAAACAGATATCAATTTGAAACTTTTCCTGTAGATTATTGGCATAAATGTGAGAAAAAATATCATTTTATCTGTCATTTTATCTTTTCATATAAGAACAAGGTGTTTTGTGCCTAAAAATGCCCCAAATTTCCCATCTTTTCAGCGACGAGATCTGAATAATGGATAGAGCTACATTCAAATGTATGGTTTCCTTTTATTGATGAATGAGTTACCAAGACTTTTTCACAGGGGATTTTGGATTTCTTGTTTAGTTTTAAAATTAGCTGTTTTTTAGTGGAAAAAATTGTAAAAATGTAATTTTTTGCCTCCTTTTTTGACATTCAAAACTCAATAAATGGGGCTTTAGGGATTAAATACTAAAAAATCCCTCTGAAAAAATCTTCCAAATATTGTTCAGTCCAAGGCTGGAAAATGTGAAGTCTTTAGGTCCGACTGACGTGGACATAGTGTCGCCACAATGACAGAAACATGTGTTTTGAGAAAAAGGCCCTTGAAATCGCATTGTCCCATATAAGTCTATGGGGGAACATTGAATCAGCGCAATATTTAAACATGTTTTTGTGAAGATTCGGTATATTTTTGGTTTCCGGGAGAAAGCTTGTATGTTCAGAGACCAATTTGGCCCAAAACCTGAAAAAATGTAGGTTTGCCTGTATTGTCTCCCCTTAAAGGAACAGGCCACTGTTTTTCCATACTGAGATATGTTCTTAGATTAGTTGATGCGTACCTGTCTGGTCTTTGTGTGTGCCTGTGGAAGAGCTTCTAACTTCTTCCTGTTTGGAGCTTTAGGAAAATGCTTGGAGCGCCCAAATGCTAACAACATCTTTGGTCTTTTTGCGTGACTGAGGGCACACCCAAAGACCAGACAGGTACGCATCAACTAATCTAAGAACATATCTCAGCATGGAAAAACGGTGGCCTGTTCCTTTCACATCTTAGCTTTAATGACAGAGTAAAAGAAAAAAAAAAAGACCAAACTCACCCTTTGCCATGTTTATATAACGATGTTCTTGCAGGCCGGAGAATTTCCCGGGAACGACTTTGTGCCGCTCTGGCCGGTTTCCAACACGTTTTCATGCTCAAATATTGACTCATTTGGCATCCACGTCTAACACGGAAGGCGACCGATTTTACGCTGTGAACCAAATATGGTCATTTCCTTTCTGGGAGACAGCAGCGTCAAAACGATGTTCCAAAACTTAAAGGTGCACTATGCAACGTCTTATGTGTATTTGACCTTTCACTCACCCAGTGGCTGTATGTAGCACCTTTACCTTCCATCCTGGTGGCTCCATGATGCTTCAGGATCCATTTTATTTCATTTTTTTCAGGATTTCTGGTTGGTTTTCGGAATGGAATGTGTACGTAACCATGGATATGTTTCAATCAGCAGTGAAAACCTAAAAAGCAATTGATCCTGGAGCGTACAGGCCATCGAGATGGTAAGTAAAGGTGCTATGCTAACCACCCAAGCATCCGCTGGGTCACTGAAAGGTCAAATACATACAACTATTGGCTTGTTGCACAATGTGGCTACGCTAGTTCCTCTAACCTGAAGTTGTGGGCGCTAGTACTTCCTGTTCGTATTCATTTCCATTAAAATTAGCTTAGACTTGTTCGAATCATCGTATTTCCAAAAGATCCTGTGGTGGACAGTGAGTTCCTGGTAGATGATCACCTCCTGCAGGTGAACGAGTTGCTGTCATTGATGAGTTCAGCAGGTGCTTGCAACATTACCAGAATATACAGTAATTAAATACACACATTTTAAGTGTTCTGTCGGTTAATAGTTAGGCAGAAAGAAGTTGAACTAATGAAAAAGACGGTGCTTTTATTTTGGCGTGCTGGATCGAAACAGGAAGTCACTTCTTGGGCGACGTTGTTAAGTTATGCACAGAGTCAATTTCAATTTCCATGCATAAAATAACTTGTTTAGTGCTAATATATATTTCCCCCTCACATTTAGGTCAGTAATCTACAGAAAAAGATCCAAATTCATATCTGTAAATGCACACTACCGCTCAAAAGTTCAGGGTCACTGAAAATAAACACTGCTTTTTCTCAATGAGGATTCAATTAATCAGAAATACAGTCTAGACATTGTTAATTTTGTGAATGCCTATACTACCTGGAAACGGGAGGTTTTTAATGGAATACAGGTGTGCGGAGACAATGAAAAACCTTTAATTCGGCAAATAGCTTAATGTGTTATTGTTGTTTTTCATTCTATTGTACACTGGCCATATGTCCATTCTGGAAGAGCACAGAAGGGCCACTGGCTCTGGCCTCTCACTTTACCTTACCCTTACCCCCGGGCGAAACCGAGCTTTACCCAAATCTAAAAGCTTAACCTCTTACCACCCGCCTAAACCGAATGCATTCTCTCCTCTTTGTCTATAGGCCTGAGTAACGCCTCGTTTGAAAGACCCACAAAACTGATCTTTTTCCTCATATTATTGCCACATTTTTGTCCCTTATTTGTCACTATTTTGCTACTGTTATGTTGCACTTTTGTCCCTTTTTTCTTGGGTATTCGTCACTTTTTTGCAGCACTTTCATCACTTTTTTGTCACTTTCTTGCTCCTCTTTTGTCACTATTTTGTCACATTTTTGTTGCTCTTTGGTTGCTTTTTTGTCACTATTTTGTCACTTTTGATAACATTTCACGTTTTTTTTTTTTTCAAGAAGCTTTTAGATTTGGGTAAAACCAAACTGGAGAAGATGTGCTTGGTTCAGGTGGGAGTAAAGAGGTTAAAAGAAAAGCATGCGCTGGATGAGCAACAAAAAAGTGACAAAAAAACAACAAAATGTGACGAAAACTTGACGACAAAGCGATGAAAAAAGCGATGACAAAACAGCAATAACATGAAAAAAAAAAAAAAGAAAAACAAGAGACGAAAACACAACGAAAAAGTGACGAAAACGCGGCGAAAAGCCACAAAAAAAGTATGAAAAAGCAACAAAAACATGACAAAAATGAAGCGACAACATGACAAAAAGCTACCATCACTTTTCTAGATTTTAGCTTTCGAATGAGACGTTGCAGTGTTGCTCTCCAGTCAAGAAGCTTTTAGATTTGGGTAAAGCCGAACTGGAGAAAATGCTCTACATGTGTATTTGTGGAAGCGTCGCATTTACGCTAATTTGGGCCAGGCTGACCAGAGTCCAGGGCTGTTTTTCAGTCCCAGTCTGAAGTCCACAGGATCAGGCTTCAGGAGTTCACCACGGCTCCTCTGCCCAACAGTTCCTTCTGGAGGGAAAGTCTCGTCTTTCAGCGCCGCCGCTTCAAAACGTGGGAATAAAGAGCTTAGCCGCGGCGCTAATTGAATTACTCCGCGCGGCCCCTGACAGTAATGTAAATACTCCTCGACGAGCCGCCCCAGATACTCACGGTAATCACTTAAAGCTTTCCCCACATCTCCCCAGACTTTTTTATTAGCCAAAGCTTTTCAACATTAGCACTCTCTTCCTGACAAATTAAATGAGATTTCATTACGGGGCCGTCCTAATGGCATGGAACTATCAGCTGTTGTAGCCGGGCCCCCTCTTCGCGCATGGGTTAGATTAATCAAATAGTCGCCCGCCCCCCCCTTCTAGAGTCGTCCAGGGCATTGATTTTGAGAGGCCGTGCGGAGGTTTGGGCTGAAGCCGGTCTGAAGTGTGCCAGTATCGACCAGTCTATGCAAAACACCTGCCGAACATCAGGGCACGTTTAGCAAGAGCTGCTCTTCTCATGACAAAGCCTCTCTGGGTGATGGAAATGTTTCTTGTGAAGGGGAAACAGTGGGGCGACCAGGACACTTGGTTGAATGTTGGTTTCGTCCAATCATACGTTTCTTTGTTGGCGCCTTTCAAGGAAACACATTAAATGTACTGTACAGATAAAAAACAAATTCAAAATCAATCAATCAACAAACAACAAACAAGACAATGTAAACTCTCCGACACGGCGAAGGAAAACTCAAAAACCCAGGGGGAGAAAAAGAAACCTCGGGGAGAACCACAGAAGGAGAGATCCTGAATCCCATGGACGGAGCTATAGAAGGACCCCGGGCTGATGGGAGGCCCTCAGAAGATGGGCCAAGAGTCCTTGCTGGAGCTACAGTTCTTCTTGTCCAATCCCTGTAGGTAGGGTTCCTCCATTCCACGGAGGAACCCTACCTACAGGGAATCATGAGGTACCCAGAGGTTCCCACCCCTAGTCCCCATACGGTGGGAACCTCTGGGTATCAATACACGATACGTGGCTCACGACACGCTGAGATAATCGATATATTGCATAAAAATAACCTACGATACATACATACCAAAAAACATGCTACTTTTAACCTTTATTATTATAACGTACTATATATCAGTGTTTTTCAACCTTTGTTGAGCCAAGGCACATTTTTTTCATTGAAATAACCACGAGGCACCAACAGCAGAAAATGTTCTCATCAAAGTGTCTTGACTAGGAACACCGTATAGTCTCACGAGCCACAATGCCTCAATACATCACTAATTTTCTTGTCTCAAAGAAATTAACTACCTGATATGGAAGAGTATAATATGGTTACTCTGCCGAACACTAGACAGCATGTACGCTCGAAGACGGTACATTATTTGTGGATAATAATGCATTTGTTAAAAAAAAAAATCAACTAGGTGAGATTGGATAATTTCCCAAGGCACACCAGACAATATCACAGTGGTTGAAAAACACTGCTATATATTATTCATCATTTACATTTCAATGAACAAGTAACCACAGCAGTCCTAATTCAAAAGTAATAAATCAACCCCTAAATAATCTTATTTATAATTATGAAAACTACCATCAAAAGTAATATATTTGTGAGAGTGTTTTGTCCAAGTATTTAAAATTGTCGTGCTGCTCTACTGGATTCTTGATCATTGTTGGCCTCTGTTGACCGTGAAAACAGTGGAGCACTGCTACACTCAGTACTGCACTGCTACCTCATGAATATACATGACCTAATCAAACGTATCGATATCGGAATAAAAATGATCGGTGTTGTATCGTCCTGCAAAATATCGCGATGTATCGGAAAATTTATATATTGTCACACTCCTGCTAAAAGGACAGTTACGGTCATAGTGAGAAGGCCTTTCTAAACAGATGAGTTTTAAATTTGGGCTGGGAAACAGAGCGACTGAACGTATTAGTACATTCTGGAGGGTAACAGAAAGTTACAACTAAAATGCATAATAATAAAACATGCTTTTGTTTCATCCTTAAAGTGACCTGTAAGTTAAAATGTTTCAAAAATATAATAATAAATTGCATATAATTGACTGTCTGGGCCGAAAATTTGACAAAACAGTAATATTAAATAATGATATTCCTCACTCTGCTGCTTTCAGCAACTAATCCGAATCCCCGGTGCCATCACTTTGGCCGGTGGTTCCCAAAGTGCGGGTCGGGATCCCTCGGGGGGTTGCAAGGCCTTAGGTGGGGGTCCCCAAATGATTTCAAGATGAAACAAGTAGAAAAATGCTACCTTTTTTAGTGTAAACCAGCCTATAATAAGTGAAATCCATTCAATGATTCAAAATAAACAGTTTCGATACATATTCACGTGATTATAACATGTTTTTCTTCCCTAATGTAGCGTAAGAGGCAACAACTTTATACAATGGGGGTCTGGAGTTGTTTGGGAACCCAATGGCCAATGAGACGAGCTTTCCAGTGGCCTGTCGGGTCCAATCAGAAGTGGAGGGGGCGGGAGCTTGATCGTGTCCTTGGAAATTTTGTTCCCGCTCTCCTCATTTTGCAAATCTAGGAGTGTCTTTCTGGTCCAAACAGGAGGGGAACGGGGGGGAGCTTTAATTGTTTACTTTCATGTTTCACTCTCGCTCCTCACTTTGCAATCTTACAGACTGCCACTTTAATATATTACCAACTTTACCTCCTAAATTCAAAATTACTTTCACACAAACTGTCGTATAATACACAAATAGAAAATAAACATCATTTCTTTTATCGCATTATCGAGCTCGCGGGACCAAGTAATTCCCCTCACAGATCGATAACGTTATCTATCCTCCTCTGCGTTTTATTTATACATTAACGCCATTACCTCGACTATGCCCAGCCTATATTCAGCGCGCTTTAATTGCCAACAACACCAACAGATCACATTTCTCAGATCGTAATTACTTCATTATATTGTGTTGCGCCTTTTGAGCGATCGAGTCGGTTTCCCCTCCCGTAAAAAAAAAAAAAGGAAAAGGGATAACCTCGCGCTCCCTCTCCATCATCGCACCTGCGCTCGCGGACAGGCTTTTACGCCGCTCTTATGGAACGGACACATAATGGAATTGTACCTAATGGCAACATCAGGGGCACTCGAACGACGAGGCCGGGCCGGGGATCGCGCGCTGAAGATGAGTCCAGTCATTAGCCGTACTGTTTAACACCTCGGCCGCGGCGAGGGGAGGGTTAAGCCGCTTGGCCCGTGATCCCGGCTGATGCTGATGCGGTGATGGGGCGGGGTCCCGGGGCTGAGGCGGTGGGGATTCGCGGCTCTTTGATGGGAGCCCAGTGACTCGACGTGGAAATGGCAGGTGTAAATGTGTGCCTCATTGAATTCTCTTTGACAGCGTTGAAGTTGGAGGTCGGCCAACTCGTTTACAGCTCTCTGAATGCCACCTGCACAACACGATTTTTTCACGTTGAATGAATCAAATGCATGTTTCGGAGACCTGATTTCCCATGGTAAAAACTGGGACACCAACTTGAATTTGCTGAGGTAGCCGTACCTCCACTATGTTTTCTGACAATGCAACTGTTGAGATGGTTCCAGCATTGAAATATTGGTGTTTTGGTCTGAACATCACTAATAATCCCACACTGGTTTGAAGCCACAGACAGGAATATTCAGACAGAGCTTGAGTGCTTTTAGGGACAATTTGTGACACACTCGAGACTCCCAGAAGAATAACATCATCAAACGTGATGTCAGTGCCAAAAGACATTTTGGATATTAGTCTGAAAACATGTTTAATACTGACAATTAGAGTTGTAACGGGGCGGAAAACTCCCAAATTTTACAATGGGAACCATTGTTTGAAAATTTTGGGAGTTACCAAAAATTCTAACTTTTTTCATTGAATAAACAATTAGTAAACCATTAGCTATTTAAATATGGCTACATGAGCCTTTACACGATCCAAGTATAGTCACACAAAATTAAATATGTCGATTTTCTATATTACATAGTAGTATAGGCGTAGTAATATTACTACGCCTTGCAATATAGTGCCTCTACATTTCCCCCATTTTTTCCCCACTTTAATACAAAATGTTCAATTTTTTTTCCACTTGATATGTTTTTTTTATTTTTTATTTCACTTTCAATGCTTAAAAAAAAAAAAAAAAAATCTATACCTAAACCTTTTTTTTTGAGACCATACTGGTATGGTTTAACAGTACCCATTCCAGTACTCATTCCTTCAGTCCAACTAAGTAAGTAAGCGGTAAGTAAGCTTTATTTGCTTTGCCAGATCTAAAACCACAAAGTGCTTTACAATGCAAGACAATAGAATAATAACATATAACATTTTAAGAAGCTTTCCTTGAGCTGCTTCTTGAGTTACTCCACAGAGTCGTTTAGTTTAGTTGAGGAAATGTAACTGAGTACGACCCGCGTCTGCGTGCCATTATAAAAGCTGCCATAAAGATTTTTGCCAAATTATGTATTCCAAATCAATGTATTTGCAATGTTTATAAGATGACACTTTTTCAAGAAATGGTTGTTTAATAAATAATGTAAAAAAAAAAAAAAAGTAAACCATTAGTTACCTATTGATTATGTTTTTGAGCCATGCATGCAAACAATGCACAGGATAAATGTACCTTTACCTTACAAGAAGTGTGAGGACCATATAGGCATAAACATGACACAACTTTCCTTAATCTACATTCTGCTTAAAGCAGTACTAAGTAACTTGTTTACCTTAAATCCTTTCCGTAGTCCCTCTGTGGGTAATACAAGTGTTAATGGGACGATTGGGGGGTCTTTTATCTCCCCCTGGTGTCTCTAGCCAGAAAACCACAATTGCAACGTCCTGCCTCTGGGTCGGAGGCCCCAATACACACTAATAGAATCACGAAGAAGAAGCTAACAGGCTAATGGGCAAAGCTAGCTGTGGGCTAGCGTTACTTAAACAGTATTTACGGCCTTCTTCAGTGTGTTATTGAATGTACAATATCCCACCTTTGTCTTTTCTGTCAGTGTAGTATTTACTGTCACGGACAACAATAAACGGAAAAGTTTAATGTGATGGGTTAAATTCAGTTGTCTCTAACTCAGATCATGATGAACAGTGACCAATATGTACGAGGAGTGGGCGGGGCCTGGGTCTGACACAGAGCTCCATCAAACAGAACAGACCTAAATGATAGAACAATCTGTACAGATTGAGACACGACACAGACTCTAAAAACAATATAATATTGTAATACTGAACACTCAGTGAATATATGAAAGATGAATACAAACACGGAATGAATCCAAGAGCCATTTTTTGCATTGGCCATGTCCTCTTCAAACCCTGATGGGAACACATGGCAATAATGATTTCTTTGAGACTTTTCTTCTGTCCTGTGATAGCTATTTCAGTGTGTAACTATTAAATCAAATTCTTATGCTGCAGTTTGTTGAGAAGCAACCTTGAACTGCTCCCCATTATTCCTTTTTACAACAAGTTTTGGAGGCTGAGACTTGGTGGGATGGAATTTAAGGCTCTTTACTGGGAGCCAAGTCTTTGGGATCAGTTTATTTCAACGATCTGTTCAAAAGTCTCTTTTTGATATCAAATTTTGATAACAGCAGCCAGACAACTAACCTAAGACGCGATCAAAAAAGGCATTTATTTTTTTAAAATAAAATCCTCTAAAATTACCATGGGACTGATATTTCCGCTTTGCACAACATGTTTGAATAAAAACTTATAAAAGAGGCTTCAACTGTCAAATCATTTTGAGTGCATTTAGCTTTGACTTTCGGACAAAAAGCTTTCACTTGTGCGACCTGCTCCATTGTTGGGCTGATTCGTACGTTCGTTCAGGGGAGTTCTGGGTAAAATTGACTGAAAAAAAGACCCGTCTCTTTTCACAATGGAGATCCGGAAATGTAGTGACTCGACAAAGCGGTGCACCGCAGCAAACGGATGAGGAGACGACAAACCTGCAACAAAGGCAGGTTGTGCACCACCTTCCCGAACTCTTAAACTTTAAACCCAAAAGCGTGTGTTGCCTATTCCGTCGTGATGCTGTTTCTTGTATTTGCAGACACATTGTTGCCGTCAAAACTAAAGACAAACATGCCGCTACTCACAAATGAGCCCCGTTTGGAACTGAATAGCGGTTCAAAAGATCCGATTAGGTCATGAACGTCGCCGTCCTCACTGAGTACTTCAATCCCCGAGCCCCACCCCAGCGACTCCCAACACCCCGGACACCTCCTCTGCCCCTGCCATCACGGAACAGCCCATCCTACCCCCCCTCCTCCGCGCCCCCACGCACCCGGGAGTGTCAGAGTGGATGCAGATCTCAAGGTTGCACCTGAGTGTTCAAGGGTAGGGCCAAGTGTAATCGGCACTTAGATCAAGGATTAATCTTATTTGCGATCTATTAGCCTTGATTCGGTCTTCCCAGCCTCCCCTCCCAAAGCCAGGATTACCGCGATAGTTTAAGATAATGGATTCTTATGGAAGGCGAGGTCAAGATCCGCGCTTGTTTCAAAAGCGCCAGATAATATGATTTATCTAAGAGCCCCCTTTTTGCAAAGAGCTTCCACCTTCAAAGGCCTAATTGGCAAAAAGGCTATAGAATGAATGGGCCGCGCGGGCGACCGGGCATTCTATTAATTACACTGTTATTCTTTCAGCATGTGTAGGTGAAAATGCAATTTGTATCTACTCCACTCACTTATTCCCAGGGCAGGAAAAAAGGAAAAAAAAAAAGATCCACTCGTCCATCAGCTGAATTGTCTGGAGCGTAGAAATTACTTTGTCAGTCAAGGTGGCAGTCTTCATGAGCGTCACTTTGATATTTTGCTCACGCAACGCCCCAACCAGACCAAAATGTATAGATTTTTAATAACCATTCACTTTTTCTACCATTTCTGTTTCCAATTTTAGTTATATAATGTTTAGTTCCATTTACCCCAGAAATGCACATGAAGTGAAAAGAGAGTAAAGTTTAAAGAATAGAGCGGTCTCGCAGTGAAAGATGAGAAAGCGATATCAAGCAGTGTCTGATGTTTTCGCCGACTACGATCCCTCTCGGCAAGACTCCGGCACAGCTTTCTCAGACGTTCCCTCGGCTAAAGAGAAGCAGAGCTCTGCCGTTTTGATTTCTGTTTCTTCAAGGCCTTGAGTCGTGCCCCAACTGACTTACTTTGTCGCCAATATTAACCTTCATAACCTGGACAATTTTACATTTCACATTCTTAACGTCGAGCAAGTGACACCCAAAAGTCTTTCAATACAATAAAGAAAGACTCAACCTGTAATAACCTTCATATCATGTTCTTTGCCAATGAGTGTCGTCAGCATCTGTATTTGACGACCTGTAAACCAATCGAAACATCTCAATGGACATGAGCTGATGTCCCACACCTAAAGAGTTAGCCAGCCAATTTCCATCCATCCATCCATCCATTTTCTGGGGGTTGTAAATCTCATTGCACCGGCCCCTTATGGCTCCTCCTGCAGGTGGTGGGTCCATAGAAGGACGGCCTTGCGATTAACCGGGCCTGTTGGTCTCTCATAAGGGGCTTCTGAACCGCTCTTTGTCTGACCCGTCACCTAGGACCTGTTTGCCATGGGAGACCCTACCAGGGACACGGGGCCCCCGTCAACAGAGCTCCCAGGATCATTGGAGCTCTCAAACCCCTCCACCACGTTAAGGTGGCGGTTCCAGAAGGGAGTGCCACATCATGCCAAATTTTATTTTTTGGAGCTTTTAACCTTGTTCCCTAACCAGAAGCAAACCTGAAGAAGTATTTTGCTTCATCCACAGTTTAGCGTAATCCTGTTTAGGTCATCGTTTCCACTTCCACTGCCAAAGCCCCCTCCGCGTTTGAAGAGTTCATTTGCAAAAGCAGATATCTCTGTTTTGCACAAATCGTTTTGGATAGCTAAAATTGCGGCAATTAGATTAGGAAGAAGAAGTGACGGGCACCGAAACAGATCTGGTCATGAAAATGTATGTAGAGCAGGGGTCACCAACCTTATTGCAGCTGAGGGCTACTTTAAGAGCATTAAGTTGTTCGAGGGCTACCAGTTAAAAACAAATCCTAAAGACTTAAACGTACACTGTTCACTTATAGGATACTGACCCCATATTATATTAAAATAGCTTTATTTTAAACTCATACTGAGTCACAAGAACTGAAATAACTGTAATTTTAAGAATTAGATTCAAGGAAATGAAGTGTTTTACATTTTAGAAAAAGTCCCAAGGGCTACTGGACTTGCCCCAAAGGGCCCCTGGGTGCCCGCGGGCACTACGTTGGTGACCCCTGATGTAGAGGAACCATCACCCACTCTGAGCCGGTCTGCACTCAAACTACATAGATCACGGCACCATTGATATGTCAGAATGCCATTGGCTCCAACCTATGCTTGTTTACAGCATAGGTCATTTCACCTGCGTCCAACGGAGATCGCGAGAAGCAACAAACGAGATCCTTAAAGAACAGTCTTTACCTAATTTTGTCAATTTTTCAATGCCCACACATACATTTAAAGTAGGAAATGTAAAACACCGGTGCTGGAGTCATCAGTCACAATCATCCACGTCATGTCCACTCTTAAAGTCACAGGCGCAATCCCTCATCCCCGTTTCCCCGCGGCATCACGGCCAAGAGAGCTCCTCGCTCCCAGACGCCCAAATGCCTTTCTATTAAACCTGACCTCCTCCGCCTCATCTCCCTCAACCTTTACCCCCCTGTTTATACCTCTCATTGAACCGTAATGCGATGTCCCGCTGTCGACGACACTCCTTCGCCCCCTTTCTTCTTTAGCGTGATTGACATTTCCGTAACACGATGAACACGATGAAACGCGGCGGCTACTTAAGGCATCCCCCCCCCCCCACAAAATGCTATATTAACATTTAAAAAACACCATCAGGCCCCCAGTCCGCTCCACAAAAGGTTAGCCAGGCGGATGTATTGATCCGAGCTAAGTACAATCTCATTTCGAATCCAAATCGGCGCCCCCTCCTCACCACCATCACCCCCCTCTTCGCTTGATTCCGACGCTCGCCACTAGCTAAACAGATAGCAGATGCGGTCTGATAAAAATATACCCAAATGTGCCGGGCGCCCGATAACCCCGCGGGGTGGACTCTGAGGGCCGTATCTCCTCCAGTCATCAGCCAGTGAATATTTATCGCCCACGGCAGGCGCGCTCCTGTGATTTGCGCCCGCTAACGCGCACCCGGAGAGGTCCCATGCAAAACAAAACACCTGCCGGGGGACGATGGACGACGACGTGTCAAGCTAATTAGCGATGCGCGAAAGGGCTAACATGGTTTTTAGATTTTTGCGAATGTTCCACGGTCGGTGTGTCTGGAGCGCCGGTGCTTGGAGAAGGTTTGTTTGGCGTCGTTCTTCGCAGGTCATCGAGCGAAATCTAAGGATATAAACAGCAGAATAACAAACACGGCGACCATTAAAAAAACGTCATATTTGGGGGATCTGTTAGCACGCCTCCGAATGCCAAAAGCAGGTGGAATCGTGGTCTGATATTTCACAGAACGATACGAGAACTGTCTGTCAGTCAGTCCGATTGTCCATTGTTTGGAAAGGCATTGTTTTTTCCTCCTCGGAGATTGTCAACTAGTGGGTACGGGGCCAACAGTGGTTTCACAGACAGATTCATTTCGCAAAACAATTTGGGCCAAATGATTGTTGAAGTTATATGAAGTGATAGAACAGGAGCAAGGATGTAAACTCTAGGTTAAAGTTCAAAATGCAGCTACAAGATTGTTAATACAGACAAAGAGAAGAGAACACATTACACCTGTGCTAAAGTCTCTCCATTGGCTTTCTGTTGAGTTTAGAATAAAATTTAAAATCCTGCACCTCACGTTAAATCCTGTTTAGCTCCGCTCTATCTCCAAGACGCTGTCATTCCATATCAGCCAACCAGAGCTCTCCGCTCTCAAAACTCAGGGCTACTAGTGATTCCTCGAGTCTCCAAAATTACTGTTGGCGGCAGAGCCTTTAGCTACCAAGCTCCGGTTTTATGGAATAAACTCCCAGCCCACGTTAAAGAAGCAGACACAGTCCCTATATTTAAGACTAGGCTCAAAACGTACCTCTTTGAATGAGCTTATAATCAGGTCAGTTAGGTAAAGCTCTGACCCACAGCCTGAAGTAAAGCTGCCTTAGGAGAAACACTGCTGTGGGAAGTACGGTCCACTGAGCGCTATCCTCTTCTTCTTACTGCAGACTTTGTCTTATCATGATACAATATTTAATTTATCTATAGTCTGTTCATCACTATCACTATTCACATGGTGTCTCCTGCCCCCCCCCCCCCCCTCCCCTCGGGAGTGCCTGTCTAGATCGAACGGAGGAACCCGGCCGAACGGAGGAACCTGGGTGAACAGAGGAATCTGCATTCTGGAATCTGAGGACTGGACGGTCTGTGATCTTGGCCCGTCTGCTGAGGGATCCTTCGGCCCTGGGTCTCTATAGCCTGTCCGTCCATGGGAGTGGATCTCTCCTTCTGTGGTTCTCCCCAAGGTTTCTCTTCTCTCCTGCCTGGTTTTTGAGTTTTTCCTTGCCGTGCTGGAGAGTCTAAGGACGGGGGACGCCCACGCCGCTCGTCACTACCTCCTATTGGACATTATATTTGCCTGGATTCACCTGAACTTTAAATTGTCATATTTATTGCTCTGTTTTATTGCCTTAATGTTTGGTGCAGCTGTGAGGCCACTTCTGTTGTGATACTGGGCTATACAAAACCATTAAACTTGAAACTTAAACTTAAAGCCACACACCGCAATGCTACAGTATGTTTGCATTGAATCATCAAGATGAAGCGGTCGGATGAGGACCGAGTGTGTTTAAAGTAGTAGAAATCGAAATGTTTTCTTGTGACAGTACATTTCTTTGGCCACCGTAAATCACAAGGCCGAGTTTTTAGTCTACCTCTGACTTACACATGGCTACCTGTAATGACAACAAAGCAGCAACATCTCCATGGAGACGAGCTGATGTCGTATGTATACCAAGTATTTATGTGCTTGAGTCGTGTTTTAAAGCCACATTTGAAAGATAAATGTAACACTTTGTACTTCAATGCATTTCTCAAAGGACTCCAAAACCAAAAGTCAATTTGGCTGGGAGTTTTCTTTATTTTATAAGCCTTACACACTCCAGAACAATAGGGGGCACTGCGCTGATGTAATGTCAATGCCACTGACAACAATGAAGAACTGTCCCCGTTGTGCTGCCGTACACTGGGAAATTTGGGTGCCATTTTCATGTTACTTTTTTATACAACTTAACTGAACGGATTTGCGAATTTTTTACAAATATGTCAGTATTTGGGAATGAATACGCGGGGAAGGAGAACTGCGATGGTGTGGTGATTTCCTGTAAAATCTAATATAGGCATTGAAAAGAGTGAGTTTGGTCTTTTTTTCCTTTTTTGTTACTCCATTAATACTAAAATCAGAAAAGGATAATGGTGAGAGCTTCAGATTGTCACTGGTCCAGTATTAAGCTTAAAGGGATATTTCAGGATTTTTGACATAGGGCCTCATTTCCTAGTTATCCAGAGTGTTGTTGATTTCTGGAGATTCTTTATTTTATTCCCCTGCAGTCCTTATATTTGAAGAGTTTAGTGGTGCTAGGCTAGTGCATGTCTATGGTAACTAGTAGCCTGCATTTAAAATAGTCAGACCCAAGCACAGTGCACCTGAGGCAAACACTTATAACACCAGACGACCCATATTAATATCTGTGTTGACTGAATTATTTTTGAAATGTAATCATTTTGCATTTAAAAGAACTTGTATTTGAGCAGCATCAGTTTCCTGGTTGTTGCTATAAGAGTGATCTGCTCGGTTACCGGATCTACAGTAGTTTGTTTCCCTGCGGCCGACATTACTACACATGGAATTCACAAAGGAGCTTTCTACAAATCAGATATGGCAACGTTTGGAGGACGACCCAGTTATCTTGAACAGGTTTTGAATGCAGGCTACTGGTTACCATAGACATGCGCTAGCCTGGCACTAGCCTAGCACCACTAAACTCTTCAAATAAGGACTGCATGAATTAAAACAAACAAACAAAAGTGTCCAGAAATCAACAACACTCTGGATAACTAGGAAATGAGGCCCAATATGAAAAATCCTGAAAAATCCCTTTAATAACAGGTGCTCTTCGAGGACTAGGCTTCGATCAGGAGAGAGGTTAACCAACCCCAAAGTCAGTCAATCTCCCTACTGATAAAAACTAAAATGTTAAGAGAAAACTAGCTAAAATCTCTCAACATTGACTATTACGTGAAAAATCATTGTTTTCCCTGCCATGTCCCACCTTAAAACACTGAAACAACTGAAAATATTGTCAATTCCTTCAAAACTATATCGGGGGAGAACCCACAGACATCCTTGTTAAGGGCATATGAGGCAAACAAACTTCTCAACTACCTCCTCCTTTCATATTCTGAAAGCTTGGCGAACCAACTTTGTGCAACTGTGCCCATTCATTGCTGACAGGGGGGAAACCAGACGGCAATGAAAATGTGTCAAAAATGGCTCAGACATCGGGATAAGACAAAGTATTGAACAGTAACTGAGCTGTTAATCTACGGTCATTTCCGCGGCCGTGCATGAGCCGAACGGTCATGTATCTTTGACATGGGAGCAGTTGATTAAGCGCTTTCCCAATAGGTGACGCGCTCTATTGCCTTATCAATATCATCGGGCTCATTACGAACGATTTACAGATCACCGGCCGTAAATTTAACAGAGGGGATTGATTTAGACGGGGGAGGCCAGTGTGTGACAGTTACGGCCCTCGGAGGCACGCCGGACTGCGCCGCTGGTGAGCCGCGGCCACCGGGCATCGCACTTCCTGCCTGGTTCATCTTCTTTTGAGTGGGAAAGTAGCCCAACCATCGCCACAGATGTTACTACAACATGCATCGTATTGGTTCCAAATCCACCGATCCATCATGAGAACTACTAGGCTACTGACGGCAGACGCGTTGCTGAATTTCAAAACAATATAAAGAATTTACGTCACAGTTTTCTTGAGGCTTAAGGCCTATTCATACTCCACAAGACGCAAGAACTTTGTTCTCGCACCCAGAGCTGCGAGAACAAAATGACGTCATTTTATTCTCGCAGCTCCTGTTCGGCAGGTCTTGCTGATGCATCAGCTCAGCAGAACTATTTCGGCAAGGCTGTGAGAACTCTGGTTGTGATTGGCTGGATTTTTAGTGGGCGGGGTTATTTTAGCGGAAGCGGGAAGCGAGAATCCAATGTTTACAACTGGATTCTCAACACGTCTATTATAAACAACACGTTTATAATAGATCCATGCCTAACACCAGTGCGGATAACGGAGACAACATGGATAGTTTTGTGGCACCGCTCGCAGCAGTAAAATACTTTGTTGAAGGACAAGGACACGCACATGGCAAAAAGGTCCTGGGGAGAAACACACGGACGTTTTGGGCGAGGACGAAGAGGAAACAGAAGAGCCTGGCGCTGCCTGCGTGAAAGAGGCGAATGATGAAGAAAAAAAAAAAGTGGTTCAGGCTTGTGGACGGAGGAATACCAAGCTTGTACATCTTAGACCCTTTCATCAAACACCGGGAAACATCACCAACATGTTCAGTGAAGGTTCTTGGATGGACAAAACCTGTACTGAGCTACACAGACGTGAAACTATTAGATATTATAAGACTTGTTCTTCTCCTCTGCTCCGTTTCATTCATACCGTGTTGGCTTGGCGGTTTTATTGTGATTGCACAACATCACTTTTGAATGAAATAAATAAAATGAAATGAAATGAAACAACATGGTTTTACCGAGTGACACGGAGGTAAGCTGCTTTTAACGTTAACCTTTTCTAACATAATAAACCAGCGTGAGATGTGGCTAAACATGAAGTCAATCTTCAAAATGTTTTCAATATCGTGACTGATACATTTTATAATAGTTCGAAGTCAAATGGCTTGTTTTATTTCGGTCATTCCTTGTTTGTTTTGGCTGCGGGAAAAGGGGGCGTGGCCGTTCGGCAGAAACACGTCTTGTGGAGTATGAAATGTCAGAGCCCAGACGAACTTTGTTCTCGTTCTTTTTGCCTCAAGAACAAGAACAAAGTTCTCACGTCTTGTGGAGTATGCAGAGGCCTTTACTTGACCGATGCTCCAACAGTGCTTGACTTGCCTTTTGTGACTTGATGTGACCGTCGGACTTCTGCACTGTGTAGTTTGTGCAGTTTATGGTGGATTAATAAGCCACGAGACACAGCGGTAACTTTTGGAGGCGGTCTCCGTTTACTCTGGCAAAAATATATACAAAATGCAATCAGCAAGTGCCGCTAACAAGATCCAGCCCAAACTCTTCCCAATATCAGATTTGCAAAGGGCCATAAAACAACATACCTGGTAAAAATATATACAAAATGCAATCAGCAAGTGAGGCTAAACACAGCCCAAACTAAAGGGGAGAAGATAATGGACAATGTTAGCATCTCCCCGCATTTCTTCACATGAATAAATTAAAACATGGACGAAGCTCAATATTAACGTAAATACAGGTTAAATATGTTCCCAGAAGAAAATAAATGCAAAATATTGATTAAAGGACTCTTAAAACATGGGATTACAATGGATGACTGACTTCTTCCCAATAAAATTTTTTTAAGGGAAGAGGCAGACCCTGAATATATATACGAGGGGCATCTCAAAAGTCAACGAAGAAGAAACAAAAACATAGAAGAAGTGGCTGGAGGACCAAGTCTGAGTAATGCATCAAACGCCATATGGACAAAATTCAAGTAAACAAAAGGACATCCATCCATCCATTTTCTTCCGCTTTATCCGGGGGCAGCAGTCTCAGCAGAGATGCCCAGACTTCCCGATCCACACACACCTCCCCCAGCTGTTCTGGGGGGACCCTGAGGCGACACCAGGCCAGCTCGGAGACATAGTCCCACCACCGTGTCCTGGGCCTTCCACCAGGCCTTGTCCCACTAGGACATGCCTGGAACACCTCCCGCGGGAGGCGACCAGGAGGTATCCGAAACAGATGCCCGAGCCACCTCAGCTGCTCCTTTCGATGTGAAGGAGCAGCGACACTACTCCGAGCTCCTCTCAGGTAAATGAGCTCCTCAGCCGATCTCGAAGGGTGCGCCCAACCACCCTGCGAAGGAATCACTGCTGACGCCGCAACGTCGATCTCACGCTCCATCCAACAAAAGGACAATTTTGTGTAATTATACCGTTATGACTACAATGAGACTTACAGTAATTCGAGACTTGAGACCAATAACTTGTAATAACACGCTGTTATGTTAATATTAATTATTGATTTGAGTTTAACTGATGAAAGACAACAGGATTCGATGTGTAAAACAAGCGCCTCTATGTTTACATAATGGTAATTAGCCAGATGCTCTTTCGGTTTCCCCGAGACAGAGCTTCCGATCAATACAGCGGGAAAAGGCAAGAGAAACTGTGCGTTTTTTTGGATGGATTATGAGAATTTCAGCAGTGAGTGAAGAGGACTGAAGGCTGTGGAGAGGGGCGAATCCGAGCATACAGTACAGGGGTTAGGGCAATGTAGGGGAATCACTGTTAAAGGAACTGTCAGAATAAGCATGGAAAAGCAGCTCATGTTTAAAAGACTCCTGTTTCAACTTTAGTGAAGAAGCTCCATGACCAATTGACTTGGAATGACTTGGGACTTGGAGCTTCAGAACTTGAACTTGACAAGAGATTTGCATTGAGTGCCCGACTCCTGCTTCTTTCTGATAGAAGCAAAAACCAAGCTGTCATGTCCACAATCAGCTTGGATAATGTACTGCATAAAGCTCAGAGCTGTTATTCGCGTTTCGATGTGTCCATTACTGTAACACCGTGACGTACTTTAGGCGCCGTCTCCCCGTCAGACCGTGTAATCCAGCTTTTGCTCCGCCGTCCTCTCATTGGCTGGTGGGAAGGCCCAGCATAATCACTGCATCAAACTGAAGCGGGCTATGCTAATGTCGCTAATTGGACCGCTAATAGACAGTGTTTCTATTTGTTACTTTGAGAGCTGCTTTGGTGAAGTGTCTTGTTCAAAGGCAAAGTGGCGCCTATAATCTGAAAGAAGTTGTAATACCGTAAATTCTCTAATACTGGCCTGTATTCCATTAGCGGCCGGGTCTCTGACAGAGGCCGGGTTCGCGGCTGGCAGAGGCAAATTAAAGCCGGTCTCTAAAACAGGCCGGGGCTTTTATTAGAAACTATAGCGGTAGAAATATTCCCCATGTTAGGAATTTGTCTCATACTCGTGTAAATGAAAACTCACGTGCAGGAAGTAACAAACGGGAACCCGGGCCGAGGGGGACGCTGCGGAGGAGCTGATCCGAGCGTAACTTTGACACAGATTTAGCCACTTTTCAAACCTCCTGTGACTATATTTGGAAACAGGGAAAGCAACAAATGTTTGTGACCCTCCAGGGTTTTAATAGTCACCATCTTTTTTCAGACTCTTGTGTTCTATTTTCAAACTCTCGTTCGTATTCTATTATCAAATCTTGTTCGTGTTCTATTTTCAAACTCTCGTTCGTGTTCTATTTTCAAACTCTCGTTCGTGTTCTATTTTCAAACTCTCGTTCGTGTTCTATTTTCAAACTCTCGTTCGTGTTCTATTTTCAAACTCTCGTTCGTGTTCTATTTTCAAACTCTTGTTCGTGTTCTATTTTCAAACTCTCCGTGTTCTATTTTCAAATCTTGTTCGTGTTCTATTTTCAAACTCTCGTTCGTGTTCTATTTTCAAACTCTTGTTCGTGTTCTATTTTCAAACTCTCCGTGTTCTATTTTCAAATCTTGTTCGTGTTCTATTTTCAAACTCTCGTTCGTGTTCTATTTTCAAACTCTCGTTCGTGTTCTATTTTCAAACTCTCGTTCGTGTTCTATTTTCAAAGTCTTGTTCGTGTTCCATTTTCAAAGTCTTGTTCGTGTTCCATTTTCAAATCTCGTTCGTGTTCTATTTTCAAACTCTCGTTCGTGTTCTATTTTCAAATCTTGTTCGTGTTCTATTTTCAAATCTTGGTCGTGTTCTATTTTCAAATCTTGTTCGTGTTCTATTTTCAAACTCTTGTTCGTGTTCTATTTTCAAACTCTCGTTCGTGTTCTATTTTCAAACTCTCGTTCGTGTTCTATTTTCAAATCTTGTTCGTGTTCTATTTTCAAATCTTGTTCGTGTTCTATTTTCAAACTCTTGTTCGTGTTCTATTTTCAAACTCTTGTTCGTGTTCTATTTTCAAATCTTGTTCGTGTTCTATTTTCAAACTCTCGTTCGTGTTCTATGTTCAAACTCTCGTTTGTGTTCTATGTTCAAACTCTCGTTCGTATTCTATTTTCAAATCTTGTTCGTGTTCTATTTTCAAACTCTCGTTCGTGTTCTATTTTCAAACTCTCGTTCGTGTTCTATTTTCAAACTCTCCCTGTTCTATTTTCAAACTCTCCGTGTTCTATTTTCAAACTCTCCGTGTTCTATTTTCAAACTCTCGTTCGTGTTCTATTTTCAAACTCTCGTTCGTGTTCTATTTTCAAATCTCGTTTGTGTTCTATTTTCATACTCTCGTTCGTGTTCTATTTTCAAACTCTCGTTCGTGTTCTATTTTCAAACTCTCGTTCGTGTTCTATTTTCAAACTCTCGTTCGTGTTCTATTTTCAAACTCTCGTTCGTGTTCTATTTTCAAACTCTCGTTCGTGTTCTATTTTCAAACTCTCGTTCGTGTTCTATTTTCAAACTCTCGTTCGTGTTCTATTTTCAAACTCTCGTTCGTGTTCTATTTTCAAACTCTCGTTCGTGTTCTATTTTCAAACTCTCGTTCGTGTTCTATTTTCAAACTCTCGTTTGTGTTCTATTTTCAAACTCTGGTTCGTGTTCTATTTTCAAACTCTCGTTCGTGTTCTATTTTCAAACTCTCGTTTGTGTTCTATTTTCAAACTCTCCGTGTTCTATTTTCAAATCTTGTTCGTGTTCTATTTTCAAAGTCTTGTTCGTGTTCCATTTTCAAATCTTGTTCGTGTTCTATTTTCAAATCTTGTTCGTGTTCTATTTTCAAACTCTCGTTCGTGTTCTATTTTCAAATCTTGTTCGTGTTCTATTTTCAAATCTTGGTCGTGTTCTATTTTCAAATCTTGTTCGTGTTCTATTTTCAAACTCTTGTTCGTGTTCTATTTTCAAACTCTTGTTCGTGTTCCATTTTCAAATCTTGGTCGTGTTCTATTTTCAAACTCTCGTTCGTGTTCTATTTTCAAACTCTCGTTCGTGTTCTATTTTCAAATCTTGTTCGTGTTCTATTTTCAAACTCTCGTACGTGTTCTATTTTCAAACTCTCGTTCGTGTTCTATTTTCAAATCTTGTTCGTGTTCTATTTTCAAACTCTTGTTCGTGTTCTATTTTCAACCTCTTGTTCGTGTTCTATTTTCAACCTCTTGTTCGTGTTCTATTTTCAAATCTTGTTCGTGTTCTATTTTCAAACTCTCGTTCGTGTTCTATTTTCAAATCTTGTTCGTGTTCTATTTTCAAATCTTGTTCGTGTTCTATTTTCAAACTCTCGTTCGTGTTCTATTTTCAAACTCTTGTTCGTGTTCTATTTTCAAACTCTTGTTTGTGTTCTATTTTCAAACTCTCGTTCGTGTTCTATTTTCAAACTCTCGTTCGTGTTCTATTTTCAAATCTTGTTCGTGTTCTATTTTCAAACTCTCGTTCGTGTTCTATTTTCAAACTCTCGTTCGTGTTCTATTTTCAAATCTTGTTCGTGTTCTATTTTCAAATCTTGTTCGTGTTCTATTTTCAAATCTTGTTCGTGTTCTATTTTCAAATCTTGTTCGTGTTCTATTTTCAACCTCTTGTTCGTGTTCCATTTTCAAATCTTGTTCGTATTCTATTATCAAATCTTGTTCGTGTTCTATTTTCAAACTCTCGTTCATGTTCTATTTTCAAACTCTCGTTCGTGTTCTATTTTCAAACTCTCGCTCGTGTTCTATTTTCAAACTCTCGCTCGTGTTCTATTTTCAAACTCTCGCTCGTGTTCTATTTTCAAATCGTGTTCGTGTTCTATTTTCAAACTCTCGTTCGTGTTCTATTTTCAAACTCTTGTTCGTGTTCTATTTTCAAACTCTCGTTCGTGTTCCATTTTCAAATCTTGTTCGTATTCTATTTTCAAATCTTGTTCGTATTCTATTATCAAATCTTGTTCGTGTTCTATTTTCAAACTCTCGTTCGTGTTCTATTTTCAAATCTTGTTCGTGTTCTATTTTCAAATCTTGTTCGTGTTCTATTTTCAAACTCTTGTTCGTGTTCCATTTTCAAATCTTGTTCGTGTTCTATTTTCAAATCTTGTTCGTGTTCTATTTTCAAACTCTCGTTCGTGTTCTATTTTCAAACTCTCGTTCGTGTTCTATTTTCAAATCTTGTACGTGTTCTATTTTCAAACTCTTGTTCGTGTTCTATTTTCAAACTCTCGTTCGTGTTCTATTTTCAAACTCTCCGTGTTCTATTTTCAAACTCTCCGTGTTCTATTTTCAAACTCTCCGTGTTCTATTTTCAAACTCTCCGTGTTCTATTTTCAAACTCTCGTTCGTGTTCTATTTTCAAACTCTCGTTCGTGTTCTATTTTCAAACTCTCGTTCGTGTTCTATTTTCAAATCTTGTTTGTGTTCTATTTTCATACTCTCGTTCGTGTTCTATTTTCATACTCTCGTTCGTGTTCTATTTTCAAACTCTCGTTCGTGTTCTATTTTCAAACTCTCCGTGTTCTATTTTCAAACTCTCGTTCGTGTTCTATTTTCAAATCTTGTTTGTGTTCTATTTTCATACTCTCGTTCGTGTTCTATTTTCAAACTCTCGTTCGTGTTCTATTTTCAAACTCTCGTTCGTGTTCTATTTTCAAATCTTGTTCGTGTTATATTTTCAAACTCTTGTTCGTGTTATATTTTCAAACTCTCGTTCGTGTTCTATTTTCAAACTCTCGTTCGTGTTCCATTTTCAAATCTTGTTCGTGTTCTATTTTCAAACTCTCGTTCGTGTTCTATTTTCAAACTCTCGTTCGTGTTCTATTTTCAAACTCTCGTTTGTGTTCTATTTTCAAACTCTCGTTCGTGTTCTATTTTCAAACTCTCGTTCGTGTTCTATTTTCAAACTCTCGTTCGTGTTCTATTTTCAAACTCTCGTTCGTGTTCTATTTTCAAACTCTCGTTCGTGTTCTATTTTCAAACTCTTGTTCGTGTTCTATTTTCAAACTCTCGTTTGTGTTCTATTTTCAAACTCTCGTTCGTGTTCTATTTTCAAACTCTCGTTCGTGTTCTATTTTCAAACTCTCGTTTGTGTTCTATTTTCAAACTCTGGTTCGTGTTCTATTTTCAAACTCTCGTTCGTGTTCTATTTTCAAACTCTCGTTCGTGTTCTATTTTCAAACTCTCGTTCGTGTTCTATTTTCAAACTCTCGTTCGTGTTCTATTTTCAAACTCTCGTTCGTGTTCTATTTTCAAACTCTCCGTGTTCTATTTTCAAATCTTGTTCGTGTTCTATTTTCAAAGTCTTGTTCGTGTTCCATTTTCAAATCTTGTTCGTGTTCTATTTTCAAATCTTGTTCGTGTTCTATTTTCAAACTCTCGTTCGTGTTCTATTTTCAAACTCTCGTTCGTGTTCTATTTTCAAACTCTCGTTCGTGTTCTATTTTCAAACTCTCCCTGTTCTATTTTCAAACTCTCCGTGTTCTATTTTCAAACTCTCCGTGTTCTATTTTCAAACTCTTGTTCGTGTTCTATTTTCAAACTCTCGTTCGTGTTCTATTTTCAAATCTCGTTAGTGTTCTATTTTCATACTCTCGTTCGTGTTCTATTTTCAAACTCTCGTTCATGTTCTATTTTCAAACTCTCGTTCGTGTTCTATTTTCAAACTCTCGTTCGTGTTCTATTTTCAAACTCTCGTTCGTGTTCTATTTTCAAACTCTCGTTCGTGTTCTATTTTCAAACTCTCGTTCGTGTTCTATTTTCAAACTCTCGTTCGTGTTCTATTTTCAAACTCTCGTTCGTGTTCTATTTTCAAACTCTCGTTCGTGTTCTATTTTCAAACTCTCGTTCGTGTTCTATTTTCAAACTCTCGTTCGTGTTCTATTTTCAAACTCTCGTTTGTGTTCTATTTTCAAACTCTGGTTCGTGTTCTATTTTCAAACTCTCGTTCGTGTTCTATTTTCAAACTCTCGTTCGTGTTCTATTTTCAAACTCTCGTTTGTGTTCTATTTTCAAACTCTCTGTGTTCTATTTTCAAATCTTGTTCGTGTTCTATTTTCAAATCTTGTTCGTGTTCTATTTTCAAAGTCTTGTTCGTGTTCCATTTTCAAATCTTGTTCGTGTTCTATTTTCAAATCTTGTTCGTGTTCTATTTTCAAATCTTGTTCGTGTTCTATTTTCAAACTCTCGTTCGTGTTCTATTTTCAAACTCTCGTTCGTGTTCTATTTTCAAACTCTCGTTCGTGTTCTATTTTCAAATCTTGTTCGTGTTCTATTTTCAAACTCTTGTTCGTGTTCCATTTTCAAATCTTGTTCGTGTTCTATTTTCAAATCTTGTTCGTGTTCTATTTTCAAACTCTCGTTCGTGTTCTATTTTCAAATCTTGTACGTGTTCTATTTTCAAACTCTTGTTCGTGTTCTATTTTCAAACTCTCGTTCGTGTTCTATTTTCAAACTCTCGTTCGTGTTCTATTTTCAAACTCTCGTTCGTGTTCTATTTTCAAACTCTCGTTCGTGTTCTATTTTCAAATCTTGTTCGTGTTCTATTTTCAAACTCTTTTTCGTGTTCCATTTTCAAATCTTGTTCGTGTTCTATTTTCAAATCTCGTTCGTGTTCTATTTTCAAACTCTCGTTCGTGTTCTATTTTCAAACTCTCGTTCGTGTTCTATTTTCAAATCTTGTTCGTGTTCTATTTTCAAACTCTCGTTCGTGTTCTATTTTCAAACTCTCGTTCGTGTTCTATTTTCAAACTCTCGTTCGTGTTCTATTTTCAAATCTTGTTCGTGTTCTATTTTAAAACTCTTGTTCGTGTTCCATTTTCAAACTCTTGTTCGTGTTCCATTTTCAAATCTTGTTCGTGTTCTATTTTCAAACTCTCGTTCGTGTTCTATTTTCAAACTCTCGTTCGTGTTCTATTTTCAAATCTTGTTCGTGTTCTATTTTCAAACTCTCGTACGTGTTCTATTTTCAAACTCTCGTTCGTGTTCTATTTTCAAATCTTGTTCGTGTTCTATTTTCAAACTCTTGTTCGTGTTCTATTTTCAACCTCTTGTTCGTGTTCTATTTTCAAATCTTGTTCGTGTTCTATTTTCAAACTCTCGTTCGTGTTCTATTTTCAAACTCTCGTTCGTGTTCTATTTTCAAATCTTGTTCGTGTTCTATTTTCAAATCTTGTTCGTGTTCTATTTTCAAACTCTCGTTCGTGTTCTATTTTCAAACTCTTGTTCGTGTTCTATTTTCAAACTCTTGTTTGTGTTCTATTTTCAAACTCTTGTTTGTGTTCTATTTTCAAACTCTCGTTCGTGTTCTATTTTCAAACTCTCGTTCGTGTTCTATTTTCAAACTCTCGTTCGTGTTCTATTTTCAAACTCTCGTTCGTGTTCTATTTTCAAACTCTCGTTCGTGTTCTATTTTCAAATCTTGTTCGTGTTCTATTTTCAAATCTTGTTCGTGTTCTATTTTCAAATCTTGTTCGTGTTCTATTTTCAAATCTTGTTCGTGTTCTATTTTCAACCTCTTGTTCGTGTTCCATTTTCAAATCTTGTTCGTATTCTATTATCAAATCTTGTTCGTGTTCTATTTTCAAACTCTCGTTCATGTTCTATTTTCAAACTCTCGTTCGTGTTCTATTTTCAAACTCTCGCTCGTGTTCTATTTTCAAACTCTCGCTCGTGTTCTATTTTCAAACTCTCGCTCGTGTTCTATTTTCAAATCTTGTTCGTGTTCTATTTTCAAACTCTCGTTCGTGTTCTATTTTCAAACTCTTGTTCGTGTTCTATTTTCAAACTCTCGTTCGTGTTCCATTTTCAAATCTTGTTCGTATTCTATTTTCAAATCTTGTTCGTATTCTATTATCAAATCTTGTTCGTGTTCTATTTTCAAACTCTTGTTCGTGTTCTATTTTCAAACTCTCGTTCGTGTTCTATTTTCAAATCTTGTTCGTGTTCTATTTTCAAATCTTGTTCGTGTTCTATTTTCAAACTCTTGTTCGTGTTCCATTTTCAAATCTTGTTCGTGTTCTATTTTCAAATCTTGTTCGTGTTCTATTTTCAAACTCTCGTTCGTGTTCTATTTTCAAACTCTCGTTCGTGTTCTATTTTCAAACTCTCGTTCGTGTTCTATTTTCAAATCTTGTACGTGTTCTATTTTCAAATCTTGTTCGTGTTCTATTTTCAAACTCTCGTTCGTGTTCTATTTTCAAACTCTCGTTCGTGTTCTATTTTCAAACTCTTGTTCGTGTTCCATTTTCAAACTCTTGTTCGTGTTCCATTTTCAAATCTTGTTCGTGTTCTATTTTCAAATCTTGTTCGTGTTCTATTTTCAAATCTTGTTCGTGTTCTATTTTCAAATCTTGTACGTGTTCTATTTTCAAACTCTTGTACGTGTTCTATTTTCAAACTCTCGTTCGTGTTCTATTTTCAAACTCTCGTTCGTGTTCTATTTTCAAACTCTCGTTCGTGTTCTATTTTCAAACTCTCGTTCGTGTTCTATTTTCAAACTCTCGTTCGTGTTCTATTTTCAAACTCTCGTTCGTGTTCTATTTTCAAACTCTCGTTCGTGTTCTATTTTCAAACTCTCGTTCGTGTTCTATTTTCAAATCTTGTTCGTGTTCCATTTTCAAATCTTGTTCGTGTTCCATTTTCAAATCTTGTTCGTGTTCCATTTTCAAATCTTGTTCGTGTTCTATTTTCAAATCTTGTTCGTGTTCTATTTTCAAACTCTCGTTCGTGTTCTATTTTCAAACTCTCGTTCGTGTTCTATTTTCAAACTCTCGTTCGTGTTCTATTTTCAAACTCTCGTTCGTGTTCTATTTTCAAACTCTCCGTGTTCTATTTTCAAACTCTCGTTCGTGTTCTATTTTCAAACTCTCGTTCGTGTTCTATTTTCAAACTCTCGTTCGTGTTCTATTTTCAAACTCTCGTTCGTGTTCTATTTTCAAACTCTTGTTCGTGTTCCATTTTCAAACTCTCGTTCGTGTTCTATTTTCAAACTCTCGTTCGTGTTCTATTTTCAAACTCTCGTTCGTGTTCTATTTTCAAACTCTCGTTCGTGTTCTATTTTCAAACTCTCGTTCGTGTTCTATTTTCAAACTCTCGTTCGTGTTCTATTTTCAAACTCTCGTTCGTGTTCTATTTTCAAACTCTCGTTCGTGTTCTATTTTCAAACTCTCGTTCGTGTTCTATTTTCAAACTCTCGTTCGTGTTCTATTTTCAAACTCTCGTTCGTGTTCTATTTTCAAACTCTCGTTCGTGTTCTATTTTCAAACTCTCGTTCGTGTTCTATTTTCAAACTCTCGTTCGTGTTCTATTTTCAAACTCTCGTTCGTGTTCTATTTTCAAACTCTCGTTCGTGTTCTATTTTCAAACTCTCATTCGTGTTCTATTTTCAAACTCTCGTTCGTGTTCTATTTTCAAACTCTCCGTGTTCTATTTTCAAATCTTGTTCGTGTTCTATTTTCAAACTCTCGTTCGTGTTCTATTTTCAAACTCTCGTTCGTGTTCTATTTTCAAACTCTCGTTCGTGTTCTATTTTCAAACTCTCCGTGTTCTATTTTCAAATCTTGTTCGTGTTCTATTTTCAAACTCTCGTTCGTGTTCTATTTTCAAACTCTCGTTCGTGTTCTATTTTCAAACTCTCGTTCGTGTTCTATTTTCAAATCTTGTTCGTGTTCTATTTTCAAAGTCTTGTTCGTGTTCCATTTTCAAATCTTGTTCGTGTTCTATTTTCAAATCTTGTTCGTGTTCTATTTTCAAATCTTGTTCGTGTTCTATTTTCAAATCTTGTACGTGTTCTATTTTCAAATCTTGTACGTGTTCTATTTTCAAACTCTCGTTCGTGTTCTATTTTCAAACTCTCGTTCGTGTTCTATTTTCAAACTCTCGTTCGTGTTCTATTTTCAAACTCTCGTTCGTGTTCTATTTTCAAACTCTCGTTCGTGTTCTATTTTCAAACTCTCGTTCGTGTTCTATTTTCAAACTCTCGTTCGTGTTCTATTTTCAAACTCTCGTTCGTGTTCTATTTTCAAACTCTCGTTTGTGTTCTATTTTCAAACTCTCGTTCGTGTTCTATTTTCAAACTCTCGTTCGTGTTCTATTTTCAAACTCTCGTTCGTGTTCTATTTTCAAACTCTCGTTCGTGTTCTATTTTCAAACTCTCGTTCGTGTTCTATTTTCAAACTCTCGTTCGTGTTCTATTTTCAAATCTTGTTCGTGTTCTATTTTCAAATCTTGTTCGTGTTCTATTTTAAAACTCTTGTTCGTGTTCCATTTTCAAATCTTGTTCGTGTTCTATTTTCAAACTCTCGTTCGTGTTCTATTTTCAAACTCTCGTTCGTGTTCTATTTTCAAACTCTCGTTCGTGTTCTATTTTCAAATCTTGTTCGTGTTCTATTTTCAAATCTTGTTCGTGTTCTATTTTCAAACTCTTGTTCGTGTTCTATTTTCAACCTCTTGTTCGTGTTCTATTTTCAACCTCTTGTTCGTGTTCTATTTTCAAATCTTGTTCGTGTTCTATTTTCAAACTCTCGTTCGTGTTCTATTTTCAAACTCTCGTTCGTGTTCTATTTTCAAATCTTGTTCGTGTTCTATTTTCAAATCTTGTTCGTGTTCTATTTTCAAACTCTTGTTCGTGTTCTATTTTCAAACTCTTGTTCGTGTTCTATTTTCAAACTCTTGTTTGTGTTCTATTTTCAAATCTTGTTCGTGTTCTATTTTCAAATCTTGTTCGTGTTCTATTTTCAAATCTTGTTCGTGTTCTATTTTCAAATCTTGTTCGTGTTCTATTTTCAACCTCTTGTTCGTGTTCCATTTTCAAATCTTGTTCGTATTCTATTATCAAATCTTGTTCGTGTTCTATTTTCAAACTCTCGTTCATGTTCTATTTTCAAACTCTCGTTCGTGTTCTATTTTCAAACTCTCGTTCGTGTTCTATTTTCAAATCTTGTTCGTGTTCTATTTTCAAATCTTGTTCGTGTTCTATTTTCAAACTCTCGTTCGTGTTCTATTTTCAAACTCTCGTTCGTGTTCTATTTTCAAACTCTCGTTCGTGTTCTATTTTCAAACTCTCCGTGTTCTATTTTCAAATCTTGTTCGTGTTCTATTTTCAAACTCTCGTTCGTGTTCTATTTTCAAACTCTCGTTCGTGTTCTATTTTCAAACTCTCGTTCGTGTTCTATTTTCAAATCTTGTTCGTGTTCTATTTTCAAAGTCTTGTTCGTGTTCCATTTTCAAATCTTGTTCGTGTTCTATTTTCAAATCTTGTTCGTGTTCTATTTTCAAATCTTGTTCGTGTTCTATTTTCAAATCTTGTACGTGTTCTATTTTCAAATCTTGTACGTGTTCTATTTTCAAACTCTCGTTCGTGTTCTATTTTCAAACTCTCGTTCGTGTTCTATTTTCAAACTCTCGTTCGTGTTCTATTTTCAAACTCTCGTTCGTGTTCTATTTTCAAACTCTCGTTCGTGTTCTATTTTCAAACTCTCGTTCGTGTTCTATTTTCAAACTCTCGTTCGTGTTCTATTTTCAAACTCTCGTTCGTGTTCTATTTTCAAACTCTCGTTCGTGTTCTATTTTCAAACTCTCGTTCGTGTTCTATTTTCAAATCTTGTTCGTGTTCTATTTTCAAACTCTCGTTCGTGTTCTATTTTCAAACTCTCGTTCGTGTTCTATTTTCAAACTCTCGTTCGTGTTCTATTTTCAAACTCTCCGTGTTCTATTTTCAAATCTTGTTCGTGTTCTATTTTCAAACTCTCGTTCGTGTTCTATTTTCAAACTCTCGTTCGTGTTCTATTTTCAAACTCTCGTTCGTGTTCTATTTTCAAACTCTCGTTCGTGTTCTATTTTCAAACTCTCGTTCGTGTTCTATTTTCAAATCTTGTTCGTGTTCTATTTTAAAACTCTTGTTCGTGTTCCATTTTCAAACTCTTGTTCGTGTTCCATTTTCAAATCTTGTTCGTGTTCTATTTTCAAACTCTCGTTCGTGTTCTATTTTCAAACTCTCGTTCGTGTTCTATTTTCAAACTCTCGTTCGTGTTCTATTTTCAAATCTTGTTCGTGTTCTATTTTCAAACTCTTGTTCGTGTTCTATTTTCAACCTCTTGTTCGTGTTCTATTTTCAACCTCTTGTTCGTGTTCTATTTTCAAATCTTGTTCGTGTTCTATTTTCAAACTCTCGTTCGTGTTCTATTTTCAAACTCTCGTTCGTGTTCTATTTTCAAATCTTGTTCGTGTTCTATTTTCAAATCTTGTTCGTGTTCTATTTTCAAACTCTCGTTCGTGTTCTATTTTCAAACTCTTGTTCGTGTTCTATTTTCAAACTCTTGTTTGTGTTCTATTTTCAAACTCTCGTTCGTGTTCTATTTTCAAACTCTCGTTCGTGTTCTATTTTCAAATCTTGTTCGTGTTCTATTTTCAAACTCTCGTTCGTGTTCTATTTTCAAACTCTCGTTCGTGTTCTATTTTCAAATCTTGTACGTGTTCTATTTTCAAATCTTGTTCGTGTTCTATTTTCAAACTCTCGTTCGTGTTCTATTTTCAAACTCTCGTTCGTGTTCTATTTTCAAACTCTCGTTCGTGTTCTATTTTCAAACTCTTGTTCGTGTTCCATTTTCAAATCTTGTTCGTGTTCTATTTTCAAATCTTGTTCGTGTTCTATTTTCAAATCTTGTTCGTGTTCTATTTTCAAATCTTGTACGTGTTCTATTTTCAAACTCTCGTTCGTGTTCTATTTTCAAACTCTCGTTCGTGTTCTATTTTCAAACTCTCGTTCGTGTTCTATTTTCAAACTCTCGTTCGTGTTCTATTTTCAAACTCTCGTTCGTGTTCTATTTTCAAACTCTCGTTCGTGTTCTATTTTCAAACTCTCGTTCGTGTTCTATTTTCAAACTCTCGTTCGTGTTCTATTTTCAAACTCTCGTTCGTGTTCTATTTTCAAACTCTCGTTCGTGTTCCATTTTCAAATCTTGTTCGTGTTCCATTTTCAAATCTTGTTCGTGTTCCATTTTCAAATCTTGTTCGTGTTCTATTTTCAAACTCTCGTTCGTGTTCTATTTTCAAACTCTCGTTCGTGTTCTATTTTCAAACTCTCGTTCGTGTTCTATTTTCAAACTCTCGTTCGTGTTCTATTTTCAAACTCTCGTTCGTGTTCTATTTTCAAACTCTCGTTCGTGTTCTATTTTCAAACTCTCGTTCGTGTTCTATTTTCAAACTCTCGTTCGTGTTCTATTTTCAAACTCTCGTTCGTGTTCTATTTTCAAACTCTCGTTCGTGTTCTATTTTCAAACTCTCGTTCGTGTTCTATTTTCAAACTCTCGTTCGTGTTCTATTTTCAAACTCTCGTTCGTGTTCTATTTTCAAACTCTCGTTCGTGTTCTATTTTCAAACTCTCGTTCGTGTTCTATTTTCAAACTCTCGTTCGTGTTCTATTTTCAAACTCTCGTTCGTGTTCTATTTTCAAACTCTCGTTCGTGTTCTATTTTCAAACTCTCGTTCGTGTTCTATTTTCAAACTCTCGTTCGTGTTCTATTTTCAAACTCTCGTTCGTGTTCTATTTTCAAACTCTCGTTCGTGTTCTATTTTCAAACTCTCGTTCGTGTTCTATTTTCAAACTCTCGTTCGTGTTCTATTTTCAAACTCTCCGTGTTCTATTTTCAAATCTTGTTCGTGTTCTATTTTCAAACTCTCGTTCGTGTTCTATTTTCAAACTCTCGTTCGTGTTCTATTTTCAAACTCTCGTTCGTGTTCTATTTTCAAACTCTCCGTGTTCTATTTTCAAATCTTGTTCGTGTTCTATTTTCAAACTCTCGTTCGTGTTCTATTTTCAAACTCTCGTTCGTGTTCTATTTTCAAACTCTCGTTCGTGTTCTATTTTCAAACTCTCGTTCGTGTTCTATTTTCAAAGTCTTGTTCGTGTTCTATTTTCAAAGTCTTGTTCGTGTTCCATTTTCAAATCTTGTTCGTGTTCTATTTTCAAATCTTGTTCGTGTTCTATTTTCAAATCTTGTTCGTGTTCTATTTTCAAATCTTGTACGTGTTCTATTTTCAAATCTTGTACGTGTTCTATTTTCAAACTCTCGTTCGTGTTCTATTTTCAAACTCTCGTTCGTGTTCTATTTTCAAACTCTCGTTCGTGTTCTATTTTCAAACTCTCGTTCGTGTTCTATTTTCAAACTCTCGTTCGTGTTCTATTTTCAAACTCTCGTTCGTGTTCTATTTTCAAACTCTCGTTCGTGTTCTATTTTCAAACTCTCGTTCGTGTTCTATTTTCAAACTCTCGTTCGTGTTCTATTTTCAAACTCTCGTTCGTGTTCTATTTTCAAACTCTCGTTCGTGTTCTATTTTCAAACTCTCGTTCGTGTTCTATTTTCAAACTCTCGTTCGTGTTCTATTTTCAAACTCTCGTTCGTGTTCTATTTTCAAACTCTCCGTGTTCTATTTTCAAATCTTGTTCGTGTTCTATTTTCAAACTCTCGTTCGTGTTCTATTTTCAAACTCTCGTTCGTGTTCTATTTTCAAACTCTCGTTCGTGTTCTATTTTCAAATCTTGTTCGTGTTCTATTTTCAAAGTCTTGTTCGTGTTCCATTTTCAAATCTTGTTCGTGTTCTATTTTCAAATCTTGTTCGTGTTCTATTTTCAAATCTTGTTCGTGTTCTATTTTCAAATCTTGTACGTGTTCTATTTTCAAATCTTGTACGTGTTCTATTTTCAAACTCTCGTTCGTGTTCTATTTTCAAACTCTCGTTCGTGTTCTATTTTCAAACTCTCGTTCGTGTTCTATTTTCAAACTCTCGTTCGTGTTCTATTTTCAAATCTTGTTCGTGTTCTATTTTCAAACTCTCGTTCGTGTTCTATTTTCAAACTCTCGTTCGTGTTCTATTTTCAAACTCTCGTTCGTGTTCTATTTTCAAATCTTGTTCGTGTTCTATTTTCAAACTCTTGTTCGTGTTCCATTTTCAAACTCTTGTTCGTGTTCCGTTTTCAAATCTTGTTCGTGTTCTATTTTCAAACTCTCGTTCGTGTTCTATTTTCAAACTCTCGTTCGTGTTCTATTTTCAAATCTTGTTCGTGTTCTATTTTCAAACTCTCGTACGTGTTCTATTTTCAAACTCTCGTTCGTGTTCTATTTTCAAATCTTGTTCGTGTTCTATTTTCAAATCTTGTTCGTGTTCTATTTTCAAACTCTTGTTCGTTTTCCATTTTCAAATCTTGTTCGTGTTCTATTTTCAAATCTCGTTCGTGTTCTATTTTCAAACTCTCGTTCGTGTTCTATTTTCAAACTCTCGTTCGTGTTCTATTTTCAAATCTTGTTCGTGTTCTATTTTCAAACTCTCGTTCGTGTTCTATTTTCAAACTCTCGTTCGTGTTCTATTTTCAAACTCTCGTTCGTGTTCTATTTTCAAACTCTCGTTCGTGTTCTATTTTCAAACTCTCGTTCGTGTTCTATTTTCAAACTCTCGTTCGTGTTCTATTTTCAAACTCTCGTTCGTGTTCTATTTTCAAACTCTCGTTCGTGTTCTATTTTCAAACTCTCGTTCGTGTTCTATTTTCAAACTCTCGTTCGTGTTCTATTTTCAAACTCTCGTTCGTGTTCTATTTTCAAACTCTCGTTCGTGTTCTATTTTCAAACTCTCCGTGTTCTATTTTCAAATCTTGTTCGTGTTCTATTTTCAAACTCTCGTTCGTGTTCTATTTTCAAACTCTCGTTCGTGTTCTATTTTCAAACTCTCGTTCGTGTTCTATTTTCAAACTCTCCGTGTTCTATTTTCAAATCTTGTTCGTGTTCTATTTTCAAACTCTCGTTCGTGTTCTATTTTCAAACTCTCGTTCGTGTTCTATTTTCAAACTCTCGTTCGTGTTCTATTTTCAAACTCTCGTTCGTGTTCTATTTTCAAAGTCTTGTTCGTGTTCTATTTTCAAAGTCTTGTTCGTGTTCCATTTTCAAATCTTGTTCGTGTTCTATTTTCAAATCTTGTTCGTGTTCTATTTTCAAATCTTGTTCGTGTTCTATTTTCAAATCTTGTACGTGTTCTATTTTCAAATCTTGTACGTGTTCTATTTTCAAACTCTCGTTCGTGTTCTATTTTCAAACTCTCGTTCGTGTTCTATTTTCAAACTCTCGTTCGTGTTCTATTTTCAAACTCTCGTTCGTGTTCTATTTTCAAACTCTCGTTCGTGTTCTATTTTCAAACTCTCGTTCGTGTTCTATTTTCAAACTCTCGTTCGTGTTCTATTTTCAAACTCTCGTTCGTGTTCTATTTTCAAACTCTCGTTCGTGTTCTATTTTCAAACTCTCGTTCGTGTTCTATTTTCAAATCTTGTTCGTGTTCTATTTTCAAACTCTCGTTCGTGTTCTATTTTCAAACTCTCGTTCGTGTTCTATTTTCAAACTCTCGTTCGTGTTCTATTTTCAAACTCTCCGTGTTCTATTTTCAAATCTTGTTCGTGTTCTATTTTCAAACTCTCGTTCGTGTTCTATTTTCAAACTCTCGTTCGTGTTCTATTTTCAAACTCTCGTTCGTGTTCTATTTTCAAATCTTGTTCGTGTTCTATTTTCAAAGTCTTGTTCGTGTTCCATTTTCAAATCTTGTTCGTGTTCTATTTTCAAATCTTGTTCGTGTTCTATTTTCAAATCTTGTTCGTGTTCTATTTTCAAATCTTGTACGTGTTCTATTTTCAAATCTTGTACGTGTTCTATTTTCAAACTCTCGTTCGTGTTCTATTTTCAAACTCTCGTTCGTGTTCTATTTTCAAACTCTCGTTCGTGTTCTATTTTCAAACTCTCGTTCGTGTTCTATTTTCAAATCTTGTTCGTGTTCTATTTTCAAACTCTCGCTCGTGTTCTATTTTCAAACTCTCGTTCGTGTTCTATTTTCAAACTCTCGTTCGTGTTCTATTTTCAAATCTTGTTCGTGTTCTATTTTCAAACTCTTGTTCGTGTTCCATTTTCAAACTCTTGTTCGTGTTCCGTTTTCAAATCTTGTTCGTGTTCTATTTTCAAACTCTCGTTCGTGTTCTATTTTCAAACTCTCGTTCGTGTTCTATTTTCAAATCTTGTTCGTGTTCTATTTTCAAACTCTCGTACGTGTTCTATTTTCAAACTCTCGTTCGTGTTCTATTTTCAAATCTTGTTCGTGTTCTATTTTCAAATCTTGTTCGTGTTCTATTTTCAAACTCTTGTTCGTTTTCCATTTTCAAATCTTGTTCGTGTTCTATTTTCAAATCTCGTTCGTGTTCTATTTTCAAACTCTCGTTCGTGTTCTATTTTCAAACTCTCGTTCGTGTTCTATTTTCAAATCTTGTTCGTGTTCTATTTTCAAATCTTGTTCGTGTTCTATTTTCAAACTCTCGTTCGTGTTCTATTTTCAAACTCTCGTTCGTGTTCTATTTTCAAATCTTGTTCGTGTTCTATTTTCAAATCTTGTTCGTGTTCTATTTTCAACCTCTTGTTCGTGTTCCATTTTCAAATCTTGTTCGTATTCTATTATCAAATCTTGTTCGTGTTCTATTTTCAAACTCTCGTTCGTGTTCTATTTTCAAACTCTCCGTGTTCTATTTTCAAACTCTCGCTCGTGTTCTATTTTCAAACTCTCGTTCGTATTCTATTATCAAATCTTGTTCGTGCTCTATTTTCAAACTCTCGTTCGTGTTCTATTTTCAAACTCTCGTTCGTATTCTATTATCAAATCTTGTTCGTGCTCTATTTTCAAACTCTTGTTCGTGTTCTATTTTCAAACTCTCGTTCGTGTTCTATTTTCAAACTCTCGTTCGTGTTCTATTTTCAAACTCTCGTTCGTGTTCTATTTTCAAATCTTGTTCGTGTTCTATTTTCAAACTCTTGTTCGTGTTCTATTTTCAAACTCTTGTTTGTGTTCTATTTTCAAACTCTCGTTCGTGTTCTATTTTCAAACTCTCGTTCGTGTTCTATTTTCAAATCTTGTTCGTGTTCTATTTTCAAACTCTCGTTCGTGTTCTATTTTCAAACTCTCGTTCGTGTTCTATTTTCAAACTCTCGTTCGTGTTCTATTTTCAAATCTTGTTCGTGTTCTATTTTCAAACTCTCGTTCGTGTTCTATTTTCAAACTCTCGTTCGTGTTCTATTTTCAAACTCTCGTTCGTGTTCTATTTTCAAACTCTCGTTCGTGTTCTATTTTCAAATCTTGTTCGTGTTCTATTTTCAAACTCTCGTTCGTGTTCTATTTTCAAACTCTCGTTTGTGTTCTATTTTCAAACTCTCGTTCGTGTTCTATTTTCAAACTCTCGTTCGTGTTCTATTTTCAAACTCTCATTCGTGTTCCATTTTCAAATCTTGTTCGTATTCTATTATCAAATCTTGTTCGTGTTCTATTTTCAAACTCTCGTTCATGTTCTATTTTCAAACTCTCGTTCATGTTCTATTTTCAAATCTTGTTCGTGTTCTATTTTCAAACTCTCGTTCGTGTTCTATTTTCAAACTCTTGTTCGTGTTCTATTTTCAAACTCTTGTTTGTGTTCTATTTTCAAACTCTCGTTCGTGTTCTATTTTCAAATCTTGTTCGTGTTCTATTTTCAAACTCTCGTTCGTGTTCTATTTTCAAACTCTCGTTCGTGTTCTATTTTCAAACTCTCGTTCGTGTTCTATTTTCAAACTCTCGTTCGTGTTCTATTTTCAAATCTTGTTCGTGTTCTATTTTCAAACTCTCGTTCGTGTTCTATTTTCAAACTCTCGTTTGTGTTCTATTTTCAAACTCTCGTTCGTGTTCTATTTTCAAACTCTCGTTTGTGTTCTATTTTCAAACTCTTGTTTGTGTTCTATTTTCAAACTCTCGTTTGTGTTCTATTTTCAAACTCTCGTTCGTGTTCTATTTTCAAACTCTCGTTCGTGTTCTATTTTCAAACTCTTGTTCGTGTTCTATTTTCAACCTCTTGTTCGTGTTCTATTTTCAACCTCTTGTTCGTGTTCTATTTTCAACCTCTTGTTCGTGTTCCATTTTCAAATCTTGTTCGTATTCTATTATCAAATCTTGTTCGTGTTCTATTTTCAAACTCTCGTTCATGTTCTATTTTCAAACTCTCGTTCGTGTTCTATTTTCAAACTCTCCGTGTTCTATTTTCAAACTCTCGTTTGTGTTCTATTTTCAAACTCTCGTTCGTGTTCTATTTTCAAACTCTCGTTCGTGTTCTATTTTCAAACTCTCGTTCGTGTTCTATTTTCAAACTCTCGTTCGTGTTCTATTTTCAAACTCTCGTTCGTGTTCTATTTTCAAACTCTCGTTCGTGTTCTATTTTCAAACTCTCGTTCGTATTCTATTATCAAATCTTGTTCGTGCTCTATTTTCAAACTCTCGTTCGTGTTCTATTTTCAAACTCTCGTTCGTATTCTATTATCAAATCTTGTTCGTGCTCTATTTTCAAACTCTTGTTCGTGTTCTATTTTCAAACTCTCGTTCGTGTTCTATTTTCAAACTCTCGTTCGTGTTCTATTTTCAAACTCTCGTTCGTGTTCTATTTTCAAACTCTCGTTCGTGTTCTATTTTCAAACTCTTGTTCGTGTTCTATTTTCAAACTCTCGTTTGTGTTCTATTTTCAAACTCTCGTTTGTGTTCTATTTTCAAACTCTCGTTCGTGTTCTATTTTCAAACTCTTGTTCGTGTTCTATTTTCAAACTCTCGTTCGTGTTCTATTTTCAAACTCTTGTTCGTGTTCTATTTTCAAACTCTCGTTCGTGTTCTATTTTCAAACTCTCGTTCATGTTCTATTTTCAAACTCTCGTTCGTGTTCTATTTTCAAACTCTCGTTTGTGTTCTATTTTCAAACTCTTGTTTGTGTTCTATTTTCAAACTCTTGTTCGTGTTCTATTTTCAAACTCTCGTTCGTGTTCTATTTTCAAACTCTTGTTCGTGTTCTATTTTCAAACTCTCGTTCGTGTTCTATTTTCAAATCTTGGTCGTGTTCTATTTTCAAACTCTCGTTCGTGTTCTATTTTCAAACTCTCGTTCGTGTTCTATTTTCAAACTCTCGTTCGTGTTCTATTTTCAAACTCTCGTTCGTGTTCTATTTTCAAACTCTTGTTCGTGTTCTATTTTCAAACTCTCGTTCGTGTTCTATTTTCAAATCTTGGTCGTGTTCTATTTTCAAACTCTCGTTCGTGTTCTATTTTCAAACTCTCGTTCGTGTTCTATTTTCAAACTCTCGTTCGTGTTCTATTTTCAAACTCTCGTTCGTTTTCTATTTTCAAACTCTCGTTCGTGTTCTATTTTCAGACTCTTGTGTTCACCGTCTTCAAAGCACGTCCAGCTGCTCCGTGTGCAGGTCAGTCCCACGCCTCAAAATAATGCTCAGTCCACACCAAACTCGATTTGGGCGTCAAAAACGCCCGTCACGCCCGTTTTTGGACGCCTGTGCTTATTGAAGTCAGACGCTCGTCACCAAGCGTCAAGACGCTCTCGACGCGCGTCAAGAGAAGAGCGTCGTCGTGGAGCGCGTTGTTGCCGTTGTCAGTTATCAGTTATCAACATGGATGACATAGAGAGAGTGGCTTGGCTTTTATTGCTTCATAAAGCCAGACAACGTCGTCTACGGGCTCGTCGGCGCCGTGTCTGGATTCATGAGATCGTCTGAAGGCGTTCTCAGTTTGGCGAGTTTCACCATTTGCTCCAGGAGCTGCGCTCGGACGAGAGTCGCTTTCAACGGTACTTCCGCCACTTTTAATCCTGGGTGTTTAGATAAAGAAGCACTGATGTGTCTTTCTAAAAGTCCCAGAGCGGCTGTAGCTCCGGTTCATAAAGAAGCTAAACGTCCGTGACTTGTGACTTGTTGACATCTGTGGGGCTGGCGTAGAATCTGCCCCGGTGGCTCAGCTACAACGTACGTCACTATGGGGAGAAAGCTCCTGATTGGTCGACGCTCGCGAATTTCGCCAAAAAGTTCAACATTTCCCAACTCGAGCGTCGGCCGCGCTCGACGCCCTGGAGGCGCGTCACACGCTCACCAAGCGCGAAAAACCTCAAAACTCGCCGCAGAGGAGGCGCGGGACGCGCTGCGGGACATCTTGACGCCCCCTGGAGGCGCGTCCCCCATGTATTTTAAATGTAAACCTGACGCTTTGGAGGCCCCAAATCGAGTTTGGTGTGGACGAAGCATAACTCCTCCCATCAGCGCGAGCGTCTCGTCTTCTCTCGGGTCAGTCTCATGATCGATCACAAACACAAACGCTCCGTCTAAACTCGCCTTTACACAAGATAACAGCAAATAATCCGGTCCGGTAAAAACGAAACAGAAACCTGCAGTGACAGTGATGTCAATGCTACGCTAACAGCAACGAAACACTTCCTGTTGTTCCGACAAAAGAAAAGGCGTCAATGTTCCAGCCGCTGGAAGAGGGTTTGAAATGTTCATTAATAAATGAACCTAATATTTTAGGTGCAAATGGACACAAATGTCGTTTTTCTTCGTTTTCCTGGTCGTCCGTTTTGCTCAAATAGAAATAAAGGCCTGTCTCTAATTGTGGCCTGGTTCCAATAAAGGCCTGGTCCGAGATGCCCTTGAGTAAATAAAGGCCACGGCCTATATTAGAGCATTCACAGTATGTAGTAAGTACTCCCCATCAGACCATTAATCCCACTTTCACTCCGGCTTGGTCTTATTGAACCAAGCCGGTTGGAAGGCCTAGACGTTTTGGAAACAGGTTCTACAGTTTCTCCATCAACTCAAAACATGCACAATGGGTAAATCCCACGGCCAGCCAGTTGTTTCTGACCATTAGCCTGGCTCGACATCTGGAGAACGTTTGAAATTTGACCCATCCTTCTGGTCAATGGGGACAATAAAGTACACCTAAACCTTAACATGGCACTCGGGCCATTTTCAAACAAATGAAATTCCCAAATAAATCATCGCATTAACCCATATATTTAAAAAAAAAGAAATCAACAAAGTAGCAGCAGTGGCCCATTACCCTTAGTTATGGCCTAATGTTACCAAATGACCAGCAAATGAGCTGATTGTGGATGCAGAGTTCTTCTTCTGTGTTTTATTGTGGGACTCAGTAAATTGGGATCATCTCATGCTTGATGTGCACTGCTTCATCAACGAGCCTGGTAAGTGTACAGACTGTCATGGTGTGAGGTGGAACGAAGAAAATAAAACCCCAAAATGCAGGACTGCAACAAAACTGGCGATGTTTAATGAACGAAAACCAAAATAACACACTCCAGAGACAAAACTAAAACAGACCGGGGCTGACATAGACGATGACGCGACAAAGGACAAGGGAAACACAGGGGTATAAATACAAGAGGAAACGGGGCACAGGTGAAACACATCAGGGCGAGGCAGGCAGGTAACGAGGGAAGTCAAGCAAAATCACAAGGACAAAACACACCTCACAATAAAACACAGGACTAGACCAAACACAAAACATACAAAAACAGGTGAACAAAAGACGAATCATGACACAGACTCCCTTGTTACAGAAAAAGCAATAAAAAAGGTGACGGGACTTTCTGAAAATACAGCTCATACGCCCCCAGACACTTTCTTGGTGTGAATGTACCAAAAAGGAACAGGCCACCGTTTTTCCGTACAGAGATATGTTCTTACCTGAGCTTAAACGAGTTGATACGTACCTGTCTGGTCTTTGTGTGTGCGCTCAGTCACGCAAGACGAGCAAAGATGTTGTTAGCATTTGGCCTCTCCCAGTATATTCCTATAGATCCCAAAAAGTGATACCGACCAAGCTCATCCATGGGCACAAAGACCAGACAGGTACGCATCAACTCGTCTAACCTCAGGTAAGAACATATCTCAGTATGGAACAAAGGGTGGCCTGTTCCTTTAATGGACACTGTTTGAATTACATTCACCCTTAAAGGAATAGGCCACCGTTTTTCCATGCTGAGATATGTTCTTACCTTAGCTTTGACGAGTTCTTTAGGACCTGTCTGATCTTCCCCCGTGCCTTCAGTCACGTAAACACAGCGCAGACGGCGTTAGCATTTAGCCTCTCCCTCTCTCCTCTATAGCTCCAAAACAGGTCAAGATAGAAGCTACCAAGCTCTTCCACGTTTTCCCTATTTAAATATGGTTACGTGAAGTGTTCCACTACAAAGTAAAATTACTTTAGAATTACTAAGACGTGGTGGCGCTGCGGTTAGCGCTCGTGCCTCACAGCTCGAAGGTCCCGGGTTCGATTCCCACTTGGCCTTTCTGTGAGGAGTTTGCATGTTCTCCCCGTGTCTGCGTAGGTTAGCGGTAGGTTATAAAAACATGTGCAATAGGTGAATCCTCCAGCCAGGTGTTTCTGACCACCAGCCCGGCTCCACATCATGGAGATGGGTCCCCGAGCGCCGGCCCAGGCTGGAGCTCACTGCTCCTACAGGTCGCCCAGTGACATGGAGGATGGGTCAAATGCAGAGAACTAAGATAAGATAAGATAATCCTTTATTGATCTCACAAAGGAGGAATTCACTTGTTACAGTCGGCGTTCAAGAAGATCACTCAGAGTTAATAAAGTGCAGCTGATACAGAGATTATTGCACATGTTACTTGACAGTCTTATTGCACAGTCTGACAGCAGTGGGGACGAAGGCTTTGCGGTAGCGCTCCGTCCTGCACTGAGGGTGTCTCAGTCTGAGCTGGCCCTCCTGACCAGCTTGTTCAGTCTGTTCTTGTCCCGCTCTGTGCTGCCCGGGGCCCAGTAGTAGACCGGAGTAGTTCAAAATCCGCGCAGCAATCTTCACTTTACTGTGCGGATGCCAAACTACTCCTGGTATTATTACGCCTTACAATATAGTCCCCCCTTTTATCCGCTTAGAAAATCCACATTGTTTAATCTTGTGTAGTTATACTTTGTAGTGGAACACTTCACGTAACCATATTTAAATAGGGAAAACGTGGAAGAGCTTGGTAGCTTCTATCTTGACCAGTTTTGGAGCTATAGAGGAGAGGGGGAGAGGCTAAATGCTAACGCCGTCTGCGCTGTGTTTACGTGACTGAAGATCAGACAGGTCCTAAAGAACTCGCCAAAGCTAAGGTAAGAACATATCTCAGTATGTAAAAACGGTGGCCTGTTCCTTTAAGTCATGACCATCAGTATTGACTACGTTTCTTTCCAAGAGTTATGGATCACACCCGTTCTAGAAAGCGTGTCGCCCACAGCAGCCACAACTGCTACATGTTGCTGATCTAGAAATAAAACCCCCTTTTTTTTTCTTCTCTCTCCCCCTGGTCCTTTGTTATTCAATCTACTGTACATCCCACAACTTTTTTATGTCCACAATCAACTTGGATAATGTTCCTTTACCACATAAAACCCAAAGTCTGTCTTCCCCCGGTGCCGTTCCGAAGTGTCCATTACTGTAACACCGTGACGCGCTCCTGGACTCCATCTCCCCGTCGGACCGTGTAATCCGCCTTCCACGCCGCCTCCCTCCCATTGGCTGGTTGGAAGGCCCACATTTTGCGCGGCATAATCACTGCATCAAACTGAAGCGGGCTATGCTAATGTCTCTAATTGGACCGCTAATAGACAGTGTTCCGCGGCTCGCAGCACTTTTTTTTTTTTGGGGGGGGGGGTGGGGGGGTGGAGTTGGGGGGTGTAATCAGTGTCGACAGTCGTTACGGCGATAGAAGAGTCAGGAGAGGGTTCGGGCGGTTCCACCTGACACTACCCCAATCTTCCAGGCCCCATTAAAAGGCACTTCCGACACATTACCAACCATAACATCCTTGAATATCACTGATTTTATTTGCGGTATCAAACATTTCATTTCACGCGCCATTAAGGGGAAAGTGCTGAGGTTCTATCGCTGGCAAACATTTAGTAAGTACCTGGACTCGCGGATCCAATTAACTCGGGTGACAACATGGCCAATTAAACACACAAATAGGTGGGTCCGGTGCCGGTTACTGCCCTGCTAATTTCGCTTTTGAATAAACCCGAGCGGGGGGAAAAAAGGCAGTTCGGATGGAGGGGGGGGTAAAAAAAAAAAAAGAAGAAGAAGAAGGCCAGGGGAAGAGAGGAAGCTCGTCTGCCGGCGGATGGGGAGACACGTGTCGGGGATTATGACATTTAATACAGGAGCAAACAGGGGCGGAAAGGTGGAGGGCTCAAAACTGTTTGTCTCCGGTACATTAGAGCGGAGATTTGAAGCATTCACAGACAACAACTCTTCTCTCACTGCTTTGCTTTTGGGAGTCGCACCCCTTTTCACTTTAGGACACATTTGATACCTTTAAGTTCATCACTTTCAATCCCTTGGTGCAAAAAAACGAAACAAACAAACAGTTGTCATAAAATCTCTAAAAACTAAACTAAAAAAAAAACAAAAGTATGAATGAAAACCAGAAGAATTGAATGATGGAGTTAATGTTTGAGATAGGGTTGGGCGATGTCCCCTTATTTGGCCGTTGACGATGTTTGCAGTGAACCATTGTGATGGTCGATGATGTCGTCCATCTCTCATTATAAGCATTTTAGAGATATTTTCATAGCCTATATATATGCTGCAGATTATTTATGCTAGGAAAATGTGAGACTGCAGGATAAATTGATCTAAACTAAACCTGATCTGAACACAGTCATGGAAAACGAACTTTGCAACAGAAATGTGTTAAAACTGTGCGTAAAAGCCTGAGATTTACCATTTACCATTACCATTTGCTCAATGTTAACGTAATGTTTAAGAAACAGTGGGTGAACGGGACAATGTTTAGAGGTTTGCGTCGCAGCCTATGTTTTTGAACGGTTACGGTCCGTGTGCTCGTAACCTCGTACCTCCTGCACCGCCTCTTTCTCTCCTCTCTCGGTCCTTTGTGAGGAAATATCTAAACCCATGCGCGCACTGCTAGCTCCGATGTGAGCGCCATTTCGTCATTTGTAAAACTGTTTAAGCAAAGCGAAACCACGCAGTGTTAAAGTGAAGCTGCTTTAGAAAGAGAGAGAGAGAGTCTTCTGGCAGGCTACTGAAACTAGCGTGTATATTAGTTATATTCGTGATTTAATTTACAGTGCAATCCCTGCAAAGTTTGAAGGTTTACAAGGCCCACAGAAGACCAGTGTGTGTTTCTGACAGGAGGGGGCGTGGCATCACGATGGTGGCTCTCCATCGTGATGGACGATGATATCGTACATCGGAACAACCCTAGTTTGAGAACTGTAGTTAAGTGGAGTTGTTGAGAATAGGCAACTTCACTTGAGTAGTTTTTTCCGCTTCTTCATTTTTAAAGTCTAACCATTCACACTCCGGAACAGCAGGTGGTGCTGTGCCAATGTAAAGTCAAATGTCATTGACTCAAAACGAGGAAGAGAGGTTTGTCCCTGCTGTGTTGCCGTATACAGAGGGGGAATTTGGCTGCAATTTTTGTCCTTTTGAATCAGCAAAGTTATTTTCCCAAACTCACTGATGTTTACTTTCTACTTTGAATGCCTACATATTGTATACAGCAAGTACTTGTACCAAATTTTCATTAGTTTGGAAATGTTTGTAATGTTTATTGTTTCACCTCCCTATTGGACACTGACAGGAAGTGATATAGATAAAGGTAAACAATTTCCAACTGTTTCCGTGTCGACCATGATACTGATACTGATTTTGGGAAACAACATTTTTCTCACATCTTTTAGCCTTGCTCTGGCGGAATGTAAACTTATTTATCACATACAAATACAGTGAAGTCTAAATCGGGTCCATGTGGATGTTTTTTCACAGATTGTTCAGTACAAGTGTCGTCTGTATCGGAGGAGAAAAATCTTAACTTTCTCCAATTAGCCTATACAAAAACGTCTTTAACAAATGCTGAATTATTGATATAGTTTTCTACCCAATAAAGATACAAGACATGGAGAGGAGCAAAGTGGTTCAACAGCCCATAAATACATAAATAACTGAGAATGCTAACATGATGCTTTATGTTCGTATCATGCTACATGCCAACGCTAGTTAGTGCTAGCTAGCTTTCGCTTCTACTGAACAATCTGCTGTGAATAAACATCCATATGGACCTGATTTAGACTTGACTTTGTTTGTATGAGATAAATAAGTTTATATTTCGCCAGAAAATGGCTAAAAAGAGTGGAAAGTTGTGTTTTTCAAAAGATTCTGTTTTCCCCCTCGGTGAAGCCACATCCCCTTGTATGACGCGATGCCGTCTGTATCTATATCAATGAGTAAAGAGTGAATTACATTTCTATAGAACTTTGCCTCTATCTGTCACTAACTTCAACATTTAATTAAAAATAACATTTCTTCCCAACTTTTCTTCATTAAATTTCTGCTTCACTGAATTAAAATGATCAACAGCTGTTATCCATCTAACCAAGTCCTAATCACAAACGTTATTTGCACGTTAAGAAGTAATTTGAATGGGAAAACTGTATGCTTTGGAGTGATATTTGACAAGTAGTATCTGTACTTTTACTCAAGTAATTAAGTGAAAACATGACCACCAAAAATAAAAGAGGAATATAGGGTCAAAGAGGACAAACAGCCCAACAAAGTCATGACAAAAGCGATGCAATGAAGTCCCTCTGAGATACGAGCAAACCCTTGCCTGGTAGGACGAGCATTAAGGAAAGACCTCTCCTCTTAATATAAAAATATGGTTTTGACCATCCCTGTGATCTTATTACCTCATTTAAACCTGATCATATTTTTCTATCGATCCCTCTGAACGTTCTCATAAGAAGTCCAAACATGTCAATACGCCCCGGCGGTGCGCTCTAATAGCCTGGAGGTGTGGACGTCAGGCCCTATAGTCTCTGTACAGAAGCAGCTTATGTCTCCGTCATAATTCAGAAGCACCATTTCCTCAGCCAGACACCCCGCGCTCTCATAACGCTGATTGCGAAGGTGTAGCAAGACACACAGTAAGTCATCCATACAGCAAAGGAGAGGGGAACGCTAAATGGTATGGAACAGTCAACCCCGGACTCTGCTCCAATGGGTTTAAATGGCGGCCATATAAGCGAGGTCAGGAAGAGGTCGTTCGGTACAAAGGAGAGGTCCTTGCCAAGGCGGAGGCTACACGAGCTTACACCGTATCTATGAAAGGGTTATTGTGCTTTCTATACAAGCTACAAAACACAATTCTACAAGAGTGTATGAAATAAGATGAAAGTTCAAGTGAAACATGAAAAGCAGAGGTTGAAATGTTGTTTATGTTGTTATTAAAGCTGTACGGCACAAACACAGTGGAATGAACTCTCGTGCTGAATAGGCTATGTTTCGATTGCAAGCGTGACATCAATGAACCATTCCCTTTCCGTGTTTTTAAAGAAAGTATATTTTAAATTAAAGTCATGCCGGATTGTGGAGTTACTGTTACTGTTACTTGCCGTCGTACACCCTGATCAGGGAGTTTAAGGTTTAAGTTTAAGGTCAGGGTGATGATTATATAGGGTAAGGAACGGCAAATGTGATGTAAGTAATGCTTCCCTCACAGATATCTTACACATGGTTTGAGAAACTAGAAAGAAAGGAGAGTTTTTTTTTTTTTTTTAAACTGGTGATTTTCGCTTTTTTTTGCAGAATCTTTTAGTTGAAATCACGAAGAAGCCTCACCAAGTTTTAGATAACAGTATTGGTATATTTAAAGGGTGAAAAAGTCGGAGAAACAGCGTACGCCGCGGGGGCAGGCCAGCTGCGGTTGCTAACGTTCTGAATAGCCGAATGCTAACGCTGGAATACTACTACATGGCATACTACTGCTGAAATCAGTGAACTTTTCCAGGCTTACTTTTCCAGTGCAACTGATGGTGCCCTGGCTGTAAGCATGCACAGCGCCCCCTGCTGACCAGTACGTTTCCCAAGCCAGCTCCTTGCCTTCAGGGCGTGTTTTAAGACAGAAGGATGTAGCGCAGATTTGCATAAAACGAGAATAACTGAGCGAAGAAAATGCTGAGCAGAAGGTCCGCAAAAGTTACTTCAGACAGGTGAGTGAAAGTTTGTTTTCGCTGGTGGCCATGGTGTCTGTTTCCTTTTTGATGAGGCCATTGTTGTGCTGTAAGCTAACGTGGTGTGTTCAGTGGGTTGGATTTGTTTGCGTTTTGTTTTTGGTCGTAATCTGTGTGTGCAGGTCACGGATAATATAACGTAGTCATTGTCCATGGCACTAATGACCGTGTGTGTGTTCTTCTTATCCTCTGGTCAAATGTGTGTGTTGGGATAATGTTGCTAGTTGTCATTGTGCTGCTAGTTGCTGTAGAGGTCGGCTCTATGGGAAGTGGATTTATGGAAGAGATATTTATTTATATATTACCTTTTTTTTTTCTTTGGAGGCACTTTTTCTCCCCTCTGTGCTCTGGTATGGCTTATCTAAATGAGATGAAAGTGAGCTCGAGCAGCAGAGAGAGTTGAGAACCGCCCAAAACTTTAGAGGCCGATTTCTGTGGTTAGAAATATTCTGGGTCCTTAACTTCAAATTGCTCTGTGTGTGTCCCTAGTTCTTGTGACTGGGCACATATAGCTCAATATGCTTTGAGATTTTGATATGCACACCTGCTAACCGTAATTTTAACCCTAAAACTAACCCTAAGAAGGCAGGTAACAGGTTAAAACACCAATGCGTGCCACTGACCGCACCGTTTGATCAAATCTGACCAACCTTGATAGGGGCTAGAGCAAAGTTAGGCTAGGTCCTAAAAGTTACTTTTTGAACAATATGAATGAGAGGGAAAAAAATGTCAATATCAATTTTATTTATAAAGCACATTTAAAAACAACCATTGTCGACCAAAGTGGTGGACAAGAACAGTAACAATATGTACAATAAACACAATAAAACTTAAACACAGGTCATATGTAAAGGCACAAACTGTGTCTGGTCTACATGGAACCAAAGGCCAAAGCAAAAAGATGAGTTTTTAATTTGGTTTTAAACTCCTCTACAGACTGAGGTGAGCGCACATGTAGAGGAGGCGGTTCCAAAGTTTAGGGGCCACTGAGAAGGCTCGGTCACCTCTGGACACACGCTTGGATTTAGGAACAGACAAAAGGAGCTGGTCTGCAGACCTCAGAGCTCTGGAAGGACATTAGAGCTGCAGCAGTTCTGACAGATACTTAGTCCATGATGATAAAATAGCTATTAATCGGCACAACAGACGAACACAAACTCTTTGAGAAAAATCCTTTCGGGCCCAAAAGGATTTTCTGCTGCACTGACTGTGAACTTTAATCAATCCATCAATCAAAGTTTATTTCTAGAGCACTTTACAACAACACTTGGCGGACCAAAGTGCTTTCCATGAAAACATAACAGAAAGTCGTTTAAGATTAAGTGTTTTGACAACCTTTCTGTCTGAGGGTCCTGTCACGAATGAAAAGAACGCATGCGCAGACACCCTTTGTGGAGATCTGATTTCAAGGCGGAACTGACAGACACCACATCTGTTTGTCTGGAAAGCTTTTCCTGATGACGTGTGACTGTTGCCAGGATCTTTGCTGTATGTGTGAAAGCCCCGCTCCTGAGTCTGGCCTACATTCTTTTCACGCGTTCGTCGCCGTGTTTAAGACAAATTGCTATCAGCGCACTCATCATCTGTTGGGTCTGCGCGAGGCGGGGATTAAAACAGGGACACAATGGCAATTTGAAAGGACACGGGTTCTTAAAACCTCGGAGGATTTCTTATCTCTGGGCTCATTCTTTTTTTTTTTCCCCTAATGCTGCTCCACATAGAGGTCAGTGGAATCGGGTTTTGAAGCCTTACAATGTACATTGCTATGTAACTGGGACGAAAGGCTATTGTGTTGAATTTTAGGGCTAGTATGAACGCGTGGAGACTCACTTCTACTTGTAGTGTGTGACATGCTGTACAATGCAAAATCTAACTGCAAGTCCACGAGGAAGTGAGTACGCGCAAGGCAAAAAGTTTGTGATGCAAAATTCCTGTTAACTTGAAACAACAAATAGCTACTTAGGAGCAGACAAGCTGTAATTTCCTTTCAAAGAGGAGATCGCTTTGAAGCTAGCCCCATTGTCTTCCACTTTCATAAGGTTTTCTTCTCCTGCGCCAGCGACACTGCAGCAGTAAAAAGTCTTGTGGATGAGTGCAATCAGTGTCTAATCGGGTCGTGTGATTGTTTTTGTGGCCTAAAGTGATAACAAACTCCTGATGTCGAGGTCATGTTGTGTAGAATGATACATTTTTTGTTGAAATAAAGTCTGTGCAGAGGGTTTTTACTTTGAAAATCAGGATGTTGTTGATGTTCTCTTTCCTGTGTGGTGCGATCTGAACTGTGGGGCTTGATCCGGCCGGACTGTGACAGAGCAGAACATCTACTTGATTTGTATTCTGGTCTGAGAGGAAGGGAGCGGCGGATATATAATATAGAACTATAATAGATTTGGTTTGCAGCCGAGTGTGAAGCGGCCGGGATGAGGATCAGCTCCTCCAAATCTGAGGCCATGGTTCTCCACTGAAAAAAGGTGGCTTCCCCTCTTCAAGTCGGTGGGGAGTCCTTGCCTCAAGTGGAGGAGTTCAAGTATCTCGGGGTCTTGTTGGATGGAGCGTGAGATCGATAGACAGATCGGTGCGGCGTCAGCAGTGATACGGTCGGACTGTTGTGGTGAAAAAGGAGCTGAGTCGGGGGCAAAGCTCACGATTTATCGATTGATCTACGTTCCCACCCTCACCTATGGTCATGAGATTTGGGAAAAGACCAAAAGGACAAGACTGCTGATACAAGCGGCCAATATGAGTTTCCTTCGCAGGATGGCTGGGTGCACCCTTCGAGATCGTGGGGAGGAGCTCAGTTATCCGGGAGGAGCTCGGATGCCTCCTTGTCCAGGCATGTCCTATTGGGACAAGGCCTTGTGGAAGACCCAGGACACGCTTGTGGGACTACGTCTCTGAGCTGGCCTGGTGTGCGTGGATCGAGAAGTCTGGGCATCTCTGCTGAGACTGCTGCCACCGCGGAAGAATATGGATGGATGGAAGGAACTATAATAGAAAAGTACTGTATATACTGTATAATGTAATGTGTGTGGCGGAGCGAACTGGAGGACGTGGAATCTGGGTGCAAGTGTGGTTTGGACCAATGGCCGCAGGTAGAACTGTTTCATGACACCCATTGCTGCTGTACCTCCATCTAGTGGCAGCAGAAAAAGCTAGTTTTGCACTAGAAAACACTGCTCTATACACACGTCTTAAACAACTGTAAAGCCTGGTTTCCAATAATGTTAAACTTTCTACAGCTATGCACATATTCCTCTTGTGATAACGCTGGGATAGTTAATGTAACCAGGGGGGCTTTCGTCAGGTACATTTTAGAATTCTTGTATATTAATGAGGGCCTGACTTTGATTGACAGTCTACAGTGAAGATCGCGTCCTTCTGCCCTTTTTAGGAACATGCTCAGTCAGAGCTGGGTAGGAGGTCTGTAAATCCATCATGGACTCCCGCTTGAATGGTTGGCACTAATGTAAATGGGGAGGAGTGAGCAGAAGGAGTCTATACTTTAGATTCTTTGCAATATAGGAGTGAGCACGCCGTTAGCTAATGATGCAAACGTCTCCTGTTTTATCTTGTGTCATCCCGATGCCAGGAGACGGCGCACGAGGCCTATTCGTTTTGCAGACCAACGGAACATTGACATTACTTGAAATGATAAAACATGGAATAGCAAAGCAGAGCGCCCAGAATAATGTGTGCACGGTCGTCCACTACAAACCTTCCGCTTAATCGAGGTTAAATCTGAACTTTCAGATTTTGCGCGAGCTCTCCATGACCTCCCGTGCTCTCACTTGAAATCACCCCTGGATGCTAAAACAAACACGACCCTTCCCTTCCTGTTCGCCCGTGTTTCAAGCCCCTCACTCCCCCGACCTTTACCCCGCGCCGGAGCCCAGACATGTATTCATAGGAAGTGCCATCTTTTTTTCCATGACGGGAGCTGTCCCAGGTGCCGAAGTCTGATTAGAAATATGATAATAGCAGCGCGACTGTTTAAACTTGCCCTGTCAGGAGCCGACGTGTGCCCTCGCGCCGGCGTAATGTGCTGCCTGTAAATGAAGCCTAATGCCATGGAGATGTAGCGCATGTTGACACGACGGATCTCGAATAACAAAGGAGCCGCGGTTAAACATACAACGCCGGGAGCAAATGGTGTTTTCGCCGTGAGCACGTGTGAGGGGATTGTCATCAGGCGGACATGTTTGTGGGCATCTTAAAGACATAGAGGAGAGAGGGTCGGGTGAAGGTGCGAGATGAGATGCTTCAGCGCTGGCCGGCCAGAGTCAACACAGAGGCAGGCATTGTAAAAGATGGGGCAGTTTTCAGATTGTCAAATATAGTTGCTTTTTTATCTGAACAAACCCCCAGAAAGAAGAGCAACAGATTCATCTACACGTAAGGGACTCTACGCCGACAAAGCCCAATACTCTTGTTCACTTCGGATTCAGATATGCAGCGTAATGACACCAGGCCCAAGACAAATTCTATTCCATCAATGAAATCAACATCACTGATCATAGCGAGTGTAACAGCTTTGTCAGGTTGTAGGCAAATGCGAGAACACTGTCCGACAAGTGCTTGCCTAGTGTGCGCTCACGTGTGTACCTTCTGACTGTGGTGTAGTTCAGGAGGGCAGAACGGTGGCATAGAGGTTAGTGGCTCAGGGGTTGGATCCCCGGAGCTTTTCTCTATGGAGTTGTCATGTTCTCCCTGTGCCTCTCCAGGAACTGTTTTTCCCCAGTGCTAAATGTACATGTACAGGTTCAGGCTTTATCCGGGGTCATGGAGGCAACAGTCTGAGCTGAGACACTTCTCTATCCATGAACACCTTCTGGCAAGGTCTTTCCGGGGGCCTACTTCCAGGAGCCATCCATCTATATTTTTCTAATTAAACTCATGGATAGTATTGTGTCTCAGGGCTCAGAAACGGCGACCCACTGCAGCCGTTTCTGCAGTTTAGGGGAGGCCAGGTAGAAGGTTTATGCACAACTGCAGCCTCTGGAGGGTCCTACACCTTGATGGGAGACTCCAGAGGCACCAGCAGCTTCAAATACCTGTTTGCTGTTTTGAAGCAGCTGCTCTATTCATCTGATGTATTTGTCTGGCAGAAACCGTCCTCATTGTGCCTTCATCTGCACAAACCTGTGTGTTTTCTGAATCAGCCACAAGTCTCTTAGCAGCACGATGATTACGCTTAATCTTTTGTGATGTTTTCATACCTAGACCAAGACATTCAACAATTTCACGCTTTTCAGAGATCCTTTTTCTTTCCCTTATTGCTTGAAAATGGTGATGGTGAATATCCTTTTTCAGTAGTTTCTCCCTTCACTGGGCTTAACCTGACAACTAATCATCTGTGAGATCGATGTCAGGGATTCAAAGAGCCCTGAGTGCCATTTTTTTTTTATGGCACTGATATACAGTTTGCATAATAATTGTGAACACAATGTACAAACCCTACACAGACTGTCACTTTGGGAAGGTTGTGATTATGTTTTTAGGACAATCCCCCCGGAAATGTTAGTCTGGAGCCCTGAGTGACGAAAACTACACTTGGAATACAGTTTCTTTTCCCACAGGATTGTTTTGGGGGGGAAGTTAAAAAAAAAGAAAAAACACAACCGCACGGAAAGACATGTTGGACAGAAGGTGTTTCTTCTACAACACGCCTTCTAATTGATTGAGGACACAGCTAAAGATTCAGTGTTTTTGGGGGGAGGAAAAGGAAATTCAAATCTCAATTTGCCGCCCCAAACAATGACTGGGGCAATTAAAGGCCAGCAGGCTGACGACATGCCCTCTGACGACTTTTGTGACCAAACCAACACCCCTCGCATCAGACCCCGTCGCCCACCCCTCTGTCGCATCTTCATCAGCCGTTTCCCCCAAAGGGTTAATCCAATCATGTCGGGCTCCCGTGCTCCGCTGCCCTCCTCGCGCCGCCCCACTTCCCGCAGCCAGCCGTGCGTTCACTCATCGATGGCACCTTTGGCTCCGCAATAGAAGCTAATTTGTTAGGACCTCTCACAGGTCAGGGAGCTGCTTAAGAAGACGAGGGGAGGGGCGGGGTCCAGTCCAAAAAAAAAAAAGCCCTCTTCCTTTTACGAGCGCGGGCACCCCTAAACATAAATATCCATTCCCTTTCCCTGCCCGGCCGCCCCACTTAACCGCTTAATAGACTTATTCCACTGACATGGCTCATAATGAACTGTAAATTGTTTTATCTCCCAGGTCTTATTTGGTGGTCCAGGAAAACATATGAGCTAATACCGCTGTGACTAAATGGACCGGATAATGGATCTCCCAGTAAGGCATAAGGGGAGGTTGATGGCGGGGATATGATTAATGAAAATAATAATATCGCTCAAATTGAAGTATTTCTCCCCCTCGTTTCGGGCATTGCGAGCGCGGTCATTGCGAGTGGTCACGCACACGCGCTGATTGATGCGGGATGCAGGCGGCTTTATTTATGTGCAGCGGGTCATTTCAGCAGCGAGGCCGGCCCGCCGCTCTTAGCCTTTGCTTAGCTGGAGTTTCCCAACCAGGGGTGCGGGGGGGACCAGAGTTTACATGGCATTATTACAGAAAGCAAAGTCAATAAGAATGTTATTTGATGTGTTTAGACCCTACAATTTCAAGCCCTCTTCCTAATCTTAAAGGGGCTGTACATGATTCCTTTCCCCGGTATTGAAATTAAATCTATTTTATCGTCACTCAGTACATTTGATTTGCAGTGTTTTTTTTTTGCAGGCTACTTTTTGTCCACATTATTGTGATTTGACCCTGAAAAGTGACCCTGAATGTTGTGAATCATCACAGTGAATCATTTGATGTTAGAAATATGTTAGCAATGGTGGGAGTGAGTTCAGGCCTTTGCTGTTTAAACTAAATTTTTCATTAGGCTATTGTAAAAATATGGTTCTCGACTCGGGTGGCCCATGTTGAGAACCCAAGTTGGGCCTGACCTTGGATGGTGCGCCTCGTTACTATAGCAACCATTTGGAATTGCATATGCTGCGTTCATGTGGTCCTCTGGAACTGGGGAAAACGTTTTCTCCAGTCGGGAAATGCGCGTGTACGTACGCTCACTCGACTGGGGAAAAATCGGGAACTCGGGTCAAAATAAACTTCCCGACTTTCCACACTTACAGTAAATTCTCTAATACTGGCCTGTATTCCATTAGAGGCCGGGTCTCTGACAGTGGCCGGGTTCGCGGCTGGCGGAGGCAAATTAAAGCCAGTCTCTAAAACAGGCCGGGGCTTTTATTAGAAACTATAGCGGTAGAAATATTCCCCATGTTAGGAATTTGTCTCATACTGGTGTAAATGAAAACTCACGTGCAGGAATTAACAAACGGGAACCCGGGCCGAGGGGGACGCTGCGGAGGAGCTGATCCCAGCGTAACTTTGACACAGATTTAGACACTTTTCAAACCTCCTGTGACTATTTGTGGAAACAGGGCAACAAATGTTGTGTGACCCTCCAGGGTTTTAATAAAGTCACCATCGTGTCTTCAAAGCACGTCCAGCTGCTCCGTGTGCAGGTCAGTCCCACGCCTCAAAATAACTCCTCCCATCAGCGCGAGCGTCTCGTCTTCTCTCGGGTCAGTCTCATGATCGATCACAAACACAAACGCTCCGTCTAAACTCCCCTTTTACACAAGATAACAACAAATAATCCGGTCTGCGGTAAAAACGAAACAGAAACCTGCAGTGACACTGATGTCAAAGCTCCGCTAACAGCAACGAAACACTTCCTGTTGTCCCGACAAAATAAAAGGCGTCAATGTTCCAGCCGCTGGGAGAGGGTTTGAAATGTTAATTAATAAATGAACCTAATATTTTAGGGGCAAATGGACACGAATCTCGTTTTTCTTCGTTTTCCTGGTCGTTCGTTTCTCAAATAGAAATAAAGGCCTGTCTCTAATTGTGGCCTGGTTCCAATAAAGGCCTGGTCCGAGATGCCCTTGAGTAAATAAAGGCCCCGGCCTGTATTAGAGCATTTACGGTAACTGCAAAAATCAGCTGATTTGGTCTTTTATCATCTACTGTGAGGTTTTTTGGGGGGGTAAAAGATTGCTACTTTCTTGTCGTGAGAAATGCTACCAAAAAGAACATTTCTGTGATAAATTAAAAAATGAACGAACCAAAGTTAAGCTTTTGAGATGCTAATGCCAAATGGTTAGCTCAGCTAATCAGTGATAAAAGACCGTTTTTATTTGTTGACATCAAAATCCCACTTTCCCACATAAAAAGCTCGTGAACCCAAACCAACTGGGGGCAATGAAAAAACAAGCTGCCCAGTCCACATGAATGCAGCAACAGATACAGACAGCTGGAATCGCCCATGTTTGAAGTAGTCAGAGGGGGGAAACAAAGAGGGGAAAAAAACTTTCTCATTACACCTTTAGCAAACACTGAATTATTAAAGAGGGGGTATTCTGCTTTTTTCAGTCACACAGCACCAGACTATATCACACTACAATGATGACCAAACCTTCTGTTGGTCTGTAAATGCAGTAAATTAGAATAACTGCCTTGTATAAAATGTCTCTCTCAAAATGGCTGTAGTGAATGTCTTGAAATAGGCCTCTGTCTCTTTAAGAACCTCTGAGCCTTTCCGACACGCCCCCTCCACACGCTGTCTGTGGCATCAGTGGGGAGGGGGTTCTGCTGAGGAGCAGTGGTTGGTTACTCGGCTGGTGACGAAAGCTCGGAGGCGTCTCCAGGAGGTGGGGGCGTTCCTAGGAGGACTCAGGCAAACCTATCCCTAAAATGGCCGCCATCAGAGTTTTCACAGATTACTCAAAAATACGTGAATGTGCCAAGGCAACACTTCAGGCATGTTTTTAATGAGGGAATGACAGAATAACATGATGGAAAGCTTGAAAAAGTCCATTTTGCATAATACCCCCCCTTTAATTTAAACAACAAACAAAAAATAACTTTCTCACGTCACTGAGAGGAGCAAAATGGTTCAACAGCCTATAAATACAGAAATAGCGGACAATGCTAATCATGACTGTAACATTAGCATCATGCTACATATGCTAACGCTCGCTACAAGTGCCGCTTCGTTGCCACTACTGGACAATCTTGTGAAATAACATCCACATGGAAACCGATTTTGGATTCACTGTATTTGCGTGAGATGTTTATAGTCAGAAAACGGCTCTGAAGAGTGAAAAAATGTGATTTACTTCCTTCACCCTTGGCGAGGCCACGCCCCCTCGTATGTATCTATATAAATGATTGACAACAGTTGGTAAAACTGTGCGTTGGCAGAGTGTTTTACAACCCAAAGATATACACAAGATTAATCCTCCCGCCAAGCGATTCTGGCTTAGCTCAAAGTCAGAAAGCAGAGGTGAAGGGACAATAAAAAGTCCACCTTTTCCTTACCTTACCAATTACATCATTATGACAAAATGATCCGGCCCTGTCGTTAAGCCACACGTTGGCATGGCGATCGCCCCGTGCAAACGAACATACAGCGGGAAAAAAATTACCTTTACATAATTCACAATGTACAATGGCCCGGGCCTAATCGACGCGTCCGCTTTTTAAAACATGATTCGCGCTGTGCCTTTTTTCCTCGGAGCTCGGTCTTACAGCTGCTCCCGTCTTTTCACCAAAAGAAGAAGAAGAAGAAAAAAAAAAAAAAATCAATGACTTTTAATTCCGCGCTATTGATACGCTTAGATAATGCCCCAATTGAGCTCGCCTCTGCTGTCGGCGATGAGGAGCACTGGATGAAGAGTAATTGGGCCCTGACCCGTGTGTTTGGGTGTGTGCGTGTGTGCGCCTTGACCACCGTATCGCCTCGCCCTCCCAAAACCGAGCATGTGTGTGTGTGTTAGCGGTGGCACTGTGATAAATTACCGTTCTTAACTACCATTGATTAGCTTGTGTTTCTCTGCTTTCGGTGACAACTGTTGTGCCGCCGTTGAATGGTTCGTAATGGCGCATTAGGGGAGGGGAGGGGAGGGGGGGGGGGGGGTTTGCGGCGTACAGTCACACGCACACACACGCACACGCACGCCTATCGATCGCCCCGGTGTTGTGGCTTAATAAAGACAAACTGGCGCGCTCGGCCCGCTCTCAATAACGTGAACAAATATGGCGCGGCGAGCGGAGGAAATGGCCCGTTTTCTCTTTTTGTTTGGGGGAGGCGCAAGGGCGGGCGGGCGGGGGCTACAGGTTCACCGGGGTCACCCGATACTCCGAAACCCGCGCCTTGTACCGCACCGTGTACGCAATGATCTTTTACTTGAGGACAATGCGGAGCGGTGAGGTCTCGCGGGTTCGGGAAGCGCAGGAGAACAGATTTTGATGTCTTTTTAGGATTCACGGAGGAACTGCTTTGCAAAGTTGTTGAGAATCAGCACGACAGCGTGAAAGGTAAATTCACCAGCTCCACAGAGGTTGGCGAGGCGGGGACGCGCGTCGAAGGTCATCAGTGCAGGGCGTCATACATGTCTTCTGCATGTGTCCAGATTGTAACATCATCATCTGCAAGCATTATTTTTACTAAATAGATAATACAACCCCCCCTGGAACTGTCACCTTAAGGGATAGGCCACCGTTTTTACATACTGAGATATGTTCTTACCTTAGCTTTGACGAGTTCTTTAGGACCTGTCTGATCTTCCCCCGTGCCTTCAGTCACGTAAACACAGCGCAGACGGCGTTAGCATTTAGCCTCTCCCTCTCTCCTCTATAGCTCCAAAACTGGTCAAGATAGAAGCTACCAAGCTCTTCCACGTTTTCCCTATTTAAATATGGTTACGTGAAGTGTTCCACTACAAAGTATAATTACACAAAATTAAACAATGTGGATTTTCTAAGCGGATAAAAGGGGGAACTATATTGTAAGGCGTAATAATACCAGGAGTAGTTCGAAATCCACGCAGTAAAGTGAAGATTACTGCGCAGTAATCTTCACTTTACTGTGCGAACCCGGGACCTTCTAGCTGTGAAGCGGAGGCGCTAACCGCTGCACTACCGTGCCACCAATGTGGTGGAGGGGTTTGAGGGCCCGAATGATCCTGGGGGCTCTGTTGTCGGGGGCTTCGTGACCCTGGTAGAGGTTCAGAAGCCCCTTATGAGAGACCAACAGGCCCGTTTAATTGTGAGGCCGTCCTTCAGTGGACAATCCACCTGCAGGAGGAGCCATAAGGGGCTGGTGCAATGTGATTTGGGCAGGTCCAACAGCTGCCCCCACGACCCAGAAACGGAAAAGTGGAAGAAGATGGATAGATAATATAATTAAATGGTTGGAAAAGCGAAACTTGCACCACTGAATGTTAACAAAATGTTATCTGTTAACATGGATGATGTAACGATGTGTACTTGGAATACAAATATTTAAAGTCATGCCTAAATTGGATGGACCTTTGGGAGATTTTTGTGTCCTTTAAAGGAACAGGCCATTGTTTTCACATAGTGAGATATGTTCTTACCTGAGCTTAGACGAGTTGATGCGTACCTGTCTGGTCTTTGTGCATGCACTCAGCCACGCAAAACGACCAAAGATGTTGTTCGCATTTGGCCTCTCCCAGGATATTCCTATAGCTCCAAACGGGGTGAAGTTGAAAGCGACCAAGCTCTTCCACGAGCACATACAAAGACCAGACAGGTACGTATCAACTCGTCTAAGCCCAAGTAAGAACATACTGTATCTCAGCATGGAATAACTGTGTGCCCTCAGTCATGCAAAAAGACCAAAGATGTTGTTAGCATGTGGTCTCTCCCAATGTATTCCAAAGAACATATCTCAGTATGGAAAAACGGTGGCCTGTTGAACTTGTTGAGTTCTTTGGAGCAGAATCCATGAGTATGTCCAGGATGTAGACTCTATTTATGCTGTTAGCTAGTTTTAGCTCTGAAGCTTGTTTCCTGTCCTTTGTTTGAAGCCTTTTAATAAACACAACAACATTTTTTTTATTCCATTTCCTAGCGTTTGTTAAATCTTTGTTTTGCAGTGAACAAAAAACAGATCTTCTTATAACTGAGATCTGGTTCTGTTCAGAAACTCCTCACTCGGGTTCTGCAAGTGACAGCGATGGTTTTCCCTCACGAACGAACCAGGAACATTCGAGATGTTGCACGTTACATCGCGCCTCATGGGTGTGGAAACTTCACCGACAGATAAATCAGAGTTTTTTAAAGGCTAGTGTTTGATATGCATGATTATCCGGCAATATCTAATCGTTTAATTCTCAACAATAACACAAATTAAAATTGATTCTGCCGTCAGTCTGTAAGTCACGCGTCTCCTCTATTAACGTTCTATTAATGTTGTGGCGTAATCAACACGCTGCAAATCATTACAAGGAACAGTAGACAATATTAGAACACACTGTATAGAGTCTGTCAGTAGAAGAAAGAGAAAAAAGAAAAGGAAGTTGTGTGTTTTAAGCGCACTTTTAAACAACTGGAGCACTTTACACAGAGGTTTGGATAGATAGATAGATAGATAGATAGATAGATAGATAGATAGATAGATAGATAGATAGATAGATAGATAGATAGATAGATAGATAGATAGATAGATAGATAGATAGATAGATAGACTAAACATAACTTGTGATATTTTGGCTATCTATCTACATCAATAACATAAAAATGTGAATAAAAATAATGTTTTTCCCCCAATTTTTCATCATTCAATCGCAAAACTAAAAACTAAAACTAACTGACGCAAAACTAAGTTAAATACTTTCCTGAGATAGTAGCCATTAAACTACATTGCGAAAGGATTCAAACCTGTCATATGCACTTTAAAGGCCCTTCATCTGATTTATTTTTTCTTGTAGTGAATACATTTTTGTATTTTCATTAAGTGTAAACTTGCAGCTAGTTGTTGTGTATGTCAGTGGTTTCCAACCCTTTTTGCCTCGCGTACCGTCGTGGATTTATACTCTGAGTACCCCCTACCTTGAGGATTTTGCCAATATTATGACAAAGTGACCAACTAATTTAATATTATACAGTATTTAACAGTGTGTTGTGTTCAAAATGAAGCTAAAATACTCTCAAAATCAAACCATTTACTGAAAAACATAATTAAAACTAGGGATGCACCGATACCGGGCCGACACCACACATGCTTGTACTCATACTCATTCAAGAAGTCCCGATACCAGAAACCGATACCATTTGACGCGTGGCCAGCGCACCTACGAGGCGCAGCTACGAGGCGCAGCTACGAGGCGCAGCTACGAGGCGCAGCTCTCAGCTGAGGAGAGAAGAAGCAACAAACTGGAGAATTGTTTAGTGGAAATACAATAATCCACATAGAGCTGACTTTATCACAGACTGCGCTCTCTAAACCAGAGTCTGAGCTGGATTTAACCAGAGCCTAATGTTGTTAGCGCTGCAGCGTCTGCAGTGTTTACAACATACAGGCTAACGTTGCTAACTCGCGGCTAGCAGTTTTGGCCATTCTGACGCCGTTTTAAGCCGTTTATTCATCTGAAAAACTAACCCAGCGACTAAATAGTCCTCAGAAAATCCAAATCAAAGACATACAGCATGTTTATATTGAGGGAAAATGAGCTGCAGCAGAACAATGAAAACGCTGTAGCTACTCGCTAAGTTACTACAAACACACGAGAAAATCTACAGGAGCTGAAGTAAAGACGAAAAGAGACCATTTAAGTAACATCTCAATACTATTGTTAAATAAAAACACATAAATGAATAAAGCTCAGGCATTGGGAGCTTTAGGACATGGGCTTTTCTGTCTATGATGGACAGAGCAATAAAAATAAAAAATTGTATTGAATGAAAATAAAATAAATAAATAAATGGCATCAGCACAATTCTAATATAACTGTTCTTAAATGTGTCGCCGACTTTACTTAAGGAAATGTAAATGAGTAAATTAACTAATTACAAACCAATCTTCTGTGAAAAAAGTAAGAACGTTGAAGAAAATGCCTTGTACTCGTATCGGTATTCGGTATCGGCGAGTACTTAAATCAAAGTACTCGTATCGGTTTTAGAAAAAGTGGTACCGGTGCATCCCTATAATTAAAACTAACTTTCCTTTGAAAAAAAAAGAAAAAAAAGAAATTCTACTCAGTTTAACCTTTTTTTTTTAGCTGAAATAATTCCAAGTACCCCCTGGTAAGTGCTCAGGTACCCCCAGGGGTCCCTGTACCCCTGGTTGGGAAGTATTGCTTCCTGAAAGCTGTTGAATGTGCTTCTAAACTCATTTCAGTGAATAACTTGTTTGAGAGGTTAAGAATGGGTTTTTAACAGCAATTTATAATGTTCCAGTTTGTAAAGGAAAAGAGTAATTGGATTTTTTAATTCTACTCCTAATTCTCTCTAAGCACCATATGTAACTAGGAGAGTGCATCTACGGGCTGGTCCGTGGCTTGACCGTTGACGTATTAAATCTTCAACGCAATCAACTCGCTGGGCGCACAAAGTTGCCTGTCACTCACCTGTCTCGGCGCTGTCTTGTTATCCAAAGGCAAAGCAAATAGGCACGCTGTGTGTGTGAAAGGCAGGAGAAGCCCCCGTTTTTGAATATTCTGTCAAGACGCTGACCCGGTGCGCCTCGAGAGTGACCCACCCCGTCAGCCGCACGTCAGCGGAGACAAATCCAAAAACAAAGGGAGCGCCGGCCTCATTTGAATGGGGGGATAATGTCATAATAGGCCCAGGTTAAGGAGTGCACAAGATGGCGGCTCGGGGAGCATGAGAGGAGCGCCCGGGCAGGTCAGCGCGGTGCACAGGTCGGAGCTCTTTGGCCCGGGGTTCGGCACGAGGGGCTGGAGCGGCTGTCACGGGATGGGGGGGGGGGCGTCATGTGCTGAGAGAGGAGAGGGTTAAACTGATTATGGGAGCGCTGTGTTCGGAGAAGTGGCAACAAAAGTGTGGATATTCTTCGCATCTGCCCCGACCTGCCAGCGCGTCTTCAGCCGCACAAAAGTCAGCTCCAGATCGGTGACACTTCTGCTTTTGACCGGCTTCTTCTGGGGCGGAAAAGTTCAAACCGGCCTGCTCCGGGAGTCGTCAAGATGTGACCGACGTGTCACCGAGGGTCAGGACAGAAGTTTGACGTACCGAGGCCATGGCGGACGCTTGGATGACCAGCATCGTCATATAGTGTGGAACATTTCCTCTGTGAACTTTTACTGGAACTGCAAACTCATGGCAGTCCCGTCCTGATCTCAAGAATGTGAATCTATGAATGTTCAGATCAGATAAACAAAGTATGTATCCATGTGCCCCAAAGACTCATGTCAATCAGGCTGAGGCGATAGATTGCGTTCACGACAAAGTCAAACCATAATTTCAGTTGGAGCACATGGGGCTGATGCTAATCAAAGGGAGGGAACACGTTTTGGAAAGAAATCTCCCAACAGAGTCCACAAATGTTTGTTTGATTATTATTTGGAAGTCATTCACAAACCTGTCAAATTCATCTAACGGCTGAGGGCCCTTTCATCAAGCACCTTATTTTGAATACAGTGGTCCCTCGTTTATCGCGGGGGTTACGTTCCAAAAACGAATTACGCGAAGTAGTCAGCTTTACTTTTTACAATTATATATGTTTTAAGGCCGTAAAACCCCTCACCACACACTTATACACTTTTCTCACTAGTTCACACGGGTTCTCCTTATGCCTGGTGTCAGAGGTTACATTAACCGAAAATTCTCCGTCATTTACGGAATATTTTTTACTTTGACGGAAAATTTCAAAGGCCTTCCGTCATTTTGAAGGATTGAAAATCAAGCCTTAACGAAAATAATGACGCGCTCTCTTTCTCTCTAAAGTTTCACACCGCGTCTTGTCTTGGATGAGCTCTTACAAGTTGTATCACTGCCTTGCTCGCTAACTTTCCTGACAACAACACGGGGAAGAAAACCACGATGCAAACGCGGTTAAAGGCTAATAATATCCTTCCCATATGAAGCCGCTCTTCTCACGTCAGTCTCAGGACGAGCTCATCTATGTCTCTCTCTCTCTTTCCCTCCCCATGCGGCGCGTCCTGTAAACATTGTCCCGTTCACCCACCGTTTCGTACATTCCGTTAAAATTGAAAACATGCAAATAATAAGCTCCACTTTACATTTGTATGAGCGTAATCTGAGCCTTGATGTTGATGAGCAGGTGACGCTCTGAAAGTCGTCTCCTCTGAGACTTTTACACACCAGTTTATACACAGGCATGTCCTTGTGGGAAGAGGCCTCGTGGAAGACCCAGGACACGGTGGTGGGACTATGTCTCCGAGCTGGCCTGGTGTCGCCTCGGGGTCCCCCCAGAACAGCTGGAGGAGGTGTGTGTGGATCGGGAAGTTTGGGCATCTCTGCTGAGACTGCTGCCCCCGCGACCCGGCCCCGGATAAAGCGGAAGAAAATGGATGGATGGATGGAGTTTATACACATTTCTGTTGCAAAATGTACCATAACTGTTCAGATCAGGTTTAGTTTAGCTCCATTTATCCTGCAATCACACATTTTTACTAACATAAATAATATGCAGCCTATATATATATACATTTATTTTAAAAAAAAGAAAAACGCTCACGAGAGATTAATTCATGAAGGATAAAAATTGCTCATGACGGATTTTTTTCAACCCTGTCCTTCAAAATGAAGGAGAGAAATTATCCCGAGCGAAACCACTGCCTGGTGTTCAATATGCGTTTTTTTTTTATCTTATAAGACTTCTAGATTCACATCACAGCCGTGTAGATGGAAACATCGTGAGCTGCTCTCGTCTGTGCGATTGTTCAAACTGAGAGACAATCGTGGCTACGGCCAAAGTTTTATGGTAGCAGTTTCAGGCTTCAGAAGGCGAGTGTTTAGCTCAGGCGAGCGCCGCATGCTAGCGGTGTTTATTTTTGAGGAAAAGTGCCGAGAAAGTAAATGCGGACTCGGAGTCGGACCCGCTCATGCCCGGCCCGTGACTCTGCGGTGTGTGGGGTGCGCTGATGTGTTGACGGGACACAGAGATCCTCCTCCAATGCGCATATGGAGTTCATACGCTGTCAAAGAGCATCCGAAATTGTACTAAAAATAAATCCACGAAACAGCGAGGCCGCGAAAGGTGAACCAGGTTATAGCGAGGGACCACTGTATTGTCTCCACTTCTGAACTTCCTTTGTAAAACAGTCATGTGACCTGAGTTCATATGTGCTGAGAGAGTGTAACTTTGTGAGCGTTTTTGTTTCATCCAGGAACCACAGACATATTAACCATGAGTCATGTCACAAATTCAGAATTTTGATGGTCAGAATTCTCTTTAGATCATAGGCTGTTTAGACATGCACTTTAGCCCCATTGAGCCCTTGTATGTGAATGAGCAGCACCAGCATCAGGAGACATATCTTGAACAAAAAACAACAAGAAAGAAATCTGTTCATGTCTAGGTATTGTCTCCTGTCGCCTGTCGACTTGTATCAGCTTTCTGATTGGTCAATGGGTATATTAAAACCTCAAATGAGGAGGAAACACAACCTAATTTTTATTCAAACCGACAATATGGATTTAAAGGACAGATCAGTTCCAAAACATCAACATTTCAGTAAAGAACCCCACGTCTGAATCCTTATATCCCTTTGAAGTGATCGCTCTCTGATTAAAAAACAAATACTTGCACTTTCAGCTTTTCGGCACATTTTTCAAATGATTAGATCGTTTTTTGTAGAAATACTTTTCTTCCTTCTTAATTGACTGAGCTGGTGAGCAGTCGGAGAGATTACAGCTTTGCAAATTCCGGAGTTTCAAAGCGTTTCAACAGATGGGTGCAATTCACACATATGTACCTACATGAGCCCGATACTATTGTTCACTTTCAAAGAACATTTTCCCATCAGAAAAAACAAACAACATACAAAAAAACAAAAACAAAAAAAGAACAGAAACATGAAACTCAGTGACCATTACGTTCTCTTCAACTTCTCACACTCAAAAATCAAACTGGGAATGTTAATTAGGCTTTTTTCCCAGTAAACTAGAAACTTATCTTGTTTTTAATGTACAAATGCTGTCAGCTCTTCCATAAATATTCATTGTTCAATCCCACCACGCTGATATGGTGGGAATATCTCCTTATACCCATTATTGAGTTCTCAGCAGTCTAATAATAATACTTTGTCTGATAAGTGGACAGTCCATGTGAAAAGGATCTGCACGTTGTTCTCCACACTTCAGATGGGAGGTCTTCGCTCAAAGTGTGTTTTTTGACATGGAGTGATAAAGAATCTTATCATTGTTTTACATCTGTTTTCAATCCATCTCTGAGTTTCAAAACTGTTGCATGTATCAGATCACAGTGTCACAAAAGTCATAGAATTTGGCCTTGAATACTTTGGAGGTCGGAGAAACCGTAGCACCCGGAGGAAACCTTGCTGACTCCGGTGGCTGGCTTCAGTCTCCTGGGTTTGTCCCCGTTTCAGAGCGTGGTGTCCTGCACTGGTCAGCTCCTCCATCTCCTCCTTCCTCTTCCTCCGGCACAGCTCTCTCCACTCCACAACAGTCTTTCACCATCGTCTGGGAAGAGCTCAGCAGTTCATCTGTTTTATTCTCCAGTGAACGTCCATTAGCCAGAACAATAGAAGGCATGTGTGGCTTAGCTGTGAGTCCTGCCTTCTCGTTTCTGTTTCCTGTAGCTCCTCTTGTGGGAGGTTTGGGGGCTCTTGGTGCCTCTTCAGTGTTTCAGAAAAAGAATTGTGTAACTCTTTAATGTTACCCCCACAATCATTAAAAAAAAAGGATTTTCTAACCATTTGGGAGACTAACAACAATGTTTACTTCTTTTTTGTTTTTCAAACCAGGTATAAACCAGTCTATACCTGGTCTAATCTAGTCTAAAAGTTGTCAAAAGAAGAATAAACTAGTCCAAACTTTATCTAAACCGGTCTTAACCAGTCCAAACCATGTCTATACCAGTCCAAACCAGCATAAACCAGTCCAAACCATGTCTATACCAGTCCAAACCAGCATAAACCAGTCCAAACCAGGTCTATACCAGTCCATACCAGCATAAACCAGTCCAAACCAGGTCTATACCAGTCCAAACCAGCATAAACCAGTCCAAACCATGTCTATACCAGTCCAAACCAGCATAAACCAGTCCAAACCAGGTCTACACCAGTCCAAACCAGCATAAACCAGTCCAAACCAGTCCATATCAGGTCTATACCAGTCCAAACCAGCATAAACCAGTCCAAACCAGCATAAACCAGTCCAAACCATGTCTATACCAGTCCAAACCAGCATAAACCAGTCCAAACCAGGTCTACACCAGTCCATACCAGCATAAACCAGTCCAAACCAGGTCTACACCAGTCCATACCAGCATAAACCAGTCCAAACCAGGTCTATACCAGTCCAAACCAGCATAAACCAGTCCAAACCATGTCTATACCAGTCCAAACCAGCATAAACCAGTCCAAACCAGGTCTATACCAGTCCAAACCAGCATAAACCAGTCCAAACCAGGTCTACACCAGTCCAAACCAGCATAAACCAGTCCAAACCATGTCTATACCAGTCCAAACCAGCATAAACCAGTCCAAACCAGGTCTATACCAGTCCAAACCAGCATAAACCAGTCCAAACCAGGTCTACACCAGTCCAAACCAGCATAAACCAGTCCAAACCAGGTCTATACCAGTCCAAACCAGCATAAACCAGTCCATACCAGGTCTATGTCAGTTCAAACCAGCATAAACCAGTCCATACCAGGTCTATATCAGTTCAAACCAGCATAAACAAGTCCAAACCAGGTCTATACCAGTTCAAACCAGCATAAACTTGTCCAGCCCTTATCTAAACTGGATATTTTGAGTATTACACAGTTGGCAGAAAAGGGACAGGCAGAATTAGAAACAGCACATGATTCAATAAAGTGTGCTCTACCAAACAGTTGGGCAAACTATTAAAGGGTTAAAAATCTGCAGTTAAAAAAAATCCACAAATGCAGTTCACAGAAAAAGGCCAAAAACGCTGCTGTACTAAGAGAGAGTGAAGGTTGCTGCTCGTTTACATGTCGCCACGACGCAAACAAACAATAGATCAATCCAGTTGTTTCTGACCATTAGCCCGGCTCCACATCACGGTGATGGGTCCCCGAGCGCCGCTCCCCGCTGGCTGCTATTTGAGGATGGGTTCTGCCCTGAAAACGGGACAGGAGACGATGATCCTGCTGTCAATCTCGGATCAATCAGACATTTGGGGGGGATTTGCTCTTCCGGGGTCTACTTTGTTCAGACGTAGAAGCAACATCAAGGATATCAAGGGCTCAATCTGTCTTCATCCTCCTTCAAGCCGTCAAATTTGAAACCTTTTATTCCACTTCTGCTTCCCCCCCCCCCCCCTCCTCCTCTTCACGGGAATCTCCCCCGAAAGCCCGAGCCTGACCTTCCCCGAGCCGCATCCGTCTCATTCTCACATATTTTTTGCTCCTGAAACAAGCTCGCAAGTCTTACAGTTTACGCTCTCACTTTCGGGCCCCGCGCTCATCCCTGGGAAATGGAGATCTTTTTTCTTCTGACGAGTTCCTCAAGCGTAGGCCCGAAAATCTCTGGAGATCCCTGAGCGGAGCGGCGCTGCCAAAAAGACTGCGTGGGAATGGTCCGGATGGGAAGGGGACGGGAACTTTTAATTGTTTTTCTTCTTTCTTTTTTTTTTGTTTTTTTTTCTTTCTTCCAAAGAATTGGTCAGTGGGAAAAAAAGAAAAAAAAAACGGGATTGCTCCTTTGTTGACATTACAGCCGAGCGTCTTGAGCGGTGGGTGGCGGAAAGCGGCGGCGGAGGCTACAGCGATGCACGTCCAAGCGCTCGTGTTTTGGGGAACTTTTCACCAAATTGTGCATATTAAATCCTCTGTTTTGTCTGAAATAAATCACGGACTTTGAAGGTTGCAGAATCGTGTGCTTGTGTGTGTGTGTGTGTGTGTGTGTGTGTGTGTGTGTGTGTGTGTGTGAGAGTGTGTGTAGAGGCTGGCCGGGTCCGAGCGCAGCTGAGAAAACAAACCCGTGATTGGACACTCATTTAGACCAGGGTTTCCTCAATGAACTCGCAACAGGAAGTTCAGAGGCGAGGTCAGAGGAATGGTACGAAAAAGGGGAAGCGTTTACAGAACCGACTTAGAAAATGAATGTTTTTATTCTATTTTAAGGTGAGATGTGACAGGTGAGAACTTAGACGTGAGGTCAATGTTGAGGTTTTCATCAATAGTTCTCTCCCTTAGCCCATCGTCCTAGTTTTAAAGGAACAGGCCACCGTTTTTACGTACTGAGATATGTTCTTGCCTGAGCTTAGACGAGTTGATGCGTACCTGTCTGGTCTTTGTGCGTGCGCTCAGTCACGCAAAACGACCAAAGATGTTGTTAGCATTTAGCCTCTCCCAATGTATTCCTATAGCTCCAAACAGGGGTGAAGTTAGAAGCGACCACGCTCTTTCACGGGCGCAAAGACCAGACAGGTACGGATCAACTCGTCTAAGCTCAGGTAAGAACATATCTCAGTGTGGAAAAAATGAAGGCCTGCTCCTTTAATGTCAGAGTAAAAAATAAACCACCCTTTTCGATGCTTATTTTGTGACGTTTTTGTTGAGTTTACCGGTAAATAACACCATGACATGTTTGGTATCCACGTGTAGCACAAAAGGCTACCGGGATGACACTGTAATCCAAATATGGTTGTTTCTTTCTCTGGGAGACAGCCGTGACCATAACAAATAAGAAAAGACAACACAGAGGCGAGACACAGGTTCAGGTGCGGACATGACAAAAATGTGGGGTTTGGGGTTTGTTCAGCGGGATTGTTTAGATATGTTTTAGAATCCTATTTCAGTCTGAGGGCAGGTGCAAGTACAATTCAATGGGATATTATTTTTTATTTTTTCAATGAAATTTCCAGAACAAAAATGTCAGTGTTTTCTCTGATCGGATCAGATTCACTAACCTTCGATATTAACCTGAGGGCTGAAAGTCCTTTCTACTGAACATCATGCACATGTTTTTGAATATTGTCTCCACTTTTGGACACGTTTATGAGGAAATAATTAGACCATAGTTCATATGAGCTGGATGAGATGAATTTGATGACATTTTGACAGTTACCACCATAGAATTCTTACTTGCCCTCCACCTCAATTTTAAACTATAGATACAGACGGCATCTCATCGTAGAAGGCGTGGAAAAAGTTAAGATTTTTTTCTTCTTTGTTTTCCCCCTTAACGTTTCAAACATGACCATATATGGGCGATTCTAGATGCCGTCTGTTGATCTATTGGTTGTTTTCACCATGGATAGAGACATCTCTGGAATCGTCCATATATGGTTATACTATAAATATAAAAATGTTCTCTAATTATTCAAATACGACTTATGAATTATTATTACTAATTATGAATGTAGTTTTCTCTAAACAAAGACATGGAGAGGAGCAAAGTGGTTCAACAGCCCATGAATACATGAACGACGGAGTTAGCATTGTGCTAATGGTAACGTTAGCTAGCGGCAACTGCCGTTTTTAGACCTCTACTGAACAATCTGCCTTTGAATAAACATCCATTTGGACCCGATTCAGACTTGACTTTATTTATGTGTGATAAATACGCTTCCTCCAGAAAACGGCGAGGCCCCCCTTCTATAACGCAATGCCGCCTGTATCTATAGGCTCTTTGAATGTTGTGATGTCACATGAACGCAACCTATTGAATTATTAATTATTAATATACTTTTTACAGATTTGTTTTCACTTATCAGCTGAAAAACTAAACAATATCCACAATCCCCTTTGAGAAAATCTTATTTACTAAAATATCACCAAAATTAAATTTTGATTAAATTAAATTAAATGTTATGCATGGAACGCCTTGTTTTGATATGAAAACATCAAAGGACAGAAAAGTTTCAAGGTGATTTCACTGAATGTCTTTTTCTTCCCCTTAGGCACCTGCAGTGTCTTGCCTTAACATTTGCTGATCCCTCCATGATGCCATGAAGTGGTGCTCTGCTGTATTTGACAGTTTCTGATCATTAGTCTCTTGACAGAGCCTGCAGAGGTTTTGTCATCAGGTGTGTTGTATGAAACACTGAACATAGATCAGCAGGAGGGGCACACTTGAGAATAGACTGAAGAGGGAGTAGCTGTATCGGGGTATTCTGCTACATCCAATTGTTCATTCTGCAGAACATCCACTACAGAAGTCCTCCGGATGAGGTCCTCAGCATACAAGCTCAAGAACCCTCAAGTTGATTTTGAAAAATAGATTAGAAATATTCCTACACAAATCAGAGATCAAACGCCTATGAAAATACTTAAAAAGTCTTAGCAAAACACCCCGTTCAGTCATTTATGATGTACAACACTGGGTTTCAAAACCAGCGCTTCCTTTTGGGTCACAGTTGGAAGGTTTGGCCTATGGAGTTTGGGGTGGTTGAAGAAAATTAGCCCTACATGACCAACAGCATCCACTTTTTAGTCCGCCGGACCACATGTCCCCAAAGAGCTCGAAGAACGCGAGAGCAAGGCAATGAGTCAGTGGGATAATACTCTTATAAATACGTAACTAATGATGGGATTTAGGGTTCTGGTGGTGTTAGAGGATTTCCCGCCCCTGCGCAGCCTCGCAAGGACACTCATGCTACCCATACATACCCTACATACATCATTAATAACCCCATCTATGTACGCCATAATCTTAGTGCACCATTTGCCCCTGACAAACTCTATCTTTTCCCCTTGGCATAACCGAAGCGCTCTGCTGCACAATAATCAGCGTTGTCTCTTACAAGCCTTACTGACACTCTTGGCTCTCAAACTGTAGGAATGTTAAACCTTCTTCTGTGGAAGCGGAGTCACCACCACAACTGTCCTGTACTAATATTAAATGAACTCCTCCTGTGTTGCACATCCAGCGTCTTCATGCCTCTCGTTGCAACCCTACAACAGGACTTCTTCAGAGAACGTCATCTATGTCCCAACAACTGGGAGCTGAGTCTTTGGGATCCGTTTATTCAAAGGTCTTAATTAAAACTCTCGATAGGACATGACGTGGCGGCCATCTTGTGACTGGCCAATGAGGCTAATGCTAATAGCAAGTCATGTCAAAATGGGAGCACGGTTTTCTTTGAATCGGAGATGCTTGCTTTTGATTTGTTGTATGGCTGGTAAGTCTCTCACAATTTGACTTTTTTGTACATCTAAAGGACTTTTGTTTTGTCTTAACACTATCTTGCACCATTCGTTCTTTAGTTACCAAGTGTTTGCTCATGTGCAAAGCGAGTAGCACGTGCAAAAGTGAAAAGCAGCCATTTGTGTGTTTTCTTTAGTATCATTGTCTTATTTACATATCAGTTTGGGGCTCTTTTAATGTAATCCAGGCAAAATAGCATGTTTTATTTTTCAGCTTGCACCTGCCTTAATAGACGACCCCCCTCGCCCCGGGCATGTTCTATTGGGAGTAGGCCTCGTGGAAGACCCAGGACACGCTAGTGGGACTATGTCTCCGAGCTGTTCTGGTGTCACCTCAGGGTCCCCCCAGAACAGCTGGAGGAGGTGTGCGTGGATCGGGAAGTCTGGGTGGCCCGGCCTAAGAAAATGGATGGATGGATGGACAATTGTAAAAAGGTGAAATGCTTGCATATGTATGATGTAAATATATATCCATCCATCCATTTTCTTCCACTTTTCCATTTCCGGGTCGTGGGGGCAGCTGTTGGAGTTGCCCAATCACATTGCTCCGGCCCCCTATGGCGCCTCCTGCAAGTGGTGGGTCCACAGAAGGACGCCCTCATGGTTCTAACCGGGCCTGTTGGTCTCTCATAAGGGGCTTCTGAACCGCTCTTTGTCTGACCCGTCACCTAGAACCTGTTTGCCCTGGGAGACCCTAGGGGCTTGAAGCCCCCGACAACGGAGCTCCCAAGATCATTCGGGTGCTCAAACCCCTCCACCACGTTAAGGTGGCGGTTCCAGGAGGGGCATGTAATTATATACAGTCCTGTAATATATGGGTTCCCAAACTTTTTAGGCGACAACCCCCAACATCCCTCAATCAACAACTCGGGACCCCCTTCTGTAAAATGTAAAATAACGTAAGGTTCAAAACATTTCAAATCAGGCTTAATGATGTTAGTTTAGATGCTGTATTTTGTTTTAGTTGAAGGGACTGAATGCAAGTTGGTCATTTTATGCTCACTACTGCCACCTCAGGTCTTTTGCGTAACTGCAGGTTCTATATTAAGCTCGTGCATGACGACACTTCAGACCCGAAGTAACAACTTTCTGAGTGACAGCGCTGGATTTTAGAGGCAGTTGTGGTGAACAGGTCAGAGCTCATTCTACACATTAGGACATAGGTGGAACATGTAGGGGAGGAAAATACTGGATTTTAACATTTTAAAACTCCACATAGTCCCTTTAAGTTAGATAAAGGAGCATGCTGAGATATGTTCTTACCTGAGCTCAGACGAGTTGATCCGTACCTGTCTGGTCTTTGTGCGTGTCCGTCCGTGGAAGAGCTTGGTCGCTTCTAACTTCACTCCGTTTGGAGCTATATACGCTGGGAGAGGCCAAATGCTAACAACATCTTTGGTCGTTTTGCGTGACTGAGGGCACGCACAAAGTCCAGACAGGTACACATCAACTCGTCTAAGCTCAGGTAAGAACATATCTCAATATGGAAAAGCGGTGGCCTGTTCCGTTAAGTGCTTTATTTGTCATTGTACATTGATGCAGTATTTGGCTTGACTTCTCCTTAAAATATGCAGTATTCAATCAAAAACAAATACAATGTAAAAAAATATTTCAAAATCATCTTGCGACCCCCAGTTTGGGAACCACTGCTGTCATACAGTGTTAAATAGGATCAAACCAGTGTTAATTTGACAACATATTTTAATTTAGTTTTAGTCTTAGTCTTTTGATGAAAATGTAATTCAATTTTAGTCTAGTTTTAGTCGACTAAAATTGCAAGTAAATTTAGTCGACTAAATCTAAGACGAATTTAGTCGACTTTGCATTGATAATATTCATTATAATCATATTTAATCTTGTTCCTCTGCTTCATGGAGCTGCTCCACATGAACAAAGCTCAGAGCTGATCCTTTGGCAGAGAATTTACATGATCTGAGGCTCCTTCAGACGGTCAATAGAAGTTTGGATGATTTTAGTCTCTCCTTTTCATTTTTATTTAGTCTTATTTTAGTCGACTAAAATATCTGGACATTTTAGTCATAGTTTTAGTCTCATGAAAAACTTTGAATTTAGTTTTAGTCCAATTTTAGTCGACTAAAATATCACTTTGACTAAAATTAAGACTAAATATTTTAGTCGACCAAATTACTGGATCAAACAGTATGTAAATATTAATGTTTAGAAGAGGAAAATCTATGAAATGTAGCCAATTATAATGACAAAAAGTCTGTGCTACTGTTTATTCTGTTCATTTTCTTTCTACAATAGACATAGGCACCGTCAGTATTCAGGAAAAAAAAAAGTCATGAAATGAGCGGATTTGTATTAAAGGATACAAATAGTACTATAGTTTTAGAGTGCACCAGGTCCAATGTGTTACTATGGCGATTTCCTATCTCGAGCTTTAATAAAGATCTTTGCACACACAGGCAACGATGACGTCCGTGACAGGCTCGACTCTGACTTAGCAGAAGATTGACTTGATATGACTTGACCAGGCGACGGAGTTCTATATATATATATACAGTATATACAGTACTGCGGAGTGTGGAGTCAAACCGGGGGTTACGCCATGTCAATATCTCCCCCTAAAAACAACTGTATACAGCAGAACACACAGCCCGCCAGTCAGTGCCACCGATCACACCGTCTCCCGAACACGCGGACGTTCTAACGAGCGATTACAGTCGTCGTTATGATCAAATTAAACGACTTGAGAGAAAAGCGAGCGGCTGTCACGGGGCCTATTTTTAAACCGGTATGACTTATTCAGGATGGGCCGCGCAGACAAAGACGGATATGTAAATAGAGCTGCTTGGACACTTGTGCCTGTGCAAGTTTGACGGCCCCCCGCCTTTACTTTGTTATGCTTATCTGCCGTTCCAATGGGGCCGCATTGTGATGTGACAATGGGGAGCTCCTTCGTGTCCATCACGGAAACAAAGATGCTTAACTGACATTGTGCGAGTGCTTCAAACTATTTGCACACACGGAATTTAGTGGCGGGGGAAATGAAGAGGTCTCTCCGACTGAAGTCCGCGCCGGATTAATTGCGGGTGCGTTAAAGGGCCTGCTCCCTTTTTTTGGCGGGGGTTGTTTTGTCCTGGAGTATTTTGTAAAATACTTGTAAAATGGGTTGTTAATTTCATACTGTGCCCTTCTTTGTGGTGGAAGAATGCTTGATTTTCTAGTGAGAGATGATGACGATGAGATATAGGCAGGAGTCTGGAGGTCATCAGTTCTGGATAAATCATCTCTGTTGTGCGTCATACGGATATGCAAGTGCCTGAGAGCCAACTGCAGAGATAGTACCACTATACGGTATAACCCAGAATGATAAGCAGCGATTCAATGTTGAACGAATGGTACTTGCGTGCAGGTGTTATGTGATCTTCCAAACAGCAGACGGCACTGTTTGGAAACGGAACTGTTGTAGATCCACATTTCTGCTGTGATGGACCCGCCGTAGTGAATCTGTGTCAGTGCGTCTGCAGATTCATATATTATTGTCAAGAGAGAGTGGGCTCATTCTGGTGTTTGTAGGATCCATACTCCTCTACCTCTTCATTTCGGCATTTGCTTCACAACATCGACAATCTCAGGTCCTGAGACATGAGGGAGTCGTCTCCTGCTGGTTCCAACCACAGTGATCACAGAAATGCTTTTATCTGAGCCTGTGTGCAAGTGCTGTTATCCACCGACTCTTGGACCCGATTCATGCCGTTAGAACGTTCTATCTCATACAAATGAATGGGGAAGACAGGCGCAACACTAAAGTATGGTCTGGTATGTTTTGTCCGTTTCTTGGCATTTATATAATTTCTGTGGTTTCTTTATTAAAGGAATAGGCCACCGTTTTTACATACTGAGATATGTTCTTACCTTAGCTTTGACGAGTTCTTTAGGACCTGTCTGATCTTCCCCCGTGCCTTCAGTCACGTAAACACAGCGCAGACGGCGTTAGCATTTAGCCTCTCCCTCTCTCCTCTATAGCTCCAAAACTGGTCAAGATAGAAGCTTCCAAGCTCTTCCACGTTTTCCCTATTTAAATATGGTTACGTGAAGTGTTCCACTACAAAGTATAATTACACAAAATTAAACAATGTGGATTTTCTAGGCGGATAAAAGGGGGAACTATATTGTAAGGCGTAATAATACCCGGAGTAGTTTGAAATCTGCGCAGTAATCTTCACTTTACTGCGCGGATGCCAAATTACTCCTGGTATTATTACGCCTTACAATATAGTTATAATAATATAATAATTTTGTGTAATTATACTTTGCAGTGGAACACTTCACGTAACCATATTTAAATAGGGAAAACGTGGAAGAGCTTGGTAGCTTCTATCTTGACCAGTTTTGGAGCTATAGTGGAGAGAGGGAGAGGCTAAATGCTAACGCCGTCTGCGCTGTGTTTACGTGACTGAAGGCACGGGGGAAGACCAGACAGGTCCTAAAGAACTCGTCAAAGCTCAGGTAAGAACATATCTCAGTATGTAAAAAAGGGTGGCCTATTCCTTTAACGTCTTATAAGATGAGGTTTAGTGGCTACTGGATGTGTATCCGACCCACAAAAACAGCAGAAACTTAGCAGAATACGAGTTAGCATTTAGCTCAGAGGACACTTTTATATGCTAATTTGTAGGGGTGTAACAATGCACTGTGCCACGGATTTTTGTCCAAGCAGTGCAAAAATCTGTGCAAATTTTAGCCTTTACTATTTCTTAATATTTAAGCTAGGTGGTTATGTGTGTATGTGTGCACCTGTGTCATCATCTCTTACCGCTAAACTGAAGACTGTAGACTCTCCACACCTGTACTGTTTTATCCACACATGAAATCTGCGTGGCTTTGTAGAGGTTTCTTCGAGTCGTGCAGACAACTAGGTGTAAGATGCAATCACAGTCATAATCCGCCTCAAGAGCTTTGTTTCCAAAAAAGTCCAAGTGTAAGGTTGTCCAGGAACAGCTCAAACATCAAATGCGCTGTGTTTTAGCTGCCATGTATGGGAAGCGAAACTGAAACTTAACACTAAAAGGGGCTGGGTGCAAGTTAGCCATTTTATACTCACTACTGCCACCTCAGGTCATACGTGTAACTGCAGCTTCTATATTAAGCTTGTGCATGACGGCACTTCAGACCCGAATTAACACCTTTTTGAGTGACAGTGCAGGATTCTAGAGGCAGTTGTGGTGAATAGGTCTGAGCTCATTCTACACAATTTTTAAACTCTGTATAGTCCCTTTAAAGAGCACATGGCCTGCACGGCGCAGCGCACTACAGTTTTGTTTTCTATTGTGAGCTTTTATATTACAAAGCAGCTTTGAAAAATGACAAAGCATTGCCTATTTTATTCTGACACTATAACTACTGCCAAAGGAAGATGAACATTTGGCTATTTCATTTAAAAAAACAACTTTTTTTTACATTGTCCTTGCACCGTGATGCACCGAACCGTGAGTGAACGTCACACTACTATTTTGTATCTAAAGTAAAATCTCTAAAGGTCTGCATGTTCATTAATGATTTCTAACTCGGCTTTAACCTCACCATTATGCGGTCGATGGTTGACCACATCGTTCATAATTTGCGATGATTGATGGCTAATGCTAACGGCTATTGTAAAAATACATACGCTAGGATCGAACGCCGCTTCTCCTTTTGATTTCTACGGTTCCGACAGTCAGGACAGATCAGGCAGGATGTCTTCCTTCTAACAGTGGTCAAATTCAGGCTGAAAACAGTTAGACTTTGTCAGATAGATTGATTGTTCACCTTCATTGGCAGAAATGTATGAAAAATTCTCTCAAAATCATCTTGCGACCCCGACTTTAGTGTCTATGGGAACCACTGTGGTTCCTATAGACACTATCACGAGAACTTAATCTGTTCAAAAGAGAAATCCCACATATTGGTTATAAGGAAGTGTTTATTTACTGTTAGCCATTAGCTTCAAGACAAAAACACCTACAGCTCTGAACACAAAGGTTTGTGGAGTGGAGTTTGTGTGTTTTTTAACATGTTACCACTGGCTGTTCAAACACGTCATCTTTAAATAATCCACAGTGGAGACTTTTTAAGTGTTCTTCTGCGGGGGCCGTTTATGTTTGTGTAAATCCGCGCTAACTGATGGAGAACACATTGAGCTCATTAGGCCTTTATACGTGGGAGCAGGACAGGGCCGTCTCACTGCAGCACAGCGGGAGGCAGATTAGCTCGCAGGACGTGACGCTAACAAGCGGCTAATGCTCCGCGCGGCCAAGATGCTCAAGGCTATACGCCGCAGCTATAGGCGTCAATCTTACCCTGTTAATCAACCGGGTTTCCAGTTTGTCGGGAATGCTGCATTTCTGTACGGATTTAAGTGTGTGGAGAAACAGGTCCTAATCTCTTATCCAATGGAAGCACTAGTTTAGCGCTTTACAGGCCTCTATTTAATGACTCAGCTGTTTAAATGTGTTGGGGGCACGCTTCTTCAGTAGCTTTAGCTCCTAAACAACCAGTGTAACATGTTTGTAGCATCCTGATTTTCACGGGGACGGGTTTGTAGCCATGTTTCACAACTTGAAGGGTCACTTTTCAGGGTCACTTTTCAGGGTCACTTTTCAGGGTCACTTTCACAGAAATGCTAGAAAGTTTGCCTGAGAGTTCATGAAATTGATACAAATGCTTTATACAATTGCAAGGTGCAGGGTGATTTTTCAAACTAATTTGTTGAGTTTACAATATACTAAAAGTAGACCAAAAAAATTTCACTATTAGTGCCTTTAAGACCTTAAAGGGATATTTCCGGATTTTTGACATAGGGTCTCATTTCCTAGTTATCCAGAGTGTTGCGGATTTCTGGAGATATTTTTTTTTGTAAGTCATGCAGTTCTTATATTTGAAGAGTTTCGTAGTCCAAGGCTAGCGCATTTCTACGGTATCAGCCTAGCCTGTATTAAAAACAGTGTGACCCGCTCCACAGAGCACCTGAGGAAAATCACTTATAACACCAGACTAACCATGTAAATGTCTGTGTCAATAGAATAGTTTTTGGAATATAACTGACCTGCATCAAATGAATTATCGCATTTTGAGGGACTATTTTCTAGCAGATCACTCCACCGCAGCGTAGCTTATACAACCACGAAGCTGATGCTGCTCAAATATAAGTTATTTTAAATGCAAAATGGTTAAAATGATTCTATCGACACAGACATTTATATGGTTAGTCTGGCGTTATAAGTGATTTGCCTCAGGTGCTCTGTGGAGCGGGTCAGACTGTTTTTAATGCAGGCTAGCTGATACCATAGAAATGCACTAGCCTTGCACTAGCCTAGCGCCACAAAACTCTTCAAACATAAGAACTGCATGAATTACAAAAAAATATATATCTCCAGAAATCAGCAACACTCTGGATAACTAGGAAATGAGGCCCTATGTCAAAAATCCTGAAATATCCCTTTAATTTTGACACAGTTAGTGTAATCCAGTCCAACTTTGATTATAAAGCACTTTAAAAAACAACACAGACAACCAAAGTGCTGTACAGAAATTATGTACAAAACACACACCCACAAACACACACACACACGCAATCTTGTACTGCTGTATTAGTGAGGACACTCATAGACATAATGTATCACCCTAACCCTGGCCCCTAAACCCCAAACCCTAATCTTAATCCAGTTCTAACCCTGACCCCAAAACCACATCTTGACCCTCAAACAGCCCTTTAAAGAAGTGAGGACCACCCGAAATGTCCTCACTTTCCAAAAATGTCCTCACTCTGTTGGTCTAAAACTCAGTTGATGTCCTCACTTTGTGGTTCTGTACAAGTACGCACACGCGCACACACACACACACACACACACACACACACACACACACACACATATAATGTAAAATGTATATATATATATATATATTATATTAACTTCAGAACGCGCGCCTTAACCGGGCACATTTTCTCCAGTTCAGCTTTACCCAAATCTAAAAGCGTCTCTATTGGAGCTTACAGACCAGTGTAACACCTCATTTGAAAGCTACGACCTACAAAACTGATCTAAGATTTCTCCTCGCGTTGTCGCCAAATTGTTGTGCTTCTTTTGTCTCGTTTTTGCCAAATTGTATGCTTTTTCACCACTTTTTTGTCTTTGATTATTTGTCGCATGGTTTGTTGTGTTTTGTCGCTCTTTTGATGCTTTTTTGGTGCTTTTTTGGTGCGTTTGTCAAGAATGTTTTAGCTTTGGGTAAAGTCGAACTGGAGAAATGTGCTCAGTTAACAGGTTAATGACAAAACATAGCCATAAAAAAGTCAACTCTCAGTCAGTTTTGATGTCATGACTTTGTTATATTCTTTATTTTATTCTCTAACTGACTCAAAATCTTCTATGCACAATTTGACACAAAGCCATGCATTTCTCTGCCTGCAGGACTCCCTGATTAACCCCGGTGCGAGTGAGCTCCCCTCCGCCCCACTTGTTGCCTGCTCCACGGGAAGCCCCCACGGCCTGCTGCTCTAAGCCGGGTGTGATCTCGGTGACAGGAGGGGCGAGTGGTGGGTGGGCTGGTCTTATCAAACACAATGGGCCATACTCCTGAACACACTGTTAACGGCCTAATGACATGGCGCCGGTCCAGGTGATTTTGAGACTGTGTGGGCAGAGGAGGAGACCGGGCCCTCCCTGGATTAGGCAGGACATGCTTCGCCAGTTCAGACACACAAGGACAAAATCTACTCCAGGTTTTATGCAACAAAGCAAAACAGGTTTGATGTGTAGTGTGTTCATAAAATAAAATAATAAAGTGCTTAGTATAAAAGCAAAAAAGCAACTACTGTGCAAACGGCAAAAAGTTTGAATGGTGATGGAGAGGGGTTGGTCATACACTGCCTGAAGAGAACACACGCCTTTAGCTTTGACTACAGCACACATTAGCACATAAGCTTCTGCAATGTCAAAAGATAAAGTGTTGTATTGATTTGCACCATGATCTTGTATTGATGATGGGAGATTGTGACAACTTAGCAATACCTTCTCCAGCACATCCCAAAGATTAGTAATGGGGTTAAGACAGCGGTGTCCGAAGGCCAAATGCGGCCCTCAAACAATTTGTTGGTGTCCCTCAGGCTTCTTGATGAATTGGCAACATTTTTCTGAAGATAGAGCTGGCATTATTATTCCAAGTAAATAAAGGCATTGGGAATGGTTTAAACCTCTCTTAAACGTACCCATTTGAATGTTTGACAGCATCGACCACCAATCTGTGGCCCTGGATGCTTTATAATGCAAAATGTGGCCCGAGATAGCAAAGGATTGGACACCGCTGGGTTAAGAGGACCCTATGGGCGGCCAATTCATCCATTTTCTTTCGCTTTATCCGGGGCCGGGTCGCGGAGGCCTCAGTCTGAGCAGAGATGCCCAGACGTCCCGATTCACGCACACCTCCTCCAGCTGTTCAGGGGGGGGACCCTCGAGGCGACACCAGGCCAGCTCAGAGACATAGTCCCTCCTGGGTCGTCCACGAGGCCTCCTCCCAATAGGACATGCCCGGAACACCTTCCGAAGGAGGCGACCAGGAGGCACTGCAGTAAGAATGGAAAAAACAATGCGGACGACGAAAGCATCAAGGTGTGCGCTGACATTACTGCGGTGACAACTCTGAGAAGAGTGAAATATGTTTAACCACACTGGTTTTTGTTACATTTATTGTTTAACGTTTTACTGCAGCTTTGGGCTTTGAATGACAGGTCCCTGCAGCACTGTGGAGGCTTGTTGGGGCGGAGTTTCCTGCCCTTTTGTCCTTATGTGGAACATTCTCTGTTACTCAACATAAGATTGGTATTCTCAGTTCAAGTCATTCAAACCCAACTACTGTAGTTTCTGCAGAGCGTCAAATGCAAAGTGGCCATATGTCCATTCTGGAAGAGCACAGAAGCGCCACTGGCTCTAGGGCCACCGGTCTGGCCTCTCACTTTTTTCCTTAACCTCTCACACCCTGCCGTAATCGAGCTTTACCCAAATCTAAAAGCTTAAAGGAAAACAAAACCAAAAGCGAGGATGAAAACGGAACAAAAATGCGCCGTAAAAGCAACGAAAAAGTGACAGAAACACAACAAAATGTGACGAAAACGTGACGTGACGACAAAGCAATGAATAAAGCGATGAAAAAACAACAAAAACATGAAGAAGAAAAAAAACAAGAGACAAAAACACAACACCAAACAACAAAAACGCAACGAAAAAGTGACAAAAAAGTGATGAAAACATAACAAAAATGCGCCGTAAAAGCAACGAAAAAGTGACAGAAACACAACAAAATGTGACGAAAACGTGACGTGACGACAAAGCAATGAATAAAGCGATGAAAAAACAACAAAAACATGAAGAAGAAAAAAAACAAGAGACAAAAACACAACACCAAACAACAAAAACGCACGAAAAAGTGACAAAAAAGTGATGAAAACATGACAAAAATGCGGCGACAAAAAGTTACCACTTTTCTAGATTTTAGCTTACAAATGAGGCGTTACAGTGTTGCTCTCCAGTCAAGAAGCCTTTAGATTTGGGTAAAGCCGAACAGGAGAAAACGCTCTCGGTTAATACGGGTGGTAAGAGGTTAACCTGTATTTGTGGAAGTGTCGCATTTACGCTAATTTGGGCCAGGCTGGTCAGAGTCCAGGGCTGTTTTTCAGTCCCAGTCCGCCCCTGGTCCAAGGTACTCCTGTCCATAAACCCCACTCATAATCAAATCTTTTGCTCATCTAAAACCTACCATTTCCACAGTGAGTCTTTACTTTATTTGTCTGGTTGAAGAACAGCAAGATAAACACACTTGGTTAATTTTCTAAATATCCCACGGTGACACCCCAAAGCAAGCTAAACTTACGGATTACACTATCTTAAGTAAATGTGACACAGTGCTATTATTCAACATTTCTCTTTCTCACAGTGCCATTGAAAAAGCAGTTCCCCCGAAAAATGATAAGGCGCTATCTGTATGAGAGTTTGAGAAGTGTTAAGCTTTGACTCATATGAGGTTCAGAGGTTATCCCCTCCCAAAAAGTACTGGAGAAAACTTGTCAAAATTGATTTAAATGGACTGATATTATGGGGAATGTGACTTTCTGGAGCTTTAAAACACCGTCGCTATCTTAAATGAGTTAAATGAAACTTCGAAATGAGTGATTTTATACCGAATTTTGTCGACACGCTACATACACTCAGAAATGTGAATGTGGACACTTATATGAAACGGCTTCACTCTTGAATCTGTTCTGACTTTCTCATTCATCTGTTGTCATCGGCTTCTTTCAAACGAACCGTCTCAATAACAAACTGTGCGGTAAAATTGTTGGTGCTGCTTTGAATGACCTCAGTGAAGTGTTTGGGGTCAGGTGTGTGAGGATGGCCTTTGCCTTCCTACGCCTTGAGGCCGGAGTCTTCATTGTGTCCATGTCACATGTCCTCCGGTGCAGGACCAATGGGTTCAACTGATACCAAATGCAACCGGTCTTCTACATGTTGAGATTTCATCTATATAAAGAGTAGGTGCGTTTCTTTTTCACAACACATCTTTATCACTATCTTACACTTTGTACTAACTACTTTGTACGAACTAAAATATCCAGTAGTTTCACTTCCCGGCTTTCAGGTAATCTCCCTGTAAAGTCCTCCACTCCTCCTGCTCCCGTCTGCTGTGCAGCTGTTTCAATAAAGAGAGAGAGGGAGATGTAGTGAAACTATGGCAAGTGTTTTACTTCACGATGAAAGGCTTAGCAAGAGATTGAGAGGTGAGGAAAGCACTTCCTGGACCTCAGGAGGAGCTTTTTGGGCCGATGGAGAGTCACGAGATCAGCTCCACGCTACCACAGGAAATGACCTCACCACGACATTTGTTTAAAGGAACAGGCCACGGTTTTTCCATACCGAGCTGATGCGGTATGCCCCTGAAGTGCCCTTTTCCCTCCATACCTTTTATTTATTTGTATTATAGTTTGTTTACCCAAAGCTTTGCCAGGGTCCTTATCATTGGTTTTGTCCCAATAAGCCTTATTAGCTTATATTAATAAATTAAATCCGAAATGAACCTGCCCCTCGTTAGTTCATCGTGTGTTTTCAACGCTCCGCCCACCGGCCCTGCAGCAGCAGAGAGCGGCGCTCAGACAGGAGGAAGGGAGGGCTGAGGAATCTCCTGCAGAACAACCATCTCCACACCTTGTGCCTCAGATCGCTCTTTATTATCAGTCGGCCTCATAATCTCGGACTAATGAGGTCAACAAGCCTACATGCTCTCTTAAAACAGCGTGAAACTCACAACCAGACATTCTCAATAGTTTACGCTCTTTTCCTAAGTGCCCTTTTGATTTTTTTGAGCCCCGGCCCCTCTATAGCTCTCTGCATGGCCCTGAACAACATTCAAATATCTAGAACTGGACTCATTACAGTTAGTACGTTTACGCGCCCTGGTGGATTTGTTTGGCCCTTGCTCAAAGACATGATGAATGAAAACACAAACACTTTTTTTTTTGCTCAGTTAGTTTGGGTTTGAGAGCATGGAGTGAATGAATAATGCACGAAATTGTAAAGCGACTTTGAGCGTCCGGAAGTACGCTTTTTAAGACCCAGTGTCTGCGTACATTGGAGTATGAATGTGTGAGTGGATCCTTGCTGTAAAGCGCTTTGAGTGCCTAATGTAGGTGGAAAAACGCGATGTAAGTTGAGACCATTTATCATGCGTACATGTCTGGTCTTTGTGCCCGTGGAAGAGCGTGGTAGCTTCCAACTTCACCCCTGTTTGGAGCTATAGGAATATATTGGGAGAGGCCAAATGCTAACAACATCATTGACCACTGACTGAGGGCACGCACAAGCAATAGACGCACAGACACTAGAGAAAATCCAAAGATTACTCAAAGATGCATTCGCGGCTCAAAACACAGCTCCACGTCTGTTTTGACGAGAGAACAACATAGCAACACGATTAAAGGAACAGGCCACCGTTTTTAGATACTGAGGTATGTTCTTACCTTTGCTTAGACGAGGTCATTTGTACCTGTCTGGTCTTCACGCGTGCACTCAGTCACATAAACACAGACGGCGTTAGCATAGCAATGGAGGTGAAGTTAGAAGTGACCAAGCTCTTCCACGTTTTCCCCGTTTAAATATGGTTACATGAGCCTGTACACGATCCAAGTATAGTCACACAATATTAAACATCGTCGATTTTCTAAGCGGATAAAAAAGAGGAACTGTAGTACATATCTCAGTATATATATAATATGATTGCTTTGTGCTACTGCTCACTGCGGGCCACAATAAAGATTCCCTCGCTAAAACATTACACTCAAAAGCATATATAGCTACATGCCACAGCTAAGCACATGTCCATGTTTAAAAAGCCGGGCCTATAGGCAATAACGCGGGACATTCAACAGCTCCAGCCAATGGTTTTTCCGAGAAATACCAACTACCACCTCCAGAACCTGCCCTGATGTGGCCCGTTTGAAATGCTAATGCTCAATTGTATTCTGATGGATTTATCTTTTCCACGAGGGGCCCCTTAACCTTAGGAGCTCTGTAATGGCGTCCCCTGTGTGCGGGCCCCATAAACATCGGACTAAACGCGCTATTAACATTTGGAACAAACTGGAAAAACAAAGGAACCCAGGAGTATCCCGTTGCAGGAAAACAAGCAGGACTCATTTTCTCTGTAACCGATTCCTGGAGGGGAGCGAGCGAGAGAAAGAAGCCCGGGCGGCTGGGATTTGTTGCGCGCCCCCCCCCCACCACCACCAACCCCCAAAACAAGGCCCGATCCTTCCAAAAAAAAATTCTAATTGGCCGACAGTTGATTTAATTGGTGTCCATTTTGGCCGACAAAAGGCGAAGCGAGAGCGAGCGGGCCGGCACTCGGGGACGGATCACTTGCAAGGGACGGACCGTGGGAGCTGCTCTGGAGAAGAGGGAGGGAGGGTGGGGGGGGGGGGGGGACGAAAGGGAGTGAAGCGTCTTTATTTGGACAAGGGAAGCCATCTCAGGAGTCGGACAGGGTAACGTGAACTTGGCGGGGTCAAGTGGGACAAGTCCACGTCTTTACGACCAACAACAACGGGGTCATCGGCTAATTGGCGTCTTTAATGGCGGCCAGTGGACTTTCCAAATATGTTCAGAATCTATCCGACGCCTCTTTGAGCTTACAACTGGGATACAATTATGCTGTTTTTAATTTTTAATTTAAAAAGCACAGAACACAAACATGTGCCAGTGCCATTTCGTAAATAGTCTTCGACGACGTACAGCCCATGTGCTTCTAGATGGAATAGTCCAAGTCAGGGGCGGACTGGGACTGAAAAACAGCCCTGGACTCTGACCAGCTTGGCCCAAATTAGCGTAATTGTGACTTCCACAAATACATATTGTAACCTCTTACCCCCCACCTTAACATTAACGAGTGCATTTTCCCAGTTCGGCTTTTTATTATTATGTTTTTGATTGGTATCATCAGCAAAAAGAACTGGAAAGGTGGTCGTAGAAACAGAAGCAAAATCATTCATATAAATAATAAATAATATTGGTCTCAAAATGGAACCTTGTGGCACACCATACTCCACGGAATTCCTTTTAGATTCATGTTTTTTTTATACTGGGCTTTACCCAAATCTAAAACGACTGGAGAGCAACAATGCAACGCCTCATTTGAAAGCTAAGACCTACAAAAGTGACGGAAACTTTTCGCCACGTCGGCACATTTTTGTCATATTTTTGTTGTTTTTTTAACTATTTTTTCTATCATTTTTTGTTGTGTTTTTCTCACGTTTTTGTTGACTTTTCATCACATTTTCTCGCTATTTTGACGCTTTTCTTCATAGCTTTCAGATTTGGGTAAAGCTCGGTTGAGGCGGGACTGGTGGCCCTTCTGTGCTCTTCCAGAATGGACATATGGCCAGTCCGCCCCTGGTCCAAGTGAAAAAGCAACTGCTCAGTCCTCGTCCGTTTGATGTGTTCGATAAAGGATCCCCAGTTTTTTGCAAAAGTATCATGTTGGTGAGACAAATTACACTGAATCTCTTCGCGGTACAAACAGGACGTCAAATTGAGAAATCAAATGCTTGGATGTTGGAGGTTTGCTCAAAAACTGTCTTCGTTGTACTGGCACATTGTCATGGATGGGTGAGAGATTGTCTTACAAAACGTCTAATCTGCAAATACGTGAAATGGACTGTGGCCCTTTTCAAACACAAAGAGAAAGGCTCTACCTCGAGTATGAATGGATTGGACTTTTTTAAAACATGCTTTAGTTCATTCTTAAAGGAACAGGCCACCGTTTTTCCATACTGAGATACAGACAGGTATGCATCAACTCGTCTGAGCTCAGGCAAGAACATATCTCAATTTGGAAAAACGGTGGCCTGTTCCTTTACAAGCTCCCAGATCTAAGTTCTGCTTCAGCTGAGGACACAAGGACTTCCAGAGTTTAGCGCCTGGACCGTAAAGGCCGACTGTCCAAAGGTCTTTTGTCTAAGGGGCACTTTCATATTTCCACTCGCTCCTCGTGTGATGGAGCCCGGTGGGACCATGAGCCGTCTGAGAACATCAGGGGCTCGGCTGTGCAAACAAAATAACATTTTCAAAGTTAAGGAAGTTTAACCTCTGCAATGCTCCATGAAACGATAAGCAGTCCCGATTCTAAAGCTCTACACGTTTGCCTTGGCTGTTCTTGTGATATTTATGACATGATTTTCGAGTCCAAGATTAGGCCCAGATATTTCATTTCTTGACCAATGATTGTCGGATGCAGTTCCTCCAGGGGATGTGATCTGGAAGCAAAACAAACTGACACGGTCCTGTTCACATGTAGGGTTAGTCCTGATCCTAGTCCTTGCTTTTGTTTTGTTTTTTCTTCATTGAAACAGCTGCACAGCAAAAGTTAGCAAGAGAAAGGGGTGGGAGGGCCTTACTTTAGCTCACTCAGAGGACCGGGAAGTGAAACTACCGAATGCTTATGCTTTCTTCTAATGAACAAAGTGCAAGAGAGTCGATAGTAGTTAGAACCAGGCCTTTTTGTCATGCTCCGAGGGGTCATCCAGGTGTTGCGGTGTTTTGCTGCGGAGAGGGGAAGGGGCGGGAGCACGGGGTTGACCACATGACCTGGGGAGGGGGGGTGGGGGGGACCCTTGCATCGGCCCCCGGGGGGGGAACGCGGCCGCCGCTCTTATCTCTTCCTACACTTTTACTCCTTTTTTTTTTTTATCCGGCCGCACAGCTCTGCTTTCATTTCCCCTTCCTCTGCGTTCTTTAGGAGCGTTACTTCCTAGCGGCCATTGTATTATCTGCTGACACGCACTTTCGGGAGGGTGGAAATGCCCCCCCTCACCCCGCCCCCCCGCCCCCCTCTACAAGTTCACGGTCCGTTATAAATCTCGGGGATTGCAGCTGGATTTGTGTTTGCGGCTTTGTGCGGCATGTATCCATAGTCTCTGCAGTGAATGGTCAATAACTTACACTTCAGTTTAGTTTTAGTTTAATTTAGTTTATTTGAACAATTCCAAGTTCCAAGTTATTAGAAAAATAAGGAAGTACGTCAGTTTGGGGAAGAAAGGGCACCGGATTTCATCACCAGATCATCCGTCCGACTGTCAAGCCTGGCGGTGGATCATCATCCTTTGCAGCCAGTGGCACAGGGAACATTTCAATTGATTTCCAACAAATCCTGGAGGAAAATGTAGTGAAAAACCTTAAGTTTAAGGCAAATGGCTTCTACAATTGGGTAGTGATCGTGAACATACTTAATGTCCACGATGGACTTCATCAAGAGGTGTAGTCGAAAGGTTTTGCCGTGGCCTTCACAGTCTCCTGAACTAAAAGTCATTGAAGATCTGTGGGAGGACCTTCAAGGAGCAGGGTGTGTAAGGCAAGGCAAGGTTCTGAAATTATACGCAAAAGTCTACAGCATAGCACATGTTAAATAGGTGTACAAACATGTGACCGACCCCTCCTAGAACCGCCACCTTAATGTGGTGGAGGGGTTTGAGCACCATTCAAGTCCCTGGTAGCTTCCACGACCCGGAAGCAGAAAAGTGGAAGAAAATGGATGGATGGATGGATGGATGGATGGATGGATGGACGGATGGATGGATGGACGGATGGATGGATAGATGGGTTGGTGGAGGGGTGGATGGATGGATGGGTTGGTGGAGGGGTGGATGGGTGGAGGGCTAATTTTAAAGCTCTGAATGAACTCTTTCCAATCTATATCAATAGCCAATACGGCATAATACCCAAATATCGTCCGGCCGATATATTGGTCAGGCCGTAGTTTAAACGTTCAGAAATAGAACAGAAAAGACATCCAAATGTGTCTCATCAAGCATTTGTAGAAATGGGAGGCAAATTAGAAAGGGCTTGCCGGGGAACCCTTGGTGCATGTTCTCCCGGTGGCTGGAAAGGCCTTCCTCAGGTACTTCCCAATCATCTAAAACAGGAAATCCGATAAGTTCTCAGTGGGACCTTCCTGGTTACACGAAGAGCAAACAAACAAAACAAGCAAGCGATTACCAGACCAGTAGTTGTAATTTGGCTTTGGAGAACAGATGAAACATTCCCAAAGAAGTGAAAGTTTCTCTTGTCCCTGCTCTCCCGACGAACGAACTTGTGTCACTTGGTACCAAAAGCAAATATCTAGTAAATGATCTCCTCCAGCTCACAGCTGACTTGACACGAGACTATACTCCTTCCTTCCATCGGAATACCATAATGTCATCACGTTGGCGTCAACCACTCTGTCGGGAACTCTCCCTTTTCCCTTTTTTTCCCCCTTCCAAAGCCACTGGTCCTCTTCCAAGCCTCTTCCTAATCCCCCTGCAGTGGATGACGAGCTTGCCCTCACCTTGCCCAGCACTTAAAGAAGCAATCTTTCAGAAAGTCTCCCCCGCCTCACCACCACCACCGACGCTTCCCCAGTGTGACTGTGTGTCGGCCGCCGCGAAGGGGGTGGGCTCGCGAATGGGCCCATCGCTGATGTAAATGAAGAGATGCATATCACTGTTAATCCATTGCTTTGTAGTCACGGCCACGCGCAAAGTCCGTCTAATTTCCCCCCGCCCCGCGCGCTCGCTTTTTTGCAGCCAGAAGTATATCGATCGGCTGTAATTGAAGTGTACTTGATAATCCGTGAGGCAACAGGGGGGAGGGAGGAGAGAGAGAGAGAGAGACCCTCCGACCCACGTCAATGCACAGAAAATGGGGCCGGGGAGGAGAGTTGCCAGGTATAGTGCATTATGGCTTACGCATTTACAAAAGTTTGTTTGGCTTTCTGCTTCTTAAAAAGGAGCTGTCGTTATGCTTGTGTAAAGTCGAAGCCACTTTGCTTCTTCGCGGTCCTTTGTGCCAGACACTTTATCACGTCAGTTTCCTTTACCGTCCTTTAAATAAACCTCAGAAAGCTACAAGGAGATCTACTTTTACTCCACTACATTTGAAGGATCAATATACTTTCTACGCCACTTGTCTAAACTGTGGAAATCTCCAGGGTAAACATCAATTTGGCCATGTGTTTGGTTCATTTTAAAAGCCTAATAGTGCACACTTCATGAACAGTAGGTGGCGCTATGTAAATATGCTCATTGTGTTTCCGTAAAGAAGGGACATTTGGGAGCAATTTTGGAGTTTAGACTTTGTTCTTTGTACTTTGAATCATTTAAGTGATGGTCTGTAAGATTGCAGAATGAGGAGAGAGACAGATTGATTTAAAAAGGAAAAACAACCAGGCCACTCCTGATTGGACCACAAAGCCACTCCCAGTTTGCAAAAAAATGAGGATCATGCTCCTGATTGGACCTCAGAGAGAAGTCTTGTCTTATTGGTCAAAGTGATGGCACCGGGGATTCTGATTAGTTGCTAAGATCAACAAAGGGAGAGACTTGAGTAAAATATAAAAAAGTTTTGATAATACTTATGTCGAATTGCAAGGCCCAGGTGGTCAATTATACAGAAACTATAGAATTTGAAAAAAAGAAAAGTTAACTTACAGACTGGTATTAGGCTACACAAAACAATTAAAACATTTAGATTTGATTTTTTTAAAACACGAAAATAAAACTGCTACGGTGAAAGGAGAAACATGAAAGAAGATCGCTCACTCTGTATAACTATTTTTTTGTATAAAGATCCTAGATTATTTAATAAGTGCATTTTTGTTAGAAAGAACAACCAGTTTTGCAGTAGTTGATCTTTGTCCTAAAAGCCTTATGCATGAGTTTTTGTATTAGTGGAACATACATTACTTTTGTCCTCATTCTGTATATGGTAGCCGGTGCACACCAGACCCTCGTACTCATTGTGTTTCGTACAAGGGTCTGGAATTTCACAATTGAGCTCCGTTATCAGGTGGGAGGGTTAACAGCTTTGAAACGACTGGATCTGATTTTTGTTTTTGGTCGTGACGTATGTAATGCGCCCGAGTGAGTGAAGCAGCAATTATTACTTTATCATAACTGTATCATAACTGTATCATAACTGTATTATAACTCTATCATAACTATATCATAACTATCATAACTCTATCATTACTCTATCATAACTATATCATAACTCTATCATAACTCTATCATAACTCTTGGGAGCATTCCTCGTGCATTCCAAGCTTCAATTTCAATGTCTGGAGATTTCGGAGCCGAGCCAGAGCGGCTTGAAGAGCTTCCATTACTTTCGTATCCGTCGCCATTGCCAAACTACCACCTCCTCCCCAAAATCCTCTTAAACAGGCATAAAATGACATGAACAAGCAAGACAATGGTTACAATGACACATCAAGCATTTAAATGTACCTATTGAACAGTATAAACTCATTTACAGATCTTTATTTTCAGCTCTCCTTTGAAAGAATGTATAGAAGGTATAGTCTTTAGGGCGGGGGATAAATGATTCCAAAGGGAAGGCCCTCTGTATTTGAGTGTGGTTTGATTGGCCGTAGTTCTACAAAAGGGAAGATGCAGCACCTGGTGGAGTCGGCATGAACATCTGAAGAATACATTAAAAAGTTGTTAAAAACTCTGGGCAAAACATTTGGCATATTCACATACTTATACATGAAGATATTTATGCAATAGATGTTAACATTAAATATTGTCAAAATGTTATATTTTATGAAAAGAGGAGCAGATGAAGAGAATCTATTTGAATTATTCATGATTCTTTTGGTGATTTGATTCACTTTGCTAATTTTGAAGCCATTAATTAACGCCTCTGTGGCCTTTTGACAATCTCCTTTGTTTTTTGAGCTAAAAATCATAAAGTTAGTTTTTTATATATTAAGCAAACCAGGGGACCAAACCAAACGTGCTGAATGGAAACGGTTCAATACTTTGCATGTACCGTTACACCTCTACAAAATACAAAGCCTTTGTACCAATTTTATGAACTTACAGGCCAAGTTTCAGGCATTTCTGTTCATGACACTGAAAAGTGACCCTGCAAGTTGTGCAGTTGTGTGAAACGTGCCTGATAAAGAGAAATGGGATGATAAAAATGTGATTGTAAAGTTATAGTTCAGACCACGGCTGACATTTTAATTAACTCGGTTTATCTTTCATTGTTGTCAGATTCTGACTAGAAAGGTACTTTTCTTTAAGTCAAAATGTGAAGGTTTACCCCTGCTCGTCATATATTACTACTTTTACAACATACTTTATGGAGCCATTTCTCATTACAACATTACAATATTCATCTGCTGCAGATGAGTTTCCCGGCCTTTATCTGTTGTGAAACCCATTGCTGTTCACGACCCCACCAGGGAATGTTTTCCATTCAATATATGAACATGGCCTCCCGTATGACCATAGACTGACCATAGACTGTAAAAAATAATGGACGTCTTCTGCTCACTCCTCCCCGTTTACCATAATGGTCGAGGGGGAATTTGTGGCGGGTTTACAGACTCCCCCTCCCCAGCTCTGACGAAGCATGTTCCTAAAAAGGGCGGGATCTTCACCGTAGACTCCGCCCTTGCGTGACGTGTAGCTCGCGCTGCTCCAATGCTAACAGTCCGACCCTCATTAAGTACGAGATTTCAAAAATTCTTCTTACGAAAACCAGCCTGGTTTCTTAAATTGTGACTAACCCAGCGTTATCACAGGAGGAAGATCGAGCCTAGTCTAGTGTTGAAAAAATTGAAACCAGGCGTTACAGTTGTTTTTAAAGTGTCTAAACTCCAATGCTTTTCAATGGGGGCCTAGTGGCAATATGGAGGTACTACACCAATGGCGGCCCCCAGTGTCGTGGTCATAAAGCAGAGCAGCCAGCGCCCATTGTTCCTGACCCATTGATCTACTGGATCCACTGGTTTGTCCTCGAATAATATCATGTCCCGTTGCTAAAATAAATTACCCAAAAAATCTTAATTCTAGACCGCACACTTTGGTGCCGCTTGGTCTTTCTTTAAGTGACGACGAACCCAGAGTGTGAGGGAAGCTGAATTTGAGAAAACAGCCTTTGAATCTTCCTTTAAAGACATAAAGGAAACGTTGATCAAACTGCTTCTTAGACCATTCGTCTGCTTGCCGGTGACAGTTTACCCGCACACCTCAAAACTGAAAAATAACTCAATAAACCATTCGCTTCATTCTCTTGAGCCGCATTTTCAAGCATCACAAAAAGCAACGAGCGATGGATTATTATTTATTTTTTCTGAAGCAAACACCTTTTTTGACACTGAAGACACAAGTAAAACCCGATCATTCAGCGCGGCGGCTTTCATCCTTCATGGGCCCGACCGCTTCTTTCTCCCGTGGAATCTGGCAACCCGACTTGGCTGGGGCGAGGACGAGGGGCGGGGGGGAGTGGGAGGTGGGGGTTTTGTCCTCCAGGAGGGGGGGGGGGTCTCTAATGTATGGGCGGGCGAGGCAACAACCGCCCCCCCCCCTCCCCTCGCCGGCTCCTTCTCAGCTGATTAAACTCATTGAGAGGCAGACAAGTGGAACAAATAGATAAAAAAGAAGAAGAAGAAAAAAAAGGCCGGCCTGGCAGCTTACAGCCTTTCACGTTTCTTCATTGAGTCTACATGGGCCGCTGTGTGCGAGCGCCAGGCCGGAGTGGAGTGGAGTGGGGGGGCTCGGGGGGGGGGGGCCGTACGTTCAGGCAGATACTATATCTCAGGTGGCGGCGGTGCCACTGAATGAGGGCGTTTTCAATCGGCTTTTAGCGAAGGGGAAGCGCATTTTGTTTCCCTTCGTTGTGTTTGTTTTAAAGAGGGGGTGCGCCGTCTTTAAACGAGTGAATCGGCGTCTGGGGCGAAATGGAACGGCTCAAAACGGCTGGAAACTTCACGGAAATGTGGAAGCTTTGTGTTTGTGTGTCTGTGTTGACTGTTTCATATCAGTTTTCTGCAAAATCTGAGCGAGTTGTGCCAGATTGAGGTTTGTACCAAGCAGGGGCGGGACTGGGACTGAAAAACAGCCCTGGACTCTGGTCAGCCTGGCCCAAATTAGCGTAAATGTGACACTTCCACAAATACATATGTGAACCTCTGACCCCCCGCCTTAACCCAGAGCATTTTCTCCAGTTCGGCTTTGCCCAAATCTCAAAAGCTTCTTGACTGGAGAGCAACACTGTAACGTCTCATTTTTTTGTTGCTTTTTCATTACTTTTTTGTGGCTTTTTGTCGGGTTTTCGTCACTTTTTTGTCACTTTTTCGTTGTGTTTTCGTCTCTTGTTTTTCGGGGGGTTTTTCATGTTATTGTGGTTTTTTCATCGCTTTTTTCATTGCTTTGTCGTCACTTTTTTGTCACTTTTTTGTTGCTTTTCCAGCGCATTTTGGTTTTTGGATGCTTTTCTTTTAACCCCTTAACTCCCACCTGAACCGAGCACATTTTCTCCAGTTTGGCTTTACCCCAATCCAAAAGCTTCTGGGGAAAAAAGGCGTGAAAATAGCGACAAAACTGAGACGAAAACAATGATGGAAATGTGACAAAAAAGTGAGAAAAGTTTGACAAAAAAGCGACGAAAAATGGATGAAAAAGCGGCAAAAATGTCACAAAATTGACAAAAAAGTGACAAAAATGTTGTAAAAATTTGACCAAAAAATGACCCAAAAAAATGAGTTGAATACCCAACAAAAAAATGATGGAAAAAACATCTGATGACGTGAGGAAAAAGATCCTCTCGGTTCAGGCGGGAGTTAAGAGGTTAAGCTTTTAGATTTGGGTAAAGTGAGAGGCCAGACTGGCGGCCCTAGAGCCAGTGGCCCTTCTGTGCTCTTCCAGAATGGAAGTGAAGGGGAGTGAAGGGGTGGAGGTACGGAGGAGGGGCTTCGCGAAAGAGCGCTTGTCGGACCATGAAAAATAGCTTCGAGAGACCGTTTTAGATCGATGTAGCATTTTCTAACCAACGAATTATAAGCTCCTTGGAGGCATTTCAACAAACTCGCACATTTACATACATTTTACAAAATATTTCTGTATGATAATCGGCGTTTCGAATAACCCCGCCCCCAAAACAGTCACCGTCCAATCATGCCTCATAGCAACCGTGGCTACCAGACATTCTCCGAATCACCTTCCATAGAAAGTAACGGGGTGCTGCGTGTTTTCTCCCCGTTCAGAGCTGAACAGATAACATAGCTGGCACCTGCTGACTTTCAAGACTCATTTACGTCCGTCTTGTAATTTGCAGAGAGTTTCATGAGCTGTCGTTGCTGGACATCGTCACAAAAAAGCTGTCTCTGCCGCTGGAACATCTGGCACGTTTACTTAAGAGCGACCTGCACATCTCATCTTAAATCAAAGACTTAGCATTAAGCCTGAGAGGTCGTATGAATGAAGAAGTTGTAGCTTTCAGATGAGTGAGCTGTGCACGTTGCTTCTTTAGGTTTAGCAAACTAGCTAACTTAACAATAACGCTCATATATCCACATCAATACTAGATGAACAAAATAAGAGAGCTTGATCAATAATGCGAGGGCATGACTTGTCCACACGCTTGTCCTGGATGCATTTCAGGCAGCTGCACGGATATTTTCCGATTTCACAAGAAACTGATGCTTTAGCCTCAGCACAGTTGTAGAGTCCACTTTGTTGCATATTTTGAATAAATATCTCTCTAAAGCACATCACAACCTATTTTACCTCAATCTGGAAGATGTCGTGCTGGTATTGCACCAAAAAGAGTCACTATGACGCCCTTCGAATAATAGTAATGGCTTACGCTTTTAATGCGCGTTACAAGCCTGTATTACCAAGTTTCTCAAAGTGCTATACTGTCATCATTCCACTGCATACTCTGTGATGGCAAGCTACTGTTATAGCCACAGCTGCCCTGTAGACTGCTGTGCCATCGACACCTCTGACCACCACCAACCACTCACACACTACATTCGCCCCAGGCTTCCTGGTGTCCCAAACGGTCTCCCATCCGACCAGGCCCTTCCCTGCTTAGCCTCTGAGGTCTGACGGGATCGGGCAGAGCAAAGGCGGTTTGGCCTTTTCCCTCATTAGAACATGTGCTTTGCTCAACGGGCGAGGACAGCTCTTCTTTTTGGTCCTCATGGCTGGGAGCTGACATAGCTACCAATACCACCCCCCAGGTGACCAGGGTCCACTCCAAAATGAACATTTTCAAAACTACTTCCAATAGAGGCTTTGCACCTCCAAAGCATCGCTTAAAAGCCTGGCCCCAAAAAGTTTACTTTTACTTTTTCTAAAAATCACTGTGACCCATGTGACAACGCTGGGCAAGGCATCATATTGTGAGTGGACCCCTGCTGTGAAGCACTTTGAGTGCCTAATGTAGGTGGAAAAGCGCTATATAAGTCGAGACCATTTACCATTATACCATTGTAGAGGTGTGTTGCTGCTCAGCCCTACTCATGGGGGCGGAGTTTCACGCCTCGTGGGGGCGGAGTTTCACGCCTCGCGGGGGCGGAGTTTCACGCCGTTTGTCCATTTTTGAAATATGCTCCGTAATAGGACATTGAGCAGCCAAGATTGATTCTCTCTTAAGTCGTGTAATTAATGTAAATGAGATGTAAGTCTGGTTAAACTCCACTTCTCTCCGGCGCTAACTAAGATTCTTTAAGGAGGCTTTAGCAGCAGGTCAGTGATATGTCATGTCCATATTTTGCAGTGTGATTGATAAACAGACGCCAAATGCATGTTTTTGGACACGGCTCAGTAACCAGTTATGTTGATGTACAAACACAAAAACCCACAGCTCATTGCAATCCGTGTTATCTTTAAACATAAAACAGACCTCGCACATTCTGATGGCGAATTAAAAATAAAATGTGATTTTTGCACAAATATTTGTCTGCCTGTACGCATGCGAGGCCAAGGAAACACTGTTGCATGCCGATGTGGAGATTAGACATTCCAAAATCATCTCCAACGTTTAAATAGACTGACCGGAAATTTGGACGGAGGGGGGAAAAAAAAGAGTCCGCGCTGTTTCCCTGGAGGACGCATTCTGCATGTCCACAAAACAGATGTCCACTTAGGTCAACCCGGGAGACCCACAAAAACTGCCATACAAGTATTTCATCCTGGTGAGAACGTAAACAAGCACATGAAATTAAAACGCCTCGTTAAAATCAGTCAAAGCGGACGAGACCTTGTGAGAATTATACCATACACACTCTGTGCACGCAATGTCTGTGGCTAACTTCCTGTTAGCCAGTGTAGGGTAAAGACTACTTCCTGTCCACAGTTTAATGTACATTAGAATAAAAAGTAAATAAAATAAATGTCAAGCTGAGTGTGTTTCATAAAAATAATTTCAGATAGTGGTGGTATTTTAACACTTCTTATCGTCAATTTAACGCGAACCTTTAGCTTCAATGCTAAAGCAGCTACAGTTATAAACACAGGCGTCTTCTCTGGTGAAGTTTCTCCAGCAAATCCCAAAGATTCTCAACAGGGTTAAGAACTGGACTCTGCGATGGGCAATCCATGTGTGAAAATAACGTCTCATGCTCCCTGAGCCACTCTTTCACAATGTGAGCCTCGTGAATCCGGGCTTTGTCATCTTGGAATATGCCTGTGCCATCATGGAAGATGGAATCCTTTGATGGGATAACCTGGTGGATGTTGAGGTCGTCAGCTGCATGTTATTCTACAAAGTGTTGCCTGAACCAGGACCAGACCAGCTGCAGGAACCCAGTGCACATAATAACAACCTGTTCCAGTCACACAAACTAATGCAGCATAATGCGTTTTTCACAGGGCTGGTTACCGTTAAATGATACCGTAATGGAATTGGAAAAAAAAAACAGATTTTTGTTTTTAAATAAAGCATGAGTATAAGCACGGACACAGAGAAGGCATTGTGTTATTTTTTTCAAAGTGTCAACAAGTCATTTGTCCTCAGGTTGTTGGAATGTGATTAATATGTGAAAAACCTATAAAGACGGCACGGCGGCATGGTGGTCAACGCTTGTGCTTCACAACTAGAAGGTCCGATTCCCACCTGGACGGGGCCTTTCAGTGTGGAGTTTGCATGTTCTCCCTGTGTCTGAGTAGGTTTACTCCGGGTGGTTTCCCCTACCACTACAACATGTACAATAGGTTCCCTTCTGAGGCCAGGACTCCCCTGAAAAATAGATTCTTAATCTCAGTGGGACTTTCCTGGTTAAAGGTGCAACTTTTTAAATGAAAAGAAATAAGTTGATATTTGTGCGTATTTGACTTGGTGGTGACCCAGCGGCTGTATGAGTGGTCATCGTGCTGCCTTTACTTTCCATCACACACATTTCGGCTGAGTCAGCAGCAAAAACCTTCCAAACAATTGCACAAATATCAACTTTTTTTCCCACATAAATGGTTGCGACTTTAAGTGAAGGTCAAATAAAAAATACAAAAGAGACATCGAAAGCAGGTAGCAAAAAAAAAGGAAAGATCGTATTATTAGAGACATGGTCTTGGTCTGTTGGTCCAGGGACAGCGTTAAAGACTTTAATGCACAACACAACAAATAAAAGCACCAAAAACACAACAAAGAGCGACAAAAAGGTGACAAAAAAACGAAGAAAACAAATGCAAAACAACAACGGCAACAATGCGAAACGGAAAAAAGTTCAAAGCAGTTTGGAAGGTCTTAGCTTCGGCCCTGGGTCTCTATAGCCTGTCCGTCCATGGGAGTGGATCTCTCCTTCTGTGGTTCTCCCCAAGGTTTCTCTTTTCTCCTGCCGGGTTTTTGAGTTTTTCCTTGCCGTGCTGGAGAGTCTAAGGACGGGGGACGCCCACGCCGCTCGTCGCTGCCTCCTATTGGACATTATATTTGCCTGGATTCACCAAATTGTCATATTTATTGCTCTTTTTTATTTCCTTAATGTTCGGTGCAGCTGTGAGGCCACTTCTGTTGTGATATTGGGCTCTACAAAACCATAAAACTTAAACTTGAAGCAGAACTGGGGAAAATGCCCTCGGTAAAGGCGTGGGGGTGAGAGGCTAAATTAAAACTTCCACATTTCTGCTGGATTTACCTCTTAACCCCCACTTTAACGGAACACTTTTTGTCCAGTTCGGCTTTACCCAAATCTAAAATCTTCTTACAACCTACAAGCCAGTGCAACGCCTCATTTGAAAACTAAGAACTACTAAACTGATCCTTTTCATCTCCATTTACGTCTAGTTTTTGCCACTTTTTTTTTAAGACTGGGTCAAATGCACAAGACAACACCTGCCTCCCCCCTACACAGATACAAAATCCCCATCAGTGAAGTCGACCGTTCCCTCAGACGTCTCTTTTACAGCATAATCCACTTAATATTTGGCGCTTATCGCCCCGCGTCATCTTTAGCCCGCTCTTTCCCAGTCACAACTCCTCTGCGCTCCGCTAATAAACTGCTTGTTTCCTGGATATCTCCACAATCTCCCACCAACATTTCACAGCAATTATTATTACAACACTAAATCCATCTGGCCCCCCGACTCTTCTCCCTTCCTCTCTCGCAAACCCTCCCCTTCGCGTCCGTCAGCTCATAATTTATCCCAATTATACAATCTGACATTACTTATCTGCGGCAAATTCGTGCTGCGCTTTTTTTTCGCGGGGCCTGTGAAGCGGCGGCGGTCTGAGCGGACAGGCGGAATGCTAATGGGCTGTTAAAGAAGCTAACGGGGGAGGCTCAAAGCGAGGTATGAAAAATAGGCCAGCCGCGCGGATCCTGTGATAAAAAGGTGGAAGAAAAATGCTAATTTGAGCGATTGTTAAAATTCTAATGTAATTTGCGTGATTGATTGCCCGGGTAAACACTTGCTATTATCCAAATAAAACAAAGTGAGGCGAAAAACAAAACGGCTGCCAGCGGCGCGCGCTGTGAAGGAGACGGATCTCGGGCTTTAAAAAACAAGACCGGAAAGAAAAATGAGAAGAAGATGCAGAATAATGAAGTGAAATGGGCGTTTGACACGTGAGAGCGCACAGGCGTTAACTTAGAACTGTTTTAGAAGAAGTCACTGGTTTGATATTTGTTGTGATTGTTGATCCTTGGACACAGGAAGTGACAGAGGTAGATTTTCTGTTGCCGTGCAGAGTGAATCGAGAAAGTTCAAGTAGATTTGATTATACCAATTGCTGGGTTTCAGGTGACATCACAGCGCTCTAAAGGCCTATAATATTATATAGAGGAAAAACATTTTTGGTGTTGTACAGAGAGATCATGGACCCAGTGACTGATATTAATGATTGTTTTTGTAATTCATACATTTTCTTTTTAGAGTGTAATGCTGTTAATAGGAAAGACAGCAGCTCCCCCATATCCCCACTGGGTCCTGAGACATTTCACATTCTAGAACCTGCAACACAGCCATTACAAATGTGTGTGTTCTGTGGAACTTCCCAATACATACAGACGACATCTCTGGAATCACCCATATATGGTAATTTTTGAGAACAGTTAACGGGGAAAACAATTTTGAGAAAAACCTTTCTCTAATTATTCAAAAAACACTTTAACAAACGCTGAATTATGAATATAGTTTCTACTAAATAAAAATACAAAGACATGGAGGAGCGGACCAAAGTGGTTCAACAGCCCATAAATACATTAAAGAAAAACGGAGAATGCTAACATGATGCTACATGTTAGGATCGTGCTAATGCTAACACTAGCTAGTGCTTGCTATGACTGCCGTTATCCATATGGACCTGATTTACACTGGACTTTATTTGTATGTGATAAATAAGTTCATATTCCACCAGAAAATGGCTAAAAAGAGCGAAACATTATGTTTCCCAAAAGATTCTGTTTTCGACGAGGCCACGCCCCCTTCTATGACGAGATGCCGTCTGTGTCTATGTTGCTAAAGTTCTAGAACATTAAAATTCGAACTTGGAGGCTTTCAACTTTCAGGGGCTGAAACCCTTAGACTGGACAGGGGAGATGTCAGTATGTGAGTTAATTATATGATAAAAACATAAATAAATAGATCATTGCATATGACAGATGACTATAGGGGGTTTCAGGGAAAGCCTGACATTTACTGTACATTGAGGCTGGAAGTCGATACATTTGATACATTCAGTTCCATGAATCAAAGGACTAAAGCATCCTCCTGTGGGAGGGGCTAATTGGGGGTAGTTTGATTCAAGTTTACCTCAGGGCCACAGAGGTACTACAAGGGGGAGTCACGGGGCAAAAGCTTTTTTACAAAACAAGTACACCAAAAAAAACTGTAACTATAAAAACTATAAAAGTAAAATGACTCGTAATCACCAAGGTTCACTGCTTTAAACCTGTATTTAGCCCCTTCAGTCATTGGTTGAGGTTTCTTTTTATGTAATTTCAGCTGAATTTGAATCTTTTTTTTTTTTAAATAGACATTAAATCGAATAGAGTAAATTATCATTAGTGAGAGGTCCCATGAACATTTTGGATTGATAGTGATGCTGCTATATACAACTGCAGTCGAGCAAAGTGCTTTACATTAAAAAAATATGTATGTACAATCACAAATAAGTACAAATCTACTCCATTACAGGTGAGTATGAATTATGAACTATGAACTGTCCGGGAAACCGAGAGGACCTAAAAAACAAGACTTTTCCACAGTTGGGCACTGCCCCAGAGAGGGCTCTATCCCCTCTTGTTTTAGGGACAGCCTGCAGCCCGGTCAGCTGACCTCAGGGCTCTGGACAACAACTGACTCTGATAAGATGGGCCTTAACCTATAGGTTTAACAATGATGCATATCTAAATCTTAATGTGCATTGACTGGAGAGCTGACAGCCTATTGTGTGATAGCTCATTTGAAAGCCAAGACCTTCTAGTTTATAACAATATGTGTAAGGTCTGTGCGAGTGAAACACGACTTACATCACGTTTTCCGTTCCCAACCCTAAACATAACCCCTGACCCCTAACTAAAGTGTATCTTGTCTTATCTTACCAAGAGTTGTCTTCATCTACTTGTTTACTGGACGTCAACCCAAGATAAGATGCTGTGTGATCCTGATCCATCTTTCTTTGCAGTTCTCGTGTAAAACAGCTCATAGAGACAAAGTAAAATAAATAAATAACCATTGAAGTGTGAGACTATGACACCAACCCATTAAACTGCGTAATAATTAGAAGCAAAGCTCTCATGGGCTCTTGAAATAGAACAGCTTCATCTCCCGTGTTTGCCTAACCCGCCCCGGCCACCCTCGCTCGAGTGTCACCTTGCCGCCGCCACGCCGCGACCTCTCCGCGCTCCAGAGGTCGGCCAGCTAGTTAGTGGTAAATAACCAATCGGACGGACCTTAGCCATAACTTCTCATCCCGTCCCCCCCCCCACACACACACACACAACCCCCCCCCCCCCCCCCTCCGCTCTCCGAGTAGACGTTCCTCTTCCTCCTGCCGTCCCGACCGGAGCGGTACAAGACCCAGCCATAACTCCCCCGTATCTCCCTCCGCCCCCCGTGACCCCTGTTTTAAGTGGGGTAGCGGCTGTAATTGGCCGGGCGGCACTGTGCCCGCCCCCCCCCCCCCCCCTCCCCTCTACGCATCAGCCCGAGCGTTCCCTACGTGTCATCTCTATTTATTACTTTGTGCGCGCCGCGGGGAACTCGGTAATCAATTTCACAAGGATACAAGCCTGATATCGGCGCGGCGCACATTATGGGCCCGGCCCTCCTCTTATCAAGTGCAGAATTGCCGGCTAGAGGTCACGAGCAGATAAACAGGGATGTAACACCGGTCGCGCCTCGCTCACCTGCCCCCCAGCTGTACCAGCGGACGGGGGTGGGCGGGCGGGCGGAGGGGGGTATATGAACAAAAGCGGGGGCAGCCAGGAGAGGTTGCGACCCCTGTAAGGTGCCTCTTGTTACGGCTGACCTTCAGAATTTCATCAGGGCGGACTCGGCATAATTGGGCCGACGCGCCGGCCCGTCCCGCGTGTGTGCGTACATATATATATGGTTTGTTTGGGAGCGGGGCGGGCGAGGCATGCACAGCCCGACGCTCTGATTATCTCCCAGCGCTCTTTGCAGACCTTTATAGACAACGCAGGACTCCATCAATCACTGGCTGAGGTGGTTTTTCCCCCGGACCGTGTTCCTCTACGAGCGGCCGGGCGGCTCGGATTAAAGCACGTCCAGATTAAAGGAGCTACATATCGACAGGCCAGACGGTGGCGCAGTGGTTAATTCTCTCACGTCACAGGTTACTCCCCGTGCATAATCTAGCCTTATGGTTATTTCACAAATTGTAGGCTGATTTGTTTATAGAAATTGTATTCCCGGAACTAGCATCAATGCTAAAAACAACTAGATGACTCAAGCTAGTTTGCACAACACCCTGCAGTACTAGGGTGACCAGAAGTCCCAGTTTTGACCAATGGCCGCTGCTCTGCTTTGTAATGACGACACTAGGGGCCGCCATTGCTATAGCACCTCCATACAGCCGCTAGTCTCCAATTGGAACACTTTAGACACGTTAAAAACAACTTTAAAGCCCATGGTTTCTAATTTTCTAATACTTTCTACAGCTAGATAATCCTCCTGTGAAAACGCTGGGTTAGTTACAATTAAAGAAACCAGGCTGGTTTTCATTAAAAAATTTAAAAAAAAGTAGAAATCTCAGCCTAATGAGGCTCGGACTGTTAGCATTGGAGCAGCGCGAACTACATGTCACGCAAGGGCCGAGTCTACAGTGAAGATCCCGCCCTAATGCCCTTTTTAGGAACATGCTTCGTGGGGAGGAGGAGTCTGTAAACCTGCCATGATTTCCCCCTCGAGCGTAGTCATTGAGACAAACGGGGAGGAGTGAGGAGGAGACGTCTATAATTTTTTACGGTCTATGGTTTTGACGCCTCTATCCCATGTCCCCTCGAACCACAGATTTGTCTCAGTTTTTCACAGCAGGGTTTTTTACTTGAAATGCAATGACTTTTGGCCTTGTGTGCATCAATCATCAAGTCTCCAGAGCGAATGAAGCACCAACAAACTCACAAGTCTATGATCTATCTAATCAAAGTTTAGACTTTTACTAACAGTTCATTGTTCAACCTGGAAGGGGAATCGTCACTTTTTAGCTTGTGCCACAAATTCCCATTGTGTCCCGGTTTTGAATTTGAAAAGTCTGGTTGCTCCACTATTCTGGGAAAAGTCCAGTTTGGTCTTTGACCGTTGTAAAACATGCTGCAAACAATATTATTATTATTGTGAAAGTCCTATATAAGTTCTGTATAAGCCTATGATACAGACGGCATCTCTGGAATCGCCCATATATGGTCATGTTTGAATACAGTTAAGGGGGAAAACAATTAATTATAGCCTACAAAAACTACTTTAACAAATGCTGAAATATGAATATAGTTTTCTACTAAATAAAGATACAAAGACATGGAGAGGTTCAACAGCCCATAAATACATAAATAACGGAGAATGCTAACCTGATGTTACATGTTAGCAATGGGCTAATGCTAACGGTTAGGTAGCGTTGCTACAACTGCCGTTTTTTCACTTCTACTGAACAATCTGCTGTGAGAAAATATCCATATGGCTAAAAGGGGGAAAATAGAATCTTTAGAAAAACACAGTTTTTCACTCTTTTTAGACATTTTCAGGTCCCTACCTTCTAATTTAAGAGCAACCCTTATAGTTTTCCTTAATTTGAGATTATTGTGTGATGTTATTATCAGTATAATCAGTATCAGGTTCTTTTTAGACATGAACACATGTGACATAAGAAGAGGTAAACATAACTATCCTTTGACAGAGCAACTGTCTCTTTTGCTATGCTGCCAAGTTGCATTTTGAAATATGACAATGACTCTCAATGACTTAACTACACATTTGGTTTATTGTTTTATGCTAGTTCATGAAAGAAATAACCTGAACTGCGCCTCAGCCGTGAACCATGCACTATTCGAGCATGCCGCGTGTTTAAACGGGTCAAATGATTGCATCTTTCACCCTAAGAGTGTGCCTCGAATACAGCACCGAATGTTCCTGCTGCTCCTCCTTGTCGGTGGTCGAGGGAAGCAGCCTGCAGACATGTCCGGAGTTGCATCAGCCTCTGTAAACATTCATTATGACCGCCGTGTTTACTTGTCCCCGCGCTCGCACCCGCAGCTGTGCATATTTGCCCCGAGGATTGGATCTCCATGTCACTATATTGTGGTGATCTGCCTGCAGGCCCGTGCGCCGGCGGACCTCTGTTTGCAGACACTCTGTCGGCTGAATTGTCCCGTGAACGTTTCACATTCGCCTGCGGATCATCGCATTGTGGTCACGCGGCGCAAGAGGGGAGTTTTATAAAGCGGGTGACGCGGCTCAGATCTTAAACACTGTAGGTCCTTGGTTTGATAACCCACGGGAGAAATGGCATCGTCTGTGTCTAGCTGGGCGTTAGCAGCATGTTTGGTCGTGCTAGCTGGTTTGTTTACGACTTTTGCGACGTTGCAACATATGGATGGGTTTCAGTGACAGGACCTTTCGTTCTAATAATTGCTATTTTGAGGATTTTTCAGCATTCAAAAGATTCGGACTCATCAATTGAAGGCAGAGGAACTGTTTTCAAAGGGTTTATAGATACAGACGACATCTTTGGAATTGCCCTTATATGGTCATGTTTGAAACAGTTAAAGGAACAGGCCAGCGTTTTTCCATACTGAGATATGTTCTTGCCTGAGCTTAGACGAGTTGATGCGTACCTGTCTGGTCTTTGTGCGTGCGCTCAGTCACGCAAATGTTGTCAGCATTTAGCCTCTCCCAGCAAAGGTAAAGCTCCAAACTGGGGTACAGTTAGAAGCTACCAAGCTGTTCTAGTTACGTGAAACGTTACACGATCCATGTCTAAGCTAAGGTAAGAACTTATCTCAGTCTGGAAAAACGCTGACCTACACTGTAAAAGGTTTATCGTAGATTTTACAGTAACTTCACTGGCAACAGGGTTCCAATATATTACTGTAATGCCAATTGACTCCGTGCATAACTTCAAATCGTAACAACGCCGCTCAAGATGTGACTTCCTGTTTCAATCCAACACGCCAAAATAAAGGCACCGTCTTATCATTAGTTCAACTTTCTTTCTGCCTTACAATTAACAGACAAAACTCTTAAAATGTGTGTATGTAATTATATTCTTGTATTGTTGCAAGTACCTGCAGAACTCATCAATGAGACGAGCTGTGTGCTTTTATTTTGGCGTGCTGGATCGAAACAGGAAGTCACTTCTTGGGCGGTGTTGTTATGATTTGAAGTCATGCACAGAATCAATTACACTAGTGAGCCTGTAAAGTCTTTTTACAATAGTAATACTGTATTATGAATTACAGTAAGTTACTGTAATGTTACACAGTAAGTTATTTAAATTACTGTATTTAACAGTTACTTACTGCAATAGTACCATAACTACTACATCAATTACTGTAGCTTGCTGTAAATATTACAGGAAGTTACTGTATATTATTAAAGTAGTATAATGACAATTGCAGCAGTAATTTACAGTAGTAAAGTTCAAATATTGAAGGTTTACGTTAGAACTTTATTGATCTCACAGTGGAGAAATTCACTTGTTACAACAGCTCACAAAAACAAAAATCGGATGCAAACAGACAGGAAAATAGTAACAGTGATAGTAAATAGGGGCAAAGAATTAAAAAAAAATAGAAAAGAATATGATTAAAAGTAACTAAAAGTTTGGAGTCTTAGTAATCTTAGAAAAGTAAACATTCAATGAGCAATTATAAAGGAAATGTTGTAATAAAAGTCTGTAGTGGAAAAGTGTGAAAGTCACCAACAAATGTCCAGCTTTTCATCATATATTTAAAAGTTCAGTGTTTACAGTTCTGACGTCTCTCCAAATCACCTGTCTTTTGTTGCCGCTCTCCCGCTGACCCCTCTTCCTCCTCTTCCTCCTCCTCCTCCCTGCTGACTTTGCCGGCCACAGACTTGATGAGTGTTATTTTAGCCCCTCCCCCTCGACGCCTCCGCTCCGTCATAACCCGCCCCTCATTGGCCGCGCAGCCATATGGTGCGGCCGGCGGCGCGTCCGCTGCATCAGCTCATATCGCCGCGCGCGGTAATCCGATGAATACTGGCTTCTGAGAAAAACGGGTTTGCCGTGGTGACGTCACAGGGGGGCTATTCCTGGTGTTCCTAGTATCTGTAAGCACAGATTCTCCGCTAATCTGACTAAATTTGATGATGTCAAACAAAAGATCTGTGTAGAGCACCATATTCAGTCTGAAAGAGCTCCAAACACTCAGCTCCACATGCTGATGTCATGAGGTGTTTATTTGAGCTCCACCCCCTGTTCATTTGGTGATCAGATTGTTGTCCCCCCAGCTAGAACAAGTCACTCATTCAAAATAATGTGCATTTATTGTATGTATTGTATGTATACGTATATTTCTGTGTGTGTTTTTGTAATAAATAAAAATAAATAAATGGGCAAACCAGATCGCAGCAAAATAAGCCCCTTTTTTCCAAGTCAATCAGCCGTCCTAAATTTTGAAAATAGCCACAGTTATCTGAGAGGTTGTCCGATTATTGCTATACACTGCAAAAAGTATTGAACTAGATCAGTATAAACATCTCAATTTGAGCATAATAATCCAAATTTTAGTTGTTTTGACTAGTTAAGAAGTTCTTGGGCATTTGTCCTCGATTATTTCACTTGTTCTGAGATGTTTCTGACTCGTTTCGATACATTTCGTCCTCATTTCAGGTCATTTTCTTTGCCAATGGGGTAAGAAAATTGTTCTTATCTCATTGGCAATTTTACTTTCTTATTTCAAGCGAGATTTACCCTAGAACTGGTCTGAAATGTCCTCAAACAAGCAAAGTAAACTAAATGAGTGAAAACCGCTCAAAACAAGATACATTTCCTCAATTCAAGTCATTTAATCCAATGCTTGATATTTACTTTTTGTAGTGTATTAGCAGTATTCTGTAAATCGAAAGTGAGCAATGTGAGGCCAGCGTAGAACCTCTGGCTGTCAGGACGATTGTGAGAAGTATAGTTACACCAAACAGATTGTACAGCACTGGCATTTGCAGAAAGTGGTGCCTTACTTTGGGCCGTGAGCTGGAGGTTCAGCCTGTATGGAGGACCAAAACTGCCAAAACATCACATCAAACCAACTATCAAACCATCTCTCAACGTTTATATCGGCATATAATGATTGAAATACACAAGAACTGCAAACGCTGGTGGAAATAATGAGCAAAATATCATAGAAACCCCGATAGTTATTTTCAGTTAGCATGCGTTTTGACGCTAATAAAGCTCAACAGTCCCGCCCACTTCCGGGTCATGTGTTGGGAACCGTAAGTAAAAGTTTTATCCATGAGTTGGTGGTGCAGTTGGTAGAGCGGGTCGTCTCGTGAGCGGAAGGTCAACGGTTCGAAACCCCAGCTCCCCCAGCAAATGCACACTGTCCTTGTATCCTTGGGCAAGACACTTCACCCTGGTTGCCTCAAGTGTCTGCGTACATTGAAGTATAAATGAGAATGTGAATGGGTGACTGGTTCCTTACTGTAAAGCGCTTTGGGCCTGATAAAGGTAGAAAGGCGCAATAGATACAGACGGCATCTCACCCATATATGGTCATGTTTGAAAACAGTTAAAGGGGGGGTATTCTGCAAAATGGACTTTTTCAAGCTTTCCATCATGTTATTATGTCATTCCCTCATTAAAAACATGCCTGAAGTGTTGCCTTGGCACATTCACGTATTTTTGAGTAATCTGTAAAAACTCTGATGGCGGCCATTTTAGGGATAGGTTTGCCTGAGTCCTCCTAGGAACGCCCCCACCTCCTGGAGACGCCTCCGAGCTTTCGTCACCAGCCGAGTAACCAACCACTGCTCCTCAGCAGAACCCCCTCCCCACTGATGCCACAGACAGCGTGTGGAGGGGGCGTGTCGGGAAGGCTCAGAGGTTCTTAACCCCTTAACTCCCACCTGAACCGAGCACATTTTCTCTAGTTTGGCTTTACCCCCATCCAAAAGCTTCTGGAAAAAAGTGAGAAAATTGCGACAGAACTGAGACGAAAACAATGATGAAGATGTGACAAAAAAGTGAGAAAAACTTGACAAAAAAATGATGATTATTTTTTTTTAAATGACAAAAATGTGACAAAAAATTTACAAAAAATTACAAAAAAAATGACAGAAAGTGCCAAAAAATGATGAAAAATTTACAAAAAAATAACGAAAAAATGATGAAAAAGTGGCAAAGATGTCACAAAAAAAGTACAAGAAATGATGAAAAAATGATGAGACAAAAAGTGACAAAAAATGTACTATTTGACAAAAAAAATACAAAAAATGACAAACATGAGTTATAGAATACCCCCCAAAAATGATGGGGAAAAATCTGATGACGTGAGGAGAAAGATCCATTTAGATGAGTTTTGTAGATCTTAGCTTTCAAATGAGGTGTTACACTGGCCTACAGGATTTGGGTAAAGCTGAACTGGAGAAAATGCTCTCGGTTCAGGCGGGAGTTAAGAGGTTAAAGAGACAGAGGCCTATTTCAAGACATTCGCTACAGCCATTTTGAGAGAGACATTTTATACAAGGCAGTTATTCTAATTTACTGCATTTACAGACCAACAGAAGGTTTGTCATCATTGTAGTGTGATATAGACTGGTGCTATGGGACTGAAAAAAGCAGAATACCCCCTGTGTAAAGGGGAAAACAATTTGGAGAAAAATCTCAACTTTCTCTAATTATTCAAAAACTACTTTAACACATGCTGAATTATGAATATAGTTTTCTACTAAATAAAGATACAAAGACATGAACAATCTGCTGTGAGAAAATATCCATATGGGCCCGATTTACACTTGATTTTATTTATGTGATGAATAAGTTTATATTCCACCAGAAAATGGCTAAAAAGAGTGGAAAATTGTGTTTCCCAAAAGATTCTATTCTCTTGGCAAAGCCACGCCCCCTTCTATGACGCTTTGCCGCCTGTATCTGTATAAGTTGAGTCCATTTACCATTTTAGACAATCAAATATTAAGAGTTCAAAAGCACATTGTCAGCTAATTAGCTAAGCGCTAACTCATGGACATAACACATAAAATGCCAGATTTATCTAAAACTTTATAAACTGAAATGTTGCAAAAGAGCGTTTTTTCTGTATTTTCAAGTATTCAGAGCTGATTAGCCGCTGTTGTGCTTTAAACTGTTAATATTTTAAATTATAAAAAGTCCATGCATTGTTACTTCTAGCATGTGACCGGAAGTGGGCAAGATTGTTGAGCTCCTATTTATTTATTCATTTACAAAATAATAATGCTTCTATTTCCCGCTTGGTTGGGCTGTTAGCAGGAGCTAGCCGGTTAGCATTTCAGCCAGTTAAATGACATTCATGCAGCATTGACATTGATATTATTAGCATTTAGCATTTATGTGGACAGAACATATTTATAAGGCTTTATTTATGCATTTAAAGGAATAGGCCACCGTTTTTCCATACTGAGATATGTTCTTACCTGAGCTTTGACGAGTTCTTTTGGACCTGTCTGATCTTCACCCGTGCCTTCAGTCACGTAAACACAGCGCAGACGGCGTTAGCATTTAGCCTCTCCCTCTCTCCACTATAGCTCCAAAACTGGTCAAGATAGAAGCTACCAAGCTCTATTTGGCATCCGCACAGTAAAGTGAAGATTACTGCGCGGATGTCGAACTACTCCTGGTATTATTACGCCTTACAATATAGTCCCCCCTTTTATCCGCTTAGAAAATCCACATTGTTTAATCTTGTGTAATTATACTTTGTAGTGGAACACTTCACGTAACCATATTTAAATAGGGAAAATGTGGAAGAGCTTGGTAGCTTCTATCTTGACCTGTTTTGGAGCTATAGAGGAGAGAGGGAGAGGCTAAATGCTAACGCCGTCTGCGCTGTGTTTACGTGACTGAAGGCACGGGGGAAGATCAGACAGGTCCTAAAGAACTCGTCACAGCTAAGGTAAGAACATATCTCAGTATGTAAAAACGGTGGCCTATTCCTTTAACCTGAATTACATGTTCATAAGAAATGTATAATTGGACATTTCTCTGTTGATTGATTGTTGTGACAGTTTTAGTCCTCCGTACTTCAGTGATCTTTTTTTTTTTTACTTGATGGGCCCAACCACCAAACCTCCCCCCTGCTGTAATAGACCAGGGTTGAATTTACAATGCATTTCCCCCCTTATACTTATGTCAGCAAAGTCGGTATCTCTAAATCAGGTTTTTGTGTCTCGCCTTGAGTGTTTGCTTTTGCTTTTTTTTTTTTTTTTTTTTTACAAGATTTCCAAAGCCGTAACTTTTTTTTGGAAAGTTCACAGGGTCCGGCGTCACATAAAACCGCGCAGTATTTACCCTAATAGGCCCGCGGTCCTCTTGACTTTCTCATTTAGCTGCCCCGTGTTCTCCGGAGCGGGAGGGCAAAGGCGCGGGACGGCCCCGGCTGCAGCGCGCTCACTTTCCCGGCGCAGAAGTGTGTGTTTGCAGATGGGAATTATTAATTTGTATCTGCTTTGCCTCAGTTTCCGCGGCGTTTTTTTTTGGAAGGAGAAGGTGTCACGGCGTTAGGGATTTTTTTCTTTTCTTTTCTTTTTTTCTTTTCGGGGTGCGCTGCGAAGTTGGGGTCGGCGTGTTAAATGTCGAGCGGAGTCGCGGGCTGTCAGGGCGGTGAATGGGCGCGGGATGATTGATGACGGAGGGGCTGAAACCAAAGCCTCCCAATTGCAAACGCTCAGCCCCCCCCGCCCCCCCCCTTACAATGCGTGAGTCTGTGTGGACCCCCCCCCCCACACACACACACACACTCTCTCGCTCTGGTGGCGCTGTGGTGCAGGCGGAGGGCGGGTTCATTCTGCTCCTCAGATGTCCAAAAATATTTATTCAAACAGGAGTAAAGTTATTTTAAACTAATCTTACTTCTCAAGTAGAAGTACAACAAAGAGGAGCGAAAAAACTAACTGCGAGAGTAAACAGGGGGGAAGTTACTACTGGTCAAATATTGCTAAAATGCTAGTGAATGAATATTAAACAGAAAGTGTCCTGTTATTTTAAATGTAAAGTGGGCCTCCTAATGGGTCCCTGGGCCTGGAGACGTCCTCCTATTGACGGCCCTGGTTGTGAATCTTATAACCTTAGACACATGAAGATCCCTGTTCAGCAACAAGATGGGGACGAGAGATGGATCATTTGGATTTAAAGGTGCGCTATGAAACTTTATGTGGAATAAAACCTTGAAATTACCGCATATCTGACCTTTTAGTCTCGCAACTAAAGTACGTTTGTTCTTTATACTGTATGTCTTGCAGAAATCGGACCACGCGGATGAAGACTTTGAGGAGTTGAGCTTTGATGGTGGTTTACAAAGATCTCCTTCCTCCTGCTGTGAGTCTGCAGAACCTGCTGCATGAACAGAGTCTATGTGGAACCTTATGAGGGACTTAAGTTAAGTTATTCACTTAGGTCAGCTCCTCAGCTTCATCGGCTCAGTACAGACTAATCCAACTGTTTGGAGATGTTCTTTGTTTTGCTTTTTTACAACATCTATATCTTATACTAAATTTGTAAAACTTCAATAATGGGAATAATTCATAAACCATAAAGGGAACAGGAATATTCCAGTAACTACTATTAAGAATAATAGTTCAGGTTAAGGCCATATTTAAGTAACAAAAATAGTCAGTACTTGCAATTCCCAGTTGCCTGTACTAGGGCTGAACGATGTCAGTTATATCTCGATATTCATGCCGATATAACCGATATAACGATATAACTATGGGGTTGGTGAAAACCACAACAGAGTGCAGTTTTGTTGATGAAAATCTATATCGTTTATATCTTGCTTTTTCAATTTTAATATCCTGAATGTTCATATCTCGATATAAATATGATAACGATATATCTTTCGGCCCTAGCCTGTACTAACGTGTGTAGTAATCAGAACTCATCTCTCTTAATCATACTAGCCTTACTAGTAACCATTGCTTAACACTGGGTTTAAGTACTAGGGTTTACAGCTTATTCCAAGTAAGTGCTATGAGTTGGAATTCACAGTGATAGGTGTAAAACAGTTTCTGGTGCTGTTATTTCAGCAGAGGTTTCAGATAAAGTTGTGTTTTTTGCCGTGTTTGTCTATGGAGCTCTCCACAGTGTAGACCCAGAAGTAGCTTGGTTATTGTGCGTGATGTCACAACAAATGAATGGGACATGAGTGAGTCAAACTTCTCCCTTTAAGTAACAAAATCAAAGAAATTCACTGGACGATCATTCACAACATTTACCCTACTAATGCCTATATATCGAAATTTTGCGATATTGACAACAAATGCTCATTTAATCTGGAAACAGAAACTCTAACATTTATTTTACGACTGCGCATATACTCACGAAGTATGGTCCAAACTACAAATGTTTTTTTATCACAAAAAATCACCTGTCCTATTAAATTAGATTATCAACATATTATCACGCGCTTTAACCACAAAAATAGTAATGTTGAATATATGGTTAACTTATTTATTCTCTATGGAAAATGTCATTTACACAAAGCTAAATTCTTAACGTACAAGCCCTCGATGTAATGTAAAAGAAGTAAATAAAAAAAATAAAAAAAGAGTCAAACTTCTCTGGAACTTTACCTCTATCTGTGTCACTTCCTGTCAGCAGCTTGAAAATTCAAACAAAAATAACTTTTCTGCCCAGTATTTCTTCATTAAAACTACACACTTTAAGTAAATGTACTGCGTGTTACTGACCACCTCTGATAGTGAATATCTGTGTGAACTATGACATGGAAATTCTAGGGGCAGGCTTCAGGTTCAATGTGCACACCTCGGTCACACGTGCGCGCTCCTCGGTCACACGTGCGCGCTCTTCGGGCACACGTGCGCGCTCCTCGGGCACACGTGCGCGCTCCTCGGTCACACGTGCGCGCTCCTCGGTCACACGTGCGCGCTCCTCGGGCACACGTGCGCGCTCCTCGGGCACACGTGCGCGCTCCTCGGGCACACGTGCGCGCTCCTCGGGCACACGTGCGCGCTCCTCGGTCACACGTGCGCGCTCCTCGGGCACACGTGCGCGCTCCTCGGGCACACGTGCGCGCTCCTCGGGCACACGTGCGCGCTCCTCGGTCACACGTGCGCGCTCCTCGGGCACACGTGCGCGCTCCTCGGGCACACGTGCACGCTCCTCGGTCACACGTGCGCGCTCCTCGGGCACACGTGCGCGCTCCTCGGTCACACGTGCGCGCTCCTCGGTCACACGTGCGCGCTCCTCGGGCACACATGCGCGCTCCTCGGGCACACATGCACGCTCCTCGGGCACACGTGCACGCTCCTCGGTCACACGTGCGCGCTCCTCGGTCACACGTGCGCGCTCCTCGGGCACACATGCACGCTCCTCGGTCACACGTGCGTGCTCCTCGGGCACACGTGCGCGCTCCTCGGTCACACGTGCGCGCTCCTCGGGCACACGTGCACGCTCCTCGGGCACACGTGCGCGCTCCTCGGGCACACATGCACGCTCCTCGGGCACACATGCGCGCTCCTCGGGCACACGTGCACGCTCCTCGGGCACACGTGCGCGCTCCTCGGGCACACGTGCGTGCTCCTCGGGCACACGTGCGCGCTCCTCGGTCACACGTGCGTGCTCCTCGGGCACACATGCACGCTCCTCGGGCACACGTGCGCACTCCTCGGGCACACGTGCGCACTCCTCGGGCACACGTGCGCGCTCCTCGGGCACACGTGCGCGCTCCTCGGGCACACATGCACGCTCCTCGGTCACACGTGCGTGCTCCTCGGGCACACGTGCGCGCTCCTCGGGCACACATGCACGCTCCTCGGTCACACGTGCGTGCTCCTCGGGCACACGTGCGCGCTCCTCGGGCACACATGCACGCTCCTCGGTCACACGTGCGCGCTCCTCGGGCACACGTGCGCGCTCCTCGGTCACACGTGCGCACTCCTCGGGCACACGTGCGCACTCCTCGGGCACACATGCACGCTCCTCGGTCACACGTGCGCACTCCTCGGGCAAACATGCACGCTCCTCGGTCACACGTGCGCACTCCTCGGTCACACGTGCGCGCTCCTCGGGCACACGTGCACGCTCCTCGGGCACACGTGCGCGCTCCTCGGGCACACGTGCACGCTCCTCGGTCACACGTGCGCACTCCTCGGGCAAACATGCACGCTCCTCGGTCACACGTGCGCACTCCTCGGGCAAACATGCACGCTCCTCGGTCACACGTGCGCACTCCTCGGTCACACGTGCGCGCTCCTCGGGCACACGTGCACGCTCCTCGGTCACACGTGCGCGCTCCTCGGGCACACGTGCACGCTCCTCGGTCACACGTGCGCGCTCCTCGGGCAAACATGCACGCTCCTCGGTCACACGTGCGCACTCCTCGGGCAAACATGCACGCTCCTCGGTCACACGTGCGCGCTCCTCGGTCACACGTGCGCGCTCCTCGGGCACACGTGCACGCTCCTCGGTCACACGTGCGCGCTCCTCGGGCACACGTGCACGCTCCTCGGGCACACGTGCGCGCTCCTCGGGCACACATGCACGCTCCTCGGTCACACGTGCGCGCTCCTCGGGCACACATGCACGCTCCTCGGTCACACGTGCGTGCTCCTCGGGCAAACATGCACGCTCCTCGGTCACACGTGCGCGCTCCTCGGGCACACATGCACGCTCCTCGGGCACACATGCACGCTCCTCGGGCACACATGCGCGCTCCTCGGGCACACATGCACGCTCCTCGGGCACACATGCGCGCTCCTCGGGCACACGTGCGCACTCCTCGGTCACACATGCACGCTCCTCGGGCACACATGCGCGCTCCTCGGGCACACATGCGCGCTCCTCGGGCACACATGCACGCTCCTCGGGCACACATGCGCGCTCCTCGGGCACACATGCACGCTCCTCGGTCACACATGCGCGCTCCTCGGGCACACGTGCGCACTCCTCGGTCACACATGCACGCTCCTCGGGCACACATGCGCGCTCCTCGGGCACACATGCGCGCTCCTCGGGCACACATGCACGCTCCTCGGTCACACGTGCGCGCTCCTCGGGCACACGTGCACGCTCCTCGGTCACACATGCACGCTCCTCGGTCACACGTGCGCGCTCCTCGGGCACACGTGCGCGCTCCTCGGGCACACATGCACGCTCCTCGGTCACACGTGCGCGCTCCTCGGTCACACATGCACACTCCTCGGTCACACGTGCACGCTCAGGGACGGACTGGGACTGAAAAAGGGCCCTGGACTTTGACCAGCCTGGTCCAAATGAGCGTAAATGCAGCGCTTCCACAAAGGCATAAGTGAACCTCTTACCTCCCGTCTTAACCGAGTGCATTTCCTCCAGTTCGGTTTTACCCAAATCTAAAAGCTTCTCCACTGGAGAGCAACAGCATAACGCCTCATTTGAAAGCTAAGAAAAGTGATTGTACCCTTTTGTTACATTGTTGCAGCATGTTTTTGTTCGTTTTTCATTACTTTTTTGTGGCTTTTTGTTGTGTTTTCGTCAGTTTTTTGTCGTTTTTTCATTGCTTATTTTGTTGCTTTGTTGTCATGTTTTCGTCACGTCTTAGTCACTTTTTTGTCACACACTGAAAAAAGTGGATTCTAAGCAAGTAAAAAAGGTCTCACTTTAAGAAATAAGTTATTATTTTTTTCCTAAAAAGTAATAATGTTTTGCCGAGCAAAGTTTTCTTGAGAGAAAAAATCTTATATTAGGAAATAAAATCTAGCCATTTCTTGTTCAGATACATTTGCTAAAAAAAACATGCTAATTTTTCTTGTAACAAGAAATTAAAACTTTTTGACTCTTCTTCAGCTTTAGACAAAGAAAACAACTCTTAATTTAAGAACTGACTCTCACAGATAGAAAATACATTCCATTCTTTAAAGTGGGCGGCTCGGTGGCACAGCGGTTAGAGCCTCAGCTTCACAGCTCGAAGGTCCCAGGTTCGATTCCCACCAGGATGGGGCCTTAGTGGTGTGGAGTTTCCCCTACCACTAAAAACATGTACAATAGGTGAATCCTCCAGCCAGGTGATTCTGACCCTCAGCCTGGCTCCACATCATGGAGGTCCCCGGGCGTGGGCAATATTTTCCTTAAATATTAGTATTTATTAAGAACATTTTGCTCAAAAATGTGTGTAATTTAAAACATTTTACTTAAATCAAGCAACATTTAAGTAAAATACCTCCACATTTTTCACAAAATAAGAATGTTTTCCTTACATTACTTCATTTTCTGAAGACATTTTGCTTAATTCTAGCTTTTTATTTGCTTAAATTGAGTGTTTCTTTCTTGTTTTATGAAGAAAAATATTCTAGAAATAAGAATTCTTAGCAAGAAAAAAATGCCCCATTGGCAGAATTTTTTCCTTAAAACAAAACAAAATGTCTTATTTTAAGATTTTTTTCCTTGTTTTTAGGAGGGCACTTTTTTGTCACATTTGTGTTGCTTTTCTGCCTCACTCGTTGCTACTTTGATGCTTTGCTTTTAAGCTCTTCGATTTGGGTAAAGCTCGGTTAAGGCGGGGGTTTAAGAGGTTAAGGAGAAAATCTAAACTGGTGGCCCAAGAGCCGGTGGCCCTTCTGTGATCTTCCAGAATGGACATGTGGCCAGTCCGCCCCTGTGCACGCTCCTGTGTCATACGTGCACTCTCCTCAGTAACATGTGCCTTGGCCGCGTGACCACGGACCTTACCACGCACGTAATACAAGCACATTTTCCCAAAAACCTACTTTAAAAAGAAAAGTTGCTTCTTCTAACATCAGTGAAGCGGTGCAGTATTTTTAGCAGGACACGCGAGAGAGAAGAGAAGAGACTTTTATAGCGTCCATGTTGAAGTAGCGGGCGGATGACAGTTATTAATGGCTCACGCTAACACATATGCATATTCAGTGGAGCTCTGCAGATGCTCGGGCTGGGAGCAGTTGTGCGCTATGTGCTATAGGTCAAGCTGCTCAAAAAAATCTTAGACGTCATGTTTATTTCATGGGAAGAGCGTCAAAAAAACCACACTTTTGTTTTGTTTTCTGAAAGTTCACAGTTTAATCCCAGACATGAGTTTGAGGAGAGAATGTACGACTCATTTATACGTCTCGTAATTGTGAAAATGTGGACTTGAGCAGGTGTGACAAGCCACAGAAAATGTAATCATTCTATAAAATCTGCTCTCAATCATTTGATTCATTAGCAAGACAAATTGGGTTTTGGTGAAACTGCCTGAAGCCCCACATAGGTTCAGTGTAGTAATTATTATCATTATATACTCATGGAATAGGAAATGGGCCGATTATGAATGAGCGCGGATCGAGAGACATCTTGCTCGACTCTGACACATTGGGATATTTTCTTTGTTAATGTTTCATACACTAAGTCTGCCACCTGGATGTCACGGGATTACAGGGTTCAGCAACAGTAAGTGCCCAAAGAAAGAGATCAGCTGACGACCTGCAACACCCTGAAAGACCAGGTTATTCAAGAGGGAAAATCAGAGCTAACGGCGCTACAACCAGACTTTGTGTTTGGTCTGGCAGTGTATTTGAAAAGAGGTGCAAACAGAATAAAGATTTTATCAACCAAAGAGTTTCAACACATACGATCTTCTGACATGGAGTTTCTGGTGTTCTCTGCTGATGAGCCATCTCCATGGTTACAGGTACATTCCATCCTGAAAACTTTCCAGAAACCCTCAAACGATTAGTCCTGGAGCATTGGGATGGACATCAGAGGCGCCGTGCTAACCACCCATACAGCCGCTGGGTCACTGAAAGGTCAAGGTTCCACATAGAAAGGTCCATAATGTATCTTTAAACTGTAGATAGCAAAAGGAAGACATTTGCGGGGCGACAGTGGCGCAGTTGATACAGTGGGTTGTCTCGTGATCATCATTGTGTCCTTGGGCAAGACACTGCAGCGTACACTGGAGTGTGAATGGATGAGTCGCTCCGTTCTTGTAAAGCGCTTTAAAGTTGAGACATTCGGGAGACAAAAAAGACGGCTCTTTTTGTTGAGCTGATGCAGCAGTTTAATTCTACGTTCCTGAGAAATCCAAAGCTAAACAGAAGCTAGTTTTGATCAAAGTCACAGATTTTTGAGATATTGCGTGTTTTATGAAAAACTCTCCGTTCCGATTAACTCCTCTTATCTCTCCCCCTGTTACGTTATGTGAAGAGGCAAATGCCTAAATATCTCAGTTTCAAGTCAGTTTTCAACGACAACATTGTTGACATGTTTTTAACACTGCGCGTTATCGATCGCTTTCGCTCATTATCGCGTGTGCATTTAAACAGCCTGGTTCTCAGATTGAAGACTTTATCAGGGTGTTTCTCAGCCATCCTTGGATTGATTTTCACCATTTAAAAACTCAGAAACATGTCAAAGTCTCAACTGTTTCGATCTTGATACACCACGCCCCCTCAGACAAAAAAAAGAAAAGAAACATAAATGAAATGAAAAGTTTTTGATCATCATTTATTTCATTTCTGTTCATCAAAGAGCTACCAACATCACACATAAGGTGTATTAGAGTGTCTAGTTTCGTGATAATAGCAATATTTAAAAACCCTGTAAAAACAAGTTCTCACGTTTTTGGCAATCAATGTGTTAAAACTGAGCAGAAATGATCACATTAGTAACATTTGCTTGTGGAACTTTTTTGCTTGTTTATAAAATGTAATCATAGGTACAGCTTTTATTCTGCCCCTTTTATCCATCCATCCATCCATCCATCCATCCATCCATCCATTTTCTTCCGCTTTATCCGCGGCCGGGTCGCGGGGGCAGCAGTCTCAGCAGAGATGCCCAAACTTCCCGATCCACGCACACCTCCTCCAGCTGTTCTGCCCCTTTTATACTGTTATTAAATGAAATACTCGCAGCCTATGTACTTTTCTACAGTGATGTGTCCATAAGCAGAAGTGGCCATTTTACAACTACAATGTATACTTTCAAAACTAATGGTAAATGGTCTCAACTTATACAGCGCTTTTCCACCTACATTAGGCACTCAAAGCGCTTTACAGCAAGGATCCACTCCCCCATTCATACTCTCATTCATACACCAATGTACGCAGACACTGGGCAATGTGGGTGAAGTGTCTTGCCCAAGGACACAACGACAGTGTGCACTTTCAGGAGGTGGGGTGACCTGATGTGTTCTGATGTGTTCTGAGGGAGCGGCCTGGGCACATGTCGTCATGCAGTACGACATATGTGAGAATATCATAGCTGCGTGGACAAAAGGGCGGCCTGGTTTGGAATAGTGTCTAATAAGTTTGAAACAATTTAAGTTGCTTTGTATTGTTTTGGGGATTGTATTAAGATGTTTTAGCTGGGGGGTCGATCACTGCCTTGGAACATTTTAACCTCAGAACCAGAAATGATCTGAGATTTCCTGTCTGCCACAATACAATAAAAGGAACTGTTTTCACCCAGAGGGGGGCAGGGACTCGGCAAACGCGCCCGGATGTGGCTCCCCGGTATCTTAAGGTATTAAACATAAACTGTCAATGCTGAGGTGCCCAAAAGAATATCCACAGGCCGCGGTTAAGCTAAGCCCGTGTCCATCCGTCTCTTTCTGCCCGACCCAGACAGTAGCCAGTCACCGGATCCACCCGCGTGTCAGTGCCTCCATGCCCCTATAATAAAAACCAAGCTCCATTTCCCTCGGCAAAACGCCTGTGAAACCACCGCGCCTCAACACCTGCCCGACCCGCCCCGTGCCCCCCCCCCCCCCCCCCCCCCCAGCCCGCACCGCCCGCCCGCATCAATAACTACGATAAACATAAAGCTAAATACCAGGCCGCGCGCTGTTAGCTTTTATGTGCCCAAAGAATGATTGGCTTTTTGCTTGACTACTCCGCAGGGACCGGAGCGGAGCTGAAAGAGGGGGGGGTGTGTGTGTGGGGGGGGGGGGGGGGGGACGGACGGGGAGGGCGGGCTCGTCTCCCATGCATACCTAATGGTCAGGGATCACCACGGCTGCTACCTGCGCCCTCGCGGAAGTGTCAGGAACAATATTGCGGGCGGTGTGAGCTTAGGAGGTTTGGCAGGGCCCGGCGCGGGGACTTCCCGTGAGGGGGGGTGTTCAATCAGACCGGTGCGTTCCTCCCGGAGAGAGTGCAGAGAGGGGCGGAAGGGTGGGTTTTAAACACTGGTCACTTTAGAAAGATATAGGAATAAGGGTTCACAGGTTTATTTAATAACGGGGACAGATTTGGCAATAAACATAAAAACAACTTTTACAATTGCCTAATCTGGCAGGAATGCTCTTTCTTTCATTTTGAAATGGGTGGCATTGTCCAATATAAACCTTTTATTAGGGCTGGGTACCGCTAAACGAAACTAGTACAGTATCGGCAAGTTTAGGCACGATTTGTATGAGAAAAAAATGTATTGAGACCAAGTTTTGGCGCAAGTTTGGTCCAGGGACAGCATTAAAGGGACTATACAGAGTTTAAATATGTTCAAACTAAGTATTCCCCCCCCCCCCCCCCTACATGTTCCAGCCATGTCCTAATGTGTAGAATGAGCCCAGACCTGTTCACCACAACTGCCTCTAAAATCCTGCATTGTCACTCAGAAAGTTGTTACTTCGGGTCCGAAGTGACCTGAGGTGGCAGTAGTGAGTATAAAATGACCAACTTGCATTTAGTCACTTTAAAGGATGTGACTTAAATAGTACATTATGTATCATGCATATTAAAAAGAAATACTCTTTTGTGGAATAAATGAACATTATTGTTCTGTTTTCTGGTATGGTATGAGAAATAGGTATGAGAAAAGTATTATCATCAGTATCAGAATTGTAAACAAAGTATCGTTAAAGGATTTTTTATATTTTTTTTATGGCACCCAGCCCTAGACTTCATGGTTGTAACATGTGGAGCTGTATTACACACTGTTTGTGCATCTTTGAGTAAGCTTTGAATCTCCAGAGGCTATTTGACAACAAGCTCCTTATGAGGACTTACATATCCTGGAAATGCTTTCCCCACCTCTCTACCTCTTGCTAAAGAGGCACATTGAGTTGCCTTGTGCACCAAATGTGCAGCATAAATAAAGTTGCCTTTTCATAACAAAGGAAAAGAACTGCACAGCAAAGGGGAGCGATAGGAGGGGCTTATTTGGACATCGTACGAAGGATCAGGAAGTGAAACTCAACTGTATATTTTGTTTCAGCTGTTTTAGATCTACTGTATATATCATTTTCTACATTTTCTAACCAACAAAGTGGCAGATGGTGATAAAAGTGTTTGAGATTATAACCAAATATCCTCAAAAATTCTAATCCTATATATATTATATTTTTTTTGCGTAGAGACTCCCCTGCAGCAGAGCGGCCACAGCCAAACGAGTGCCTTTCCCGTTAAATGTCCTTATTTTTTTGGTGACCAATGACCATATTATTATTTTTTTCTTTTTGATGGCCTCGTGGAAGGCCCAGGACACGGTGTTGGGACGATGTCTCCGAGCTGGCCTGGTGTCGCCTCGGGGTCCCCCCAGAACAGCTGGAGGAAGTGTGTGGGGATCGGGAAGTTTGGGCATCTCTGCTGAGACTGCTGCCCCCGCGACCCGGCCCCGGATAAAGCGGAAGAAAATGGATGGATGGATACTTCCCAACACCAAACTGTGTGACATTGAGCGCCTGGACTGAAGCATCTAAAGGTGACGAGCTGCTGGTTAATGACAGAGAGTTGTGGCCAAAGGAGATTTTCTTTCTTGTATATCTTCATTGAAATCGGGAGTCATTTCAGAGATCACTTTTTAAATGTAATCCATTAAAAAAGAAAGTTTCACAGTAAACTTTTAGCCTCCGCCCACCAAAAAAAAAAAAAACTTGTAAAGGGTCTATAAAGTGTTTGCCGCTTGAGAAGGTACAAACACCGGACCCAGCAGCGCCATGTAGTCACTACCTTCATCATCTCAGGATATTTTGGACAACATTTCATCATTTCTTAGCGTCTCCAACTCCCTTCTTCAGCATAACCAGCTCTGTTGATTTAACCAAACGCGCTCGGCTTCCCAAGAATTCAGAAACATAGAGCAAACTAGAGTAAACTCGTAAAACTCGATTCTCCCGAGGCCCCATGAACTTCAGGGTGTGACATTCCCAGCTGTTTGTCGGGCCGATCGGGCAGCAGTAGCCGCCGTGTCGGGCCCGGCCGTATTTCAGCGGCTGACGTGCGAGCGGACAGACCCGGAGTTACGGGAGCTGTCGGTTTACCGTACCCCCGGCTGTTTCGAGAGCGCACCCCCTCCCAGAGTCCATCCCATATCTGCTGCTGTGAGGTCGGCCTGCCGAGTGGTGGCGGGACGGATGGAGGCCTGGAGAGAGGTCAGTGGAAAGAAAACGCAATAAATCAGGCAAAGGGAAATCTCTCAAAATCTGTAGAGGCGACTGAAGTGGAGCTGTTGTTGCAAGAGTAATAATAAAACGCTTTTTCAGAAAACAAGCCCTAAAGTTTTGTAAAAGTGGCGAGACAAGGGCTAACCTCAGCTGTGGAGGATTAAGAAATGAATATAATCATCCACATCCACCCTTTTGAAGGTCATATAAAGGTCCATCAATTAACTCTTTTTAAAAGTTGCCTCATCTTTCATTTTTAACTTCAACAAAAATTATAACGTACATAGAATAGAATAGAAAAACGTAATTGTCTACTGATCATCATATTGTACACCTCATCATATTGTACAGTCAAACGGGGAACATTTGGGCGCCGACCTTCTACATGACTTGCGGCCTAGTCAACGTGGCACATCGTCTGTGAAGTAGACTGTTTGTGCCTACATGTAACCGAGGCTATTTAAAGGAATAGGCCACCGTTTTTACATACTGAGATATGTTCTTACCTTAGCTTTGACGAGTTCTTTAGGACCTGTCTGATCTTCCCCCGTGCCTTCAGTCACGTAAACACAGCGCAGACGGCGTTAGCATTTAGCCTCTCCCTCTCTCCACTTTAGCTCCAAAACTGGTCAAGATAGAAGCTACCAAGCTCTTCCACGTTTTCCCTATTTAAATATGGTTACGTGAAGTGTTCCACTACAAAGTATAACTACACAAAATTAAACAATGTGGTTTTTCTAAGCGGATAAAAGGGGGAACTATATTGTAAGGCGTAATAATACCAGGAGTAATTTGGCATCCGCACAGTAAAGTGAAGATTACTGCGCGGATTTCTACTACTCCTGGGGAGAGGCTAAATGCTAACGCCGTCTGCGCTGTGTTTACGTGACTGAAGGCACGGGGGAAGATCAGACAGGTCCTAAAGAACTCGTCAAAGCTAAGGTAAGAACATATCTCAGTATGGAAAAACGGTGGCCTATTCCTTTAACTCTCTTCATGTGGAAGTATCGCCAGACTCTGAATGATCAACGCCCTGAACACTGTATTGACTGTTCAAATGTCTCCAGGCCTGTAATACAGTAATAAACTTCTTCCTTGTAAGACATCCAGACTGTGTCCCGTCTCTCCTTCCACATCTCCTCCGGACTCCTTTAGTATTTCCCTAACATCTACTATGCACAATGATGGCAGAAATGTCCTCTAGCTTGCTCACACATTCAATCTTTCATAAAAGGAACAGAGCAACATTTACTTTCATCGAGTGTAAATTGACTAATTACACTCAACAGACTTTCCACCCCATAAAGGCATAAAAGGAAAGACAATACAGGTCTCGCCCAAGGTAGCGGTGGTTGGCCTGGATATTACACACCAGGGGTCCGATCTTGTGTTTCTAAGACCATAGCTTTACATAACTTTTTGCACTTTCAGATCTTGCAGAGCCAGTCCTGGCATAATAACTGGGCAGGACAGACTCCCGTGGCCAATGGCGATGTGCTGTAGAACCACGTACCAGACTCCGAGGGCAAGGGAGAGGGGTGGTGGTGTGGTGGGGGTGAACACATGCTTTTGTTTGGGTCGCGTTAACGTAATTAGGGCTGAGCGCAGACTGGCACCTACTTTGGCACAGTGGATCAGCACGCACACCACTGAATCCAAAACAGCTTCAACAGTTTATTGAACTTTTGCTAAACTGCGGCCGGTCTACTGTGCCAAAGTCGGTGCGCCGCTTCTAGTTTTTGTTTTCAATTTGACGATTGAACGAATGCTAGAATGAATGATATGGATTCTAAAGGAAGGACACAAGGCAACGTTAAGAGGATATAATAAAGGCAGCCGTAAAGAGCAGGTAAACCACGCTTCCATCGACCTCTTTCTTTAATAAGTGACGCCCTCTCGCCAGTGCCGCAGGTGCTGGGCTGTGTTCAGCGTTGCGTTTCAGTAGCGCTGTCCTTGCACTCGGCAGAAGATCTGGCTCTAGAAGTTCTTGTGTGGTTAATAACATGAGAGGCTCACGGCATACCATCATTTCTGCAAGGAAACAAGAAGTACAGAGACAGTACCAGAGAAAGAACGACCAAAGTGAACTTTTAAACCAAGGATAGCGCCCCAAGCTCTGAAGTGCACTCCTTGCAGAAGTTCCGACTATAGGACTATATTTCGAAAGTATTCATACACCTTGAACTTTTGCACATTTTGTCTTGTTTACAACCCTAAACGTAACGATTTTATTTTGATTTTTTTACTGAACGTTCACACACAAGTGAAGTGAAAGCAAAATTATACCTAAATCCTATTGAAAATCTGTGGAAAGATCTGAAAACTGCTGTTCACAAACGCTCTCCTTCTAATGTGACAGAGCTTGAGTTGTTTTGTAAAGAGGAATGGGCTAAAAAGTCAGTCTCTACATGTGCAAATCTTGTAGAGTCAGACCCCAAAAGACTTGCTGCTGCTATTACAGCAAAAGGGGGTTCCACAAAGTATTCATGCATGCTGTATGAATACTTATGCACTCCCCACTTTTCGGTTTTCTATTTTTTGAAAAATAACAGAATCATGTATCATTTTGCTTTCACTTCACAGTTGTCTGTTACTTGTGTGTGAACGTTCAGTAAAAAAATCAAAATAAAGTCTTTATGTTTAGGGTTGTAAACATGACAAAATGTGCAAAAGTTCAAGGTGCGTGAATACTTTCGAGAGGCACTGTATGTGTGATTTCAGGCCAAAATCTGAAGGCACAGGTTGACAACACCGAGCGCCTCTTATTGTTTTGATATTTGCCTATTATTACTCATAGTACATATACATTTGTGCTTGTGTGTGTTTTTCTATTCATTGTAAATGTGATAAAGAAATGAAGTTCACATTGACGTCGACAGAAACGGCATAAAACAAACATTGTAAAGGAGTTTGTATCTGTGGTCCAGGCAGCTTTACTGAACTTGTTCTGGCCACTACAGAACCCACGTGGCCTCCACTACAAATCACGTCATGCTGCTTTTCCAGCCTTTTCCTAGAGTGCCAGGATGTGAGGGGATGAGTCCAGACATTACGCTTGTTTGAAAACTAGGGCAAACTCACTTGTAAATGAGCCTTATTTTCCTCATTTAGGAAACGTGAAATACAGACATGAAAATAGGCCTGAGTAACTCATACCGCGGAACATTTAAGGGCACTGCTGGTGAGTGAGTAAAAACACAAAAGTAGAAGGAACAAACTCTCTGAAATCCTGGCGACTGAGCTCTGCCCGCAGTGTCTCCCCATAAAGAAGTCAGTTTAGCGGATGACTCCTTCGGCCCGGGTGATCTTTCGGCAGAGGCGTAATCTGGAGCAAAGGTGGCGCTGGGGGCATGCAGGCCGGGACATGTCCAGCCCTCGCAACCTTATCTGAAGGGCCCCATAGGCGACAGACCCCCCCCCACACACACACACACACACACCCCCACCTCGCCTCCCAATGTGCTCAGAAACCTGTTTACAAGCACGGGTCAAGGACTGCAGGAAAGATATGTGCTAACACAATCATAGCAGCTCACCGGGGGGAGGGAAGGGGAGTGACGGACCGGGGCACGGCTTCACACAGGCGTTCTGTTCGGCACCGAAGAGCACCTTAGAAAAATGTAACCACGTTTGTTAAAAATGTACCCGGATTTTTTACTGCATTTGTTTGGTAATGAGATCAAGTCCGGGAAGTGTCCGACGCAAGTTCAAAGCCCACAAACCATGGCTCAATATTACGGTAACGGTGATTCTACAAACAGTATTTAGTCAAACGTCACACTTTTTAAAGCCGTGTATCCCGGGTTTTACTGTTTATTGTTGTTGTGAAAAGGCGCTGCAATCACAACTTGACCTGGGTCGCCTTGACCTGCATACTAAGGAGACGGGTTATCTCTACACAACAGAGTACCTCATTGCAAAGCTCAGAATGCACCGAAATCAGGGTAAGAATATTCCAATTTTGGCGGTGGGTATCCGGTGCTATTCATTATTTTCAGACCTACATTAAATGATCCCTGCACGTAAGCATGTTTGGATGGATAAGTTAAGTCAAACATAAAAGATTCAGTTATAAAAGGTATAAGCGAACTCCGCTCCGCTGCGCCTTGACTCCCCGTCGTGCATTATCACCGTCCAATGCACGGCTCCTCCTTGTTTCATCCTTACTCAAAGAGGGGGTATTATGCTTTTTTAGCACCAGTCTATATCACACTGCAATGATGAGCAAACCTTCTGTTGGTCTGTAAATGCAGTAAATTAGAATAACTGCCTTGTATAAAATGTCTCTCTCAAAATGGCTGTAGTGAATGTCTTGAAATAGGCCTCTGTCTCTTTAAGAACCTCTGACCCTTTCCGACACGCCCCCTCCACACGCTGTCTGTGGTATCAGTGGGGAGGGGGTTCTGCTGAGGAGCAGTGGTTGGTTACTCGGCTGGTGACGAAAGCTTGGAGGCGTCTCCAGGAGGTGGGGGCGTTCCTAGGAGGACTCAGGCAAACCTATCCCTAAAATGGCCGCCATCAGAGTTTTTACAGATTACTCAAAAATACGTGAATGTGCCAAGGCAACACTTCAGGCATGTTTTTAATGAGGGAATGACAGAATAACATGATGGAAAGCTTGAAAAGGTTGATTTTGCAGAATACCCCCCCTTTAAAAGTCAACATTGAGACCTTAAAAATCATCAAAAAGCATTTAATCGGATTCACACTGACACTAAATATGAATATCTAAATATTCCTTAGAGAGAGGACACACAACAATGACATTGTTCACCAATTTTTACTAGAGGTCTAGTTTTTGGGTGTTTAACTATATCAACTTTTGGCTGATATAATGCTGAGTAAGTAAGGGATAATGTAAAGAACGCTGGTCATTATCGGGAAAACAAGTACCGACAAGGCGAACCAGACCCCAACACGAGTAGAAGGCAAGGCTAAGTAACTAGCCTTACTAGCTACAATAAGCAGCCAGCTGACTTGAATGGGATTTTCCAATGTTCTACATTATTTATTTCAGAGGTCCTCTATCAGAAAATAATGACCGGTAGAACGTTGGAAAATCCCATTCAAATCAATGGAGCGTTCCACTTGCTTTATTATACGTCAAGAGCCGTGTAATAAAGGCCGATATCTCTGGAACCGGAAGTGATAGAGTTTTTTTTTGCTTTGGAAAGAGCTCAGTTAGAGCCACAACTTCTGTGGGGGAACTGAGAAACATTAGCATAAAAATCGGTTTGTACACCTCCGCTGTCTGATTGCAGACTTTTGTGTATAGTTCTGGAACCATAAGAGACTTATGATCTTTGTTTTGAAATCTGCTGATTTTTGTCTTCCAAACAAGCTCCTTCTGAAGTAGCCGACCTACTAAACATTTTACAGTTTTTTTAGTACCATACACAGGATTAGAGATGAGAAATTATTTTTATCTAAAAATATCATAAGTGCATATCGGCATCGGCCAATTAAAATCCCCAAAAAGAAATGTAGTATTTAGGCATTAAAACCCTATTGAATTGGACTTGCTGCCATCTGTAGAAACCCTGTGATAGATCCGACAGAGTTTTTTACCATTTGGTTTTAGTCGTGACGTTAGATATATACTGTACATTGTCAAAGCTTTCATTTCATTTCAGTTTTTTTTAATTCCTCAAAGCCTTTCTTCAAACCCTCTTAACCGTAATTGCCCGGTAGCCTCCGCAAAGTAAGCCCTCCGTCATAATTGAGTCCAAGTTTAGCCACACGTGTGAGGCAGCTGCAGGGGCGATAATCTCCGGGACTTCCAAGTCTCGACCACATATTTCAGTTTCTCTTTCTTTTCTTTCTTCAGACACAGGCGTATCGATTACAAACGCCCGAGCCGAGGTGACAGGAGCAGCGCCGGGCTCCGGGAGGCTGACAGGTGCAAAGGGAAAAATGATTATCTGCAGCAGTTACAATGGCTACAGGTCGGCGGGTGTTTGTTTGGAGAATGCTCGGCGACAATGCGCTCCTGGTTTGTCCTCAGAACTCTGGCGGCGCTTTCTCTCGCTCCCCTCTGCCTCTGACTGACATCTCCTGAAGGTCCGAGAAACCCAGACCTGCCCAGACCTGTCCAACCCTTCAGACTTCCACGGTGTCCCTCGCGGGGTTAGCGCGCTAGCATGAGCGCCAGCTGTTAGCCTGTGTCACCTATTTGCAAAGAACTCAGTGAAAGCTTTACGTGACTGTTGGAGTGGTCCACGACTTGCGTCATTGGAATGTTCCATCCAGGTCTCGAACAGGGTTTCCCAAGGGCATTAAAAAGCATTAAAAGCCATTAAATTAATTGCACTGGAATGTATTTGTATTTGGTTTCACATCATTAATGGTAGATGGTACAACGGATTGTCTAATGATTGGAAGGTCGGCGGTTCAAATCCCAGCTCCTGTTGGTGCAATCAATCTATAAATCAATCAATCAATCAATCAAAGTTGAAGATTTCTACAGCACTTCACAACTAAACCTTAACAGACCAAAGTGCTTTACATTAATAGACAAATATTAAATAAGACTCAAAAAAAAAAAGGATGAATCAACACAACTGTACTTGCTTTTTAAAACAGAGCTGACAGCGTCCTTGTCCGTGGTGACCACACCCACCAGATATAGACACGGTGGGCATGGATGGTGAATACGGCAGATGACACGGCCCAGGTCCAGGCTGTCTGGGGCATCTTCCGGATGGCTCTGTCCCAGGTGTTGGACAGTCCCCCTGGTCTGTTGATGGCCGGGCACATGGCTCTCATAAATGGCCTTCATGACCCCTCTCTCAAACACCGCTGCTCCTTGTCCAACAGACATGTGTCTAGGTCCTCAAAGGACTGGCCCGTCTCCTCCATGTGCAGGAACACAGCAGGAGTTGGGTTTGACGATGTTGTCCTCTGGTCCAATTGTGTTGATTCACCCTTTTTTTGGAGTTTTATTAACTACCTGGATGACTGAGAAACTACATTGTTTTGCCAACACTAAATGAAACAGGACAAAGTACAGCACTAGGCGTTATGGAAGGCCTGTCTAAATAAGTGAGTCTTTAGTCGGGACGTGAACAGTGGCATGTTAGTGATGACTCGCAGGTCGACTCAGAGCCGGCTCCACAGTTTGGGCCCTGCTACGGCAAAAGCACGATCCCACTGCCTGGACCCGGACCTGGGCACATCCAAAACCATCTGAGAGGAGGAGCGCAGGGCTCTGCATGGGCGGTGAATGGACAGAAGCTCGGACAGTAGTGAGGACTGCTTGATACCAAAGTAAAGTGTGTTACAGTAGTCGATGCGGGACCAGATAAAAGCATGTGTGGCCTTTTCAAGGTCACTACGGGACAAAAAGGGTTTGACTTAGCTAACAGACGCAGCTGAAAGAAGGTAGATCCGACCACAGCATTGATTTGTTTGTCAAATTTCAGCTGGCTTTCAAACATCACGCCGAGATTTTTGACCGACGGACTGATCGATCATAGGTGCAAAGGCGCTTCACCCGCCTTGCCACCCTGGTGAATGGGTGAGTGCTTCTTGCTGGAAAGCACTTTGAGTGTCTAATGTCGAAAAGCGCTGTATATGTTGAGACCATTTATCATTTACCATCAACATAAAAAACAAGCGTTACAAATGATCACAGTAATTTAAGGCTTTTCTACCTCTAATGAGCGCTCAAAGTGCTTCACAACAAGGAGCCGTCCTCCCACACATTCACACCAAGGGTTGTCAACTTTAACACAGTAGATTAAGCCACTCTTCAAACTTCCTGTGACCATTTTTAAAAACACAGGAAGAGAAAAAGTGTGTAGCTTGAACTGTCAGGGCTTTAAGAAAGTCACCTTAGCGTTGTGGCGGATTTCTCAAAGCACATCTCGCTGGTTTTACCGTTTGTAGGTAAGCCCAACTCCTCAAAAGAACCTCGCCCGATCTGCATGAGCTTCTTCCACGTGATCACAACATACCGTAAATTCTCTAATACTGGCCTGTATTCCATTAGAGGCCGGGTCTTTAACGGTTCAGGTTTGCGGCTGGTGGAGGCAAATTAAAGCCGGTCTCTAAAACATGCCGGGGCTTTTATTAGAAACTATAGCGGTAGAAATATTCCCCATGTTAGGAATTTGTCTCATACTTGTGTAAATGAAAACTCAAGTGCAGGAAGTAACAAACGGGAACCCGGGCCAATGGGGACGCTGCGGAGGAGCTGATCCGAGCGTAACTTTGACACAGATTTAGCCACTTTTCAAACCTCCTGTGACGATATTTGGAAACAGGGGGAGAGTTGTGTGACCCTCCATGGTTTTAATAAAGTCACCATCGCGTCTTCAAAGCACGTCCAGCTGCTCCGTGTGCAGGTCAGTCCCACGCCTCAAAATAACTCCTCCCATCAGCGCGAGCGTCTCGTCTTCTCTCGGGTCAGTCTCATGATCGATCACAAACACAAACGCTCCGTCTAAACTCGCCTTTTACACAAGATAACAACAAATAATCCGGTCCGTGGTAAAAACGAAACAGAAACCTGCAGTGACATTGATGTCAAAGCTCCGCTAACAGCAACGAAGCACTTCCTGTTGTCCCGACAAAATAAAAGGCGTCAATGTTCCAGCCGCTGGGAGAGGGTTTGAAATGTTAATTAATAAATGAACCTAATATTTTAGGTGCAAATGGACACAAATCTCGTTTTTCTTCATTTTCCTGGTCGTCCGTTTTGGTCAAATAGAAATAAAGGCCTGTCTCTAATTGTGGCCTGGTTCCAATAAAGGCCTGGTCCTAGATGCCCTTGAGTAAATAATCATGTTAAACAACAGTCTGTTTTCAGTGGTGATAGAAATGACAATAATAGGCTAAAGAGTGGGTGACAGTGCTCTTTGAAATCCCAACTTGAGTAGAGGGCACTCCTGAGATCATTTCAGCCCTTTAACGCCAGCCAATCGTAATAAATACTTCAAATGTATCGTGATAAATGCCTCAGCCGATACTGCGCCGCGTGTGTGCCCCGTATCCGTGTGAAATGAGTGTGCATCTCTCGGCGGACTCTCCCCGTCTGTCCCTAATGCCCCCGTCGGTCGCTTTAATCTGGTAAAGTGCACCGCGCGGGATCTGTGACATTGACACTGTGAGGCTGACATCACCGCCGAGCCCTCTCCTCTCATCGCCACTGGAGGTTATTGCTAGGGATGTGCTGCATAATCCCTCCCCCCGATCTGTGCTCTGATTCATCTGTTCAACGGCTGGCACGAAACAGGTAGGGGCGAATGATTTTGAGGAGTATGATTGGACGTAAAAGCGATCTGGCAGGTTTACTCCAAAAACAAAGTCATTTTTCATCAACTTGTCATGCTTTACATCAGTGGCTTCTATCACACTCCAGGATCAATTGTTCTTAGGGTTTCTGGCCAGCACAATGCTAACCACCCATACAGCCACTCAGTCATTTAAAGGTCAAATATGCGCTAATATCAAGTTTGCTTGTTTTTTCCTCTAAAAAAAAAAAAGTTCCATAATACACCTTTAAGTGACATTGAAAGAGTTAGAATAGATTGAGTTCATCTGAGGATACAACCTTCTAAAGAGCTTATGGTTTGAAGATGGAGTGGTGGCCAGCGAAGGAACACATCACACCTGTGCTAAAGTCTCTCCATTGGCTTCCTGTTGAGTTTAGAATAACATTTAAAATCCTGCTCCTCACATTTAAATCCATAAAGGGTTTAGCTCCGCTCTATCTCCAAGACGCTATCCTTCCATATCAGCCAACCAGAGCACTCCACTCTCAAAAGCCGAGCCTTTAGCTACCAAGCTCCGGTTTTGTGGAGTAAACTCCCAGCCCACGTTAAAGAAGCAGCCTGTCTAGATCGAACGGAGGAACCTGCATTCTGGAATCTGAGGACTGGACGGTCTGTGATCTTGGCCCGTCTGCTGAGGGATCCTTCGGCCCTGGGTCTCTATAGCCTGTCCGTCCATGGGAGTGGATCTCTCCTTCTGTGGTTCTCCCCAAGGTTTCTCTTTTCTCCTGCCGGGTTTTTGAGTTTTTCCTTGCCGTGCTGGAGAGTCTAAGGACGGGGGACGCCCACGCCGCTCGTCGCTACCTCCTATTGGACATTATATTTGCCTGGATTCACCTGAACTTTTAATTGTCATATTTATTGCTCTGTTTTATTGCCTTAATGTTTGGTGCAGCTGTGAGGCCACTTCTGTTCTGATATTGGGCTATACAAAACCATTCAACTTGAAACTTGATTCTTTGGTGGTAACTATGACAACTGTCAACATGCTGTTTATCAACTTGGTTTTGGGTCACATCTCTCTAATTACAGGGTCTTTCCATGTGAAACAAAAACTGGAACATACTTCAAAGTCCTCTCTGTCCGCATTAAATGAACTGAGGTCCAATTTTTTCCTCATGAAGGTGTACTTTGAACGTTTGTACTATGTTCCTGTTTGGAGATTTGGTTTAAACTCCCATAGAGAAGACTAATTCCACATTCCAAAGATGCAACTAGGCCATTGTGGTTCTTAAAGGTGCACTATGTAAAAAATAAAAGTTCATAGTAGTGCATTGATTTACTTTTCAGTGACCCAGCGGCTCTATGGGTGATTAGCTTAGCGCCTTTGCTTGCCATCCCCGTGGCTCCTGTGATGCTTCAGGATCTATTTTACTCTAGGTTTCCTTTAGGATTTATGTTTTTTGGAATGGAATGTATTTGCATCCATGGATACAGTTCAGTCAGAAGTGAAAACCTAAAAAAACGATTGATACTGAAGCGTCCGACTGGCCTCCAGGATGGCAAGTAAAGGCGCTATGCCAACCACCGTTTTTATATACAAAGTCGCACAGTGCACCTTTAAGCCCTGTTTGCACTGGATTGGAAGGCACCATTGATTCTAGTCCTGTGCGAATTGACATGTCTGAGTTTTTAAGCAGTGTAATAAAGTATGTAAGGGCAACATTGATTCCAAACGTCTATTTATGTCCACATTTAAGCTATAGTAATAATATCATGCTATCAGAGCATTACTAAAACCAGCATGCTGTTTCTTTTTTATCCAAATAAGAAGTAGACCTATTGCTGGGTTGCAGCTTCTATGTGATGATGTCCCAGTACCCAGTGGGGGGCAGGAGCCAGCTGTTCCCATTATCTGCATTACATTTTCACAAGTCATATCTTAAAAGAAAATGCATGAATTACAAAAATAATCATTAATATCAGTCACTGGGTCCACCATCTCTCATGACTACACATTTCCTCAAAAACAAAATAATTTTACCTCTATATAATATTATATATAGAACGCTGTGATGTCACCTGCAACCCAGCAAACGACGTTACAGAGCCCCGATGTCATGGCAACGTTAGACGGACCAACATGGAGGAAGGTTTGAGTTTAGCCGTCGGAGGCTTTTCAGAGCGAACGGATAAAGTTAAGTCATATTTTATTAATCTCTGTAGAGAAATGAGTTCTCTGCATGTGACCCATCCTCCATGTCGCTGGGCTGGCACTCGGGGACCCGTCTCCACGATGCCAGGCTGGTGGTCAGAAACACCTGGCTGGAGATTTAACCTATTTCACATGTTTTTACCACTGACCTACGCAGACACGGGGAGAGCGTGCAAACTCCACACAGAAAGGCCCCGTCCAGGTGGGATTCGAACCCGGGACCTTTGAGCTGTGAGGCACGAGCGCCAACCACTGCGCCATCGTGGTGCGATAAAATGTACCGGCAGCAGTGGGAGAAAGGAAACCGCTGTTTTATGGTCAGAGCAAAATCCCACAGTCCTACACTACAACAAGTGAATATCAAGCATTGTCTTAAATGACTTGAATTGAGGAAATGTTTCTTGTTTTGAGCGGTTTTCACTCATTTAGACACTTTTCCTGATCGGACCAAGTTTGCTTTGCTTGTTTGAGGACATTTCAGACCAGTTCTAGGGTAAATCTCGCTTGAAATAAGAAAGTAAAATTGCCAATGAGATAAGATCAATTTCCTTACCCCATTGGCAAAGAAAATGACCTGAAATAAGGACGAAATGTATCGAAACGAGTCAGAAACATCTCAGAACAAGTGAAATAATCTAGGACAAACGCCCAAGAACTTCTTAACTAGTCAAAACAACTAAAATTTGGATTATTGTGCTCAAATTGAGATGTTTATACTGACCTAGTTAAACGCTGATGTCGTTCATGGTAAGAAATAGCCTTTCTCACTAAAGCAAAGCTCACATAGACAAACTTGATAGTTAGCTGCTGGATTAATGAGATTGCTTATGCCCATAAACAGTATTTTTTTTGTCATTTTTTTTTGTCACATTTTTGTCATTTTTTGGTCATTTTTTTGTCAATTTTTTGTCCAATTTTTGTCCATTTTTTGTCATTTTTTTGTCATTTTTTGTCACATTTTTTTCAATTTTTGTCAATTTTATTGTCAATTTTTTTTGTCAATTTTTTTTGTCAATTTTTTTTGTCACATTTTTGTCATTTTCTGTCACATTTTTGTCAATTTTTTGGTCATTTTTTTGTCATTTTTTGTCACATTTTTGTCCTTTTTTTCGACAATTTTTTATCACATTTTTGTCACATTTTAGTCATTTTTTTGGGTCATTTTTAATCAATTTCTTGTCATTTTTTGGTCACATTTTTTCACAGCTTTTTTCCAGAAGCTTTTGAATTGGGGTAAAGCCAAACTGGAGAAAATGTGCTCGGTTCAGGTGGGAGTTAAGAGGTCAACCTCGCCTCAACCAAGTGGGTTTCTCTAGTTCGGCTTTACCCAAATCTAAAAGTTTGCAGCCCATAGGCCAGACAAACGCCTCATTTGAAAGCTAAGACAATACAGATTTGTATGTATTTTAAAGGTTTTTACTGTAAATTGCACAAGAAATGAGTGTTAAATTGACAGTTATAAACCGTGAAAAAACAGCTGGAATTATTTTCAACTGTAATTTTAATTACAATTATGTATCACGATACTCAGGGGCCGATCCGATACGTATGACGATACTCATTACTGTCCTGGGGTCATTTCAGTTTTACATCAACATTTTATATACGATTATGAAAACAATGACCAAGTGAAACGGACGTTCTCAACTTGAAAATGAAAGTACGCTTAATTAGTTTGATAGTGAAACATGTCCCAGTTCTCCCACCAGTGTATACCCTGTCGTCCACATTTGCCTATTTAGCAACACATCCAGTCGAAACAGCGCTCAATCCAAGCTGTTTGAACTCGCTCGTTTTTTCCGCTGACCCTCGAACACCACAGCGTCTTCTTCCTCCCCGACAGCTGTAAAACGTTACCCTTCAAACACTTTCTGCTGCTCTCCCTTTCTTTTCTTTTTTTTTTTGTTGAAAGTCTTTGTTGCGAGCTTTGGCCAAAACAGTAAAAAAAAAAAAAAGGAGTCTGCGGTGACGTGATTAGCCTCAGCGATCTTTGCGGCGCGTCCCCGGGAAGAGAAAGAGCGTCCGCGGCTGGTACTTCAGAGTGTCAGGGCCTTTGTAAGCGGGCACTAGTTTATGACGCTGATGTCAAGCCTCCCACTCAATGAGGCTTTTGTCCCGCGCCGGAGCAGGGCAGTGGGAAAAGTGGGCCCTGCTCGGAGTCAGAAGAACCATCCATCTTCCTCCCCCCCCATCCTCCGCTCTCCCCAAAACCCGGCACTATTAAAGATCTCCCGGGTTAACGCGCTGGAAAATTGGCTTGCATTTTTATTAGCGGAGGCCCGAGCGAAATGAAAGGAAAACAAGAGGCCGGGGGCCGCCGAGGGGGGGGGGAGAAAGCGCGCGGGGACCCGGGGACGGTCGCTTCCGGTGACTTCGGACTCTGGGTTTATTGTCTTAATTTTTGTCCGCTGCGTTTGACCCCCCCCGACAGCTTTGAGCCAGCGCCACCGATGGAGCTCAAGTCCCGCCCACTTCGAAAAACAAGATGACTCCGGAAGTAAAGAGGCGACGATCCTCTCACTCTCTGCGACGTTTATTTTCCAGGAAGTCACTCTAACGTCGCGCCCGCCGGTTTCCCACGCTCATTCATCACACAAGTATTGACATGTTCGGTGTCCACGTGTAGCAGGAAAGGCGACCGAGGCGACGCTGTGATCCAAATATTCCTTTCTGGAAGACAGCCGCGGCTAAAGACGGGAGACATTTAACCTCTTAACCTCAAGTGCAATTTCTCCAGTGTGGCTTTACTCCAAACTTAAATGTGGCACCGGCCTAAAGTCTGCTAGAGGCTTTTACGTTTGGATAAAGTCGAACTGGAGTAGAGGCAGGGGTTGAGAGGTTAAAGGGATAGTTCAGGGTGTTTGACATAGGGCCTCATTTCCTAGTTATCGAGAGTGTTGTTTATTTCTGGAGATTTTTTTTTATTTTTTATTCATGTAGTCCTTATATTTGAAGAGTTTAGTGTTGCCAGGCTAGTGCTGGGCTAGTGCATGTCTATGGTAACTAGTAGCCTGCATGAAAACCTCTTCAAAATCATGGGGTCGTCCTCCAAACGTTGCCATGTCTGATTTGTAGAAAGCCCATCCATCCGTCCATTTTCTTCCGCTTTATCCGTATAGAAAGCTCCTTTGTGAATTCCACGTGTAGTAAACAAACTACTGTAGATCCGGTAAGCTAGCAGATCACTCCGCCGCTGCGTAGCTACAACCAGGAAGCTGATGCTGCTCAAATATAAGTTCTTTTAAATGCAATGTTTATATTTCAAAACACATTCAGTCAGCACAGACATTTATATGGTTAGTCTGGTGTTATAAGTGTTTGCCTCAGGTGCTCTGTGCTTGGGTCAGACTGTTTCTAACGCAGGCTACTAGTTACCATAGACATGCACTAGCCTAGCACTAGCCTAGCATCACTAAACTCTTCAAATATAAGGACTGCATGAATTAAAAAAAAAAAAAAAGTCCAGAAATCAACAACATTAACTAGGAAATAAGGCCCCAAAATCCTGAAACATCCCTTTAAAGGCCAGTCTTGAATTTGGAAGGTTTTTTGGAAGTTTTTTTTTTATATATCTAATTGCTAGCCTGATTTATAATGCTTTGAACTCAACACAAACAAAGCGATATTGGAATTAACAAGAAAACCAATAATAAACTTGCAAAACAAAAGGTTTCTGTCATTTGCTTGTATTTTCAGCAGGCCACATAAAATGAAAGGAAAACAAGCAGTGGACGGCGGAAGAGGAGTTCAGCCAAGACGCTGATTTGCTTTTTCTTTACCAGAATGGTTCGGGAAAGTTGAAGCGGATATTATGGTCTATCTTAGGGGTGAGCGCGTGTAAGATCTAGGAAGGGGGAAAGGACTGGAATAGGTTTGGACAAAGAAGTGAATTTTGCTTGTTTTCCCGTTGACCTGTGTGACGGAGGATGTGGAGGAGATGAGACTTTGGCAGTGAGAGCGGTGTTTTGATTCTTCGCTCCATTCATCACGAGCGTTTCGTCACCGCACGCAGGGCTGAGGTCGAGGGGGTCGGCGTGGACTCGCGGTCGGGAAACGGGGCCGCGGAAAAAAGTAAATAAATAAATGTACAAAATTGGCAAAAAATAAACATGTGACTGGACGAGAAACACCAGGAACGGATTTCTTCCTCGTGGTTTGTCAGAATCCTTTCCAAAACTTTAGCGATGGTATTAATAGGAACTGGAAAACCGCACAAACCACCTCCTGCTCATAGGGGCATGACATGGCTTGGAGTGGAAGCAGTTTGAGTGCTGAAATAATCAAAGCGAGACAGGTCAGGCCACCACTAGGGATGCCCCGATCCGATACTCAGTGTAGGTGCTGGGTCTGATCCCCCAAAGACGGCTGAAAGAACCTGCGCTCCTGAATCTGCTATTGCTATTGCTAAGCTAACAGCCACAGCGAGCTCCTATGCTGCTGAAGTCTTTAACAGGCCTTAAAGGAACAGGCCACCGTTTTTCCATACTGAGATATGTTCTTACCTGAGCTTAGACGAGTTGATGCGTACCTGTCTGGTCTTTGTGCGTGCGCTCAGTCATGCAAAACGACCAAAGATTGTTGTTAGGCCTCTCCCAATGTATTCCTATGGCTCCAAACGGGGTGAAACTAGAGGTGACCAAGCTCTTCCAGACGCACGCACAAAGGCCAGACAGGTACGTATCAACTTGTCTAAGCTCAGGTAAGAACATATCTCAGTATGGAAAAACGGTGGCCTGTTCCTTTAAACATATAGCCTTGAATGGCCTTTATACAAAAAGGCTGTATCAGATTGGATCAGAATCGGCCAGCATGAAGTGTCAAAATATTGTGTCAGATCTGGAGCTCATAAAAAAAGTGGATTGGGACATCACGAGCCACCACCATCCCCACCTCGTGATGTCAGTAGGTGCAACCATGTGTTTTGAGCTCATGGCATAGAGCAGAGGCAAAAGTGGGGCCCGCGAGCCAAAACTTAATGCTAACTCTCTCCCATTCATTCTCAATGAGGAATACTGGTGCAGTACACTTTTTGACCACCAGCGTCAAATTAGGGGGCGCTGTTTCACTCCTTTCGTAAAGTTAAGGAAACACTGTTGTGGCGTCTTTGTGTTTATCCATCACAGACCGTTGTAGCACATCAGCTACCTGTAACTTTTATTGCAAAGGTCGTTGACATCAACAAAGGTACGTGTTAGAAATGTATTTAAAAAAGACTTAAAGCTGAACTGACACAATTATCTAATATGGCATTTTCTTTGAGTTAACAAATGAAAGAGGTAAAGTCACAGTAGGTGCTGTAGATACAGGGGTTGCTGCTGTTGATGTTTTACACTATATGCCTACACTTTTGGATTTTCTTTTGCCATAGTTAACATTTGTTATTTGCATAGCTATGTATACAAAAAATAAAAAAAGTAATTGATATTATTTATATATCGCTGTGTTTGGCCCGCGACCCACAGGCACTTTTTCATTTTGGCCCTCGGAGACGAAACGTTTGGGCAGCCCTGACATAGAGGCTGATGATACAGGGTCACTCAAACATTCATCAAACAAGTCATTGTTTCAAAAGCACTTCTAGAATGCGCAGGACCTCATTGAGGAGCTTTTATGGGAAAAGGAGAAGCTTTTTGGCAGCTGGAGAAGATACAAAGATTACTCAAAGATGCGCTTCCAGCCCCATAACACAAACCCAGTTATGTTTTTTGATGAGAGAACAACAATGTAACATGGTAATCATCTTTTCTTTAAAGCAGTACTAGGTAACTCATGCCCCTAGAGGCCATAAGTGCCACTGCAGGAGTCGTTACTTTTTTTTTACTGATTAATTGTCCGTGAGAGTAAATACTACACTGACAGAAAAGGAAGAGAGGGATGTTGTTGGCTGTAAATACTGTTTAAAGTGGCGCTAGCCCACAGTTAGCTTTGCCCGTTAGCCTGTTCGTGATTGCATTAGTGTGTATTGGTGACTCCTACCTGGTGGCAGTCAAGTTCCAAGCATGGTTATCTGGCCAGAGACACCAGGGTGAGATAAACGACCCCCCAATCGTCCCATTAACACTTATATTACCCCCAGAGGGACTATTGAAAGGATTTATCAAGGTAAACAAGTAACTTAGTACCGTTTAAAGTAAAATAACCTAAAATTTCACTTTCCATCTCTGTGGTCTTGCGTCCTGAGGGATATACCTAGCTTACAACTATGACAAAGGTAGGTCTTTGAACAACAGCTGTGGTTAGTCTGTAGAAAGCAAGTGTGGGAAGTGAATTAGCGCCACATACTGGGACCAGTGTGCGACCAAAGTGCTCAATAATAAAATAAGCACTTGTACTCGAGCGATGGATATTCATTTGAAGTGCCGATACGCCTTCCTGAGTGAACCTCTGCACCTCTGATCCTACGGCGCGATACGGACACAGATAAATGTCCCTGTGACTGTGGGTGGCATTTCAGCGTCAATAGCCTCCGCCGGCGACAGACACCATTGTTTTGTTTTTTTTCACTGTATTGAAAACCTATGCGAGCGCTCCATCGAGAGCCGTTATTGACAGGCGCAGGCGGCTCGTGTCACTCGCCGCTTCTCATCGCGGGGGCTGGAGTGCATGGTTCGGATCGATGCCTCCGACCGCCGCTCCTGGACGCCTGGGCTTCTTTTTTTTTTTTCCTTCTTCTTCTTTTTTACGGGTGTGGGAGGCTAATTAGTGTCCCATTCCCAGGCCCGCGGAACATCTGCCGGTCAACGCTGGACACTGTGACGGGGTCTGGGAGGGGGACGCGCACTGACAGGCCGATGGGTCCTCGGAGAGCAGTTTGGTTAATGGTCAGCCCCGGGGCAGGACTGACCAGCTATGCCGGACACTTGTTGGTGACGGAGCAAGAGGCAGAGCTGGGCCACTTGATCACCGCGGGGGTCTCAGGCTGGAGTGAGGGTGCGGGGGCCAGGCGCAGTTAGCTTAGAGCGGTGCCAGTTCAGCAGGTCTTTGGCCTTTGCCCTAAATGTGTTATTGTAGTCAGAGCATTCGCGGTTGTGTCCTTCACCCTCCTCGCCTCCACTGTCTGCGTACATTGGTGTATGAGTGAGAGTGTGAATGGGTGAGGGGGGTTCCCTGCTGTGAAACGCTTTGAGGGCCTAATGTAGGTGGGAAAGCGCTGTATAAGTTGAGACCGTTAACCATTATGACCAAAACATTACATTTTACATTTTAGTCCATGCGTTCACAGTCCATTTTTCGACAGATATAATCATATTTGCATTGTCTAAACCAGTTTTTAATCAACCTTTTAGCGCCGCATCCCCCATTTTAACAGTAAAAGGGATTTGTGACCCCCGCTCGGGTCACACCGTGAGAAATAGAAATAGTAGCCTACATAAATCTTAACCTCTTAAGTCCCGCCTGAACCGAGAGGATCTTTTTCCTCACGTCATCGCATTTTTTTCTCCATCATTTTTTTTGTTGGGTATTCAACTCATTTTTGTATCTTTTGGTCATTTTTTGTCACATTTTTCTAATTTTTTTCGTCAATTTTTGTAATTTTTTTGGTCAAATTTTGGTCTTTTTTTGACAATTTTTTGTCACATTTTTCTAATTTTTTTGTCAATTTTTTGTCAAATTTTTAACACATTTGTCATTTTTTTTGTCACATTTTTTGTCTTTTTTTGTCACATTTTTGTCTTTTTTGTCAAAATTTTTTGTCTTTTTTTTGTAGATTTTTTGTCACATTTTTGTCATTTTTTTGTCACTTTTTTGTCATTTTTTTGTCATTTTTTGTCACATTTTTGTCATTTTTTTGTCACATTTTTGTCATTTTTTGTCATATTTTTGTCTTTTTTTATCCAATTTTTGTCATTTTTTTGTCACATTTTTGTCACATTTTTGTCATTTTTTTGTCAAATTTTATGTCATTTTTGCCACTTTTTCATCAATGTTTTCTCACTTTTTTGTCCCATTTCCATCATTGTTTTCGTCTCAGCTTTTTTCCAGAAGCTTTTGGGTTAAAGCCAAACTGGAGAAAATGTGCTCGGTTCAGGTGGTAAAAAAAAAAAAAAATGGCTAAAATGAAATTCATCAAACTACAAACAAATAATGGCACTCTGGTAAAATAGCACACACATGCTACAATAAAATATCAGATTACATGCTAATGAAAATATGGCTATTTTATCTAAATGATCTGGCGACCCCCCAAATTTGTCTCGCGACCCCCTTGGGTGTCCCGACCCCCAGGTTGAGAACCACTGGTCTACACAGTCTGGTGGATTTTCTTTCACTCATGGTCAGTAATGTTGTGAAGCCATTTGCTATGAAAAAAATGTGTGAACTCATTTCAAATCACCATAACAAAAAATAAAATACCAAAATGACCCAGGTCCTAATACTGTGTATTGCCCCCTTTAGCATCGATGACAACTTGGACTCTTTTGTTAAAGTCGTAGAGAAGGTTCTGTGTATATTCTAAGCCCATTCTTTTTGACAGAAAGCCTCCAGTTCCTGTAAATTCCTGGGCTGTTTTGCATGAACTGCACATTTGAGCTCTCTCCACAGTGATTCAATGATATCGAGGTCAGGAGACTGAGATGGACACTCCAGGACCTTCACTTTATTCTGCTGGAACCAGTGGCATCAGAACCACCTCCATATTTCACTGTAGGTTTGGTGCTCTTTTGTAAGGCATATATTGAGTTGCCTTTTTGTGTGAAATGCATAGTGTAAATAAACACGCCTTACCTTGCACCATACTAACCTATAATTAAATTACTTGGGAAACGTACAGCTTCCCATGTCCGGACCATCGGGTCCCCACATGCCCAACAGCGACACTTACAAGGGACAGCTTTGATCAGGACTAATTCAATACATATTGAAAATGAATAGTAGCGAGTCTTTACCAGCACTCAATAGCACCACTCTCAACCAGGCCCTAAACAAGGAAGTGTGAGGGTCAGAGAACGAGCTCTGAGAAACTAGGGTTTTTATAGTAAACTCTAGCGCCCCCAGCGGACCCCAGAGTTTACATTTTTCATAGTCAGCCTTATCAATGCAAAGAGTAACAATGTTTTTTTTTTCTCCAATGTTGGCGAAAGTAGGACCCGGAAATGTCAACATGTAATATACACTAGAATTGACATGATAAACCGTAAGAAAACAACTTTTATACAGAAAAGAAAACAACTTTGTACAAAACCTTTAGTGTAGGTTAAACTGCTTCCCTGACAATCCATCTGAGTAACTTTAAATCAACGTTAGTCCAAGTTTTCAGTCACTTCAGTGCCTTAAACCTCAATCTTCTTTTCATATTGTGGACCCATTGGACCTTTCATTTGTTGGTGTGGCTAGTTACATAGAAAGTAATCAAATCTTACTTATTGGTTATTCCATGATGAGCCAAGTCCCCAAAGCCCTGGTTGGAGAACACTGGTATGCAGAGCTGGGATTAAATTTGAACTGTAATAGTATTAATAATAATACTAATAATAATAATAATTAAAGCCGCGCGCGGCGATAAAGGCCCTCGCCCCTGGCGCACTCCCCGCTCGCTCTCGTCCCTTGCGACCACTCTTCATCACACTAGGTCCTTGCGAGCTCCATGATTGAACTCGCTCATTTTGACGCGAAAATCCCTATTAAGTTGCATTACAGTGCATTATATGCGAAAGTCCCTTTAAGTTGCATTACAGTGCATTATATGCGAAAGTGCCTTTAAGTTGCATTACAGTGCATTATATGCGAAAGTGCCTTTAAGTTGCATTACAGTGCATTATATGCGAAAGTCCTTTTAAGTTGCATTACAGTGCATTATATGCGAAAGTCTCTTTAAATTGCATTACAGTTTATTATATGCGAAAGTCCCTTTAAGTTGCATTACAGTGCATTATATGCGAAAATCCCTTTAAGTTGCATTACAGTTTATTATATGCGAAAGTCCCTTTAAGTTGCATTACAGTGCATTATATGCGAAAGTCACTTTAAGTTGCATTACAGTGCATTATATGCGAAAGTCCCTTTAAGTTGCATTACAGTGCATTATATGCGAAAGTCCCTTTAATTGCATTATAGTGCTATTGTGAAAATCCCTATGTAGTGGCATAATTGTGTTGTAATTGCAAAAATCCCTATTTTGTTGCAGAAACTGTAAGAACTGTTGAAATTGCAGAAACTCTTAACACTGTATAAACTGTTAAAATCACAGACAGACTTCACTGTATCATAATCCTATTAAAATGCCGGCAAGAAAAGAGAAAGCATTAGAAAAGTGTCACAGCCATATTTGAACCAGCAACCTCCTACACCAGAGACAAGCACACTATCACTGAGCTGCAGCTCCATGGTAGTTTCATCCTGATGTGCGCTAGTTTTGTCTAAGTTTTCGAGCAGAAGTTAGTTCCCAGCATCCCATTGGAGGAGAGAGGCAATTTCAGGTCATGCCCCCCCCATACATTTCCTCGATTGTTTTCGACATTTTCCCTAGTGTTGCCTCAATTGTTTTCCTACGATCCCCCCATTTCTAGCTCTTTAGTGACGCATATGAAATTGTTTTTCATGAGAGTGGGACTGTAGGTGCGGTTAAAAAAAAAAAAAAAAAGAGCAAAGGTCAAAATTGACCCAGCAATCTCATGGTTGGAAACCCAATGCACAAGCAATAACGCTACACGGGCACAGCAAATGTTATGAAACGTGCTGTACTCATGTGACAATGTGTGCGGTGGCCCATGTAAAAGGTGAAAGCAATAGAAAAGTGTCAAGGCTGTGTTTGGACTAGCAACCTCCTTCACTTGAAACATGGGCCTGATGACAGTTTGGCTTATTTAAATTCCCAGAATGCAATTTTGTACCAGCAACACACTGGAGGAGAGGTTTTTTCTCCGTTTTTAATGAGTGTGGGACCATAGGCAATGATTCATGTTCTTACCGGAAGGTGCTGAGTCCAAAAGAAAAAGGAAATAAAAAACAGTTTAGGTTGGGAATTAATCCAGCAACCTCCTGTACACTAGCTCAGCACTCTACCAATGGAGCTACTCAGGTTGAGTGAATAAATCAGCAGATGTAAAGTTAATGTCATGAGAGATCCCGTACTTGAGTGCTTGCAAGAAACGGATTTACAGTTTAGAATTCTTCAGGTCATTACCCCCCCCCCCCCCCCCCCCCCCCCCCCAACCCCCCACCCCACACCCCCCGACACTTCCCCAATTTTTTTGGACATTTTCCCCAGTGTTGCCTCAATTGTCTCCCTACTATCCCCACATTTCTTTCTCTTTAGTGACGCATATTTTGACAGCGTTCATCATGAGGGTGGGACCATAAGCGCGGTAAAAAAAAAAAAAAAAAGTTAAGTCAGATTTGATCCGGCAACCTAATGGTTGGGAATCCAACACTAAAGCTACGATGCCACACAGGCACAGGAACTTCTGGGAAACGTCCCGCAATCATGTGTTTTAAGCTGTGACAATGTGTGCTGCGGGCAATGGAAAAGGTGAAGACAATATTAAAGTGTCAAGGTTGTGTTTGGACTTGCTACCTCCTTCACTTGAGACAACCATGCTGTCACTGAGCTGTAATTCCATGCAAACATGGGCCTGATGACTGCTTGGGTTTTCTAAATTCACAGGCTGAAATTTGATCCCAGCAACACACTGGAGGGGTCATTTCCCTGTTTTTAATGAGTGTGGAACCATCAGTGACGAGACAAGTTCTTCCCAGAAGGTGCAGAGTCCAAAAGAAAAAAAAAAATGAAAAAGAGTCAAAGTCAGGATTTGATCCAGCAACCTCCTGTACACTAACCCAGCTCTCTACCAACGGAGCTACTTCGGCTGAGAAAAAAACAGCGGATGTGAAATAGATGTCATGAGAGACTCCGCACTTGTGTGTTTGCAGGAAACGGATTAACAGTTTAGAAAATAATATATTGTATCATTTTGTAATTGGGGTACATTCCTGGCTGCCCAAAGAATCGTTGAGAGGGGGTTTCAGCCCTGCAGCACCCTCGATATTGAAGCTATTATTTGGTAAGACCCATATAGTATGAGGAACACACAGAGAGACGGACAGGAAACAGTCGAATTGAACTTCCTGTGATTGTACAGTTGAGAAAAACGTGAATTTGGAGGCAAAAACGTCCAAATTAAAGTTGATGTCTGTGACAGAGGGGTAGTATAAGTATATACGAGTCCAAAAGTGGAGCGTTTGTGAGGAAAGGGGGAAATTTGGAAAACTGGCGAATTTCAGGAGACAGAGGCCTCTGACAGAGACCAGTATGCTGCCAGGCTAAGACCTCTGGCGATTTTCACGGAGGATGGGCGGGCCACTTACAAGCCACTTAAAAGCCAATTAAAGGCATTTTTGGCGATAGCGGCTGCGTGTGCACACCATTAGGTCCAGGTGGGGAATGTGCACGCGCGCCGGATTGGGTCCTTTCCAATCCGGCCGAGTCTGTGAAAGATATGAGGCTTTGAAATTTGCTGAAAATGGCCTCTCAGTTGCGGCCTTGTCATGACCACGCCCAATAATGGAACAAAATTTGACTTGATGATTTTGAAAGCCACATGGGTTGGGGACATGTTGGCCAAAATTGGAGGCTTTCCATAGAAAACTCGAGGATCAGGGACCAGAAGTTCAAGAGGTACGATTTTGAAGGTTTGAGGTTCGGGCCAAGATGGCCGACTTCCTGTAGCATTTAGGGCGGGGTCATAATATCATTTTTGACATGTCCTGACGTGGTCTATGTCCCTGGCTAATGTCACTTTTGTACGATGATTTTTTTTGCGACCGGGCTCTCATTGACTCAATGTAAACTGCGTGCTTGAGGGGGCGCCACTGAGCCATCTTTTATTATTTTCTCTCGCGAACCCCACCCAAAATTAGACCTTGCGGAGCACTACGTTTTGACCCCTGTTACTTGCATATCGGTTCACGTTTGCTACGTGAATTCTTGCGTTTTCGTCCCCCGTTAACGGTTTTAATTAGTCCCTCGCGGGACACTGCGTGTCCGTTGCTCGGGCCTAATAATAATAGATTTGCTGAAAATGGAGCGCTTGCCTCTCCTCAGACAGAGTGACATAGATTAGTCTTCAATAGTGTAAAGATTTCCGGTGACAGAGCGAGCGCTCGGAGCATGTTCGGTCTTAACCTCACTGATCTCTCTCTCTCTCTCTAATGAAGCCCCTCAGGGTCAAAAAGCTCCGGCTCCTCACACACGAGGGGCTACAGTAACACAAGCAGGAAGTATGCCCAAACATGACCTCTGACCCCCGGCTGTCAGCTCACTCGACCACAAAGTCTTACCGCAGATACGTGCGACGCGAAACACAATAAGTTCACTGGGCTCGAACAATGAAGGATCTGGGGTTATGCAAACTTCACAACAACAGACATGTTTTCAGCCCAGATCGAAAAGCCCCAACTGTTGGAGTAGATAGACCAAATAAAAAGATTCAAAGATTACTCAAACATGCATGAGTGGCTCGAGATGATTTCAAGACATTTTTATTTTCATTTAAGTCTTTGAATTTGATGTATTTTTGGTTGAAAGCAGCAACTTTTGATGAAATTAAAAGCTCTATACCTGCTTTTTAAAAATGATATTAATAATATGACATACGTATTATACATATATTATTATACGTAACATAGTTTTATTATATTATGTTTGCAGGCTAGCTTGTTTGCACTTTTTTTTACGGTGACCTGAAAAGTGCTTGAAAAAGGAATTTGGGAGTCAGGCATGTGTTGGCAAAGGTGGGACAAAACTAACAGTTGAATTGACTTGCTCCTTCTTTCATCGAGGGAGTGAGTATGGAAATATCAGGTAAAGGGCCTTTAAGCCAAATATCAAAACATAGAGTCCAAACAAACATCGCTAAACCCCATTGGAGATGTTTTTCATCTGAAATTATTATAAATGCTAGTTACATTTTTAAATGGTGGGGTCCCGAGTGCTTGGTCGGATGATTTTGGGGGTCGCAGCCCCGAAAAGTTTGGGAACCCCTGCTTTATCGAATGGAAGATCCCACAAGGGTACTGCACAAAATTGTCAAAAAAGAAAAAAGTGTCATGTTTTATGGCTTAAAATGACATAGAAAAGCAAATAACAATGACTGCATGGGTAAAATACTAATGTGAAGTATTTTCACAAATGACTTCATTGTCTTTCGAACCACAGGGTTTGTACAGGCAGCGGTGAGTCAAATTCAATGCTTTTTAATGTAGTAGCAAACATTCCATAAGATGACTGACAATGATAATGAAGGGAAATTTTGCAAATTCAAAATCAAAAGGGAAATAACACAACTAATTTAGTCAAAACTGCCACAAAATGTGTTTCAGAGCATCATGTCTGCATTCCTGATGAACTTAAGCAGCAAAATGAATGGAGCAATGTCAGTATTTTCCGATACATTTAGATTTAATGCCAGTTTGAATCCAGGACAATGCTTTTTAACGACATTTAAAACCTGAATTTGTTAAAATGAACTGAATGACTTTTAATGCTGTTTAGTGCCCTGTGGAAACCCTGTGTATGAAGTCGAGTGAAGAGACAACTTCATAGACTTATTCTCTTTTCATCTTCTCTCCATATGGACCTTAACTGTGTCTGTTCTAAATAAAGAATGGATGATAATGTTTTATTGTGAAGTCTTTTTAACTTCTCCAAGTGTCCATTTCCCCTCAGCCCGTCTCTCGCTCATTGACTCCGTCCGTGTCCGCTTCCCAGCCGAGCCTGCGGTCAACTTAACAGTGATTGTGCCGCCGCTGAAATGTGTCCCCGCGGGGTCGCGCGGGTCAAAAGGCCGCTCTCCGGGGTCAGCGCCTGTCTTTATGTCTCTCCCACCAAAGGCTGCGTGATGAATAGAGAGCCCCCAGGAAACACAGGGCTTTCAGCGGAGACAAGCCACTCGGCTCGATACATCAGCACCTCCGCGTCGCGCCCGCCCCTCCACGCTGCCCAGAAAACACACACTTTCCAAAAACGCAGAGAATGGGGCCAGAGATCCGCCGCGCACGGATCAACTCCGGCGAGCAGTGAAGATATTAGAGCGGTGGGCTGTCGGCGCACACAACAGGGAAGTAGGGGGGTCCTAAATAGAGATGGTTTGGCGCTTTAGAAGTGAAAGGAATCAATGGGGAAGGGATTATGGCTCTTTTAAGGGCAAATAGCTGTGCAGAAGAGCGGCTATGCTTATATACTCTCCAAAGCCAGGCTGATAACTCATTTACCTGTGAACCAACGGAGGATTCTGAAGACAATTATGACAGAATCAGAGCTAGTTAGCATTGAAACAATGCAATAAAGATAAGACACTACATGGACTACCGTAAATTCTCTAATACTGGCCTGTATTCCATTAGAGGCCGGGTCTCTGACAGAGGCCGGGTCTCTGACAGAGGCCGGGTTCGCGGCTGGCGGAGGCAAATTAAAGCCCGTCTCTAAAACAGGCCGGGGTTTTTATTAGAAACTATAGCGGTAGAAATATTCCCCATGTTAGGAATTTGTCTCATACTGGTGTAAATGAAAACTCACGTGCAGGAAGTAACAAACGGAACCCAGGCCGAGGGCGACGCTGCGGAGGAGCTGATCCCAGCGTAACTTTGACACAGATTTAGCCACTTTTCAAACCTCCTGTGATGATATTTGAAAACAGGGCAAGCAACAAATGTTGTGTGACCCTCCAGGGTTTTAATAACGTCACCATCGCGTCTTCAAAGCACGTTCAGCTGCTCCGTGTGCAGGTTAGTCCCACGCCTCAAAATAACTGGTATTATTACAAAGAGTAATAATACCAGGAGTAGTTCAAAATCCGTGCAGTAATCTTCACTTTACTGTGCGGATGCCAAATTACTCCTGGTATTATTACGACTTACAATATAGTTCCCCCTTTAATCCGCTTAGAAAATCCACATTGTTTAATTTTGTGTATTATACTTTGTAGTGGAACACTTCACGTAACCATATTTAAATAGGGAAAACGTGGAAGAGCTTGGTAGCTTCTATCTTGACCTGTTTTGGAGCTATAGAGGAGAGAGGGAGAGGCTAAATGCTAACGCCATCTGCGCTGTGTTTACAAGATTGAAGGCACGGGGGAAGATCAGACAGGTCCTAAAGAACTCGTCAAAGCTAAGGTAAGAACATATCTCAGTATGTAAAAACGGTGGCCTATTCCTTTAAGTAATGTAAAAATGTGAGAAACACTGTCAATTACTTATAACTTTCCAAACAGAACACCAAATGTGGTCTTATCTTATGCACAGCACTGGCGATTGTAGAAAATGGCGATAAAATTGTCAGATTCGGCCCTTGGTCTTTTTACATTGAAGAAAATCGACCCTCCTCCAAGCAAACTTGCTGACCCCTGCTCTAGAGTCTATAACTTCACATCAAAGAAAATTTATCACACACAAGTCAGCTGTCTATAGTTCCAAACGTCTCATGCAAAACATGACCTAGAAACTAGTCCATGGAATTTACTTCAAGTCGTCTGGACTAACGGCCCCTTTGAAAGTCTTTCGAAGTGAGTCATCACCTTGTTGCACTGGCTCTTGGTGCCTCAAACAACACTGTACTTGACAAAAAAAAAAAAGAAGAGGCCACCTGGTTTGGCCCAACTGATCTGGCGTTGCTGCAGTTGGTCAGGTCTAGGTTCAGGAACACCACGTGCCCCCAAAGAATGAGCTCATCTGACGACCTGAACATCCTGAATGACCAGGTTATTCCATCAATGGATTTCTTCTTCCTTGACTTGACTTCCGAGGTTTCATCTGGCTCACATTATGAAAGAGCGGTTCGTTCTCACACATGGATCCGCCGCCACCGCAGAGTCCAGATATTGTCCCGATTGGGAATTTTTGAGATGTTCTGGAGAAGGCGAGAGCTTTGTATTGAACGCAACTCTTGATCTTGTGACATCGCGGAACCTCGTAGAAAGAATACCACAGCGAATGCATGATGTCATCGAAACCAAATACTTGAGCGCGTGACCTTTCGCTCAGTGTGTACTTTCTTTACCTTTTCCACCAGGCTGGTGCCGGTGCTGATTCTGGGCCAGTTCCAGTTTCAGAACCGATTCTTTCGTTTTCCACTGAAAAAAACGCTGGCTTTTGGTTCCAAAATCTGGTGCCGGTTGGGAACCAATTAAAAGCTGGACCAAGAAACGAGCACCAGTGATGTCAGCTGCTGGGGCCGTGGCTCTCTCCTCCAACAAACAATCGATATTAGTTTATTATAACTTCCTGGAGAAGCCAAAACAGTCTCTGTGGAGGAAACTGTTGTTTTGCTTTATGCTCTTCAGCTAAAACAAGAGTTAGAAAGAAGAAATCAAAATGTCAACGGCTGCTGTGACTGGAACATAAACTTATTTTTCTGTATTTTATAACCAGAAGTGGCTGTAGTAAGATGTTGCTATCCATTTTTGATGTTGACTTCCCAAAGCGTTGCTATGACAATAGGCACAGCTCTCATTTTGGTGGGAAACCAAGTCAGTCTGGAACCAACCCGGCACCAGAACCAGCCCAGAACCAACACCTTGGTGGAAAAGCCCAATCAGGGATCGAGGTCCTAGGAAGGCGTCCCGTAGGCCTTTGAGATCTTTTGGTTGGGGTCTTCCGGTAGTTCCCAGAGTACGAACTGAATATGGCAAAGCGGCATTTACCTTCGAAGCTTCCGCACAGTCGAACCCTTTGAACTGTCTCGTACCTGGGTAACGGTTTATCCCTCGTTTGTATTTTTTAACCGTATCTGGAGTTTTTACTCGCTGTGTGAAAAGCGCTCCATAAGCAAACGTTGGGTCGTGAAGACAAAGTCCGTAAACGAAACAAACTGCTGGACGTTAAAAAAGAAAAAAAACATCCCTGGGCTTCATTAGCTCCCGGGCGCTCCTCTAAACAGCTGTCTCTTAAAACGCCTGCTCTTCCTGCGCTCATTTTCCCTATCACTGCATCTGACCCCCGTAAAACTCCGCGGCGAAAAACTAATAACCGGGGCGCGCACTCATCTGCCGCCTTTGTTCTATCTCCCTCGCCCCGTAATGTGTAGCAGATTCCAGCGGTGGGAGCAGGGGGGGGGGGGTTCAGCGATGGCGTCTGGATGAAAGGTCGCGGCGTACAGGGGCCCTTCCCGCCGGGGTCAGAGGCCAGAGGTTGAATAACTGGAAGACGTGGTAGCGCCCGTGTCTTTGGGGAGACATACAGAGTGACTTTTACGCGGCTAAATGATATACGGGCTCTGCAGCTTTTTTTTTGTGTGTTTTTTTTTCCTTTTTTTTACTAGGATAAGGTTTTAATGCAGAGGTGGAGGCCTGTCGTTTAGCGCAAGTCCAAGTACGGCCGCTCTTAAAGGACGGATGTGCACATGGAGGCGCGATACGCAGAAAAAAGGAAAGTCGATTTCCAATAAATGAAAGTCGATATCCAATAACTGTCTATCTGTCAGCTCCATACTGGGAGAAAACAGACGGCTTTTTATAGATAGGCCTACAGACGGCATCTCTGGAATTTTATTCAAAAACTACTGTAACAAATGCTGAATTATGAATATAGTTTCTACTAAATAATGATACAAAGACATGGAGAGGAGCAAAGTGGTTCAACAGCCCATAAATACATGAATAACAGAGAATGCTGAATTGATGCTACATGTTAGCATCGGGCTAACGCTAACGGTTAGCTAGCGCTAGCTACAACTGCCATTTTTTCACTTCTACTGAACAATCTGTTGTGACAAAATATCCACATGGGCCCGATTTACACTGGACTTTATTTGTGTGTGGTAAATAAGTTGATATTCCACCAGAAAATGGCTAAAAAGAGTGTTTCCCCCTGGGCGAAGCCACGCCCCCTTCTATGACGAGATGCCGTCTGTATCTATACTGGGAGAAAACAAACGGCTCTTTATGGACATTCGGCAGAAACTGATCAGTCTTTAAAAGTAAAAAAAAAATCATGTGCAAAATTTGGTGTTTTTTTTTAAGCACATTCTGTCAACATAAGACTGACCCCGACTCGAGATTAAAATAAGACTAAAGAGTATTTCATTATAACAACTATGACAAATATCTTCTTAACTTTTGTACATTTAGGTTTGTGTTAGGCTGTGTGAGCAAAAAAAAAAGTGTGAATCTCAGCCAGATGGGAAATGATTTTGTGATTGTTGTGGTTGGACGTTCACACGAAACCAAAGGTCAGGGGTTCAAATCCCAAATGACCAGATTTGCAGTATCGCCTCCGTCAGTCTGCTCCAGGGCAGGGATTCCAATAGAATTTGTAAGTCTATTTTGGGCCCCTAGTGTCGTTTTAGGCAATAGGGCCCCATAGGTGTGCAGGAGCCCAAACAAGTGCGAGGCAACTTTTGTTTTGCGCGTGGACTAATTATTGTCTGGATTGGTTTCCCAAACTCCAGCTCTGCTTTTTTACTGATGAGCTCTGTTGTGGCATCATGAGACTTCGTCTTCTGAGGGGCCAGATTAAGTCCTCAGGCCGACTCGGAACTTAGGCGGGACACGACATGATTTTGAGACATTATTTTTTCAACTTCCCCAACTTAGTGCAGCGGTTTGCGCTCTCGCTTCACAGCTACAAGGTCCAGGGTTCGATTCCCACCTGTACGGGGCCTTTCTGTGTGAAGGTTGCATGTTCTTGTTTTGGTGGTGGTCAGAGGGACCGTTCTCCCCCAGGGGAAACTGAAGCTGCAAAGGTACCACTGAGTATGGAGTGAATGTAAACATTGTCTCATGTATAGCGTTTTGTGGCTATGTCTGTGAAAGGTGCTAAATAAATAAAGTAGTTCTTCTTCTTCTTCCACTTCTTCTTCTTCTTCTTCTTGTCTGACATTAAAATTGATGTATTTTTGATTTAAAACAGCAGATTTGAGTGAAATTAGGCCAATAATCAAAATACAGAATCCAAACCAACATCATTAAACCAGATTTTAAATGTTTTGCACCTTCAATTATTATAAACGCTAGTTACCTTGTACAGAAGGGGGTCCCCGAGTTGGTTGAGTTATTTTGGGGGTCACGGCCTGAAAGGTTTGGGGACTCCTGCCTTAGGCTATCGTCCAACACAGCACACTTTCTACTTCAGTGAGTTTACTTGAACTGCAGTCTGTTCTGTAATTTCAAAGAACATTTAGAGGCTGGTAAAAGGTTTCAGACTGGGTTAGCTAAGATGCCTCTACTGTTAGCGTGTTTTTGCTAATTAGCCTCGCTGTGTTTTTAGACTCCAAACTCCTCACTTCAATTGTTGACAAATAAAACATGAAACCCCACTGCCAACATACTCCAAAGTACTTAACGTTAGAATAATTCATAAAAGTATTTAGGACACGCTATTATTAGGCCAAGTGATTGTCTTTTAATAGCTCTACTTTGTTATGCTAATAATCCCACGTAGCTAATCTTAACCTGACATTAGGTTAGCATTAATTGCGCTAGAGAGAATGTTTTTCCTTCACAAATGAACTTGAGTCGGGGGGTTCAGCTCTCGCAGGTGTGTGGACCAGAGCGTACGTGTTTCGTCCTAAATGAGGCATCGCGAGCCGGGGGAGCGAGGCACGACCGGGGGGGGGGGGGGCTGATTCTAACCAGATGATAGCCCCTCTCTCAGGACACCAGGCAGTTTGCATTAGCCCGCTCATTTACAAGGCTCCCAGTGCATTCCTGCAGATGGACGCGGGGGCCTCGGGGGGTCACTCAGGGGCCGTTAGCCTTTGGCCCCCTCGCAAACATGTGTGCCAAAGAGGCGCACTTTGGAAGATTTATCCCGGCCAGTTATAGCCCGGCCCGGTTCAGGTGTGCGGGTCATTATGGCCAATCAAGTCCAAACATGGATTTAAATGTTGTGTTTTCAAGATAGACATCAAGGTTAGGAGTCTAGAAAAACACATGCAGCAAACGAGCGAGCTTTTCTCCAGCGTTTAAGACTTTTGAGAGCCCCCTCTTGACTTATGGCTTAGCAGAGCGTCCAGGTAATTAGCCTGTGCTGAAACACAAACTCTCAAGGGGTCAATGGGCGTTTCACATGTTAGACAATGGCCCAAAGCACAATCTAAATGACTCTGGAAACAGTGGAGAAGTGACCGTTTTGGCAAATTCTAGAGGGACTTCTGACTTTTAAGAGAATAAAAGCAACAGCTCCAAGGCAAGGACTTTTTTTTTTTTTTAAAGTTTTGAAATAATATAAAAACCAACACATGCTGATCGGGGGGTTCCCAAAATAAGGGTCAGCAAATAGTATAGATTAAGTGAAATTAAGCCCAATATCAAAATGCAGTATTTAAATATACAGTCAGAACCAGATGTTTACATACACTTCACAAAAACACACATTTGCATTTTTTTTTCCCTCAGTGTCTGACATGAAACCAGAATTACTTTTTATAGAAGCAAAAGTTTACATACATTTCATTAATATTTGATAGCATTGCCTTTTAACTGTATATTTTGGGTCAAATGTTTTGGATTTCCTTCCACAAGTTTCTCACAATAGCTGGCATGAGTTTTGAGCCATTCCTCCAAAACGACACAAGTGGTCGTTTGTTTTAATCCCTCAACTACGACCATATAAGACGTCTACTAAAACACCCCCCCAAGCTCCCATAGAGAGGATGTGCATTACATTTAATCCAATTGAGAAACTACTTTATTGTACGTCGTGTATTTGACCAACTGTGATGATGATTCCAAAACTCCAACGCAAAATAAACTCTAAATTGCAAAATAAGCCCCACATGCAATAAGTGAGGACGAAAGGCAGGTCCAGGTCTTCAGCTCTGCCACACTTGTGGAGGAACTTAACGTCCAGCTGTGCCAAAGGATCTCCAAGCGCGCTCTGCGCTATTACCACAGTTCACCGCTCTCATTATTTATTATATTATATGTGTAGGCTATAGGTTATCGCCATTTTACTCACAACAACAGCGACACTAAGCACAACTTACCACTGATGTCTTCGTGAGTCTTTCTTCTCCTCCATATGCGTCACTGCCAGCTCCATATCTCTCCTGTCACTTCCATCTCTGTCCTCAAACGTCCTCGTGTCTCAGACTCCGTGTCTCCCGTACGTCCGGTTGTCCGGTGACCGCGGCCGGGTTCCAGTGCGTCTGATGCGGGGAAACACCTCTCGTCATCCCGACAAAGTCGGGCCTCGGCTCCGCTGCTGTTCTCCACAAAGTCCTGCGTCTCTGTCAGAGTTCCTCTGGAGAACGAGCTCCAAATGTCCTGATCAAACTGATATAGGTTCATTTCTCCACAGTTTCGTCATTTAAGGATAAAAAAACATCACAGCTGTGTTTAGCTCGTGGGTTTTTGAACTAGATTTGACGGACACACGCTCCGTCCAATGAAAACACGTGTATCAGCCAGAGGTCTGCCACGTCATAATGCTTGTCATATCCAGTAGTGTTTGTTAATAATGATCATCATTATATTAAAAATAATCTGAAATAAACAGCTGTGAAGCATTTTTTCTTGCCTTCCCAAATATGTAATCTTAGTGCATGTAAACTTCTGTAAACGAAAATTATTATTATTATCTTAATACAAAATACAAATAAAAGTTGATTGTGGTTTTCTTTTTATAAAGTCTATGTGAATATCTAGTTCCCCGCTGTACAGTAATAAACCAGATTCTCAATGTTTTGCAAATGAAATTATTATAAATGCTAATTATATTTTCCAGAGTTGTTCTGGTGACTTTGGGGGTTCTGGAAAGTTTGGGGACCTCGGCTGTAGACCAGTGTTTCCCAACCAGGGGTATACGGGAACGAACGTGAAACTGAACATTATTATGAAAGGAAGAGCTATATTTTGCAGTAAAATGTATAGTTTTGGAAAAATCTTTGGTTTGCTTTGAACAAACAGTCGTTTTACTTCCAAATAGTGTTTTAAAGCCTTTGCTGTGACTCGACAGATATAATATGTGGATGTATTTTTGCGCTTTAATCTCAGTCTCACTCATGGGGATAAATAATGAATAAAATCTAAATAACAACATCAGTCATTCTCATGTTTCTGTAAGAACTTGGCCAATGTCGTAAACTGAAACCCTGTGCACACGTCTAACACTGATACCATGACTATTACAGAACGTATCCCCGTCTTTATAACGTCCGGCCTGCGCGACAGTGAGCCGTCCAAGGTTACGATCCCGCTCGGCCGATAAAAGTTGACAGTGACTGCTAAAGCGTCCCGTCACAACCCGGACAACTACATACGTTATATTTATAGTCCTTTCTCCGAATATTCCTGTCATCCCGGGACAAGGACAGGCGCTTGCAGCACGGGAGCGGCACCTCGGGGCGAGCTAATGGCTGCTGACACACACGCGCCCGGGCTGCCTTTAAAGTTCACCGTGATGAATGAACGCGCGGGGAAACTGGAGCGCCGGGGGGGGGGGGGGGGGGAGAGCGGTCGGTCGGGGCTACTGTAAAACATGGGCCCTTTCGGAGCCAAATGACAAAGGGACAGATGGAGAGAGAACAGTGTTAGTGTGAGAGAGTGTGAAGTGACTTGATCTGGCATTGGACAGAACCCACGAGCGGCTTCACTGACTGACTGTCCCGGGTCCAGGAAGTCCTGCTAACACGCTTAGTGAAAGGCCTTATACATGTATATTTTGGGTTTCTTTGCGGCAATGAAAGTTTAAGAGGAACTGCAGGCAAGCCATTTCTTTTTAAATTTTTTTTAGATCAAACAGGTCTCTTAGCAACAACTTGGCTAAATTGAACTCGAATTTTGAATAATTTAAGGTGCTAAACATTTGAAATCTGGTTTATTGATGTTAGTCTGGATGCTGTATTTTGATATTTGGCTTAATTTCACTAAAATCTGCTGTTTTCAATTTCAAAATGAATGTGACAATTGTCCCCCATTTCAGTGTCCCGCGGCCCCCACTTTGGATAACACTGATTTCTCCAAATGAGGCGTTAATTCCACTTATACCAGGGTCTGGGTGAATACTGGATTCTGATTGGCTGGTGCATTATTTTGGTATAACCGCACACGTAGTCCGGTAGTTAAATCACTGGGATATCACTCCGCTGTGGCGTCGCCATAGCAACGCATGACACAGCTGAATCAGATAAAGGCGTAATTAGTGACTGACAGGAACGTATGAGATGGATTTTGGGTTAATTTCAACGTTTTTGGCCAAAACAAAACGTTTGCTAAATGTTTGTAGAGGAGAGTGAGCAGCTAGGTTAGCTACTGTTAATAACATATGAGCTTTACATTTCTATTGAAAACGGTTAAGGCTATTCATCATTTTCAGGCGTACATAAAATGATCCTGCATTGAAGCATATTTGTCTGGATTAGTAAAGTCAAACATAAAAGTTTCAGTTGGGGGGGCCCAGGTGTGAGCGACTCCACCGCAGCTGTTTCCATAAACAGTTGAGCTGGTTGAGCTAGCTAGCTTTAGCTTCAGGTTAAACAGCGTAAAAGGTAAATAACTCCTGCCCACGAGTGCCGCATATCGGTGTTTACTTCCAGGGAAAAGTGTTTCCGGGTTAGTCCTGTTGTGTTGTGATTCTGTGCTGATGTTGTGTCGTTGAGCCTGACTGAGATCCTCGTAATAGCTGCGGAGAATGACTCGCTCTGAGACCAGCCTTCAGTGACCGGCTAATAACCCACACAAAATAGTCCCGTAGTCTGGCAGATTTAGTGAGTTTAGTCAATGAAAAAAACATTTATTATAAATGTTACGTTTGTGGGACCCTGGTATAAGCGGATTAAACAACGAGGAGCCGCATTAGACGTTATAATGCAGGAGTAACTCCGCTGCGCGTCGTGGTGTTCTTGACTCCGCGTCGTGCATTATAACCGTCTAATGCACGGCTCCTCGTTTAATCCTTACTTGTTCAACAATGTCTCCACTCTTGTAGCTCCTACAGACTCTTAACTCTTAGCTTTTAAAAACCCGCCACAAAAAGTTGAAATTTTTACTCATAAATTGCAGATTCAAAAACAGAAGATACGAAATCCCCCCATCTTTGTAACTAATTTACCAACAAAATAAAACCATTCATTGTTTACAATTTGTTCCCATATTTACATCAGTAATCTACAGTAAAAGTTTCTCACTGATATCTCTATATCGCTATCTCTCAGGGCCTGGCTTTAAGTTAATAAACACCTTTCACAACTTTCAGGGTCACTGTCACAGCAATGCTAATCAAAACTAGCCTTTACACTCACACTTGGAGACAAAGTAACTTTATAATTACACAGGCTGTCTTTCACCAATCACTGAAAATCACTTAAAAACCAAAAACGCCAAAAGAGCAATGAAAACGTTACAAAAACATAACAAAAATGATGAAAAAGCAAAGAAAACGTGACAAAAACATAAAAAAAAATGAAAAAGCAAAGAAAACGTGACAAAAACATAAACAAATAATGAAAAAGCAAAGAAAACGTGACAAAAACATAACAATAATGATGAAAAAGCAAAGAAAACGTGACAAAAACATAAAAAAAATGAAAAAGCAAAGAAAACGTGACAAAAACATAAACAAATAATGAAAAAGCAAAGAAAACGTGACAAAAACATTACAAAAATGATGAAAAAGCAAAAAAAGGTGACAAAAACATAAAAAAAAAGACGAAAAAGCAAAGAAAACGTGACAAAAACATAACAAAAATGACGAAAAAGCAAAGAAAACGTGACAAAAAAACAATGAAAACCTGATTAAAAAAAACGCAACAAAATGACTAAAACATGATAACACAAACAAGGAAGAAGCTTAGATGTGTTTTGCAGGTCTTAGCTTTCAAATGAGGGTTAAACTCCAGTCGAGAAGCTTTTAGATTTGGGTAGAACTGGAGAAAATGTGCTCGGTTAAGGCACTAAATAAGTTGTATTTCTCCAATCTTTTGTAATGTATTCCTTGACAAATAAGTACAAAAACATTGACACGCCTTCACAATACAACTCAAGTCCAGGTGAATATTGACTAAAGTCCACATTTCTCCTGGTATTGCCTTGCAGTGTGTGTGTGTGTGTGTGTGTGTGTGTGTGTGTGTTTTTTACGTGGTGTGTTGTGGTGTTAGTGCACACGGGGCGGGTGCAGCCGGCCCCTGGTGCTGCTAATGATGCAGTTAAGAGCCCCCATGCTGCCTTTTTACCCTCTCCACTAACCCCCAACCCCCTCACTTTCTCATGACTCTCTCTCTCCCCTGACTCACTCACAGTCTCTCTTTTAAAGACGACGTTTAGGGCCGGATTCACACACGTGCAAAATGGGTATAAATAGTGCAGGTGCAAACAGGCCACGGTGGAAACTCATTTGTGTATCGGATTTATAACGGCACAAAGTAAATGGCTTGTCTTAAGATGCATATTACAGGACACCCATGCGAGATTCAAAGTATTTGTGTGATGCATTTGTGAAGGTACTCCCTAATAATACCCGACACCGTCAACATCACTATCTTACACTTTGTTAGGTAGAAAATGCAATATTGATCTATAAACAGGTCAAACAAACCCACACACTCCATAAAACCCTCCTCGCCTCTTGAAGCTATGGCGAGTGTTTTTACCCCGTGATGAAAGGACTAAGGTTTGCATAGGGATAAAGAGGTGACGAAAGTGTTCCCTGGATTTGTAGGACCTCAGGGTTAGGAGTTTTTTTGGGAGCTGCCGAAGCGAATAAGGACGATCCACTGGGGAAGATTCAGCGATTACTCAAAGCTGTGAGAGTGCGTCGAAACACAGCTCACACATTTCATACACAAGGCACAATTAGAAGTTTCATTCAATTACTAGAAAGCAGATCGAGTCAATCCATAAAACTTCAACATAAGCATTCATTATTTAGAGTAAAAAGCAGGAGTGCAGATCTAATACTTTCAGTTTTCACATGAACAGGTGAAAAGACCTGTTTTCAGATTTGAACATTGTAAGCGGGGGGGGGGGGGGCTGGCCATATGTCCATTCTGGAAGAGCACAGAGGGGCCACTGGCTCTAGGGCCACCGGTCTGGCCCCTCACTTTATACCTTACCCTTACCCCCGGGCGTAACCGAGCTTTACCCAAATCTAAAAGCTTAAAAGAAAAGCATCCAAAAACATAAATGTAACAAAAAAGTGACAAAAAAGTGACAAAAACACAAACAAAATGTGACGAAAACTTGATGACAAAGCAATGAAAAGAGCGATGAAAAAACATGAAAAAAAAAAAAAAAACAAGTGACAAAAACACGCCAAAAAGCCACAAAAAAGGGATGAAAAAGCAGCAAAAAGCAACAAAAACATGACAAAAATGCAGCGACAACGTGACAAAAAGTTACCATCACTTTTCTAGATTTGAGCTTTCAAATGAGGCATTACAGTGTTGCTCTCCAGTTAAGAAGTCTTTTGATTTGGGTAAAGCCGAACTGGAGAAAATGCTCTCGGTTAAGGCGGGAGTTAACATATGTATTTGTGGAAGTGTCGCATTTGTGCTTATTTGGGCCAGGCTGGCCAGAGTCCAGGGCTGTTTTTCTGTCCCAGTCCAGCCCCTGATTGTAAGAGCTGAGGCCTGTCTCACATCCTCGTGAAGACTGTTCCAGATTTTAGCCTTAGCCTCAGCATGTTTAGGCCTGACTCTGGGAACCACCAGGAGACCAGTGTTAATTTTGACAACATATTTTATTTTAGTTTTAGTCTTAGTCTTTGGACTAAAATGTAATTTAATTTTAGTCAAGATTTAGTCAAAAAAAAAACGTTAACATTTTAGTCGACTAAAATTGCATGTCAATTTAGTCGACTAAAATTAAGACTAATTTAGTCGACTTATATTTATAATATTCATTATAATCATATTTAATCTTGTTCCTCGACTTCATGGAGCTGCTCCACATGAATAAAGCACAAACCTGTTAATTTGGCAGTGAATTTAAATGATCTGAGGCTCTTTCAGACGGTCAATAGAAGTTTAGATGATTTTAGTCTCTCCTTTTCATTTTTCTTTAGTCTTATTTTAGTCGACTAAAATATTTGGACATTTTAGTCATAGTTTTAGTCTCATGAGAAACTTTTAATTTAGTTTTAGTCCAATTTTAGTCGTCAAAAGTATCACTTTGACTAAAATTAAGATTAAATATTTTAGTCGACGAAATGAACACTGCAGGAGACCCTTCCCTGAAGTTCTGTCTATCTAACCTTAACATGCTTTTTTGACCCCAGGCTTCATCCAGAACGAATAACAACACACATCGTCTGCATAATAATAAAACCTCCACTCAGTGACCCTTTAAGATAATTGTATTATTGACACTGTACTGGGACACACACTGTGGGACTCGTGCTTTCTGATGGGATAATCAAACACAACGTTTACATCCAGTAAAATGTGTTTTTGTGAATGAATGAGCACTAAAAACAGTATATGATGTGAACATACCTGATGACACAAATAGGTTTGGTTGGGATCCGTCTTGCGTCGGTGTTTCCAAACAAATGTGAGGTGCTCTGCCTTTAATCCTCACTCACTCTCTCTCCTCTCTCTTGTAGGGCAGGTCAGCTGTGATTAAGAGCCCAGTATGTGTTACCTCGAGCCTCCCGCTGAGAGCTGTCCCCGCGGGCCCCGCGAGGCCCCTTGCACATCATGAAGGGTCTCCGTTTACAGCCGGCTTTAGCTGCTCACCCGGGGGACCACTCTGCACATTCAGGTTACGTTTTACTAACCCGCACCTCGCATTAGGGCTGGTAAGAGCCCCTCAACTAGTGACAAATCCTTTCCCTCTACAGACCTGTGGCCTAGTGGTGATGGTTATGTCCCGAGAAACAAAGTCAGTGTGACTCGGAAAGGCTTTTCTCTGTATTAGTTAGTTTTCCACCAGTAAAGTCACATTTTCATGAAGAAAAGTTGCAAAACAAAAGATTATTTTTTGTTAATGGCACAGGAAGAAGAGACTTTCTATGGAACAGAGGTTCTGAAGTAGGTCAGGAGCCACAATTGCGCCACAGGATGTTTGTCAGTGGGTCCCGGGCCTTTGCCAAAGAATTCCTGTAATAACGGGTTTGCACTTTGCACATTTTCATTCAAAGCAGAAACCTCAAAGTTCCAGACGGAGTGTCAAAGGAGACGTAGGCTGTTTTTCTGGAATTTGTGATAATCTGTTACACACATTCAACGTTATTTAACACTTTAAACATTGACTTAAAGCAACTTAAACAAGTCATTTATATCCAGTCAAAGGAAGCGAAATTGATTCAAACCTTAAAGCTTAAAGTCCCTTTGTCTCCGAGCTGGCCTAGTGTCGACTCGGGACATGAATGGATAGATTTGTGTCTAATTATACCATAAAACAGAGAACGCAGCACTCGAAGCTTTACCCACCATGACATGTTGACAAGTAAGTCAAGTAAGTACTTTATAAGTCATGATACAAGCGTACAACGAAATAGTGATCAGTTATTAGTCCTGAGCCACTGTGACTGAGCCGCTGTGACTGAGCCACTGTGACTGAGCCACTGTGACTGAGCCACTGTGGACCAACCTGACCAGCATGTTGGAGCTCGTACCATCCGGGGAAACCTGGAGCCTCTGATCCTCTGAGGTGCAGCGCCTCCTGGGTTTGTCGCTGTTTCAGAGCGTGGTGTCCTGCACCGTTCAGCTCCTCTACCTCCTCCTTCCTCTTCCTTAGTAATCTTTATGTATATAGCACCTTTCACAGGCAAAGTCCACAAAGTGCTTCACAACACAACTACTACTTACTACTACCTCTTCCTTCTGCGCAGCTCCCTCCATTAGCCACAACAAGGCTTGTGTGTGGCTTAGCTGTGAGTCTCGCCCGGATGCCTCCTCGTTTGTCCCTTCCTTGTGACGCCTCCACTGTGCTGCAGGTGTGGGTGGCTCTTGATGCCTGGTCAGTGTCTCAGAAGAAGATATTTGTAGGTCTCAAATTAGCTCATAAGCTAGCTGTTTGTTTACTTTTAAGGCGAGACACTGCAGGTGAATAGGGGAACAACAATAAATGTAGAGATGTCAATTTGAAACTTTTGCTGAACATCACAGATATAAATATGAGAAAAAAATGTATTGCATTTTTTCTGTCACTTTATGTCTCCACAAAAAAATAAGGCATTTTGAGCATTAAAATGGCCAAAATTGCCTATATTTTGGGCAACGAAATCAAAATAATGAATTGAGCCAGATTAAATTTCATGGTTTTATTTTATTGACATATTAGTAACTAAGATTTTTTCAGAGGGGATTTTGGATATTTTGTTTAGTTTTTCAATAAACTAATCATCAGTGAAAAAATCTGTAAAAACTCAAATTCCGCCTGTTTTTTTGGTTTCAAAGCTGAATAAATCAGGCTAGGAATTAGATATTAAAAAATCCCTCTGAAAAAACCTTCAAAACCTTGTTGTGTCTCAGCCTGTAAAGTTTGGAGTCTGTGGGAGCTTCTATAAGGGCTCAGGCTCTGCCCGAGTGCGGCTTCTCTCATTCAGAGAAAACCAGCCCTGAAGTTTTGTAGCGAGTGCACATGCTCGGCTCGTTCTTCCGCTTTTCCGCACCAGCGTCTCGTAGGAGGAAAAACACCATATTTGGGTGAAAGCGTCATCACGGGGCCCCTTAGCAGGACACGTGGATGTCAAATCTGTCAATATTTATGAATGAAAACCCGCGGGAAAGACGGACTTTCTACGCAGCTTCTAAGCAGCTACTTCCGGGTCGCCCCCACCTCGCAGACAAAACATCATAAAATAAACATCATCATTTTTATATCTGACATGAAAACTAAGATGTAAAGGGAGGAAAATAGATACAAATCTCCACTTCCACCACTGCGTGAAAAATCAATACTTTCACCTGCCGTGTCCCGCCTTAAAAAGCTACTTTCCTCAGGACCATTATGGACTCACTGCAGTAAAAAAAAAAAAAAAAGGAAAACAACGTGGAGCACAGAAACCACAAATGCAGTCTGCAGAAAAACTCAGCTGTACCAAGAGAGAGGGAGGTTGCTGCTTGTTTACACGTCGACATGAGCTTGGCAAAAAGTAATTTCATATTAGGAAAGTCTTCCTGTTCTTCTGTCAGATCCTGTCCCCAAGGATTAAGTGTATAACAAAAACGGTCAAACCAGGGTAATCTAGTCATTTTGGGCTAAATAGCATTTTCTGTTAAAGAGTGAATTGCCACTGCTGCCTGTATGAGCCCGGCGGATGTGTCCTTTATCCAATATTAGGTTAAAAACATAAAATATCAATCAACATCAGGTGAGGTAGAATAAAAAAGTGGGGGGAAAAAGTGCTCCAGCCCATTATACAGTAAGTGCCTCCCCCTGTCCATGTAGAGCCATCAGTGTGTTTGAATGGGGCTTCCCTCCGCCGCCGCTGTCAGCCGCTCCCATTTCGGCGCCGATAATAAATGCTCCTGAAATTGTGGGTGAAATTGCGTCCGGCGGTGATTACAGGGACGCCCCGCTGCGTCTGTGTGCGCCGGAGCGGCCCGCGGGACGAGCGGGGGGCCCGAGCGGCGAGCCCGGCTGTGGAGGTGGCACCAGCACAAAGGCGCCGCCGCGCGCCCCTGCTCCCCCGTTTCAAGAGCTGACTGATGATGACACCGCCGGGAGTGAGGGCAGAGGGGGGGGAGTGAGGGGCGAAATAAAAAAGCTTCATAACTATGGCAAGACCAAAACACTAGAGATTGTAGAGGAACGGTACCGTGAAACTATTTTACTCACGTCAAAATAAAAAATGCAAGAGGTGGAAACACAACTTGAGTATTGATTGCTTTGAGTGTGAAACATATGCTAACATCATGGCAAAATAGTCCAAACTCACCCTTTGCGAAACCTTCTTTCACTCTTTTTAGCTATTTTCTGGTGGATTATTAGCTTACTTTTCACACATCAACAAAGTCAAGTCTTAATCGGGGCCTTGTGGATATTTTCTCACAGCAGATTGTTCAGTAGAAGCGAAAAAACAGCCGTCGTAGCAAGTGTTAGCATTAGCATGATGCTAACATAAAGCATCATGTTAGCTTTCAATGTTATTTATGTATTTATGGGCTGTTGAACCACTTTGCTCCTCCCCATGTCTTTGTATCTTTATTTAGTATAAATCTATATTCATAATTCAGCGTTTGTTAAAGTAGTTTTTGAATAATTAAGAACATTTAGATTTAACTTTTTCAAACATGACCATTCATGGCCGATATATGGTCATGTTTGAAAACAGTTAAGGGGGAAAACAATTTTAAAAAATCAAGACTTTTTCTAATTATTCAAAAACTACTTTAACAAATGCAGAATTATGAATATAGTTTTTTACTAAATAAAGATACAAAGACATGGAGAGAAGCAAAGTGGTTCAACAGCCCATAGATACATAAATAACGGAGAATGCTAACTTGATGCCATCTGTATCTATATATGGTCATGTTTGAAACAGTTAAGGGGGAACATTTTTTGAGAAAAATCTAAACTTACTCCAATTATTCAAATTTTAACAAATGCTGAATTATGAATATGGTTTTCTACTGAATAAAGATTCAAAGACATGGAGAGGTGCAAAGTGCTAACATGCTAACACGATGCATCATGCTAGCATCGCGCCAATGCTAACGCTAGCTAGCACTGGCCATGAGTGCTGTTTTTTTCGCTTCTACTGAACAATCTGCTGTGAATAGACATCCATATGAACTCTTTTTAGACTTGACTTAATTTGTATGTGACAAATAAGTTTATATTTCGCCAGAAAATAGCTAAAAAGAGTGAGGTTGGTTAAGGTGGGGGTCAAGAGGTTAAAAGAAGGTTTCACAAAGGGTGAGTTTGGACTATTTTGCCATGATGTAAGCATAAAACCTTCCAGTCTTGTCCTTTTTGAGTTTTTTTTTTTAAATATCTGATTTTTTTTTTAAATATCTGATTCCTATCTCTCAAAAAGGCACATATTGAAATGTAACAGTTTTTTCACATATCACAGACACCATCTTTAAAATCTTTGTTACTAATATATCAACAAACTAAAACCATACATTTAAACCTTTGGCCATTTTTAAGCATAAAGCGCTTGACTTTTACATGAAAACCTCAAATGTCAGAAAACTCTAGGCCAACTGGATGTGACCTGCAGAGTCTCGCCTTAAAGGACATTTAACTCACAGTTTCCCTCAGTTTGGTCGTTTCTTCGCCCCATCCATCCTTTTTCACCGTTTTATAACACGTCCTTCCCGCTGCGGCCTTGCAGAGGGCGCTCCAGGCCCGTTCCAAACTCTGACCAGCCCATTCGCCCACACTGGAGGGGTGCTCGGGTGCGCCAGTCGATCCCAGGGAAGGGGGGGTAACCTGGGAAATGCGTTTGATGAGGTTAACCGTTTGGCCTGCCGCTGTAATTGGCTTAGACGGTCTCGCGGGCGGATTTGCAGACGTGAACCGCCGCCGCGCTGCGTTGCCGGAGAGCAGAGAGTGTCATCCAGGGCCCAGACACAATAAGCAAATTAGGAGGACAATGCACTGTGCACCGCCACGTAGGCCTGGTTTAAACATCTTTGATCCACAACTGGCTTCTTCCTTTTTATTTAGCGGCTCATGTTTTGAATTTAGCTGGATGCCCTCGAAATAACTGCCATATTAATGAAATGACTGTGGCCAGCGTGGATGCTCAGACAGAACACACAACTTTATGTATGTGACTTCCGTACAGACGCTATTTTCTGGTGGATTATTAGCTTACTTTTCACACATAAACAAAGTCAAGTCTAAATCGGGCCCATATGGATATTTTCTCACAGCAGATTGTTCAGTAGAAGCGAAAAAACAGCCGTCGTAGCTAGTGTTAGCATTAGCATAACGCTAACATAAAGCATCATGTTAGCATTCAACGTCATTTATGTATTTATGGGCTGTTGAACCACTTTGCTCCTCTCCATGTCGTTGTGTCTTTATTTAGTAGAAAACTATATTCATAATTCAGCGTTTGTTACAGTAGTTTTTGAATAATTAAGAACATTTAGATTTTTCTGTTCTTTGTTTTCCCCCTTAACTGTTCCAAGCATGACCATATATGGCCGATTCCACGGCATCTCTGCAATCGCCCGTATATGGTCATGTTTGAAAACAGTTAGGGGGGAAATCAATTTTGAAAAAATCTAAACTTTCTCTAATTATTCAAAAACTACTTTAACAAATGCTGAATTATGAATATAGTTTTCTACTAAATAAAGACACAAAGACACGGGGAGGAGCAAAGTGGTTCAACAGCCCATAAATACAAAAAAAACGGAGAATGCTAACATGACGCTAAATGTCAGCATCGGGCTAATGCTAACGGTTAGCTAGCGCTAGCTACAACTGCCGTTTTTTCACTTCTACTGAACAATCTGCTGTGAGAAAATATCCATATGGGCCCGATTTACACTTGATTTGGTAAGACGAATTCTTACCCACATGTCCCCTACGAAGCTATGATCAGTTTTGCAGCTTACACTGGCCAATCTCTCCAGTTGAGAAACTTTTAGATTTGGGTTTTTTGTTCGGGATGCCCTTCCTCAGGAGTGGGCAATGTGGATGAACCAACCAATAATATCACTGTTCCCCCCAGTAGTGGTAAAGCCCATACAAAATGGTTACAAAGCTAAAGAAGAATGTTTGTTTAGATTAAGAATGTGGAGTGTAGTCCAAATAAAAGTTGATTTCATTTCATTTCTTTCAAAAATCATTCACTTTGTCAGGGCATTTCCTAAATTGTTGGATGTTGCAGCGTGTCACGGTCTTGCTGGTTCGCCCGGGCCAACCGAAGCGGCTAGCGGTCATGCTAACATCTGCTAGCATCACGTCTCGCCGCACTGCGTCGCCTACATCAACACAGTTTCACAGTTTCCGCCTGGATGAAACGCGGGGGTCAAAGCGCTCCTTCATGCGAGGCCTTTGTGAGCCGAGTCGCGGCCAGAGCTGCTGTGGACAGTGGTCCCGGCGACGGGGAAAGAATCTGAGCCGGGGGTTTGTTTGCGAGGCAGATTAGGACGCAGCGCTGAGAGACAGACGTCCGTGTGAGGCACTTTCATTTGTTCCCCCTCGTGTGGGCTCTCCTCGCCTGCAGCGGGCGCTCCCCGGGCCATGATGAGTTGTTTAAAGTCTAATCACAAACTAACAAGTCCCCGGCTATTTGCTTGCGCCGCAGCACTTGAAAGTTCCCAGATGTTGTGAGGCGGGGAGTCGATTGTTTATACAGCGGCCGATCCCCGAACACGCCGCTCTATCAGCCGCGCGGCCAGTCATCAGTTACAGTTTTCTCCAGTCGGGCAGCCACAAAGCCCCGCAGCAGCGAATTAGCCGGCCTCCCACCTGCTGGAGCCAGCGTGGAGCGGCGCGGGGCTCAGACGCGCAGCTCCGGCCTGCCTCTCATCGATCTGCTGTTGTTGCAGCTGGCTGTGTGATGGTTTATTTAAGCGCTCCACATGCTGGAGGAGCAGGCAGCTGAATACATAAAACAGGCTCTCAGCCTCTCTGCGCGGCTCACAGTAAATGGAATAATAAAAACCAAATGGTTTCAGCCATGTTGTGTAGGCCCATAAACCCAGGAAGTGGCTTCTTACCTTTATGAGGCGGTGCGTGTAGCGTGGTAGCTTTAGTGGGATGAGTGCGGGCCTTACTTTAACGCTATTAAGGGGGATTCCACTCAACAGGCACCCGATGTAATGTGGTATGTAACAACACCGCTTCACTCAACGCGCTGCGGCGTGTGTGAGGCAGTCGAGGAAAAATGTGTCCGCAGGATAAACTACAAAGCCACCGTTCATGAAGTGATAATCAGTGAGTTTGAGCGTTTTACAGATGTAATAGTTTGCATATCATATCAGTTTGCAATTCGACCTGGATAGACTCAAACAGACAAAAGCAGCGATTAGGAAGATTTATAAACATGTACAGTGGGAAAAAAAAGTATTTGGTCAGTTTCACATAGACATTGTATTGGATTTTGGCCAAATACTTTTTTTCCCCACTGTATATTAGTTTTGGCGATCAGACCCGGTAGACATTGATGTATGACAGTCAGTGTGGATGAACAGCTTCGAGTTAAGGATGTCTTCCCCTGGAGCCTGGACACTGGTGGTGGTGTAGGAGACCTGTGAAGATGCAGCAGGTAGAAGCCGTGGATGGAAGAGGCGGAAACGGGGCAGAGGTGGGTCGCACCACAGCTGGGAGGCGAACAAACCCTGATTGCTGGGGCTTAAAAGCGGGACCGAGGGCGATGATTGGCTGCTATGGAGGTGCGGCTCTTACACTGATGGCTGAGGTGGAGGTGTGGCCCTCTCGGAAGCGATCATTGGCTGGAGGTCGGTGATATTGAAATTAGTCTCCCAGGCTTCGAGCTAAACTATGTAGAACACGGTCTGAAGCTTGATCGAAAGATGGAGTCACGTCTGCTGCTGTCATGTTGGATCCGTAAATAACCATTTTATTCTTTTATCTGTAAGCAAACTACAAGCTTCCGTATGTCAAATAGCGCTTCATCGTCTTGCCCTCCCGCCTCGTTCTGTGATTGGTCCCTATGTCCATGTGAAGATTTCAGTCATGGTCCCCAGACTGTACACAGCAGCATGGGTATTCCCAGACTAGAGGGGAGGTGGGATTGATTAATTTCAGATTCCTCTCTCACCCTCCTCACTTTGCAATCGTACAGACCATCTCTTTAAATGTCTTAAGTTCTTACTGGATATCATCAGTCTGTAACGGGTCCCCAGGTTCGAGGACCCCTGCTCTGGACTAATTTTCAGGCCGGAGCATCTTGTTCCCACGTGACTCACGAACGCTTCACTCCCCAACACGCAGCCTCTCTCATTCACAGCGTCAGAGTCGACGTCGTCCTGGGTCCAGTGCCGGTTCGGCCCACGTGCAGCGCAGCCGGAGGGAGGATGGCCCCGCTTCCTGTTACCCCCCTCTCAGGAAATGAGCTGTTTGCTGAGCTCTGCCGGACATTTCAGGCGGCTTAGCGTGCGCTCCAGACTCAGGCACGATTCGGCATGTACCCGTCGTACTCCACCGAGCAGATAGAGGCAGGAATATTCCAAGACAATATGCTGAAGCTAACACCGCACCACAGTTAGCCTAGCCAGCCAGAACACACGCTTTCCCTATTGTTTACATAGACATGTGTCGGGGATCAGGGGTGATTTCTTCGAGTTCCCAATGAGCGTGATTGACAGGCATGTTAACCAATCAAAGAGAAGCTGGTTATGACGCAAACGGCATGCGGCGTATTTTGCAAACAAAAACTTAAAGGGACATTTTAGGATTTTTGACATAGGGCCTCATTTCCTAGTTATCCAGAGTGTTGTTGATTTCTGGAGATATTTTTTTTCTTAAAGAGGGGGTATTCTGCTTTTTTCAATCACATAGCACCAGTCTATATCTCACTACAATGATGCTGAAACCTTCTGTTGGTCTGTAAATGCAGTAAATTAAAACATGGCTGAAGTGTTGCCTTGGCACATTCATGTATTTTTGAGTAATCTGTAAAAACTCTGATGGCAGCCATTTTAGGGATAGGTTTGCCTGAGTCCTCCTAGGAACACCCCCACCTCCTGGAGACGCTTCCGAGCTTTGGTCACCAGCCGAGTAACCAACCACTGCTCCTCAGCAGAACCCCCTCCCCACTGATGCCACAGACAGCGTGTGGAGGGGGCGTGTCGGAAAGGCTCAGAGGTTCTTAAAGAGACAGAGGCCTATTTCAAGACATTCACTACAGCCATTTTGAGAGAGCAATTTTATACAAGGCAGTTATTCTAATTTACTGCATTTACAGACCAACAGAAGGTTTGTCATCATTGTAGTGTGATATAGACTGGTGCTATGTGGCTGAAAAACGCACAATACCCCCTCTTTAAAAGTCAGACTGTGGGCATCCTCCAGTCATAAACCTTTGGGCTCTGGAGATGAAATCAAACCTGAAACGTCAGGAAACTGTATTTATTCGCCAAGTTTACGACTACAATCATGTAAAATATATTTTTTTTTAGGATTTGACGTATACAGCAGTAACACGTAGTAACACTCAAATTCCGAAAGCCGTACAAGTGACGTCCGAATACAATCTACGTTGGTTGCGATCCTTCCGCTCTTGCTTTTTTCCCAACAAGAGAAAACATGATGGACAGAGATTCATGAGATGAAAGTCACGGGCTACGTGTTAAAAACATTACCTTGGATGTAAATTCTTGACTGTGGGAAACATCTGTTCATTAAGGAAGGACTTTTTTTTTTTTTTTATCTCAAAAATCATCAAAAAACAACACCACACAAATAAACAACTAAAAAGTATCAATACCAAAGACATCCTTTTTTGAGCAGCTCGTTCAAAATGTTGGTGCTGTAGAGTTCGGGTTTGTCATGTCATGTCGCTAAGCATCTTGGGATTTGCAGCAATGATAAACCAATGGGGATTTTAAAAGGTAAAACACTGGAGTTATTGTTCACATTAAAACACTTGGACACCACAGTGTGCCTGATGTATTTACCAGACTCTTTTCTCCACTTATTATACTATCTATATGTTAGGACCCACAAACATGGTGGATCATAGCAACAGTGGATTTTCAAAAAACCCTATTTTAAAGGGGGCCTATTATGCAAAATCGACTTTTTCAAGCTTTACATCATGTTATTAAGTCATTCCCTCATTAAAACCATGCCTGAAGTGTTGCCTTGGCACATTCACGTATTTTCGAGTAATCTGTAGAAACTCTGATGGCGGCCATTTTAGGGATAAAACGCCTGATTCCTTCAGGAAACGCCCTCGACCTCCAGGATACGCCTCCGACCTTTCGTCACCAGCCGAGTAACCAACCACTGCTCCTCAGCAGAACCCCCTCCCCGCAGTGTCTAGCCCTAAGATGTAAACAGAGTCATCATGGAGGATTAGCTTCATGTGTTGTGAACCGGAGCCACAGCAGACTTTTACAAAGACACACATCAGTGTTTCTGTTACCGAAACACCCAGGATTAAAACCGGTGACAAGAACACTTATTTCAGTGTCTGGTTCTGCGCTGGGCCTTGATGATGCACAGAGCCTCCGGAGAAAGCTAATGCTAAGCTAAACCTCGAGTCATCACGTGAAAACGAGAAATATGCACAAATAAAGTCAATAAAACCACCACACACATAAAGAACCGTTTAACAATGATCACACACGGAGCCAGGCTTATTGATTTGGAAGTTTATTGCTCACATTTCATCTACAATGGGTCATAGCCGAGTGGTTTTCTCCCGGAGCTAACAAGCTAGCCGCGACAAGCTAACGGGAAAATTCACTGAATACAAGCAGCATATTATGCATTGAAAACGTCACTAAAACAGGCAACTGCTTGAAGCAGCCTTTATGATGATCACACACGGAGCCTGGCTTGTTGATTGTGTAGTTTATTGCTCACATTTCATCTACAGTGAGTCGTAGCCGAGTGGTTTCTCCCGGAGCTAAGGCACTGTATTAGCCGCGACAAGCTAACAACCTTCACCTTCACAACATTCATTGAAAACAGGCAGCATATTATGCACAAATAACGTCAATAAAGCCGGCAACTACTCGAAGCAGCCTTTACGATGATCACACAATGAGCCTGGCTTTACACATTTGTGGTTTATTACAGACTTTTCATCAACAATGAGCTGTAGTCGATTATAACAAGCTAACGGGTAACCTCGAAAAACCATTGTCCACCTGCACAGATAATGTCCGTCTTTGAATCGTATGGGCTCCTGCAGATCCTGGTGTCGTCCATGGGGGTATAGTTAGAGATCCATAGGGCATGGCAGATGCAAAGAGATAGCCTCCAAACAGCAGTTATTTTTCAGGCAAGAGCCCCTTCCAAGCGTCCGGTGTGGAAGGTTTGTTTCCAAATAATATCCTGTGTGGCCATTGTTCACAAAGTGATAAACAGGAGGTCCTTTCCAACAATAAAAATTAAAATGCACCGATCGTAGTTTCAATACTTGAGACAACGAGCGGAGTGTTGTGATGCCACAGACAGCGTGTGGAGGGGGCGTGTCGGAAAGGGTCAGAGGTTCTTAAAGAGACAGGGGCCTATTTCAAGTCATTTGCTAACGCCATTTTGAAAGAGCAATTTTATACAAGGCAGTTATTCTAATTTACTGCATTGACAGACCAACAGAAGGTTTCGTCATCATTGTAGTGTCCTATAGACTGGTGCTATGTGGCTGAAAAAAGCATAATACCCCCTCTTTAAAGCAGTGCTAAGTAACTCTTGCCCCTAGAGGCCATAAGCGCCACTGCAGGTGTCGTAGCATGTTACGTTTTTTTACTCATTAATTGTCCATGAGAGTAAATACTACGCTGGCAGAAAAGACAAAGGGACAGAGGGATATTGTACATCCAATTACACAATGGAAATCTTTTTTTTTTTTCACTCAAACTTGGCTGTAAATACTGTTTAAGTGGTGCTAGCCCGCAGTTAGCTTTACCCGTTAGCATGTTAGCTTCTTCTTCGTGATTCCATTAGTGTGTATTGGTGATTCCGACCCGGTGCAGGGAAGGGACACCAGGGGGAGATGAAAGACCCCCAATCATCCCATTAACACTTGCATTACCCCCAGAGGGACCACGAAAAGGATTTATTAAGGTAAGCAAGTTACTTAGTACCTACTGCTTTAATTTTAATTGACTGTTAGCCGTTAGCTTCAAGAGTGCAGAACCTTTTGGCAGGAATCATCTACCGCTACTAACTCACAGGGAAATAACGGACAGGAAGAGCAGCGCCTCCTGAGGCCCATTCACCTGGGATTAGAATAATCTATGAAAAATTACCCAAGGACGTCAGTTGATTCATGCCCGTGCAAATCCTCAAGAAATTCTACAGTCGAGTCTATACTCATACACAACCCGTTCAATGGCCGTGCCTCCTTAAGCATTGCTCCAATCCAAAAAGTTCGGAAGCTTCTCCAAAAGTCGACCGTCTTCCCGCTGTTGTTCGATACTTTGGTTGTTCTCCCACATATGTTTACCAGCCTCCCCAACTCTTGCCCTTGCGCTTTGACCATGTTCTCCGGAATGAAGGGATCGTTGGCAGATGGCTGGAGCGCCTCAAATAGCAAAGGTAATTAGCCGGGCTGTCAAAATAGAAGCCTACCTCAAGAAAAAAAGGGGGGGGAAAAAAGGGCCAGTCCTCCCGGGTTCTGGGATAGATAGATAGATGATTAGTTTGTCTTTAGGAGTGAGAAGGTGCGGCTAAAATATATGGGGATGGCAGATGCTGAAGGCAGATGTTACAGTTCACTGGGGAGAACAGAACAGAACATATTTCTACGACGCCACTGAGGTGTGAAGCTTTATCGCACAAATATATGTTACAGCGTAGACGGCCTATATTTAGCATTTTTTTGAGAGATTTTAGCCGTGGCAGTTTGCATTTTTAGAACGTACGGCGAGTTGAACTGGGTGAATCGAGGAAACGAATTTAAATGTTGATGAATCCATTTGAATCTGGACAAAATTGCTTATATTCTCTGAGACAAAAACAGAGTAATGACCAGAGCCAGGTTGAAACTGATGGTTAAAAATCAAATTCCGTGTTTTGGGGGTTTCAAAGCTCAATCAAATCAGATATTACTTGGAAATTGATATTAAATTAAATGTTAGATGTTAAGAACAAGAATCCGTAACACAGAAAATCATGAAATTTGGATTACAAAGAAGTGTGCTGGCTTTACACCTACCTACACCTGTTGGGAATGTTCAGGATCAATTTCGAAGCCTCGACAAAATGTAAAACTATGCATATTTAAAATGACAGGTATTAATGTGACTTATAAGTAATAATTATGTATGACAAAAACTCAACCAAAATGTGACAAAAATTCAACAAAAAAGTGACAAAAATGTGACAAAAATTCAACAAAAAAGTGACAAAAACTCAACCAAAATGTCACAAAAATTCAACAAAAAAGTGACAAAAACTCAACCAAAATGTGACAAAAATTCAACAAAAAATGTCACAAAAATTCAACAAAAAATGTGACAAAAATTCAACAAAAAATGTGACAAAAACTCAACCAAAATTTCACAAAAATTCAACAAAAAAATGACAAAAACTCAACCAAAATTTCACAAAAATTCAACAAAAATGTGACAAAAATTCAACAAAAATGTGACAAAAATTCAACAAAAAAGTGACAAAAACTCAACCAAAATTTCACAAAAATTCAACAAAAAAATGACAAAAACTCAACCAAAATTTCACAAAAATTCAACAAAAATGTGACAAAAATTCTACCAAAATGTGACAAAAATTCAACAAAAAATGTGACAAAAACTCAACCAAAATTTCACAAAAATTCAACAAAAAAATGACAAAAACTCAACCAAAATTTCACAAAAATTCAACAAAAAAGTGACAAAAACTCAACAAAAAAGTGACAAAAATTCAACAAAAATGTGACAAAAATGTGACAAAAACTCAACCAAAATGTGACAAAAATTCAACAAAAAATGTGACAAAAACTCAACCAAAATTTCACAAAAATTCAACAAAAAAATGACTAAAACTCAACCAAAATTTCACAAAAATTCAACAAAAATGTGACAAAAATTCAACCAAAATGTGACAAAAATTCAACAAAAAATGTGACAAAAACTCAACCAAAATTTCACAAAAATTCAACAAAAAAATGACAAAAACTCAACCAAAATTTCACAAAAATTCAACAAAAAAGTGACAAAAACTCAACAAAAAAGTGACAAAAATTCAACAAAAATGTGACAAAAATGTGACAAAAACTCAACCAAAATGTGACAAAAATTCGACAAAAAATGTGACAAAAATGTGAAAAAAATTCAACAAAAAGGTGACAAAAATTCAACAAAAATGTGACAAAAATTCAACAAAAAATGTGACAAAAACTCAACCAAAATGTGACAAAAATTCAACAAAAAAGTGACAAAAAAGTGAAAAAAATTCAACAAAAAGGTGACAAAAATTCAACAAAAATGTGACAAAAACTCAACCAAAATGTGACAAAAATTCAACAAAAAAGTGACAAAAACTCAACAAAAAATGTGACAAAAATGTGACAAAAATTCAACAAAAAAGTGACAAAAACTCAACAAAAAATGTGACAAAAATTCAACAAAAATGTGACAAAAAATTCTACAAAAAAGTGACAAAAATTCAACAAAAAAGTGACAAAAATTCAACAAAAAAGTGACAAAAATTCAACAAAAATGTGACAAAAAAAAAACATTAAAAAAAGGTAACACAACACAGCAACAACGCGAGGAAAAAGATCAGTTTCAAATCATGAAATGTGGATTACAAAGAAGTGTGCCGGCTTTACACCTACCATGTCATGTTGGGAATGTTCAGGATCAATTCCGAAGCCTCGACAAAATGTAAAACTATACATATTTAAAATGACAGGTATTAATGTGACTTATAAGTAATAATTATCCTTTTATTTCAGTGTATTTTCAAGCTACTGACAAGAAGTGGCATAGCGGTGACCCAGCCGTTTGACTCACTCATTTCTCATGGACATATGGTGCGTTCGTGTGGACTGGGGAGCTCGTTTTCCCAAGCTGTGACATCATTGTTCCCGGTTGGTTTGTGTTCATGTGGTTTTTATGTGGGAAAGTGGGGATTTTGACGTCATCAAATAAAAACGGTCTTAGATCATTGATTAGCGCCCAGCTGAGCTCATCATCTGAATGTGTTGTTAGCATCTTAAATGCTAGACGTCAGATTGTTTGTTTTGAAAAATATCACGGAAATTCACTATTTCCTCACATATATGTCAGGCTTTTCCCTTTTAATTTAGTTACTACAAGGATCACGGCACCATTGGCCCTCTAGCCTCCTTCTGTCACCCTTTTACAAGGAATCTCGGTGTGAGTGACAAGAATTCTCCAAAAATGTGACAAAAAGTCAACAAAAATGTGACAAAAACTCAACCAAAAAGTGACAAAAATTCAACAAAAATGTAACAAAAACTAAAAAAAAATGTGACAAAAACTCAACCAAAATGTGATAAAAATTCAACAAAAAAGTGACAAAAATTCAACAAAAATGTGACAAAAACTCAACAAAAATGTGACAAAACTCAACCAAAAAGTGACAAAAATTCGAACAAAAAAGTGAAAAAAATTCAACAAAAATGTGATAAAAATTCAACAAAACTGTGACAAAAACTCAACAAAAATGTGACAAAAACTCAACCAAAAAGTGACAAAAATTCAACAAAAATGTAACAAAAACTAAAAAAAAATGTGACAAAAACTCAACCAAAATGTGACAAAAATTCAACAAAAAAGTGACAAAAATTCAACAAAAATGTGACAAAAACTCAACAAAAATGTGACAAAAATTCAACAAAAAAGTGAAAAAAAAATCAACAAAAATGTGATAAAAATTCAACAAAAATGTGACAAAAACTCAACAAAAATGTGACAAAAACTCAACCAAAAAGTGACAAAAACTCAACAAAAAAGTGAAAAAAATTCAACAAAAATGTGACAAAAAAAAACAAAGAAATGAAAAAAATGAAAAAGGTGACACAACACAGCAACAACGCGAGGACAAAGATCAGTCTTGTGGGTCTTAGCTTTCAAATGAGGTGTCACACAGACCTATATAATGGCCAAAGAGGACAGAATGCATTTGGTTCAGGCGGGTGGTAAGAGGCTAAAAGGTTTGTTGTTATTCAATTCAAGTCTACAAACACACTGAATTTGTAGACTTGAATTTAAATTTGAGAAACATATAAATCATGTCGTCAAATCAAGCTTTTTCCTGCACCTTAAAACTCTAAACAAGGTCAAAATTATCTACCTGCCTGTGACTTTGAGAAAGCTATTCATGCTTTTATAACTTTGCGACTTGATTATTGTAATTCTGTGAACACTGGTCTTGATCAGCGTTCAATTCGTCGCGGGGTACAAAACGGAGGTTCCTCGCTCCAAGTATGTGACCAAAGGGGAAAGGGCTTTCTCTGTTGCAGCTCCAAAACTTTGGACCTGCCTCTCCACATCCGAGCTGCACAGACACTTGACCATTTTAAAACGTTGCTTAAGACACATTTCTATGCAAAAGTCCAAGTATAGTTCACTCGTAAAGAATTCTGAAGATACTACTGCGCGGACATCGTGCTCAGGTGTCAGAAAATCGACATGTTTCATTTTGTGTGACTATACTTGGATCGTGTAACTACTCACGTATTTAAATAGGGGAAACGTGGAGGAGCTTGGTCGCTTCTAACTTCACCCCCGTTTGGGTCCATAGGAATATGCCGGGAGAGTGCTAACAACATCTTTGGTCGTTTTGCGTGACTGAGCGCACGCACAAAGGCCAGACTGGTACCCATCAACTCGTCTAAGCTCAGGTAAGAACATATCTCAGAATAGAAAAACGGTGGCCTGTTCCTTTAACACATGTTTAGATAATACATATTGTTGGAAGCTCAAAAAAGTCAGTCCTTCCGCAGATTAATTCTTTTGTTTGTAGAAGACATTAAGACATTATAGTGCTTCTTTGTGATTTACTAATAAACTTGTTTAAACCGGCGGCATGGTGGCGCAGCGGTTAGCGCTCACGCCTCACAGCTAGAAGGTCCCGGGTTCGATTCCCACCTGGACGGGGCCTTTCTGTGTGGAGTTTGCATGTTCTCTGTCTGCGTAGGTTTCCTCCGGGTACTCCAGTTTCCCCTACCACTAAAAACATGTACAATAGATTCCCCTCTGGGGCCAGGACTCCCCTGAAAAAGAGATTCTTAATCTCAGTGGGACTTTCCTGGCTAAATAAAGGTCAATAAATAAATAAATAAATAAATAAAACCTCTGTAGCTTGTCAATGGGTCCTGAAAGAAGTCCAAGTGAAAACGTCTCTGATCAACATAATAGAGAGGAACAGACTGTCTTTCTTCGGACATGTTATCAGAGTTGGAGAAAGTCATCATGGAGGGAAAGAGAGGCAGAGGAAGACCTCAAATGAGATGGCTGGACAATGTGCTGGAGAAACCGGGAATGACTCTGAAGAACTGTCTTGTTACGACAAGGAAGAGGACAAGATGGAGATGCCTCATCGATTTGGTCACCGGGGGTCGGAGTCAACAATGTTTTCCCATTTATGAAACCAACTGCAAAGAAATATACAAATCATATACAAATAAACGTTACATCGACGGAGCCGGTGAGGGAGCGGAGTTTGTTGTGATGGGGAGCGAGGGGAGGAGGGTCTTGGAGAGAGTTTGAGTCGCCCTCTTTCGGTCGTCGCAGCGTTTCATAACAATCAAAAATGTGAGCTAAACAAGACGCGCATGAAATGATACCAAATCCTTGACAAAGCGCAGCATCCTCCCTTTAAACCGTGATTATTTGTCCGGCCCCGCGTTCCCACCGTTCGCTCCGAGTCATTTCATGTTTTCAAGTATCATTTCGCGGCGTGTGGATGCGCTCCATCTGCGCTAATGCTCTCATAACTCACCTTTGCCGACATGCTAAAAGGATATCCTCTGATTTATCCGCGCCAACTGAACCCTGAACCAGACTTAGCTCCGCTTTTAATTCTGCAGCGGGTAAATAAACACGTCCCGTCCGCTCAGCCACTCTTAATGGATTGCCGCTATTAATATCTACCCCCCCTTCCCCACACTCTCCCGCCGCTGAATTTGTTTTTAAGAAAATCTAGGTTATGCTTTTCAGGTCAAACCGCGGCGAAGACACGGGGCCGGAGCGCGCGCACCGGTGAAAGAAAAAAAGAAGGCCAAACTGTTGGTGTGCAAATCCGTACATATCGCCTTCCTCCCTCTCCCTGACCCGAATGCATAAACATGACTGCCCCCGCCACATCTCTCCGAGCCCCCAGCCGTTTCTAGGGCACGCCGGGGCACCCAGGGGACGGCGAAACCAAAATACCCACCGAATGGCAGCGCGGCGGCGGCTGCCTGCTCGTTGTTAGGAGGGTTACAGGGAGTCAAACGTGCCCAGACAACGGGGCGTCACGAGGCGGTGCTTTTAAATGATGCAATAGAACAAAGAGAGGTGAGCTTAACGTTTCTGTCTTCTGTTGATTATGTTTAGAAGGTCGTCTGCGAGAAGTGAACTTACTTTCTGTAGCGTTATAGTCCCTGGATTTGTGCGTCTGCAAAGGTTTAGTCAACAAGGGTGAAACAATGAAGCAAGGGGAGGATACAGTTCTCATTAATACCCTTAGTTAAAGGAATAGGTCCCCGTTTTTACACACTGAGATATGTTCTTACCTTAGCTTTGACGAGTTCTTTAGGACCTGTCTGATCTTCATCCGTGCCTTCAGTCACGTAAACACAGCGCAGACGGCGTTAGCATTTAGCCTCTCCCTCTCTCCTCTATAGCTCCAAAACAGGTCAAGATAGAAGCTACCAAGCTCTTCCACGTTTTCCCTATTTAAATATGGTTACGTGAAGTGTTCCACTACAAAGTATAATTACACAGAAATTAAACAATGTGGATTTTCTAAGCGGATAAAAGGGGGAACTATATTGTAAGCCGTAATAATACCAGGAGTAGTTTTCGAAATCCAAGCAGTAATCTTCACTTTATTGTGCGGATGCCATGTAAAAACGGTGGCCTATTCCTTTCACACCTATAGCCCCGACTTTGGGCAAGAATCACAGTTTGTAGGCAGCCAAGAGTCCAGTTCCAGTCGTCCAGTTCTGACGGATTCCTGCGCCATCTTGGAAGGCCTGTTTCGAAGAGTCTCAATGGTGTTTAGGTCAGACGACTGTGAAGGCCGTCTCGTCTTCATGTCGTCTTCTGCGGACTTCGAGGTGTGTTTGGGATCGTTGTGCCAATTTGTAGAAGCCGATCCTTGTTTTCACTCGGGCTTTTTGTGTTTGCTTTCCGAATTTGTTGGAATTTCATTGAATCCGTTCCAAAGCATGACCCGTTCGCCCCGGTGGTAAACAGCCGGACAGATGCTCCTTTCTTGAAACCGTGTGCCCTTTCATCTTTGCTCACAAAACTGTTTTCATTAGACTTGCACTTTAGCACTGTAGTTCCTGATGATGTCATGATGTGGTTCTCATCCAGACGGCTCCGCCAGATTTGTTCTGGCCATTTCAAGCACTCACATTTTCTTCAGTACAATTTTTTGTCCATGGTGTTTTACCCATCGACATATTATTAATAGACCGTCATCACTCACTCCTCCCCGTTTGACAAAATAACTACGTTCAAGGGGGGCGAGTAGTTTGCGCTGCTCCAATGATATTTTTGCCTTATTTTTTGACATTTAAAACTCAACAGATCAGGCCAGGAATTGGATATTGAAAAATCCCTCTGAAAAATTTCTTTCTTTTCTCTTCAAAATATTGTTCAGTCCGAGGCTGAAAATTTGAAGTCTTTAGGAACTACTGATGAGGAGATAGCGTTGCCAAAATGAAAGAAAATGTGTTTGGAGAAAAATGCCCTTGAAATTGCATTGTCCCATATAAGTCTATGGGAAAACATTGAATCAGCGCAATATTTAAACATGTTATTGTGAAGATTAGGCATATTTTTCCTTTTCCAGGTGAGAGCTGATATGTTCAGAGACCAATTTGGCCAAAAACCTGAAAACTGAAAAAAATTGTTTTGCCTGTAGTGTTTTCCCCTTAAATCAAAGTGAGTTCCCTCTAGTTTTCTGAACCACCATTTCTTGGCACAAAATACTGGCTGTAGATGTGGAGAAGGGTCGCAAGAAGACACATTTCCCTGTGAAGAAAGTAAAAGGTATGCCTGAACCCAGAGGTTCTCAAAATGTTTGGAACGTGACCTCCAAAATGCGCAGACCGAGAACTCCGGACCCTCCACTGTAACATATAGAACAGCAAATCAGGTGTAATTCCACAAGAATATGCTATTTTCAATAACAAATCCATGAAATACAATGCTATGTGTGGCAAAACGCAAAAAAAATGTCTTGAAATCACACCGCAACCTCTGCCACAGTGTCCTGCAACCCGACCCCCACACTGGGAACAAGCAAGACCTTAATGTTGTAATAGGTCAAGGGCAAGGGCTCCACATTTATGTATTTAGTTATAGAAACAGTTAAATTACCTAAACAGCTTGACAACATGACCCCGAACCTCCCATCAATAATGTTTGACTGAACTCGCATGAAAAGTCACACTCCCTTCCAGCTGACTTATTTAGAAACTTTCACATCCAAACTGAGTACAGGGCACTCCCGTTTTGGCTGAAGGATGAAAATATATTTACTATCTTTTATTTTCGTCTCCGGGACAAATGGCTGCCAGTCGTGACCTTTACTTAAGAGCCATCCATTTTCATCCGGAACCGAAATACACCAGAAAATAAGCCCATTTGAACCCGGCTGCGATGGTTTGGAGCAGTCGAATTCCCAGTCGGTGTCATTTTCCGTCCGAGTTCTCAACCTGTGAAACTCCGTGTGTACTTTTTAAGTTTATCTAGGACCGCTGCGGTGTAGATCCGAATTAAACAACTGCGTCCTTGGAGGAATTGAAGCCGTACACTCGCCGATTCTTTCTGGTTTGTATTTTCTTAAGGTGATAGATGTCGCCCTCTCCCTCCGAGACTCTTACCCGCGATCCTAATGTCCTGCCGTTTGTCACTATCCTCTGTTGAAACCCCCTTTGGTATTAGCGGCCATTGATTTTCCCATCTTCCCCTTCTGTTGCATTGACCGCCTGCGGCCACCAGGGGCTCTTCCAGAGAGGCGGCGGCCGGGGCGGACTTTCCGATAGATATTTGTATAGCGCAATTTGTTTTAATTAAGTGTTCACGCGGCATGGAAATTGGATCCCGGGCTAAACGAGTGGAACCGGCAGTAATTCGGCTAATTGCGGTCACTGTTGCGGCGTGGTGCGCCCGGCTGGTCGATATGGAGAGGCGGCGGAGCTGCCGAGTTGGGAGAGAAAGTAAAGAGCGCTGATCAGATAACGGCAGGAATGCGCGAGGGCTCCGATGGGCCCGCGGGGAGGATCGGGTGGTCTGTTGATTAGGAGCGCTCTGTTTTTACACATGCGGATATACGGCGTGTAATGCTTGACAAGGAAGTAATTGGGCTGTCACGTATCATATTCGACACTCCTGTGCTGGGACCATTGATGGATGAGAACATAGGCAGCTGTACGTCGATGTGAGGTTGCTGCCGCGTGGAGGGGAAGGAAGACTTACGGCAATTAGTGCGATGGATTGGGTCGGTGTGACATCGAGGGGTTGCGAGGTCCGGCACGAGTCCAACGAGATCTCAAAAAGGCAAGTTTATTTGTAGAGCACAATTCATACACAAGGCGATTCAAAGTGCTTCACAGTTGCATAAATACAAGAAAGCAAATAGAATCAATAAAAACATCAACATAAAATCAATCAATTACAGTAAAAGGCAAGAGTGCAGATAAAATACTTTCAGTTGTCATTATGCACGGGCAGAAAGGAACTGTTTTCAGCCTGGATTTGAACATTGTCAGAGTTGAGGCCTGTCTCACATCCTCGTGAAGACTGTTCCAGATTTGAGCTGCATGAAACTGAAACGCAGCCTCACCGTGTTTATTATTGACTCTGGGAACCACCAGGAGGCCCCTCCCTGAAGTTCTCAGGGCCCGAGATGGTTCATACGGCTCTAACATGTCAGAGATGGACTTTGGTGCGCTAAAGAGTTTTCCAAAAACCAGAAAGTGCTCTTATGCTTGTATGAAGATCAAATGTGTCAGACAGCACTGCAAGTAAATCCATGAGGGAAAATAGTCTGCAGACCAGTGACCATCACGTTCAGCTCGCTCTTGAGCTGATCTCTCTGCTCTCATGGCCATTATTCAACATCAGGAGATAGAAGCCATGGGTAATTTTCATCTACAATGATAATAATGCATTGGTTTTATATAGCGCTTTTCTGGACCACCACCAACCACTCACTCACTCACTCACAACATTCGCTAGACTTCCAGGTGTTTCCAAAAGGTCTCCCATCCAAGTACCGACCAGGCCCTTCCCTGCTTAGCTTCCAAGGTCTGACGGGATCGGGCAGAGCAAAGCCGGTGCGGTCACTTAATATCCTCGAGGGTAAACAGCCCTCTCCTCCTAGTCGTGGGTTCATCTCCAGGTCCTCTAACCGACTCCTTCTCTCTGTTCCGATGGTTCCGCGCTGAACTGGTCAGAACAGCTTCCTCCTACGCTGCTCCCAGGTCATGGAGCGATATTAAAACTCTCTCCATGAGCTCATGTAGATGTGTACTGTCTGAGAGCCCAACCCAAGAGTGTACATGCTATTCTTCAACTGATAGTTGTGCTTTTTTGATTCGTTAGTTGTTTTATACATGTCACCAGTCTCTTGGCCAGGACTCCTTCGAAAAAGAGAATTATCTCAAGGGACTTCCTGGTTGAATAAAGATGATGAAGTAAAAAAAAAAAGCAATTGAATCATGTTGACTAAATAAACTGTGAAGGTTTTGAAAGAGTCAGCTGAAAAGGCATTAAAAAAGCAAAACAAACGTATCACAGCTGCTTTCTGCCATGATGAAAAGTCAAATGTTGTCTCATTTCTTGTATATTTGTACCAAGTTCACACCCCGGTGGATAATCCGAGATGAGGGGGCGTCCATGTGCTGCTGACTTAGTGGTCGTCAGTATAATTTCGATGCCACATGAAGGCAGTACAAGTTGTATCAAACAGAAAATATAAATCGCCTTACGCCGGGGTCAGGGCCGGCCCAGGCCTTCATGGGGCCCTAAGCATTGTTTAAATTGGGGCCCCTCATTAAACGTGTGCTGATCATATATGGATGGAGTACTTCTTACGTTTCAAGAATTGTGTGATAAACACCAGATTCCCTCAAAAAAAATTCAAATATTTACAACTTAAAAGTTTTATGCACATTCCCAAACTGTCATTATTTGAGGAAGTAATTTGAAACAAAGGGGAAAAGGGTCGAAATATTATACTTTAATAATGTCTAACGAATAGAGGAATTCTAATGGACTGAAGCATGATTAAAAGTGCAAAAAACAAACCATAAACAGGCGGCTTAAATGATTACAGCATAAATGGTTGACAAGGGTTTATGTAACACCTGAAAAACTACATCATATTTCCAGCAATATTCCTGATATATGTACAAAATTCCAAAATTATAAAGGGACTCTAATTCATTGTTTGTGGGATTGTTCTGACATACAGAAGTTCTGGAAGGATGTCATAAATTGTTTGTCAGTAAAATGAAGGACTTTGTACAATTATGGGAGCCATGATTATAACATCATCTGTAAAGTGGGGCCATACCACTTTTTGCTTTGATTTTTTTTATTATTATTTTGAATTCGATGTAACTTGTAACTTAAAACTTGACACGGAAATGTTGTTTGACTTTATCTCTGTGATAGGTGCAGGTCTCTGATGGTGCGAATGTGTGTCATTTGAGGTAACATTAAAAACAAAGCACTTTACAGGTCAAAAATAAATGTAGGCATCATAGATTTAGCTCGGCTAGGCTAAATAAACAGAATGTAGTTATTGTGTTGACTGTAGTGAGCGTTGTACTGCAGTTTACATTATTTTGAATATCTTGGGGGACCCCTGGTTGCCTTGGGCCCCCAAACAGTTGCTTAATCTGCATATTGGCTGGACCGGCCCTGGCCAGGGTCTCCCAGGAAGGAAATTACAGCGTGGCTTTTTGCAGTACACGTGGACACAACCAGTGTTAATTTCGTCGACTAAAATATCTAGTCTTAATTTTAGTCAAAGTGATATTTTTGACGACTAAAATTGGACTAAAAGTAAATTAAAAGTTGTTCATGAGACGAAAACTATGACTAAAATGTCCAGATATTTTAGTCGACTAAAATAAGACTAAATAAAAATGACTGAATAAGACTAAAATCATCCAAACATCTATTGAGCGTCTGAAAGAGCCTCAGATCATTTACAATCACTGCTAAAGGATCAGCTCTGAGCTTTGTTCATGTGGAGCAGCTCCATGAAGCAGAAGAACCAGATTAAATATGATTATAATGAATATTATCAATGCAAAGACTAAATTAGTCTTAAATTTAGTCGACTAAATTTACTTGCAATTTAAGTCGACTAAAACTAGACTAAAATTGAAACTATTTTTTCGACTAAATCTCGACTAAAATTAATTTACTCAAAAGACTAAAACTAAAACTACATTAAAATATGTTGTCAAAATTAACACTGGACACAACATATGTCTATATTTGTGAATTAATACGCGTGGGGGAAAAGGTCAGACACAAACGTCATGAAATAAGCATTGCAAATGGTGAGTTTCATCTTTTTGTACACCTTTATGTACATCTTTTCATTGAAACTGAGAGAGAGAGAGAAAAAAAACAACATTGAGCACTGCGTGAAAAATTTAAATCAATGTTCTCACCTGCAATAAAACTAATAAGTTGCATAAGCTCCATTGGCACTTTGGCAACGCATTTGTTCAGACAGTTGATCAGATACAAGACGCGTTTTAATTAGAAATGGGAACAACTTGGCCCGAACACTCAGATTTCTCCCTCCCCCCAAAAAATCTTGCAAAAAGACTTGCAGTTGGATTTACTCTCCCCTCCCCTTTTAGCACTTTGGAACAACTTTATTTGCCAGAAAAAAAGGAAAACGTTGTGGATGTCTCGTCCGGCAGCCTCTCCGCTCGCGCAGCCACGGCTCTCTCTCGGCGGCGTTTGGAAACCGCCTGTCTGAGCGAAATAAAACACTCAAAGGATTAGAACAATTTAGAGGCGGACCCCCCTCTCATCCATTGTGGCTCTTCCATGCTGCGGCTCTTTCTCTCTGCCCAGCGTGAGCTCCGTTTTGTGGCTTTTAATAACCCACCACCAGGCTCCCCCTCTCCCCCCCCCCCTCCGCGAGACACATTTCTACCCACTTTATTTGGCTCTGCACTACAAAAATAGTACGTCGCGATGAGAGAGCGACACGGAGTCTGAATATTCATGTCCGTTTGAGTTTGGGTCGCGTTTACTCAAGAGGGGCCTGTTGTGGTTAAAGCGACACTGCGGAACATTTCGGGCGACACTGTCATAACAGCAGCTAAACTCTGAACATAAACATATCCTCTGCTAGACACTGACAATGTAACGGGTCTGAGGGGACGTCACAATGAAGCAAAAAGAACCATTTGTGTGCATTGGCCAAAGAAATCACAGAAATGCTGTTTGCTAGCATATCTTAGCGAGACATGTTCGTTTCATGGCATGATGACGTGTCTATGTAGGATTTCCCCATCATTAACCGAAGATGATGTTTGGACGTGTAGCCCAGAGACTTAAGGGAAGATGATTTAGCATTTAGCTCAGGACACTTTAACACGCTAATTCTTTTCGGAAGTCAAATTTCCAAAAGATCTGTCCAGTGTTGATGATTTCAAATGAAGCTTTAACCTTAGATACAGGTGGTCGATGGGTTGACGACAGCTGAAAACGTCTGGATCGTTCATAATTTGCTGTGTTTGATGGCTATATGCTAACCGCTATGGGAAAAATACATTGAGCAGGCTAACGGACGCTGAAAAGTTTCTCGGAGTAGCCGGCTTGCTAACATCTTTTCTCGATGTGCATGGGCTACATCGACATCTCCATGGAGACGAACGATTTCCCGCGCCGTGTAATGTTTCGAGTCTGAGAAAAGCCCGTCTGCCCATGATATATCTTTCTTTCTTTTTATCAATGAAAGCACCTGAAATAGACTATTCTAAATTAAATGTTATGCGGTATGGCTTTAAAACAACCCATTGTCCACCAATCTAGGCTAGCTAGGCTGAAAACATGCTTGTTTAAAGCCGCTTTTGACTGCTAATTTCACATGTGTAATGTATATGTATTTTCTTAAATATTTTGTGCTAAAATTGTTTTTTTATATTGCACTTATGGAAAGCACTTTGGTTCAGCGGGTGCTGTTGTAAAGCGCCATACAAATAAAGGTTGATTGATTGATTGATTGAATCTTACTCCTTCAAGCCTTTGATCGTATAATGTTTCTTGACGAAAATCGGTCCCCTTCCAAAAAGCTCAAAGTAGAGCTTTTCTACCCGATGATGTCACGAGGTGGCGGCCTCCCCTCCCCGTCCAGGCAGAGTCAACCATGTTAGCAAAGTCGACTTCGTGCTCAAATAGCCTTCAGTACAAAACATTACAAAACATTACAAGTCTTAGTAAAAGCCTTATGCGTCCCTGGACTCTTAGGGACAAAGAGAACTCTATTGACTTGATTTTGCCACTCACTGCGTAGCGTCATGACATCATAGGCATTCCCTTAATAGAGTTCGGGAATGTCCACAGTTACCATGGAGATCCGCCATCTTTGCAGCTGTTAGCATACATTTCCATAGACTAACATTAGCTAAAAACAGTATAAAAAGTGGAGAAAAAAGCCGTGGAACGACTCCGTTAGCTGCTGAGATATTGCTGGTAAATACATCTAACTCACTGTGGTCTCCAAGTATCTAATGTGAACAATAACTCCAGAATTTTAACTTTTAAAATCTCCATTAGTCTACAATGGCTGCTAATCCCATAATGCTTAGCGATATGACGTCACATTCCCGAACTCTATAGTCTATAATATGCGCGGCAAACGAAATTGTATCTCTTGTGTGTCAATAAATCTCTCAAACCGTGCTGATCATTAGAATTGTTGTCCAAATTCCACTTGCTTTTTCGAAAGGCTCCCAACCCCGTCGTCACCTGGGAGCGAACACGTCTCCTCAAAACGTGATCCCAAATCCAACTCATTTCCCACACACCTCTTATCACTTTGTATTATCTGTAGTTTTTGTTGTTGTGTTTTTTTGCAGTGCGCCTCCCCAGCAGCTGCCGCCCGGAGCCAGCGAGCGCCGGCACATTTCTTCCAGTTGTTCAACACGCTAATACTCCCCTTTTTCTGAGCAGCTCAAGCATTATATTGCAGTTTCATTGACTGTGGGGGGGGGTGGTGGTCGGAGGCGGGGCGGGGTGGGTGGGTGGGTGGGGGTGTAGTGTTGCCGTGGAATCAATAGCCGTCCCCGCGATTAGCTTGTCACTCAGGCCTGCGCGCTTGAAAAGGAAGGGCCCGGCCCCGGCGTAAATCCCATGGACTACCGAAGGGCCACCGGCATGGAAGCGGAGGCAAGGAATGCGAGAGGGCCCTACGAGCCGGCACCACCTGTTGTAAGAGGCAACATGTGCTGGCTGCATTAACCTTTCTGCTACTGTGGTTTAAACCGCGGACTGCTACCACCGTCACACACACACACACACACCCCTTCTTCCATCCAGCGCGGAAAAAAAAAAGAAAAAAAAGAAGGAACGGGGCCCCCAAGAAAAGAACAGAGAGCGCGGAGGGCCCCGGGAAACAGAGCGGCGCTGTTAGCTAACTCAATTAAGCGAAGCTGTTGTCATGCACTGGTGAGTAGGGAGTGAAAAGGGGGAGAGTGTTCAAAGTGAGGCCTGCCAGATTTCAAAGCACTCGAGGTTCTGAATGCCTTAAAAGGGCCCGGACCGTTTGTGGCAAGAATTGCAGTATAAATTCCTTTGTCGGTGCCTCGGCCAAATGAGATACAAGTACATAACTATATCTCCGAGCGCACGGCGACGGGCTCGGGGTCCTTTTACAGCGGCGACCGGGTTCCACGGAGGATGTGGGTGGTGAGTTTTCGACGTGGTTTTATTTTGGTAAAGTGGTTTGATGGAGAAAAAGTTTTTTTGGGGGGAAAGAGGTTGTTTCTAGATTTCTGGATGGGATGTTGTAAATTCTCTGTTACCAGGGAAATGTGCCATGTTTGTGGGTACTAGTATGCCTTTATAGTTTTAATACAGTTTGTTATTAATGTCTACCAAGTTTTATGTTCCATGTTTTATGTTTCATTTTGCCCCATTGCACCAAAGAACATTCCTAGTTTGTGGACCTGACGTTTGCAATAAAACCTATTATGATTGTAGACTAACATTAGTGAAAAACAGTAAGGAAATGTGGAGAAAAAAGCTGTGGAACAACTCCGTTAGCTGCTCAGTCACTACTGGACATCACACAGGGGATAGGGCTCTTAGAGAGGCTGCTCCCAAACTCTGGAACAGCCTCCCCCACAACATTAGAGCTGCTCCGATCCGAGAAACTTTTAAAACTGACCTTGAAACACATCTATTTCACCTGCATTTTGACCCTATTGTGTGTCTTATTTTTTAAACTCTCCATTTTACATTGTTTATATTGTGTCTTTTTGCCTTCTATGTGAAGCACTTTGGGCACCAAGCGTTGCTGTAAACGTGCTGTACAAATAAAGTTGACATTGACATAACCAAGCTACATCCAGGTCCAAAGTGTTGAGAGTTCCATTGACAAACACAGCAAAAAACAGCTGCAAATTTATCTGAATCTCCTGCTGAAATAACAACAGATAAAAGGCCCAAAACTGTTTTACACCTACAGTTATTACTATAATATTGCTCACCATTTCTTCAGGCAAAATGAAGTTTTTTTTTTTGTTATATTTAGAATAAGCCTTCATTGTGTATTGGGAAAAAAAAAAAATCATAATTAATGTCAGAAAAGCAGTGCTTCATTTGTAAATGAGTAGTTTCAGGAACACTTTTGGTTTGATGTGATGGATTCGGGGAACACCATTGTATCAGATCAAATCTTTGCCAGATAGATACAGACAGATTCGCCCATATATGGTCATGTTGAAAACAGTTAAGGGGGAAAACAACTTAGAGAAATATCTAAACTTTCTCTAATTCAGTGGTTCTCAACCTTTTGGAGCCGCGACCCCCATTTTAACAGTTAAAGGGGTTCGTGACCCCCGCCCGGGTCACACTGTGAGAAATCGGAACATTAGCCGACATCATTCTTAAAAAACAAGAAAAAAACAAATGGCTAAAATAAAATTCATCAAATTATGAACATGTAATGGCACTCTGGTAAAATAGCACACACATGCCACAATAAAATATTATAATTTATGCTAAAAAAAAAGTATGTACATTTATCTACAAGATCTGTCGACCCCAAAATTTGTCTCGCGACCCCCTTGGGGGTCCCGACCCCCAGGTTGAGAACCACTGCTCTAATTGTTCAAAAACTAGTTTAACAAATGCTGACTTATGAATATAGTTTTCTACTAAAAGATACAAAGACATGGAGCAGAGCAAAGTGGTTCAACAGCCCATAAATAACAGTATGCAAACATAATGCTACATGTTAGCATCGTGCTCATGCTAACGCGAGCTAGCACTAGCTACGCTTCTACTGAACAATCTGCTGTGAATAAACATCCATATAGACTTGATATAGACTTCACTTTATTTGAATGTGATAAATAAGTTAATATTTCACCAGAAAAAGTCTAAAAAGCTCTGTTCCCCAGAAGATTCTATTTCCCCCTCGGCGAAGCCACGCCCCCTTCTATGATGCCATGCCGTCTGTATCTATCCTCCTATATTTCCCGGATCCTTTACCCTGAAACTGAAAGGTTGAGGAATGTGTTCTTCCAAACAGGGGATCAAATAAAGCACTGCAGAAAAGCATCTGCAAAAACAAAAAGCAGAGAATTTGTAATATTTCTGTGTGATCAGAAGTTTAAAAAGAGTTACAGCAGGTAAACAATACGGAAGTGCAGTAATAAACATCACAAAAATGTCAAAACAAAGGGAAAAAAGAAGAGCAAAAATTAGGTGTTAACTACATATGCTTTAGTTCATATTCACAAAATGAACTTTTTAGAGCAACAATGACCAAAATGCTGCTCCTGAGGGAAAGGCTTCCCTCACCTCTCCATCTCATTGTGGAGCAATAACACTACAGCCACACGGGTCTGTTTTTGCCCCTTATTTGTGGCTCTTTGTTGAAACAGCTGCACAGTGAAGGGGAGGGGCTTATGGTGAGATTGCTTGAAAATCAGGAAGTTTTGTTTCGGCCATTTTAGATCAATAAAGCATTGTGTAGAGAGAGCATAAGCATATTACCACTTCTAAGTATTGAAATAGTCAATTATTCCTCTGTAAATGTATTTTTTCTACAAGAGGCAAAAACAGCTCTGAAGCTTCGCTGCTACTGATGATATATTTATATAGTACACTAAATATATTCATAAGATTAACAATGCAAGACATATAAAGTACATAAGCACTTTCTACAGCAAGTTCCTCAGTACTTTAACTGAGAGAGTGACTTATATTGACATAATCTGCCAACTTTTACTCATGTAATAAAATCAAGTCTTTATTGACCACAGCTTTGAATGAGCCCTTTGAGATCAATATAGGATTTTCTAACCAAGAAAGTGTAAGACAATATTCAGTTGAAAACTTGAAAACTTTCTGTATTCCTTGAGGTTTTTATTCACTTTTCTCTCCCCAGTGTTTTGCTTTACTGTCGTGACAACACCTGACGTGTGCTTGTTGTCTCTACAAACCTGTCGTCCTGATTCATTTTCACACGAGAGCGGCGTGTGGTCAGGATGTGTAAATACACACACTGCGCTGCACCTAAAGCCTTTGACGCGCCTTTGTGCCTGGACTTTTTGATATTAATCTCACCTCATCAATCTTCCATTCAAGGGCATGTCGCCACTTTTACATCGCTGCGCGTCGTCGTGTTTGAGGGTATTTCCCGTCGACAATAGAAAACCGTTGTGAATCCTGGAGATTCTGCTCACGCATCCAGCTCGGCCGCTTTGTGCCAGTCATACATGTGTTACTCTCAATGGAGAGCGGAGCGAGGAGGAACGCTCGCATGGGACAGTGGTGGGAAGTGCAGGTAAACATGCCCAACATGCAGGTGTTAGCGACTTGAGTGTCTGTGATTTCTACACCATTTCCTTTTGGACGTGGATTAAAAGCATCGTCAGTTGTGGTTGTTTTTGAAGTGCCTGTTGTAGGCGAGGCTAAAGCTGCTGTAAAGGACAAGGACATTCAACATCCATGAACCAGGACGACGGCGCGCACATCTTTGTGTCATACCCAGAATAGAGTTCTGGAGACGGCGTCTGTCTTAGAAAAAGAACAGCTACGAAGACAGACTAAGACAAGTGCTAGTTTCTACCGTAGTCACTGGACAGACAGATGTTATAGTAAAATACATTAAAACATCATGCATACATGGATAATGGCATGTACATTGATTGATATTGATGCATTTGTTTGCAGCAGGTTCGACTGCTGTCGCGGCCTCCTCACTGGCCTCTCAACACGAGCTGCTAAACAGCAGCAGTACATCCAGGACACCGCATTTATTCTATCTGCACTCTTGCTTTTTACTGTAGCTAATTGTCATGTTGATATAAGGCTGGGCGATTATGAAAACAAAATAATCATGATTTTTTTTTTCCCATATGATCGTGAATGTGGTCTTTCCTGGACGAGCATGTAAACAGATGCTGCGGCCAAACTGAAAACTGCAGCGAACTCATCAGCAAAAACAAGCTCTACACTTCTAGTGTCACAGTATAACATCCCCTCACAACAACACACCAACATCTGTAAAGGAGACGCAAAAAATGTGAATGTTTGAAGAATGTCAGAAGCCGACAACGAGCGCATGTTTGTGTGCGGAGCCTCAAAAGGCCATGACGTCACGGAGTGAAGCGCAAATACTTATTATGTACATAAAGAAATGAGAAAACAGCGCATTTATAAGTAAAAAAGAACGATCAAACTTATAGTTCACTGTTAGAAGTCCGGCTAATCCACGGCTGCAGCCTCAAAACAAATCCTCTCTTCAAAGGTTTAAACTCTTCATCCCTGTGCGCGTCCTGGTCCTTTTGCCCATTAGACGAGTTAGCGCCACTTTGTAGGTCCTCTCCTCTGGCTGCATGCAGCTTCCTGTTTGTTTTGGCCAAGCCTCCCTGGGATTGACCTGACAGGCACCTTCCATTGCGCCTTCCATATTTTTTCCCAGAATACGACAGGACCGGCCAATAGGTAGCGTTCACGGTTTAGAATGTGATGATGTCATAATGTCAGGTGGAGGGCAGGGCCAATACAACTCTATGGGAGAAATGCAGTTTTTGGAAGAAATCTCAAACAAAAATTGACAAATGTTTTTCCTCTTCAGTATTTGATCGTGATTGGATTCACAAACCTGTGATATTATTTTTATGTTTGAAAGTCTTTTCTATTGGACAACATCATGGTCATGTTTTCGCATATTGTCACCACTTTCTGACATTTTTCAGAGATAATAATTGGACATTAGTTCATATGTGCTGACAGAGGAGACGATGAACTTTGTTTTTGTTTCATGTGGATTCCTCCAGTCATGACTGAGATATGAGCCAAAAAACGAAGACATAAAAATATGCATTTTGTCAGTTACCACCGTTACCATAGTTACCGTCAGTTGACCTCCACCGCTCTTTAGAATGTTGTGATATCACGTGAACGCCACCTATTCTCCTCGATTAGAACGGCGTGATCGACCTTTATTAGAATCTCGATTAGATTCAAATTCCATTAATTGCCCAGCTCTATGTTGATGTTTTCTGGGTTGGTTTGATCTGCTCCCTTGTCATTTTATGCAACTGTGAGGCACTTTGAATTGCCTTGTGTATGAAATGTGTCCTACGAATAAACTTTGCCTTGCTTAAAAGTTCTAAAAAGAGTTTTGCTTAAACCCTCACTCGCTGTAACACTATAGCCCCACCTATGTTTTTGTCTGTTTGTGAAAAAGGTTTTCATGTGAAAACAAGCTTGTGTAAAATGTCAAATGGGCGCTGATGCCCGTGCTCTTCCAAATATCAGGCAAACAAACGGCTCCTTCCTGGTTAATTGTCTCGCTGACCTGGAATAATTGGATGACATGGGCAAACGGTCTTGGAATGTGCTGTCACTTTGAGTCAAATTTGTGTAAAAACCTAGGACCCCGACAGGATTATATCAGGGGCCATTGTTCAGTCTGAGGAGGAGCCCAGGAGTCGGGGCCCACTCCTCTGTTCAGGAATTTCATTTCAAATGTAATTTCTTACCTTATGCATCCTTGACTTTTCAAACATGCTCTCTTGACGCTCTTAACCCGAGTGATTGTTTTGTTCCTTCATAGAGAGCACTGACACTTTTGTCGACTGTAAACCGGGCCTCACAGTTCTACACTTCATCAAGAATATGGATGGATATAGTTCACTATTATCCTTCAGGTTTTGTATAAAGCAAATAAAAATAATATTGCCAATGAACATCCAAGAAAGGTTTGAGAAAAGACAAAGTCACAATAATCTGAAAGGAACAGACGCCTTTAAAGAACCCAGGTTCAGTTCTGAAGCAATGGAACAAACTGTTACAATTACAGGAATTAGTTTATGGAATAAACTTCAGAAAGAAGTGAAGAGTCAGGAACTCTCCTGGAGTTCAAGAAACAAAGAAAAAAAGTATGAAAATTAGTCTTGGACATGAATAATGTTTGATTTGAACAAACATGAATATGATGGTGACGATGCGATAAATAAATAAAAAAATTAAAACATGGGGTAAGGGTTTGTGAGATCTGGACATGAGTTTGGGTGAACCACAGAGCCCTTTGAGTGAGCTGCAAGGCCCGAGCTATTGCCTCCTCTGAACCCTCAGCTTGAGCTTCTAAAGTTCCTCTGGCGACAGAGGCTGTGTTTGAGAAATCCTTTGTCCCTTGTGCTGTGGGAAATCTGAATGAAGCAGCGACCTAAACTGTTTTGTAATATTTCTATTATCGTATGTCCTCGTCTCCTGTTTCCATGTGTTGGTGAACCTTGGTAGACAATCAAATCTGTTCTATTATTTCAGAACTGAGGATGTTGACGCCTCTAACCAACAATTACATGAGGATGGACTTCGACCAATCTAAAGTTGGAAGGAGTGTGTTATCATTTATACCTTTTTAGGGACAACGGTCTCTTAGGGCAATGTTTTCTTTCTTTCTTTCTTTCTTTCTTTCTTTCTTTCTTTCTTTCTTTCTTTCTTTCTTTCTTTCTTTCTTTCTTTCTTTCTTTCTTTCTTTCTTTCTTTCTTTCTTTCTTTCTTTCTTTCTTTCTTTCTTCCTTTGAATCCGCCCCTGTGTTGGAGTCAGGCTTCGCTCTCCTGTCCAAAAGCGTGACTCCCACAAAATACAACAGTAATGGCCATTAAGTGATACAATATGCACTTTTTTTTTACCATTTCATTTTCACAAATGATACTACGGCCTGACCCGCTGATCAGACAAGGCTAAGGTAATCCCTGACATTTTGATCCTGCCATACAACTTCGCTCGTTCGAAGGAGACAACTGCAACTGCCCCGACGATACCAGGGCAGCAGGAGGAGCAGCAGAGGGTCAGTGTGAGAAGAGCGTGTGAAGATCACCGTGGCGGGGGTGCGGAGCGTAGGGCCCGACGGTGAGGGAGATGAAGTCATCGTTGAGGTCACCGAGGTCCGGAAGAAGGTACTTTTTGCAGTCTCTTTCTCTAGCCACTGCATGAATGAAGTGGATATGTTTGAGAAAGGAGAGAAGTGTCAGTTATGTCCATCACACAGGCTGGGGCCCCACAGCAGAGGCACAGAGGGGGCCCAGTGGGGATTTTTTACTGTAAATAAATAAATAAATATAGTAAAGTCATGCAAGTAATGGTAACACTTTATAATAACTACACCTTAGCCTTAATAAATGATGAGTTAACACTTTATTCATCATGAACAGTGTATTAGTTAAGTGTGATTAACACTTACGAACTACTTAACTACCACAGTTAATGCCTAACTCATAATGAATAGTTCTTCACATACTTGACTTATTCTTTGTTAAGTAGCTTAACTAATGAATTGTTCGTGATGAATACACATTTTAAATTATCCCTTCATTTCAGTTGGGAAGTAAACATAAAATAAAAATATAATGATGAAAAAACATCTCATTAAACAATCAATTTGATAATAAATATATCAATTAACTCCCTTAACTTTTTTTCCCTCATTCATTTTAAGTGCAAAAGTACTTATTCCATTGGCAGATTATCATAATGTATTCTCATTTTGATTGCAGTGATATAGATTAAAAACACATTTTTTGGGGGAGGACCCCCACACCTCCTGCTAAGAATACATATGTGGACCTTCCTCTTTCTAAAATCCTGGCTACGGCCCTGGGTAGGAGTCGAAGAACACAGTGGCGAGGGTGGGGGAGTGAAAGGCACTACGGGGAGAAACAATATTAATGTCCTAGTGCAGAGCTTAATGTCTTTTTAAGCTAATATTGTATCGCCACAGCTGCCCTGGGGTAGACTGACAGAAGAGAGGCTGCAAATCTGCTCCATACCAACATTCCCTCACGGTCTCCCATCCAGGTATTAACCAGGCCGGGCCGAAGGGTGAAGGGTACAGCAGAGAGAGTGGGGGCTGTGGCGAGGGTGACAGGGTGAAGGGCACGGCGGAGTGTTTGTGTTGGGAGGAGCAGGCTGGAGCAGGGGTCAGGCACAGACCATTAGCAGCATTACACTTACTTCCAGCAGCTTAGCTCGGACTTCCCCTGCACTGGGGGCCCGGCCGGAGACATGAGCCGGGCTTTAGCCACTCCACTGAGCTTCACGGAGCTTCACATGCCGTCTGTACCAGAGGGGACTGACTGCGGAGGTTTGTTCTGGAGGACTGTTGGTGATGTACAGATTTAACATACATTTGGAAATAGTGTGAAAATTGTCTGCAAAGAACCACTGGCCTGTGAAAATGTGAAACATCACAGTTCAGGTGCCCCAAAAGGAAGTTCATAAGCCACAATTACTTTGCATGGTAGATACACACAGGGGAACGCCCACAAATGGTCACGTTCAAAGCTGTCGGAGGGAACACAACTACACCTACAACTACACTACGTCGTTAATTACAGAGACGTGGAGAAGAGCAAAATGGTGTCAAGTGTGACATCACTCACAATAATTAGCTTCCTCCGGGTCCAAACAGCTGAGAGTTCCATTGATAAACACAGCGAAAACACAACTTTATCTGAATCTCCTGCTGACATAGCAACAGATAAAAGGCCCAAAACTGTTTTACATCTAATTCGAACAATATAGCTCACCATTTCTCCAGGTAAACTGAAGATATTTTCATATTTAAAATAAGCCTTCAGTGGGTATGGAAAGAATACGTTGATAAGTAATGCCAGAAAAGCATTGCTGAAGAAAATCGAGAGTAAATGTAATATTTCTTTGTGATCAGATGTTTATATAGAGCCTTGTAGTCGGCTCTACAGCAGGTTACAATCAGCTAAAGCTCGCAAACGTATTGGGGAATGCTTAACTTAACTCTAATGTTAGCTTTATGCTCAATGCTAATGGCTAGCTTTGAGTCACTTCTATTGGACAATCTGCTTTGTCAAAACATTATGAGGACCCGATTTTGACTTGACTTGATTTGTCAGCCCTACATATGCATATAGTCCATCAGAAAATTTCTAAAGGAGAAAAAAAAAGATTAGGTTACTGAAATCTGCCCACAAATGCACACACCTGTGAGCGTCTATCCACATACAAATGTATAATGAAGCTACTCGTATTAAAATATGGTGAGGTATGGTTTCATGACATATATTTCAATGGATGTGTTTCTTAAAGAGACTATACGGAGTACAAACATTTTAAAATTAAGTATTTTCCTCCCCCTACATGTTCCAGCCATGTCCTAATGTGCAGAATGAGCTCAGACCTGTTCACCACAACTGCCTCTAAAATCCTGCACTGTCACTCAAAATGTTACTTCGGGTCCGAAGTGCCGTCATGCACAAGCTCAATATAGAAGGTGCAGTTACACGTATGACCTGAGGTGGCAGTAGTGAGTGTAAACCAACTTGCATCTAGTCTCTTTAACTGAATATGATTTCAGCTCCGAGGCCACTTTTCCACGCTGAATCTTAAGTAAAATCTCAAAAGATCTGTTCATTAATGATTCGTTATTTGGCGTTGGTCTCATGGTGGCGCAGCGGTTAGCGCTTGTGCTTCCCAGCTAGAAGGTCCTGGGTTTGATTCCCACCACCGCCTGTCTGTGTGGCGTTTGCATGTTGTCATAATGCCTGCGAAGGTCACTCTCGTTTCCCCCTACCACTAAAAGCATGTACACTAGCCTAAGTTATCTATAGCAGGGGTTCCCAAACTGTGGGACACTGGACGCCCTGGAGCGAGGGGGGTCTAAGTCTAATGTTCAGAATGAGCTGGTCACTGGGACAAAGCAAAACACTCAGCTTTACCCATTCACACTAACAGCCTCTTTTCAAAAATAGAAAAAGTATTTACATATTCTGAATAGCCTTAAAGATAGATGCAAGTTGTCATTATAAGCAACAAGTTTTTCAGTGACAGTGCAGGATTGTAGAGGCAGTTGTGGTGAACAAGAACATCTTAGGACATGGCTGGAACATGTAAGGGGAGGAAAATACATCATTTTAACATTTTTGAACTCCGTATAGTACCTTTAATCACCCTGATGAGCAACAAAATGTTGAATGTGGAAACCCTGCTTGAGTTCACTGTAATCATGTAGGAAATATATACGATATTACATGTGATATTCCCAGTGTTTTCGTCACCCAAAGCTTCTGGAGATACACGGGTCCAAAAAGTTTGAGAACCACTGATCTATAGGTTTCTGCCCAGCGGCATTGAGGACGGCTCAAATGCAGAGAACGAATTTCCCTGCGGGGATTAATAAAGTGCTCCTTAAACTTGCTTGACGGGTTGAACACATGTGGATCGTTCATTCATTATTCGCGAAGTTTGAGGTTAAATGCTAACGGATAGAGGATTTAGCCATGTTAAATCCCAATTTTCCATAAAGGGGAACCCACAAGTTACAAACCCCACGGTATCATCGCTGTCAACTTCTACAAAGTTCCTCTTCAAACACCTTTTTTCTGTCTCCATTTGAAATCACAGCACACGCAGGTTACGAGCCCCGGAGCCTAAATGACGACACATGTACCGAACTGGCTCCGACTCCATCCCCTTGAAGTGTGCGGAGGAGAAGAAGAAAGAAAAATAAATAAATCTGGCCCGCTTTCCCCCCCCCCAAATACTCCCAGAAGAACCCTTATCAAAAAGCAAAAAAAAAAAAAAAAAAAGCTCAAGCTCCATCAGAGAGAGCCCTCAGGAGTGAAAACACGCTGGCGTTAAGTTATTAGCTCCACTTTGAGTCCCAGAATGTGAAACGAGCCTCTCATGAAGAACCAGGACAATCCCCTCTCTCCTCCCCGCGGCTTTGTGCCCGGCGCTCCAGCCGAGTGGGCCCCGACGCTCCTCTCGTGGATAGAAGGTCCTCTGCCCCAATTATCCCGCCACAATGCTCAATTAGTCGTAATCCGCCTTCGGAGGTGTTTGTAAAGAGCCAGAAGTTCGTCGAGGAGAAGGGAGGAGGAGGAGGAGGAGCAGCTTTATGTGAAATGGCCGAGTAATGCGCCGCTCTCTCACACCTTCCATTGTTCGAGCAGAAAGAAAAAAAAACAAAAAAACTTGCGTATACTGTCACTTGGTCTGGAGATCCTCAACTTCAGATTGCTTGTTTTCACCCAAAGAAAGTATCGTGATCGTTTAGTACTGTTTCCAACAATTAAACTGTCTTTTAAAGGAGTAGGCCACCGTTTTTACATACTGAGATATGTTCTTACCTGAGCTTTGACGAGTTCTTTAGGACCTGTCTGGTCTTCACCCGTGCCTTCAGTCACGTAAACACAGCGCAGACGGCGTTAGCATTTAGCTTCTCCCTCTCTCCTCTATAGCTCCAAAACAGGTCAAGATAGAAGCTACCAAGCTCTTCCACGTTTTCCCTATTTAAATATGGTTACGTGAAGTGTTCCACTACAAAGTATAATTACACAAAATTAAACAATGTAGATTTTCTAAGCCGATAAAAGGGGGGACTATATTGTAAGGCGTAATAATACCAGGAGTAATTTGGCATCCGCACAGTAAAGTGAAGATTATGTGCGGATTTCGAACTACTCTTGGTTGATATCGATGAGTAGGTTTAGCCGGAAATGATCTTGTTAACATAATGTTTAATGTGCAAAGACAAAAGTGAAAGAAAGAAGAAGATAAAAAACAACGGAAGTAAGCTAGTGTATTAAGACTTTGAAAGAGGGGGTTGGGAATGACAGATTTGTCAATGTTTGACAATCATTGTAATTGGTAATATAAGCGTTGTTGTTGTTGTTGTTGTTGTTGTTGTTGTAGTATGGGATGATTGGGGGGGGGGGTCTTTCATCTCCCCCTAGTGTCTCTGGCCAGAAAACCACAATCTCAATTTCCCTGCCACCGGGTCGGAGTCACCAATACACACTAATGTAATCATGAAGAAGAGGCTAACGGGCAAAGCTAACTGTGGGCTAGCAGTATTTACAGCCAAGTTTGAGTAAAAAACAATATCTCCATTGTGTCATTGGATGTACAATATCCCTCTGTCCCTTTGTCTTTTCTGTCATCGCAGACAATTAAAGAGTAAAAAAATGCAACATGCTACGCCACCTGCAGTTGTGCTTATGGCCTCTAGGGGCATGAGTTACTGAGTACTGCTTTAATTAAATAAAAGTGTTGAAATACACCTGGCCTGGTACGTAAACAAATCTAGTTCTTAAAATCAGATGAATCTCCCAAATGAGGACTTTATTTTATTAATGTTAATCTACCATAATGTTTTACAGCTTTTTACGTCTGTATTTGCTTCAGCAATAGAAGCACTACACATTTTCCCCAAACAATCTTTAGCGTCGAGATTGCGCTCCGTGTTTTCCCCATTGTATCCATATCACTCCAGTTGGGTTTAGTGGATCAGGTAAGTGTCACCAGGGGAAGGTCGCTGGCGTCGCCCGCTGCTCAATTAAAAGGAGCGTTACCCTTGTTTACCAAATAGTGCGCTCGCGATCCGTCGCCGAGCTGTGAAATTACGGTCATTAAACGGTAGGAGGCCGTTCTTTTTGGCTGCCTGCCTGAAAGCCACAGAGCTGTTAGCCCATAGTAGAGTCGGGGCTCTCTGTGCGCGGCAAAGCCAAGTCCAGGGCTGTATACTCCAGTATTCTTGCTGTTCAAGGGAGACAGTGCAGGAAATCTTATTCAAAATACCGGTCAACATGCGTGAATTTGTGTATTAACAATGGAGGCCGATGTTTAAAAGATGTTTATTAAACGACAATTGACAGTATTTCTTTTACTCACTTTTTTTCATACTTCAAATCACAACAACGCCGCCCAAGAAGTGACTTCCTGTTTCAATCCAGCACGCCAAAATAAAAGCATCATCATATTCATTAGATCAGCAGTTCATTAGTTCAACTTTCTTTCTGCCTAACTATTAACAGACAAAACACTTAAAATGTGTGTCTTTAATAGCTGCCGAACTAATCAATGAGACGAGCTGTGTGCTTTTATTTTGGCGTGCTGGATCGAAACAGGAAGTCACTTCTTGCACAGCGTCAGTTAACGGGAATTTCATAGGAATTCATATAAACAGGGAAAGAAAACTGTGTAAAATTGAACTTCCTATGTTGTTTGTTGTCTATTGCCTTTGTCGGAGAACAGGTTCACACATTTGGAATGTAGCGGTTAGCGCTCGTGCTTCACAGCAAGAAGGTTCCGGGTTCAATTCCCACATGGACGGGGCCTCTCTGTGTGGAGTTTGCATGCTCTCCCTGTGTCTGTGTAGGTATCCTCCAGGTACTCCGGGTTCCCCTACCACTATAAACATGTACAATAGGTGAATCCTCCAGCCAGGTGAATAATGACAAATAAAGCACCTTAACATTAACCTTAATAAAACTATACGGCCATGCATAAATACATGATTTAAAAAAACAAACAAACAACATTTTAACACAGCACAGCAGGCGTGAACAAATGTCCCAGACTTTAAAGGTTTTTCGGGAATAGATTTGTATTTCCTTGCCTGGTTTATTGTGCTTTAAACGCCAAAACACAAAGCACATTTGACTCTACAAAGTTTCCCCCACTAACAATCTCATTCAAATCCAAAAATTCCCCTTGAATGAATCTCTGAGTCTCATACGTCAACATCATAAAAGTATAAATATGAGTCTGGCTCTATCCGTTATCCACATTTTGTCTTATCTTTCTTTGGCCATTTTGAAGTTTTACGCCTCTTTAACTAAGCATTTTCGGAGCGTGTAGGTTTCAGTGCCTGGAGTGCGGAGAAAGTCTGCGTCTCTTTATGATGTGGGAACTTAAGTATAAGCCTTGACATAATAAAAAAAAGAAGAAAAAAAAACGCACCCTCTGGCACCTCTAATGTCATTGTGCTATTTCTTAAACACTTCTCGCCGCGCTCTGTTTGTTTGTTTGCCAAGAAGTGCACGTGATAAAAAGGCTGGAGTTTTACGGTTCATTTTGAGAGCTAATAATAATCAGTGCAGGGCTTTCCACGTTATGAATTACACGTGGAGTAAAGCCACAGTATCGGCGCGCCAAGGTGTCAGGCGTCCACCTCCAACCTCCTCTCGCCAGACCAGAATAACAACTATAATGGGCTATAAATCTCAGTGTGTTTTAATAATGACATGTCTGCTGGAATATGGGCGAGATCGAAATGAGATTTTCCCCCGGTCGAAAGCAGAATTGCCATCTAAGCCACTGTTGCCCTCAAAATCCCCCAAAGTGTTCATCTCGGCGCCATTGATTTGTCACTGAGCAATGAAAGTGAGAGCTTGTATCCTTCAAAAATGTGTCATTCTAACTCATGCTCAATCTCTCACTCCTTGCTGTCTTTTCTTTGCACTTTGTTTCCATCAAGTGAAGGCATGCAGTCCTTATATTTGAAGAGTTTAGTGGTGCTATGCTAGTGCTAGGCTAGCGCAAGTCTATAGTAGCATTAAAAACAGTCTGACCTGAGGCAAATCACTTATAACACCAGACTACCCATATAAATGTCTGTGTTGACTGAATAATGTTTGATGTATAACCATTTTACAATTAAAATAAGTTATATTTGAGCAGCATCGGCTTCCTGGTTGTAGCTACGCAGCGGCGGAGGGATCTGCTAGCTTACCGGATCTAGTTTGTTTACCTGCGGCCGGCGTTACAACACGTGGAATTCACAAAGGAGCTTTCTACAAATCAGATATGGCAACGTTTGGAGGACGACCCCATGATTTTGAACAGGTTTTTAATGCAGGCTACTGGTTACCATAGACATGCGCTAGCCTAGCACTAGCCTAGCACTAACCTAGCACCACTAAACTCTTCAAAAATAAGGACTTTGAGAATGTCTCTCTTTTTTTTTTCTTACAGATTGTCACTTTCTACTGCTTCATGACAGTATTTGTTTACTTTGGGGCGCTACAAACTTTGTTTTGTGTATTGTGTTGCACAGTAGGGCTGCAACTAACGATTTTTTTGGGACTTGATTAATCTACCGATTATTTTTACGATTAATCGCTTAATCGCTTGGCTGTGAATGGTGTATGAAAGTTGTATTTTTTCATTTATTTTTAATCACATAAAGCTAAAGTAGCATCTCTTGAGGACATGTTGATGGAGTAAACTTAAACTGTGTCGTAAAGTGTTTTTGTGTTTTTTTCTGCTTTATTAATTGGATAAGACACAGACAGATATCTATGAAATATATATCTATGAAATTTTCAATGTACAAAACTCTACAGACCCTAACTTGAAAAACAAAGTAGGTTTCCAACAAAAACAAAAAAAAAATCATCTAATTTTTGCTCTTTTTAAGTGTGAAAACGATTAATCGATTGCTAAAATAGTTGACAACTATTTCAATAATCGATTAGTTGTCGATTAATCGATTAGTTGTTCCAGCCCTATTGCACAGTGACCCCAACGGAATATTTTTGTCATAAAGCAGCTTTGGAAAATGGGAAAAGTTTACCAATTCTATTCAGCCTCCTATTACGAGCAGGACGATGACCAGACAAGTCACGACAACATTTAGTTTGTTTGCTGTGAGCCGCTCAGGTCTCCTCAAACCGGACTTGAAACTTTACTGGGGGCAGGACGTCCAGTGGGGATGTTGACAGGCGGCCAAATATGAGATTTAAATAGTTTTGGTCCTCATCCAAAACCATTCTTAGATCACCCACTACGAAAATAGCGTTCACTGTGTCGAGCTGGTCATTTGGAGTTTGTTTGTTTTGCTGGTTCCAGTAGAATCCAAAATGTTACACAGTCTGCCTTTAAGTAAAAACAAAATCCACGTCCGCTAATCTAATGTCAATTGCAACACTTGTCGGAGGGGTGGAAAAAAAAATCCTGCAACCCTACACCGTACGCGAAGCAGACTTTTTCAGCCTTTCTTTCAACTGCACCTCGCAGACAACGATTACGGGCTACAATTCACCTCGCTACATCTTTATAGCGGCATATCGGGTCAGGCACACAATGGGGGAAACGAACCCAATATCTGGCGGACATGTTTGCCAGCCGTGTCTCTCCTTCCTCGCCCTGCCCCGCGGGATAACAATGGGCCCCCACGTTCCCTTGTTCCTCAAAAAAAGGAAAAAAAAAAAAAAAGAAAAAATCCCCATCCTCGGCTTTGTCACACAGCTCTCTCTCCACCCTGCCCGTTTGGAGGTGTGATCCCGCCTCTGTTATTCTTACGGGAGCGACTTAGCCCTAACCTCAAATCAAACCCGTGTAATTTGCGGTCGATGGCACGCTCGGAGACGGTTGTGCGATCCGCCGCGCGCCTCGGGCTCTTTCGCAGGCGCGCGGACTTGATTAAAGACAGCTCCATGTGGGAACGAACCGAGCTAACCGCAGCGCAGAGCAGGGTTTTTTTCTTTCTTTCTTTTTCTTTTTTTTTGTTGCCTTAGCTTGCGCAAGGGGTGGGGGGGAAAGGGGAGCGAAGTGGGAGAGGATTTGTAAGCTTAAGACGCGGCAAAGTCCGAGGCGGCGGGGAACGCGGCAGCAGCGGCGGCGACGACGAGGAGGAGGAAGAGGAGGAGGCTGTGCTTAGGAGATTTCAAGTTCGGAGAGGAGATAAAGCTGCCACTCATCTTTGGCTGAAGATCCACTCGTGGCTTTGGGGGGGGGGGTCGTTTCACCCAAAAAAAAAGGTGTTAGCTGGTTAGGGTTACACGGCTTTTGGACTTTTCAAATAGTTGTCAGTTTGTTTGAAACTTTCAACTTGGAAGCGGACAAAAGAAGCTGCTAACTCGTGTCATTATCGGGGAAACTCGGGGGTTCAGATGGTTCCTGAGAATGGAATCCACAACCAAAGCGTAGTGTTGTTAAACTCCACTACATTTAAAAAAATAAATATACAGTTATACTATCAACCACATTTCTATAAAGGCTACAAAGTAAAAAACTGTATTTGTCCATGTCTTTCGTTCATTTTAAAAGCCGAACAATGCACACTCCAGAACAGCAGGTGGCGCTGTGCAGGTGTAGAGTCAAATGCCACAGGCTTGCAACAAGGGAGAGGTTTTGTCCCCGTTGTGTTGCCGTACAGAGGGGGAATTCCGGCGCGATTTTCATGCTTTAAAGGCTGCAAAGGTACTTCTACTTTAGTAATAATCTGACTCAGCAACTTTTATGTTTGACTAGTGGTATTTGTACTTTTACAGAAGTAATAAAACCAAGTAGACAACCTCACATCTAACAGTTGGTCCCTTTGTTGCAGCTCTTTAAGTGCTTATTGCGATATCAGTCTGAAACTTTTGATATATATTGATGTAAATACGTAGCCTGGGAATAGCCGTGCTGCTGTGTGTTCTCCAATCATTTCGAGCATCCACAGCAGTCTGGGGACCATGACCAAAATCTTCACATGGATTTGGGGACTGATCACAGAACGATGACACACTATTTGACATACAAAAGTTTATTTACAGATCCAACATGACAGCAGGAGACAAGACGCCATCTTTCAATCAAGATTTAGACCGTGTTCTAAATAGTTTAGCTCAAAAGTTTACAGCGGGTGCGTCATCGGATACGATGATACGATTGGCTATGGCTACGTGCAGATGCATGTGATGGACGTTCGAGCGCCTAATAAACGGCCATGGAAAATCGTAAACCACACCTCTCCTACCAGAAAAGGAATTGGTGGTTAGTTTTGGGTCATTTTATTTTCATACAAAAATAAGGCATTTTATTCATAGAAATGGCCAAAATTACCTTCAGCGATGACATTTTGTTGAAATATTAGTTACAAAGATTTCAGCAGAGAAGATTTTGGAAGATGTTTATAGGTGGAGTTATCTGGGGGGAAAAAATTAAAATTCAAATATGTGTAAAACTTTATTGTGGTTCAATGCACAAGAAATCAGACCTGGAGTAAGATATTAAAACATCCTATTGAAACGACCTTAATAATGTTGTTAAATCCAAGACTGGAAAGTTTGACGTCTGTTGGAGCTACTTAAGTGGAGACCTTGTTGCAAAAGTGGAACGTAAATCTGTCAACCTGTTACGTGCCGTCCCTCCTGATCAGGGGTTAGGTTAGGTTAGTTAACCCTAATCTGGATATGATTAGGGTTGAGAACGGCAAATGTAACATAAGTTGTGTTTCACTCACACCGATCTCACACATATTTTTATAAACTAGAAGGTCTTGGCTTTCAAATGAGGCATCGCACTGGCATAGCCTGAAAGCTCTCCAGTCAATACACTTTGAGGTTTGGATATGCATCATTTGCTAAAGAAAACTCCAACTCTAAACATAACCCTGAGCAGATGACAGGTTAACCACTTAACTGCCACCTTAGGGATAGGGTTAACAATTATTTGCATCCACATCTCAAAGCGTATTGACTGGAGAGCTTACAGCCTATAATCCAGTGTGATACCTAATTTGAAAGCCAAGACCTTCTAGTTTCTAAAACTATGTGTAAGATCTGTGTGAGTGAAACAACTTGTTGCCGTTCATAACCCTAACCCCTGATTGAGAGGACAGTGGGTAACAGGTTCAAGTGTTGTATCTGCACATGGGCCTTTATATTTTTCCCGTCTTTCTGTCTCCCAGAAAGAAAATGACCGCATTTGGTTCACTGCATCATGATTAGTACCAAACATGTTATGTGTCATATGTTTGTGAAGGAGTACCCGTGCGAAAGAAGAGGAACGGTTGCTGTTATTTCTGGGAAATCTGCGGTTTGCGAGCAGACAAAGCATCATAACATCATACTCCGTGGCTAGTCATTAACTAAAACTAGCTACAAATTGACCACACAAAAATCTCCATCTACACCTGCCATGTCCCGCCTTAAAACCTCCTCATCTTTACAATTCTTCAAACCCCTCCAGCTCTCCTCCGTCTCAGGGTCATGTCCAGTCCCCCCGTCCTCCTCCTCCTCCTCCCCCTCTCCAGTCCGCGCCACCCAAGCGTACGCTCTGAAAGCTTCTGCACACAACAGCGGCGCACCTTTCAACGCGCCTGAGCTCTCCAGAAATCTAACTGGCGACACACACACACACACACACACACACACACACCCACACACTCAAAAAAAAAAAAGAAGTCTAGGCTGTTGAAAAAAGGCCCATGCCCTCTTTCACACTCGTCCTCCAAGCGCCGGCGCAGCCTATCGTGAACAACTATTTACCCAGCATTCAAGTCTATGGATTCATTAGCCACTCCCCCTCTTTAGCCCCTCTCAAACCTCGCACTCCAGCGCCTCTCACCCTCCCGCCTCCCCTCCCTCTCTCTCTTTCTTTCTTTCTTTTCGGGGCAGTCGAGAAGTGGGTTTTAAGCCTAGTGTTTGTAATTAGCTCCCAAAGTGTGTTGTTAATGGGGTAGCCAGGCCCTTACGCTCACAGCAGGCTAAAGGGCGAAACAGAAACCAGGCTTTGTTCGCGGGATATAGGCCCAAGACAAGAAAAAAAAAGAAAGAAAAAAAAGAAAAGAAGAGAGAAGCATTTAAAGTGTGTGAAAGAGAAAAGAGCTCTGGAAAATATTAGCCGACATTTTAGGTTTTTTTCGAAACGAGCGCTCGGGCTCGTGAAAGCTTGTCGCCTCAGCTGCTAACTCCTGGCAGCGGCGAAACCGAGGGAAATTATGGTCTTAAAATGCTTTTCGTGGCAGAGGGTTGACGTGAATCCATATTTTTTGGGGGGTTTATGTACAAGGTCGCGGTTTCTCCATGAAAGACAGGTTTGGGAATAAAGGCAAATGAACCAGGTCTTTTTTTAGCGAAGAGGTGCGCCAAAAGTTCTCCAAAAGTTGCATTCTCCAATCTCGTTTTTTTTTTCTCCCCCCGTAAACTGCTTTTTCTTCCCTTTAATGGGTCGGTTTTCTTGGCGCGTTTGTCCGGTCCACTTCTTCAACTTTCAGAAGGACTTTAGTTGAACGAATGGAAGTGGTCCAACGTCTGAGTCGGTGTGCGTAAACCAACGGGCGAAGTCTTTACGTCTGTTCTGTGCGAAAACCCTACAATGTCTTTTCTCTTCTCTTTTGTATCCGTCACGCCTGAAAAATAGCCGCTGTTTTGTGGCTAACTAGTTCCTTTTTGATGACGAAGGGAAACAAAACGATAAACCTTTTTTCCAGGGTTTCTGCGGGCATCAGAAGTTACACTGCCCGACCAAAAAAAAAGAAAAGTCGTCAAGAAATAAAGGTCGAGCGCTCTGATGTTTGGTTGGACCGCCTTTGGCTTGGATCACTGTGGCGTTGTTTCAAGAAGCTTCCGTGACGTCAAAAGATCCAGTGTTGCATTAACTTTTCACCAAGACCTCGCCTTGACGATGGGAGAGTGTGACCACTGCGCGAAACCTTCTCCAGCACAACCCAAAGACTGGCAAGATCTGGACTCTGTGGCGGCCAATCAATCTCATGCTCCCTGGAACACTCTTTCACGATGAATCCTGGCGTTGTCATATTGGAGTATTCCACTGCCTTCAGGGGAAAAGAAATCCGATGATGGAATAACCTGGTCATTCAGGATGTTCAGGTCGTCGGATGATCTCGTTCTTTGGGCTCATAGTGTTGCTGAACCAAGACCAGACCATGTTTCTCTGTCTGGAGCAAAAACAATGAGGATTCCAGCAACGACAGAACATTCTACAGAATCCCATTTCTACAGAAACACTATTCTAGAAATTCAAATTGCAGCGATATAGACACATACGGCAACTAGTCATAGAAGGGGGCGTGGCTTCGTCGAGGGGGAAAATAGAATCTTTTGGGAAACACAAATTTTCACTCTTTTTAGCCATTTTCTGGTGGAATATGAACTTATTTATCACACATAAAAATAAAGTCTAAATCGAGTCCATATGGATATTTTCTCACTGCAGATTGTTCAGTAGAAGTGAATAAACGGCAGTTGTAGCTAGCGCTAGCTAACTGTTAGCATTAGCCCGATGCTAACATGTAGCATCCTGTTAGCATTCTCCGTTTTTTTATGTATTTATGGGCTGTTGAACCACTTTGCTCCTCTCCATGTCTCTGTATCTTTATTTAGTAGAAAACTAAATAAAGAGTTTAACAAATAATTTAACAAATAATTCTGCATTTGTTAAAGTAGTTTTTGAATAATTAGAGAAAGTTTAGATTTTTTTCAAAATTGTTTTCCCCCTTAACTGTTTTCAAACATGACCATATATGGGCGATTCCAGAGATGCCGTCTGTATCTATACTTGCCTTCAGTTTGCATCTTAAAACATAACCATATCAACAAAGAGTTCCTGGTCTGACTAGAAAGTGGGGCTGGTACTTAACCCTGATCAGGTGGTTAGGGTCAGGGGTTAGGTTTATGGTTAGGTTTTTAAAATGCGATGTAAGTTGTGTTTCACCCACACAGATCTTACGCATATTTTTTTGAAACGAGAAGTCAATGCTTTCAAACAAGCTTCCACACTGATATACAGGCTTGAAGATCTCCTGTCAATACACTTTGAGATTTGGATATGCACAATTGGAGAAAACAACCCTAGCCCTAAACCTAACTCTAGTCCTACAAAGGCAGATGACCAGATAACATCTTAAACAGATTGTGAGTTATTTCACTGGTGCAGAAACCCCAGATCAGAACAGTGAGTGACATTAAAAAGCATACAATTGTGTTCCTATTAGCATTACTTTGATTTCAAATATTACAACTGCTTGAAGGTTTTAACTCCAAAACTTTGCCAGAAATACAAAGAAAGTATGGTCCAAAACCCATTCAACCTATCACATCTTTGCTTGTTGTGTTGTTACAATTCAAACCTCCACGATGCCAGATTATACAACGCTCCTCCAAGTTCCTCCTGCAAAGGTTTCCTTCGCTCTTGATCTGTGTCAGAGTAAATCATCAATGAGCTACAGCTACATCCCCGATATCGAAGGTTTGTTTTTCGAAGGGGAGAGAGGGGCCTTCGGAATGTAGCACGTGTAGATCAATATAGCATTTTCTCACCGATAAGACGAAAGAAAGTGCTTGCGAAGTGTTTGAAATTAAAGCCTACATTGCCTTAAAAGAGAGAAATGGACACTTCAATTCTTTTTTTGTTTTCTTTTTAAATCAGGCCACCATCTTATCCCACTAGTGCCTATGTAAATCAGAATCTTGTTTGATTTTTCTTTAGTTTTCCTTATCAAAGTGTGTGTGTGTTTTTTTTTTTTTTTTTCCTGAAGTGGACATGAGAAGAAAAGACTCGGCGGCTTCACCAGACCGAGCACGGCGGCGCTGGCTGTGATTGGACAGAGTCGGCCCTTGTACAGTCACTTTCAAAAGAGAACAAGCTCGAAAAAAAAAGAAAAAAAGGAGAACAAAAATAAAGCGTCTTTGAATCCTCCCCGGCCGTGGTCAGAGGTCAAACGCGCTGGGAAAGCTGTGGGCGTCATTCCGGACCCTTTCAAGCTCTTCCTTTCCACTCTTTTTTTTTCTTCTCCCCCACGTCTTTCTCTCTTTTTCTGGCATTCTCGCATTAATAGAGAGGCTGCACATACAGTGTCAGAGCGGTGAGCCTGGGAGCCTGTGATGCGACGTGAATAAAAGTCGACACCTACGGCTTTGCTCTAAACGCACTGTTTTCTCTATTAGGACCAGAATCTCGAATCAAAAGTGAACTTTGTTTTAAAGTTTTGTGCTGAGAGACAAAGATGCCCAGGGCTCTGTCCGAATGTCCACCCTCACCAATAAACTCCTCATTTACCATATTTGCCTCACTCTTATTATAAACATATTCATCACACACAAGTCAAGTCCAGGGGCGGACTGGGACTGAAAAACAGCCCTGGACTCTGGTCAGCCTGGCCCAAATTAGCGTAAACGTGACACTTCCACATTATGTTAACCTCTTACCACCCGCCTTAACCGAGAGCATTTTCTCCAGTTCGGCTTTACCCAAATCAAAAGGCTTCTTGACTGGAGAGCAACACTGTAACGCCTCATTTGAAAGCTAAAATCTAGTTACGTTGTCGCTGCATTTTTGTCATGTTTTTGCTGCTTTTTCGTCACTTTTTTGTCACTTTTTCATTGTGTTTTTGTCTCTTGTGTTTCGCTTTTTTTTCCATGTTATTGTTTTTTTTTTTCATCGCTTTTTTCATTGCTTTGTCGTCACGTTTTCGTCACATTTTGTTGTGTTTTCGTCTCGTGTTTTTCCGCTTTTTTGTCATGCTTTTTCATTACTTTTTGTTACTCGGCTGGTGACGGAAGCTCGGAGGCGTCTCCAGGAGGTGGGGGCGTTCCTAGGAGGACTCAGGCAAACCTATCCCTAAAATGGCCGCCGTCAGAGTTTTTACAGATTACTCAGAAATACGTGAATGTGCCAAGGCAACACTTCAGGCATGTTTTTAATGAGGAAATGACATAATAACATGATGTAAAGCTTGAAAAAGTCGATTTTGCATAATACCCCCCTTTAAGCTTTTAGATTTGGGTAAAGCTTGGTTACGCCCGGGGGTAAGGGTAAGGTATAAAGTGAGAGGCCAGACCGGTGGCCCTAGAGCCAGTGGCCCTTCTGTGCTCTTCCAGAATGGACCTAGGCCAGTCCGCCCCTGGTCAAGTCCAAATCGGCTCTGCATTCATGTATTTTCCACAGCAGATTGTCCAATTGATGCAAAAAAAAAAGCTAGCGTTAGCATGTAGCATGGCGCTCCTGGTTAACATTGTCCGTTTCTTCTGTATTTATGGGCTGCTGAACTGTTTAACTCCTCTCTATGTCTCTGAATTTTTATTTCAAGCTTTGACAAGTGAACATCGAGCTCACTGTTGAATTTTTAGAAAGTATCCTCGTCTGAACGGGTCTGAGATTATTTTAGAAGGAAATATAGAGGAACAGGAAGTAATGGCGTTAGCACTTGGTGGCACGGTGGCTGAGCGGTTAGCACTCTTGTCTTACAGCAAGAAGTGTTTGATTCTGAAACCGTGTGGGCCTTTCTATGAACGTCTCTCTCCCCATGTCCGGATAGGCCTACTTCAATTCACCCCATCAGCCAAAAACATGTGCAATAGAGTTCAGGAAAGTCCACAGTTACCATGGAGATCCGCCATCTTTGCAGCTGTTAGCATACATTTCCATAGACTAACTCCAGTATTTTAACTTTTAAAATCTCCATTAATTTACAATTGCTGCTCATCCCATAATGCTTTGCGATATGACGTCACATTCCCGTACTCTATAGGTTAATCCTCGAGCCAGGCGTTTCTGATCATTAGCCTGGCTCCACAGCTGGTGATGGGTCCCCGGAAATAGCGTAGCCATATCAAGCTAATTAGAATAAGGCTAATATGACAATTGCAAGATGGCCGCCACATTTTTCACGATAAGGGTTTTGTATTTGAAATGGAGTGGAAGTAATGTATTGGGAGCTTATTTGTACAGTGAGTCTCCGACAGTGTTTCCACACAGTTTCAGGGGATTCAGTCTCCATACAGTGGTGGTAAACTACACATGTAGAGTTTCCCCTGGGGTATAGACTGAAGCGTGACTGCAAACATGTGCGCCAACTCCACAGAAAGGCCCCTTCCGCCCGGGGATAGAACCTTTTACCATTATATCAGATCTGGCAACCCACAATGTTGTTTTCCCTTATTTAAAGCCACACCGTGTAGAATTTTACCCCAAAAATAAAATTGAAATAAATACATATGTTTTATGACAGATATTGTCATCAATATCAGTCCTAAGACATGACTATAACTTTACTGGGAGTGGGTTTGTCTCCAGCTCATTGCCATGGAGATGTCGAGTAAAGTCAGCAGAATATCAGATTTAAACAGGTTAGGTTCTTATCCAAAATCCATTCTTTGATACAGACGGCATCTCTGGAATCGGCCATGATGGTCATGTTTGAAAACAGATAAGGGGGAAACAATTTGGAGAAAAATCTAAACTTTCTTTAATTATTCAAAAACTACTTTAACAAACGCTGAATTGTGAATATAGTTTTGTACTAAATAAAGATACAAAGACATGGAGAGGAGCAAAGCGGTTCAACAGCCCATAAATACATAAATAATGGAGAATGCTAACTTGATGCTTCATGTTAGCATCGGGCTAATGCTAACGTTAGCTAGCGCTAGCTACAACTGCGTTTTTTTCACTTCTACTGAACAATCTGCTGTGAGAAAATATCCATATGGGCCTGATTTAGACTTGACTTTATTTACATGTGATAAATAAGTTGATATTCCACCAGAAAATGGCTAAAAAGAGTGGAAAATTGTCTTTCTCTAAAGATTCTATTTTCCCCCTCGGCGAAGCCACGCCCCCTTCTGTGACAAGTGCCGTCTGTATCTATTTCCATTGTAGCTGTTGTCATAGTAACGATAAACAAATGTCGAACTGTTGTTGGAAACGTCAGATAAACCTTATTTTAACGTCTCAAATGTCCTTCCTCTTGTTCTTGCACCTCAAGCCACAACAGGACCACATTTTTAGTCGTAGTTTTACACTTATAATCGCTAGTTTTAGTTTAATCTTACTTCGCCTGATCACTTCCTGCCTCCAGATGATGCCACTGATGATGTAGGCAGCGAAAGGGAAAAACTGTAAAATATCCCCCAAACTCCATCCCCTGCACACTGACACAGGCTGCTCTCATTCAGGTCCCCATTGCCCCGCCCCTCCAGATGTGAGGCGTGATGCGGGGGAGTGGACTTGACTGTGCGCATTGTCTGTGCCGGGCGCTAATGTGATTACGGCACATATTTGCAGGCCGATTCCCAGTGCCGCAGTCGCGGTGTGGGGTCCTCGGCGAGATGGGAGCCCGAGGACTTTTTTTCTTTCACAAACTGGGAGCGCGGGCCAACCCACAGAACACTGGCCATTGTGCAGCGTTCCCGTGTCCACTTCAGGGAAAGCTCTCTTTGATAAAACTAACACCGTTTAGCAGTGTTCTTCTGTCGCCGTAAATCTGCTCTCCCAGCTCGTTTGACAGAAGTCACTCTAGGGAGAAAACACTTACAGTGCTCGTTTGATATCACACTTAAAGAGAGCCGAGGGCAAAATGTTTTTCATCAGAAGTTGAATTTTTTAGATTTGGGTTCCTTCTTATACATTCAGAGTGAATCACAGGACTATGAGTTTTTTAAATCCTATTTGTAAAATGTCGTGGCTTGGAGGGTTGAGGTTGAGGTCGGACCGCCTTTGGCATTGAATATCGCTCACATTCGCTGTGGCATTGTTTCAATACGTTTCTGCAATGCATTTCTCAATGAGCTTCACAAGGCCGTCACCTGGTTTTCAACATGTCCTGTGAAGTGAAAACCCTTTCTGGTGACGACTTTATGAAGCTGAGAAAATGTCAAATATGTGCTAAGCAGTCGTCGAAATCTATTTCACCTTTTTTTTGTTCAAAAAATAATTCCATGTGTGTTCATTGATAAAAGTAATGCCTTGGACCAAACTATGTGTCATGGTCTGCTTTATGCTACCCTGTTTTGGTTTGTTTTCTTATGTTTATGTCCTTGGTGTTTTATTTTGACATGTGTTTTGTCCTTGTGATTTTGCTTTACTTCCCTCGTTATTGCCTGCCCCGCCCTAATGTGTCTCACCTGTGCCCCGTTTCCTCATGTATTTCTACCCCTGTGTTTCCATTGTTCTTTGTCAGTTCATTGTCTTCGTGTCCGTGTTTGTGAGTTGGGTTTTCAGTTGCTCCTGCTTTATTTTTGTTTTTTGTCAGTTTCTTGTTTCTTGATTTTTGCACATATTAAATCTAGTTCTGTTGCAGTCTGCATTTTGGGCCATTTCTTTCTTCATTTTACTTTACACCGTGACACTATGAGCTTTAAAAAACATATTAAAAGAATCTTCACCTTTAGACAAATTCGGAATAGTTTGACAATTGAAGCATCTTTCATGTATTTCAATGCCATGATCTCTCCACACATTACCTACTGTTTGTCCTGTTGGTCTCAGGCCAATGAGACCACAGTCAAACCACTCACATCAGTCCATACAGAAAAACCTTTCCACCAGGAGACCCCTCCCTGAGGATCTGAGATGGTTCATACTGCTGTACCACGTCACCGATAAGTTTTGGTGCCCGACCATGAAGAGACTTGTAAACTACTGTAAAATCTATTCTCTGAGCGACAGGAAGACAGTGCAGAGACCGGAGCACTGGACTAATATGGTTGTATTTCGTGGTTCTGGTCAGAACTCGTGCAGCAGCGTTCTGGATAAACTGCAGTTAGCTTGTTTAGAAAGGCCAGTGAACAGGCCGTTACAATAGTCTGACCGACTGGACACAAATGCAGGAATTAATCTTTCCAAGTCCAGTTTAGACACTGTTTTTTTATTTTAGCAATGTTTTTGAGGTGGTAATAGGCCGCTGATGTAATGGACTTAATATGACTGTTAACCCCTTAACCCCCGGTTGAACCGATTCCCGTTAAGGGGTTAAATCACTAAACTTTACTCTGAACAAACGACTCGAACATCCCGCTCCACTGCTCACAGATACAGATAATTTAATTTTTAATCTCAAAACTTAAAGGAATAGAGCTGTATTGCAAGTCGCAGCAATATTACTCCGCCTATGATACTGTGCAAGTTTCCCCTTTTTTTCCCTTATTTTTTTAAACATATGTTTGTTATTTTTTAATTAACAAACTAAACATAACATAAACAGGTGGTAATGTTGCAAATTCACAAGTACAAAGAAGAGAAAAGAGAACAGAGTCCCAATCATGCCAGATCTTGAAATAAGCTGCAAGTCGATTAGACAAGAAGTATCTCATTTTCTCCAGATGTAGCACATTTCCCAAAATCTTTTAGCCACATTTCAAAAGAAGGGGGTTTGTCTGACTTCCAACACATCAAAATCATCTTCCAATATTGTACACATTGATATCACCTGTACCTCATATTTATTTCTTGCCCGCTCCAAATCAGATAGTTCCCCTTTTTATCCGCTTAGAAAATCAACACGTTTAATTTTGTGTGACTAGACTTGGATCGTGTAGAGGCTCACATAACCGTATTTAAATAGGGGAAAACATGGAAGAGCTTGGTCGCTTCTAACTTCACTCCTGTTTTGGTCCTAGAACAGGAGAGGCTAGACCAGGGGTGCCAAAAGTTGGGCCTGTGGGCCAGATTTGGCCCACGAAACAATTCTGTTGGCCCACCAGAGAGTGACCTACTTTTGCGCTGTGTGTGGTTAATACTAACTCTCTTCCATTCATTCTCAATGGTAAATATGGATGCAGTACACCTTTTGACCACCAGCGTCAAATTGGGGGCGCTGTTTCACTCCTTTTGCAAAGATAATGAAACCCTGTGGTGTCTTGGTATTTATCAATTACAGAGCGTTGTAGCATCAGCTTTCACAGTTTTCCAACTTTTATTGCAAAGGTTGTTGACGTCAACAACAGTACATGTTAAAATTGACTTATAAAAGAATTGGTGCTGAACTGACACTTTCAAAATAATCTAATGTGGCATTTTCTTTGAGTGAACGAATGACGTAAAGTTACTGTAGGTGCTGGAGATGCAGGTGTTTGTTTTTTTGCACTAAATTGCTACAATTGTTGATTTGGCTTTACTAAAATTAGGCTTTTGCCATAGTTACCATTTGTTTTAATATAGCATGTTTTTTGCATAGAATCAAATGCAACTGTAGGCTATCGGGGGGGGAAAAAAAGTAAAAAATGTTGGCCCTCGGAGACAAAAAGTTTGGGCACCCCTGGGATAAACACTAACGCCATCTGTGCTTTGTTTACGTGACAGAGACCAGACAGTTACGCATCAACTCGTCTAAACTCAGGTAAGACCACATCTCAGTATGGAAAAATGGTGGCCTGTTCCTTTAAAGACATACATCCTCTACTGTATAACCAGCGGTGTCAGCATCAGCACACTTAAACTACACAAATGTAATATAGGCAGCACATGCACAAAGTGGCACAAAAGAAGAAGCTCACAGAAACAACGGCACCTTCCCTTCTGAACAGGCAAACAGGTCCTTCGCCTTTCCAAAGTCCCGTACCCAGCGCTCCGTTTTGGGGCAGGCTCAGCGGACTCGCCGACTCTCTCCGCTACGGCGCGGATCACCAATCCCGCACCAACGCTCGCTTGTCACTTGTCGGCAGATTAGGGGCCAGCTGGAGATACGGCTCCATCATCTGTGAATCCAACTGCTGAACCCCGCTCCGCTAATCTGCCAGTCTGGGAACACCAGGATTGGGCCTCCTGCTCACCCAACGGGACCGCTCCCCCTGCCAACCATTGTTACCAATTCATTATCTGTAAGAAAGCAAATCTCGCAGCTGGCGGCGGCGGATTCGGACGTACCTGTTGATAACCCGGAACAGATCGTTTTTTCTCGTTTGTTGCCGACGCGGTGGACGTAGAGTTCGTGGGGGGGGGCAGTGAGAGGAAGGGGTTTGGTGGACGGTTGTTCTCCTCTGCTCTTGGCTCTGTCGCCGTCACAGTAAATCTTGCTTTGATGACTTGACAGAACGCTCATCGCAAGAGGCTAAAGGGTCCCGAAGAACTAAAGTGAGCAGCTAAGTGAGGACTGGAGCGGCGCTGTGAAATGTACGATCAAAAAATGTAAACGCGGAACTGAGGATCATTGGGTAATTACGAGCGGTTTATGGAGGCAGACTGAGAGCCACGGTCTTTGAGGAGTGAGTTCAGCCATCATTCGAGAGTTTCATTATTCTATTTGCCATTAAAGGTGCTTTATGGAACTTTTTTTGCTGACAAAAATACATTAAAAGATATTATCGGTGGTTAGCTTAGCATGCTGGCCTCACGCTCCAGGATCACTTGTTTTTAAGGGTTTCTGGTAGGTTTTCACTGCTGATGAATCGATCTCCTTGGTTACGCGTGCATTCCACCCACAAAACATGCCAGAAACCCCAACCAAACAAAAAGTTGCATTTTAAAGAGCCTATAGACAGCATCGTGTCATAGAAGGGGGCGTGGCCTCACTCCTTTTAGCCATTTTCTGGCAAAATATAAACTTTTTTGTCACATACAAATGAAGTCAAGTCTAAATCAGGTCCATATGGATGATTATTCACAGCAGCATTAGCACGATGCTAACATGTAGCATCATGTTAGCATTCTCCGTTATTTATGTGTTTATGGGCTGTTGAACCACTTTGCTCCTCTCCATGTCTGTGTAGCTTTATTTAGTAGAAAACTACATTCATAATTCAGCGTTTGTTAGGTTTTGAATAATTAGAGAAAGTTTAGATTTTTCTCCAAATTGTTTTCCCCTTAACTGTTTTCAAACATGACCAAATATGAGCGCGATATCTATGGATACAGAATCGCCCATATATGGTCATGTTTGAAGACCGTTAAGGGGGAAAATAATTGAGAAAAATCTGAACTTTCTCTAATTATTCAAAAACTACTTTAACAAATACTGAAATATGAATATAGTTTTCTACTAAATAAAGATACAAAGACATGGGGAGGAGCAAAGTGGTTCAACAGCCTATAAATACATAAATAACAGAGAATAATTAAAAGCTGAATTCACAAAGCGTTGGATTGTTCACCCACAAATAGGGAACATGAGCTGGGTTTTGACCGTCGTGAGACAGGTTAGTTTTATTCTACTGCCACTGATGATGTGTTGTTGCAAAAGTAATCCTACAGACTCGTGCTGATGCTAATGCTAACACTAGCTAGCGCTTGTTGCGACTTCCAGTTTTGCTTCTACTGAACAATCTGCTGTGAATAATCATATGGACCCGATTTAGACTTGACTTTATTTATGTGCTAAATAAGTTTGTATTTCGCCAGAAAATGAAGGGGGGACGTCATAGAAGGGGCAGTTGTAGCTAGCGCTAGCTAACTGTTAGCACTAGCCCAATGTTAACATGAGGCATACTGTTAGCATTCTCCGTCATTTATGTATTTATGGGCTGTTGAACCACTTTGCTCCTCTCCATGTCTTTGTATCTTTATTTAGTACAAAACTCTATTCATAATTCAGCATTTGTTAAAGTAGTTTTTGAATAAATAGAGAAAGTTTACATTTTTTAAAAATTGTTTTCCCCCTTAACTGTTTTCAAACATGACCATATATGGGCGATTCCAGAGATGCCGTCTGTATCTATAGGTTGCATTCACGTTCTAGAATTCCATGAGGCCATAATGTCAAATGCAGGGCAGGTGCCAATACAAGTGTATGGGAGAGAAACACTTTTTGACACATTTCATCTGAATATTGCCTCCACGTTTGGACTCCTTAATGGGAAATCACTTGGACCTTAGTTCACACGGGCTGAGACAGAAGGCACTGAACTTTGTGACCGTATCTGTTTCATGTGGATTGTCCCAGTAAATAATTGACCTGCCCTCCACCTCAATTTTAAACTGCAGGCTCTTCAGAAGGTTGTGATGTCACACAAACGCAGCCTACCCCACAGTGTTCTAAAGACCTAGAATAATTAAACAGGTGGGGCATGTAAAATTATTTTGTCTTTCAGGAGATTTTTGGTATATTACACGGAGACCATGGACCCAGTCAGTGATACGAATGATCATTTTTGTACTGCACATTTTCTGTAATCCAAATATGGTCATTTCCTTTCTGGGAGACAGCAGCGGCTAAAGACGGGAGATATGTTCACGAGCATATGCACACGTCTTCAGGCCGTTTTCACTCTAGCGACAATATCTCCACTTGAGCTGCTTCTATGGATTCCAAATGTTCCAGTCTTGTACTTAACAATAGTCTGGAGTTTATTTCAGACGGATTGTTTTAATATCCTACTCCTGGCCTGATTTAATGAGCTTTGACAGTGGACAGTCACGCTAGTCCCATCTCCCTTTCAGCTCAGCAGTCCGCACACGTCAGCCCGTTTAATTCCCTGTAATCGAGATCATTGCAGCTTTAATGTCCGGTTTACTTGGGGAGACGTGTATTCGCGCGGGGGACGGCCCACGTTTGCCCGAGCGGGTTAATCCGCCTGTCAACAGTTTGGTCAGCGGCGGGCGAGCCACTTTCCGGGGCCGGTCGTTGTTTGCGGCAGATTAGCGAGGGGCGAGTGGATCTCATATGGCCTGGTCAGGGGGCATCATCCAGAGGGCTTAAGGGATTAATGCGCTCTCTCTCGCTCGCTCGCTCGCTCGCGCCTTTCCAATGTTCGATCAAGCTACGCAACGCGTCAACAAATGACAACGCCATGACTCAATTTACGGCACTTTGAGAAGATGCGGTCTGTGCTTTTATCGTATGGGAGGCGCGGTAGGGAAATCTTTTTCCCCTTTCTTTTTCAAAATTGGAATTGCCACAGTTTGCTCTTTAAACACACACTTTCACCGAGAAATAAATCCACTGTCTAATCCGCACAATAAGCACTCGCACTCAATCAACTGCACCAATTTTGTTTTTGGGAAATTGTTGTTTTAATTGGCAGTTTTCATGTGATGTCGAGGGACAATTTTCTTCACCCCAGAACACCATGGACCAACTCTTCCAATCCTGGCCCAAAGGAAAGAAATGTTTTCAAATTGATGGTATTTTCCACACTTTTAGCATTTGAACAGGTATTTCATCTCTGATTTGTGCAATAATCGTTCTCAAAATCATCTTGGGGGCTTCAGGTTGCCCCCGTTGCCCAACTCTACAACATCTGCACTCAAAGTAACACCTACAGATTTGCTGGTACTGTACAGGTTACGTTTTGATGTTTTGCTCGAGGATTTGTTTGTATCTAATTCATTCTACAAATGTTTTCAAATTAGTTTGAAAAATGTTATTTCAAATTTATGGACCCCCTCGAAAACGAGGTGGCACCTCAAGGGGCACTCCATGAATAAACTTCTGTAGTTACAGGTATTCAGCTCTAAATCTAAATCGGAGAAGATCTGCAGAGCCCCTCACGTGTACTTCACCCGTCTCACCCGCAAAGCCGTCAGAGTCACCAGGGACCCTACGCACCCATCACACAGTCTCTTCAAGGTGATGCCTTCAGGGAGGAGACTGCAGAATCTACGGGCCAGTTCCAGTCGACTGAGGAGCAGTTACATACACAGGGCCATCGGGAAGCTGAACTACCTGATCTTCCTCCCACTCCTCTTCCCCCTCCGCCCGCTCCACCATCAAGGATGAGAGAAATATCATTTAAAATCATTCACATGGTTTGACAAATAAATCATATTGAATCTTGGTCCGAAATTCCCCTCATTTGTAGTGAATTTGTCAAGAAATACATAAGTGTTGTCACTGAATATACACAATTTTGCTCATGTTTCCCCTGCAAGTGCACTTCTAAATCACTTATGTATCTAATAGTCTAGTGCAGCGGTTCCCAACCTTTTTTAATCGCAACAACCAACATCACAACGGTTGTTGTTTACGACCTCCATGGGGCACGTTTTCCATTTGCACTACATCAGAAGTACACTGTACACTGGGACGTGGTACTACAAGAGCGTCTGAACACCATCGAGGATGGAGTGGATGAAGAATGACTACAGTGTGGCGCTTTGAGAAACTTGGTAACACAGGCTTGGAAATGCGTGTAAGGCGTTATCATTATTATGGTGGGTTCCAGCACCACCTATTGAGAACCAACAATGCGAGCCTCCTCCAGCACTTTAGGTCCTCTACTTTCAGACAGAATTGCATCTCTGTCAAAGCTCTTTGCCATCAATTCTTCGAGAGTGCAGCACTTTGCAATAGTTGAAACTTGACTTGAAAAAATGGTAAAAAACTATATGTAAATAACGAATCAAGTTCCTGTAAATGATGTATTGGGACTATTGAAGCCTAGGCGTAAATCCAACCTGGTAGACTAATTTCAGCATCACCGACCTACAGCCAATGATCACTTCCTTGAGGGCCACACCTCCACCTCAGCCATCAGTGTAAGAGCCGCACCTCAGTAGCAGCCAATCATCGCCCTCGGTCCCGCTTTTAAGCCCCAGCAATCATGGTTCGTTCACTTCCCAGCTGTGCTGCGACCCACCTCCGCCTCTTCTGCCCACGGCTTCTCCCTCCTGCATCCTTCACGGGTCTCCTATACCACCACCAGTGTCCAGGCTCTGGGGTAAGACATCCTTATCTCCAAGCTGTTCATCCATACTGACTTTCATACATCGATGTTACCGCCAGGGTCTGATCGCCAAAACTAATATACATGTTAATAAATCTTCCTAGTCACTGCTTTTGTCTGTTTGAGTCTATCCAGGTTGAATTGTTCTGTTGATCCTTTGATGGTGCCTGTAGTTGATGCCTGTGTGATGTTTTATCTGTGTTTTATATGGCGTACGACTCTTTGTGCACTGTATTCAAACCTGCTGCCTCTGCCCAGGGACTACAGATGAAAATAAGCCTGTATCTATCTCCAGTCTGTGCAACACATTTGTTGTGCAATGTCCCTGTGAAATGAATCAAATAAATGTTTTCCCATTCACCTGCAGTATCTGGCCTCAGGGCCTCTCTGAACACCTCCCCGTCCTGGCGGAGGCTGCGCGGCGTAATGCTATCCGTGACAACTTAGTCTCACGTCCACGGTCCGGCGGAGGAGGAGAATGGGTCAAGGGCTAAATCCCCCCCGCTTAAAGCCACCGCGGTCAGCTTTCTCCTCCGCGACGGACAGCCCATTCCAGGACGTGTCAGGATGAGACGTAATTTGGGCCCCGTCTGCTTTATGGCTATTTGTGATCCCGGGACTCTTGTCAGCAAACTCCTCGGGACAGATACCATCAGTAATATAAGGAGCGCAAAGGGCCTTAAAAGGGCTGAGAGTCGTCTTCGTCAGGCGGACGGCTTAAGGAGTGGGGGGGGGCATAGGTCACGGCTAACTGTTACACAAACACGGATGGGATAGCGCAGGTTTTAAGTGGCTTATAGGACGGCTCCCCTCGCGCCGGGATGGAGCGGTGTGAGCAGTGCTCCGGCTGTTTCTGTCTGCCGTGACATTTGACCCGAGGGAAGTTCTAAATGCCAAACATATCAGTAAGTGTGCATTCTTCTGCAGGTCTTAAGATACTGGATCTGGATCAAAAACTGCAGGTGTGAAGAGTTGGGAATTGGGTTTGTTTGAAGACGGATAAAAAGAAGTTGTTAAGATAAAACTCACAAGTAGGTAGATGTCACAGGACAGTTAGAGCAGCCATTTCACCACAGTTATAATTATGACTGATGAGGTTCTTTATGTGGCGACAGTAGAACGGGTCGTCTCATGATCGGAAGGTTGGCATGTTGGCTCCAGCAGGTGCACACGGTCATGGTGTCCTTGGGCGAGACACTTCGTCCACTTTGCCTCCAGTGTCTGCGTGCCCTGGTGGAGGAATGAGAGTGTGAATGGGTCAGTGGTTCTTTGCTGTAAACGGGTTTGAGTGCCTAATGTACAACACCGGTCAAGAATTTGGAGACGCTTTTTGATGTATTGGTTTTTCACTTCACACTGTTGTCCTTTGGAAAATATATATATATATATATATATATATATATATATATATATATATATATATATATATACAGAACCTTCGCATTCTTGAATGTTTACAAATGGTCGAAAAGAAACAAACCGTCATATTCAAGTATGTTCAAAACAAATATCCCACATTATTCATGTCCAAGTGCTTCATACTTTTTTAATATTGTAGCTTTTATTTGTATTTTAAACTCCAGGAGAGTTTCTGACTTTTTCACTTCTTTCTGGAGTTTATTCCATAAACTGATTCCTGTCACTGTAACAGTTCGTTCCATTGCTTTAAAATTGAACCTGGGTTTGTTAAATATGTCTGTTCCTTTCAGATTATAGTGACTTTCTCTTTTCTCAAACATTCTTTTGTTTTTCTGTTATTTCAAGACGTGAATGGGGGGGGGGATACATTAACAGATATCAATCTGAAACTTTGCTGAACATTACTGATATAAATATGAGGAAAACATGTATTGCAAGTTTCCTGTCATTGTATGTTATCATCTAAAAATATGGTATTTGGTGCTGATATTTCCAGTGATGAAATTGATATACTGGATAGATTCAGATTTAAATGTGCAGTTTTAGTGTATTGACATATTAGTAAGAAGTTTTCTAAAAAGCTAATCATAAGTGAAGAAATCTGTAAAAACTCAAATTTTGCCTTGTTCTTTTTTGGGTTCAAAGCTGAATAAATCAGGCTGGGAATTAGATATTACAAAATAATAATAAAATAATATAATAAAATAAAGAAAGAAAATAAATCTTGTCAATACCAAGACTGGACTGGAGTGGGAGAAAAACCTCATTTAGAGAAAACCAGCCCTAAAGTTTGGCAAATGTGCGCTCCGCCGTACTGGGCGTGTCGCAGAAGGAAGAACACCATATTTGGATTATAGCGTCATCGCGGGCAACTATGTGTGTTTACAATGTAAATAGTGTTGAAAATAAAGAAAAGCCAATGTATAAAAAGTGTTTCCAAACGTTTGACAGGTTCTGTAGGTGGAAAAGTGCTTTATAAGTTGTGGACATTTATTATGGATGGATGTGACACAACAAGAGGCACATATTCCATAACTGTAAGCCAGCGACATACTGTACTCAAGGGCCAAGAGCGAGTCCCAGTTCTACCAGGAAATATATGGACATATAAGTGACATAAGGAGGGCCATAAAAAAGGCCCTTCTCACCACATTTGTTCATAAAATTGCTGCTTCACTGGTGTAAAACTATCATTAATGCAGCACTGTTCCATTATGGAGTTATATTAGACGACGATGAACTTCTTTCTCAGTGGACTTTAACTTCAACTTATCAAAAAACTTCTTTAGAGATCAATGTCATTTGTTTTTTCTTATTGGGCCAGGTTCAATGGCTTTATTGTTGTATTTTCATCCTTATTTTTGTCTCATTTGTGTTGCTATTTTGACCCTTTTTGATCAAGACACTTGTCGATTTGCAAATGCAGTTGGCATCTTGTCATAAAAGGGGGTTTGGCCTCACCGAGGGGGAAAATAGAATCTTTTGTTTTCACTCTTTTTAGCCATTATATGGTGAAATATAAACGTATCTATCACATACAAATAAAGTCAAGTCTAAATCAGGTCCATTTGGATGTTTATTCACAGCAGATTATTCAGTAGAAGCGGAAAAACGGCTGTTGTAGATTAACATTAGCTCAATGCTAACATGTAGCATCATGATTGCATTCTCAGTTATTTATACAGTGGGGGAAAAAAGTATTTGGTCAGTTTCACATAGACATTCTATTGGATTTTGGCCAAATACTTTTTTCCCCACTGTATATTCATTGACTGTTGAACCTTTGTGTCTTTATTTAGTATAAAACTATATTCATAATTCAGCATTTGTTAAAGTAGTTTCTGAATAATTAGAGAAAGTTAAATTTTTTCTCCAAATTGTTTTCCCCCTTACTTTAACTGTTTTCAAAAAAGACCATATATGGGCGATTCCAGAGATGCCGTCTGTATCTATTCACTACAATGGGACTTTATTCTCTCTTTGTTCAATGCTTTTTTTAAACATCTGATTGCACAGAAATAACACATTTACTTCAGCAATGACGGGGAAACTCTTTTTTCACACACAATGAAGACTTACTTTCAATATATAAAAATATCTTCATTTAGCCTGGAAAGACTGTGACACATAATTACAGTAATTAAACGTGAAACCATTTGTCTAACCCTTCATGAATCATGGTCCACTGAAGCCACTTTGTGACGCCGGTAAAGACCAGAACAGCACCAATCCAAGCCACTCTCGTGAGGATTAGGGAAAGCTTTGTCTGCAATAACAGTTTTCATAAGATATTTTATTGAATAATTGGTTCAAATCTATTTCCAAATCCGTAACACCTTCTCAGCGTATGGATTTCATTAGTAAAACCATTAGCCTGTACGTTATTTCTGCAACATGCAAACTGTTCCCTCATAACTACACCCATTACACCGAAGCCTATATTGGACGTGATTACAGCTCGACCCGTGCACTTTTCATTTCATTACTCGTTCGTGGGACGGCATATGCAGTAAGCGGCTGCACTTTGTGTCCCGGATCACTCTCGCCGACCCAAAAGCACTCTTGCGAGCTACGTCAGGTATTTGCGGTAATTTGTCGTAGCACTGGCGAAATTAGTCGTGAAAAAAAAACTGAGGTGATTTCTGCTGACTCAGGTTGTAGGGAGGGTAACACGCCAACGCGAGGGGGCCGTAAACGGGACAAGTTTCTCCCGCTCATAAACCATAAATCTAACTGAAAAAAAGAAAAAAAAAAACAGTTGCAAAAATGCTCGTTAGCCTGCGATTTTAGTGAAACGCTCGCTCGACTGCCGTAAAAGTCCCAATCCTTTTTTTTTTTTCTTTCTTTTTTCCCTCTCTTTTCTTTCTGCTTTGGCCTCATTATCGGCAAACGGAATCTTGGCACGTGAAATGAGTTATGAGAGGAACAGAAAAGCAGCGTGGGGGCTCCGGCTGGCCCTCACTTATAGCCAGTTCCAATATAAAACGTTAAACTTGGCTCCGGCCGACGCGTCGTCCCCGGCACATGTTCGCCGCGCTGCCAAGTGCCAAATTTGAGTAAAAATAATTATCAAACAAGGCGATGACATATGCCCGAATCCAGTCACTGTGCGGGCTATATTCGGAGGTGGGGAGGAACCGGTTTACGTTCACTCGCTTCGGCATCAGTTCGGTGAGCGTTATTGTCAATTCCTCCACATGTAAAGGGTCAAAATCGGGGGGAGAAGGGGAGAGTTCAGCTTTCTGAGAGCCTCGTGAACCTTTCAGTGTAGAAAGTTTGGTTACAGCTTCCACACATGCGAACCTTAAAAGGGATGACACGGGCATTGTAAGGGGAATAATGCTCCGCGATTGACTCTCTCCCCCAGAACTAAGGAAATACTACAAAGGACCCAGTGCAGAGGTTTTGATGCGCGGCATGGTGAATGTATAAAAGTGCTATATAAATAAAGTTTGATTGATTGATTGATTTGCCTGCTTTCGCGGTGTACTGCACTCAGCAAGGACCAAAACTGGGAACTTCAAGGGCGAGAGAACGAGCACTGAGAAACTATGGGGTTTTGTTGTAAAATCAAGCAGTCCCAGCAGACTGGGGGACGACCCTTCTAAAACACCCACTGTCACAGTCAGATAACAGCACATTCATTAAAAACACTAATGCTAACAGGAGGATTGAGTTTAAACTCTGACATGCATGTCTGCAACTGCCTTTTTGTGATGTAAAAACCTCTCACTCATGGTCTCTGCTCTGGCCATGTGCTGTCTTGTGTTTGCTCAGTTATGTTTGTAAAATGTTTAAGTGTCACAATTACAGTATATAGTACTTTTCAAGCTACATTAGGCACTCAAAGCGCCTTACAGCAAGGAACCACTCACCCACTCTAATTCATACAGCCAGGGTGGGTGAAGTGTCAGGCTCAAGGACATAATACGTAAGTGCGTACCTGTGCACACTTCAGCCACAAGACAACCCACTCTACGATCTGTGTCACTGTCGCCACGATTATATTTGTGCACGACAGAGATTATAAAAGATAAAATCAATATGATGATACGTGAACCATTCATGTCAAAAAGCCGTTAAATAGAGTAAATGACGTCAAATCACTAGTTGGACCAGCTCGGATCCAGACTCCGAGGTCCTTTCCCTGATGGCTGGACTGAAGAGGTTATGAGACAGTGTTGTCCGCTCTTCTGCAGAGAAGCCAGTGGAACTGGCCCTTTCCAGATTATTTGTTGATGAGCCAAAACCACAACAGACTGTCCACAGAGAAGAGTTCAGCCAGATTCACAAAGAGCAGAGTGGACTCCACAAATGGATAGACAATGGATAGACTGGGTTGGTGCATTAGGCAAAACTGGGTATCGCTTTAGATTAAGGTGTGCTCATTAAGTATTCATAAGCATTAGTAATCATTTTAGGGTTAGGGAAAGGGTTAAGGTTAGGGCTAGGTTAAGGGTTAAGCATATTATTAATGGCCTATTAGTATGTTAACACATAAAAGTATAATAAGCAGTGTGTTAAAACTTTACAAGCATATTATTAATGCTTATTAATACCTTATTAATATTTAACAAGCACACCTTACTTACCGAACTTTGAAGAAACTGTAATTTTAGATGTCACTTTATCACATCATCCTTCTTTTCAGTTTCCCTGGGCTAAAATATGGAACAGTCCCGGGAAGATGTAAGACAGACTCTGACTATGTTCAAATCGAGGTGGAAACATTTCTGTGTAGTTTTGCAAATGAATGAATGTGTTGTATCTGCTCTTCCCTTTCACTTTGGTTTTATAATGATGATTTTTTTTCTTTTGTTTTGTTGCCTTTTAAAGGGACTATATGGAGTTTTAAAATGTTCCAGCCATGTCCTAATGTGTAGAATGAGCTCAGACCTGTTCACCACAACTGCCTCTAAAATCCTGCACTGTCACTCAAAAATGTGTTACTTCGGGTCAGAATTGCCGTCATGCACGATCTTGATATAGAAGCTGCAGTTACATGCATGACCTGAGGTGGCAGTAGTGAGTATAAAATGGCCAGCTTGCATACAGCCCCTTTAAACAAAATGTCATGTACTTTAACAAATTTTGCTCTACAAATAAACTTACTCGAGTGACATTCTTGCTGTTACTGCAGTAAATATTGAAACTACTCTTTCCCACTGTGCTTACATCCACAGTCAGCAAAATCTCTTCTGACATGTATAGTACCATTATCTTGTAAAGAGATGACCCACTTATGTCATCTGCATTCTAAACAGAACTGTCAAAGGCTTCTGTCCACTTCAGGACACATTCTCCAGTCGAAGATTAAAAAAGGTGTAGTTTATCTCCAGACTAATTGATGTTCTTCGCGTATGGTTCCCACACTTGTGAACCCTGCGTGACTTGCTATTAAAGATAACACGGCGCTCTGAAATGAGTTGTTGGTGACTGGGGGAGAAGACAGATGCAGTGCTTTACTGGCAAAGGAAACATCCCAATCCCTCTCATCTTCTGCGTATCGCAAGACGTTTCAGATAAGTAGGAATTCCATCTGCTGATCCCCATATCCTTCATGAGCAAATGCTGGACTACTGTTATGTCTGCCAGTCGAAGCAGGCAGCGCGATCCAACTACAACAAGGACCTTCTCGGTTTTGTTATTGTCTTTGGCTGAATTCGGGTGTAGGCTAAATGAGAACACTGATAAACCCCGTCCAAACGCCTCAACAAGTATGCAAAAACTGTGTTGATTCCCTGAAATCTCTCGGCGCAGGGGGTCCGGTTTGGAGATCTCCATCATCGCAGCTGTTTGTATCTTGTGTGTTCTGTTGGCTTCATTAAATCAGGATCTTCAGGGAGCGCTGGAGCCAAGTGTGGAGCAACTGTGGTGAAAATCGGCACATCATAATCTGCAGCTCACGGTTCTCACCAAGAAGGCGACTTAGCCCTCTCAAAGTTCTTGATCTATCGGTCAATACACTGTACGTCTCACGAGATTGTGATCATGATTAGAGGGTGACTGGAAGGTTAGAGATAAATTGAAGCTGGCTGATTTGGCTCAGGGTCCTTTCCAGAAAGCCTTCCCAGACTTGTGTTTCGAGGAGGTCCCACTTGTAGGCCACGGGAAAGAGCTTAGACTTGTTGGAGGGTAGGGCTGTCCCTCGCCAAAGAAATCCTTAGTCAACCAAAAACTTAAAGGGTAAAATATGGTAAAAACTTTGAAAAAGACAACGTTTCTTACCCAAACTGCACTCATAAGACTTCAAATCACTGAGGCAACAACTATTAATGTGTAGAAGTACAGGTAAATAGCCAATGTATGCGTGGAAAACCAGATTAAACTCACCATCCTGTCTTGGGCACCCACGAGGAAAACCTCAAACTGTCTCCACTATCTGTAAAACTCTGATACATGTGCTTTATATCATCACCAGCTCTAAGTGAAAGAACTACAACAAGTTGTGAGGTAAATTGAGACCCTCTTGGGCCCTGTCCATACGAAGTCAAGCTGAGGACTAGGGCTGCAACTAACGATTATATTGTGATTGATTAATCTGTCAATTACTTTTACGATTAATCGATTAATCGCTTGGCTGTGAATGGTGTAGGAAAATTATGTTTTTTCAATTTTAACCACATAAAGCGGTTAAAGACGTATTGATGGAGTACACTTCAAGTAAATGTGTGTTGGAGGCTCTTGGCGCTCATTTTGCTTCTGATTGGACGAGACACAGACGGATATTCATTAAATTTACAATGTACAAAACACTACAGACCCTAACTTTAAAAACAAAGTAGGTTTTCATCAAAAATGCTACATTCTCATGTCATTTTTGCTCTATTTGAGTCTGTGTGAACCTGAAAACGATTAATCGATTACTAAAAAAGTTGTCGACTTTTTCAATAATCGATTAGTCGTCTTTCAGCCCTACTGAGGACCGAACGCAAAGAGATTTTATCAGTCCAGTGTATCGTCCATACGAGCCCGTCGTTTTGTGCGTCTGTAAACGAACATTTTCCAAACTAGGCCCCAGAGTGGAAAGTTCTCAAAACGCCGTTTACGTGGCTCCGCTGTTTCGACGTCTCTGTGATGATGATGGTTTTGCTCCGCTCCTCTTTGCTTCACTGCAGTCCACAAGCCACAGGTGACAAGTAGAAAAACAAGAGTCAGTCTGTGTTTCTGGACTGACAGTAAAAGTCACTGACAGGTTTTTCTGCTTTAGTCCCGTTACGTCTGAAGAATAAACTCTCCTCCTCGTCTCTTCTGTAGATCCTAAATCCTTGAATCAGTTTCATTTCCACAAAAGTTTGTACATTTCTACATCTTGTTCTATTATCTGTGTTAGCATCACAGCGCCTCACACAGGCCTGGAAGATGAATTGCGCCGTTTTCACAGACCTGAGTCGACCCATGTGAGACAAAAGAGAAAAGTTTCTGAAAACAGAAGCGTTTTGTCTTCGTGTGGATATAGCCTAAATTGATGCAAAAATATTGTGCATTTATTCGACCCACGGAAATTGCGGTCGATCAAGACTCCTTCGAAAATCTTAATTTGAAGATGGAACAACTATGTCTCTCAGCCAGCCTGGGAACGACTTGGAAAACCCAGTCCCCTATTTCCTTGAGATGAGCTGAAAGAACTGCGCGTGGGCGTAGCGGTGTTCGGGCCTCCACGACCTGACCTCGGATAAAGCGAAAGACGATGGATGGGTGATCTCTGAATCAATGTAATAGGCGTCATATCTCTAAACAATTTTCAAAAACACCAGCGTTGCCGTCATGAGAAACTGCCAGCAGGTAAAACACTGCGACGCCCTGTATCATCGGCAATTATGCTTTATCCCTGAACCGTGACAGACAGAAAATACAGTTAGCGAGAGCCAAAAGAGTGAGTCGTTTTGAATGTGATATCAGTGTGTTAACAGAACTGCACAGCTGACTGAGCAACAACACAGGCTTCTGCAGAATCCACAGGGACAAAGAAAAGGAAAGTTGTTGTAAGGTTTTCAGTTCTGGGCTTACCTTGCTTTCTCGGGAAGAATAGCCACACATGCAGGTATGAGCATTGCTGCCTTTCTTACCCCCCACACACTGTATTGATGGCCCTTTTTACATTTGTACATCGAGTTCTTTTTTTGCCGCAGTTGATAGAGCTTGTCATGGAATGATCAGGGGCTCGAACCCCAGCTCCTGAAGGTGCTCACTGTCGTCGTGTCCTTGGGCATGACACTTCACCCGCCTTGCCTCCAGAGTCTGCGTACGTTGGTGTATGAATGCGAGTGTGAATGCGTGCGTGGTTACTTGCTATAAAGCGCTTTGGGCCTGATGAAGGTAGAAAAGCTCTATGTAAGCTGTGACCATTTACTATTTATAATTGCAGGCGGCTCAGAGCACCACTAGTGTTTACTTCCAAATAATGACCATTGAAAACACAGGGTACTGGTCAAAAGTTTGTTGTTTTATTTTATTTTATTTCAAGACCATTTTTACACTGTGGAGTCTCACTGAAGGCATTCATTTTCCTGCTTCCCTGCACTGTGGTGTCTCCCAGGGTTCAATCCTTGGGCCAATTCTCTTTGCCCTGTACCTCCGCCCACTCAGGGAGATTTTTAATAAACATGGCATGTCCTATCATTTCTATGGGGACGACTGTCAAATGTATATGCCAGTCCCCAAAAACAGCCCCCTGACACCCCTGCTCGACTGTCTATGTGATGTCGAGGCTTGGTTATCCCCAAATTTCTAAAAATGAAATGAGGGAAAGACAGAAATGGTTCTGTTTGGAAATGCCCTCACTGACTAGAGCGTTATGTGCGTCCCAAAGTCACCAGCCTTGGCGTCACCATAGACAGCGATTTTAAACCAGACAAGCAGGTCAGTGACGTTTTAAAATCGACCTTTTAACGTCTTCGTCTTTTATCGAAAGTGAAGCTGTTTTAATTTGCTTGAACAGGTCGCGCATGCTTTTATTTCTTCTCGTCTGGACGACTGCAATGCCCTTTATTCAGGCACCGGCCACAAAGCACTTTCCCGATTGCAGCTAGTCCAGAACTCAGCAGCACGACTTTTAACAGGAGCCAGAAAACGCCAGCACATCATCCCTATTTTAACCTCTTTGCACTGCTGGCTTCCTGTACTGTTCTATAATTGATTTTAAAATGTTGTTATGGTTTTATACATTGTTTTGAATTGTTTTATGGTTTTATCTATTTTATTTCTATTTATGTCTTTTACGAACTATTTATTTTTGTTCACTGACTTTTTCTCAATGAGCTACACAATGCCATCACCGGAAATGGTTGTGACTTCACAGATTGTTAAACTATTTCAGGAGACGACGTCATTATATGAAGCTCATTGAGAAAATGCCAAGTATAAAGGGTGGCAATTTTGAAGAATACAAAACCTATTTTGACTTATTTCACCCTTTTTTGTTTCCAACATAATCTCATGTGTTTACTTATGGTTGAACTAGATAGTGTTGAAGTAGATAGTGTTGGAAATAAGGAAAAGCCGATACATAAAAAACGTGGATTTCCAAAGTTGTGCATCTCCTACTGAAATTATAAGACAAGACATTCTAGAAGTGGGATCCCCAACTAAATCAGCTCGAGGTCAAAAAACGTTACTTTCGTAACGTTCGACATTATGTCCACTTGTTCAGGGTCCGGACATGTGCAGTGATTGCTCTTATTTACATAGCAGAGCTGATCAATCAATCAATCAATCAATCATTTTGCCATTTTATTTCAATGTTATTAATATTGTTTAAATATCTGTTAATTCAGCCTGAGATATTAAGTATGTAGAGAGAATGGAACGGCTTTGGGGTCCAGACTCAAGCCTCTGGAGGTCCGGATCTGGACCCGGGTTCGACCCCTGTTCTAGAACGTTGTGAACGCAACATGCCACGACCATATGGCCAAAACACTGAACTTGTAAAAACATGAACTTTGTCGTCAAAACCTGCGCACACAGAGCAGAACGCGCTGCACAGCAAGACTCTCTAAACACTGCTCACTCATTGTCCATTTGCATGAAACTGCCATTGCAGCCACTGTTTACTTCCTGTTTGCTACGAACGACAAATGTGATCAAAAGAACAAAAAAGAGAATAGAGTTTTGGCTTCACGTGTGTAAAAACATAAAAGATTTCTCGCTTTTTGAGAAATGAGTTTGATCAGTTGACGCCATGTTTCAGTCAATGGCCCACACAGAACAAGTGTCATTTTGAGGCGTAAACTTTTATCTTTTTAACTTCCCACGTAAAACAAACCCGCTTTGTTAAACGGAACTATCTGTCCACTTTTTTTTTGTTTTGTTATATATGGACAAGACAAACTTCCCCAACAAGCAGCCGTCCAGCTGTTAGTCCTCAGCGGTGCACTCCTCTGTATCCTGTGGAGAGAGCAGTTTGTGGGCGGTTGGAGGACAATGCCTTGTTTTGAGCAGTCACTCAGCGCGCAGGGCCCATCTCCAGCTGCGTTTTCTCTCCGGCGTTACACTCCACTAGCAGCGCACAGACACCGGTTAGTCAACACCGCCGATGGAGAGTTCGTGACCGGATCACGCCTGAAGAACGGCTCTTCTGCGAACGCTTCGATACCAGTCAAAGTTTTCATCTGCTTGTTCTTCTATTCTTGGATCGTACGAGTTGTCCGAGTGGCATCTCACAGTTTGATGTAGTAGCTTTGACACCACAGTCTCCACGTCGGCCCACGTTCTGAAACTTGTCACACGAGGAGAGGAGTGCACAATGGCCATGCTTTAAAGGAGCAGGCCATCGTTTGTTTTTTGTTTTTTTTTCATACCGAGATATGTTCTTACCTGAGCTGAGATGAGTTGATATGTAAATGTCTGGTCTTTGTGCGTGCCCTCAGTCACACAAAACAAAGATGTTGTTAGCATTTGGCCTCTCCCAATGTATTCCTATAGCTGCAAACGGGGGTGAAGTTGGAAGCTACCACGCCCTTCCACGGGCACGCACAAAGACCAGACAGGGACGTATTAACTCGTCTAAGCTCAGGTAAGAACATATCACTGTATGGAAGAACTGTTTGCCCTCAGTCACGCTAAAAGACCAAAGATGTTGTTAGCATTTGGCCTCTCCCAGTATATTCCTATAGCTCCAAACGGGGTGAAGTTAGAAGCGACCAAGTTCTTCCACAGGCACGCACAAAGACCAGACAGGTACGCATCAACTCATCTAAACTCAGGTAAGAACATATCTCAGTATGGAAAAACGGTGGCCTGTTCCTTTAAGTTTTCCAACAAAACTACATAGCACTTTTTGCGGTGTCTAATGATGCGTTCCATTTGACTTCCGAAGTCAGATCTGGGAACGTCGTTTTGGCCTGAGTTTCAGTGTTCCAGCTGACAACTCTGAAACTTTAATGAAAAACCCAAACAGTGTGGATCTATGTCTGATCTACTACATGATGTTATAATCCTTTAGAGATTGCAGTTTGCTCTTGTTAGCCTGTGGTGGACGTTAGCAACATTAGCATCGCAAAGCAAAGAGTGACAAATAGCGGGTCAGATGAAGGGTAAAACTAAAGGCTTATGCAAAGAAATATTGTCTTTATTTAGTAACACAGTGAAGTGTGTCTTTGTTCAGGCTCCTACACCAAAAAGACAAGGAGCACAACACAACACGTTTTGCTCCTTTAGGGATTAACCTCTAAAGGAAAGGAACAGGTTTATCGTGAAAGCAGAGTCTCAACCAGGACCAGATTAAACAGATCCAGGGATGGTGGGATTTCAAACACTCAAAATCACTATAGTTTGGTGTATCTGCAAAATGCCACCTGGTCTCGAACGACCGGAACACTTTTCCCCATGCTTTTCTTTCATAATGCTTCGACAGGATCCAATCTGATGATAGTGTTCAATATTTAGACCACAACTGGCATTTTTACCAAAGTGTTTTCACTTAGCAACAGCCAGTGCAAGCTGAAAAATCCTATTGCCTATTGCACATGATTCACCATTGGAAACTGCATGTATTAACAGTTTTAAGGCCCAAATGTGACATGTAAATGAGAGAAAGAGTCCAAATGGCTGCTGATCCATTTTTGAGTGTGCAACTCATTTTACACATGAGAAAACACTGACCAGTGATGGGAGTAACTAAATACATGTATTTATAATACGTATTTACAAAACTGATTTTAAGTGACTGTATTCTGGCACAGTTCCACTTTCATTTGTGAGTATTTAGAATATCAATATGTTCCTAAAATCAAAGGAATACCTCACTTTTAAACTTTTAATAATGACCTGTTTTTCCCTCTTAAGGCGAGACACTGCAGGTGAATAGGGAAAAAAATGAATATTTACAGATATCAATTTGAAACTGTTGCTGTAGATCACTGGCATGAATGTGAGAAAAAAATACATTGCAAGTTTTCTGTCATTTTATCTTTTCATATAAGAACAAGGTGTTTTATGCCTAAAAATGCCCCAAATTTCCCATCGTTTTTGGCGACGAAATCTGAAAAATAGATAGAGCCACATTCAAATTTATGGTTTCATTTTATTGATGAATAAGTTACCAGGAATTTCTCAGAGGGGATTTTGGATTTCTTGTTTAGTTTTAAAATAAGCTGTTTTTTAGTGGAATTTGTAAAAATGTAATTTTCGCCTTATTTTTTGACATTAAAAACTCAATAAATGGGGCTAGAGATTAAATAATAAAAAATCCTTCTGAAAAAAAATCTTCCAAACATTGTTCAGTCCATGGCTGGAAAATGTGAAGTCTTTAGGTCCGACTGACGTGGACATAGTGTCGCCACAATGACAGAAAAATGTGTTTTGAGAAAAAGGCCCTTGAAATTGCATTGTCCCATATAAGTCTATGGGAAAACATTGAATCAGCGCAATATTTAAACATGTTATTGTGAAGATTAGTCATATTTTCTGTTTCCGGGTGAAAGCTTATATGTTCAGAGACCAATTTGGCCCAAAACCTGAAAACTGAAAAAAATTGAGTTTTGCCTGTAGTGTCTCCCCTTAAAATGAAATAAAGATAGAAAACGCCTTATGCCACAGTTCATACAAATAATGTGCATGTGCGAGCATTTGCCAAGAGAGTTTTTGAATTCCCAATGATTGATAAATAGGTTCATAACAGTCGTTCCAACAAGTACAGCCTGTATTTTTGTTAAGCTTCAAAATATGTACCACAGTTTTCCTCAGTTGATAACACTAAATGCCATTAACTGTGCCAAGTCACCAACTGACTAAACACATATTTCAATAACCTGACTCAGTTCCCAAAACCCGACGACTGGGCACATAATCTCTGAACACTTTTCACCCCCTGCTTATTTGCCATGACAGTGTTTAGCGTTTTGCTGGTAATAGTGACACTGTTAACGTCTCATGGTGATGACGTGCGACTAATTGACATTCACATGGCCCAAAAAGATGCATTTTCAAGCGAATTGTGTTTCTTTGGGGATCACATTGGCCCAAAACAGGGACATCTGCGACAGATCCTGTTTAAAACTGAAGGAAGTCAATGGTTTTGGAGAAATGGGACAAAGGACTCAAACCTGGGAACTGTCCCGGGTAAACTGGGACGCCTGGTCACCCTTTGTTTTGCTCCATTGAGTGACCATGGGTGTCCCAGACTGTGAAGGTCTTATGCTCCGTCCACACCAAACTCGTTTTGGCGCCTCCAAAGCGTCAGGTTTACATTTAAAATACATGGAGGACGCGCCTCCGGGGGGCGTCAAGATGTCCCGCAGCGCGTCACGCGCCTCCTCCGCGGCGCGTTTTGAGGTTTTTCGCGCTTGGTGAGCGTTTGACGCGCCTCCAGGGCGTCGAGCGCGGCCGACGCTCGAGTTGGGAAATGTTGAACTTTTTGGTGAAATTCGCGAGCGTCGACCAATCAGGAGCTTTCTCCCCATAGTGACGTACGTTGTAGCTAAGCCACCGGGGCAGATTCTACGCCAGCCCCACAGATGTCAACAAGTCGCAAGTCACGGACGTAGCTTCTTTGTGAACCGGAGCTACAGCCGCTCTGGGACTTTTTTTTTTAAGAAAGACACATCAGTGCTTCTTTATCTAAACACCAGGATTAAAAGCGGCGGAAGTACCGTTGAAAGCGACTCTCGTCCGAGCGCAGCTCCTGGAGCAAATGGTGAAACTCGCCAAACTGAGAACGCCTTCGGACGATCTCATGAATCCAGACACGGCGCCGACGAGCCCGTAGACGACGTTGTCTGGCTTTATGAAGCAATAAAAGCCAAGCCACTCTCTCTATGTCATCCATGTTGATAACTGATAACTGATAACGGCTCCCAACGCGGTCCACGACGACGCTCTTGACGCGCGTCGAGAGCGTCTTGACGCTTGGTAACGAGCGTCTGACTTGAATGAGCACAGGCGTCCAACAACGGGCGTGACGCGCGTTTTTGACGCCCAAATCGAGTTTGGTGTGGACGGAGCATTAGGGAAGAAACTATTTTGCAGATATGTGTGCTATGTGTCAGGCCTTTTGATCCAGTCTTTTGAACAGTTCATGAAAAAGAACCAGTCCCAAAGATTCGGCTCCCATAAAAATAGCCATTAATCCCATCGCTCGCCGACAACACGTGACTCCTGACAGTGCTTTGTCCTCCCACCCCCGGACCTTCCACGCTCCTGCCTCTCAGTGCCTCCTCCACTCATGGGAAAGTCCCCGCGCTCCACTCCTGACCGCCAAGGGTGAAGAATTGGAGCAGCAGTCCAAAAAAATGTTCCCTCCACTTCATTCTCACATAACTCACGAGCCGTCCACTTACGCTGCACTTTTACAAAATGGATTGCTTATTTTTTTTTAATGTTATCTTCTCAACGGTGAAATATGGAGTTTTTGCGAAGGAAGAAGAAGAGCGGCCACTTAGAGGGAAAACGTCTGTCTGGCTTATCAAACGCGAGGGGTTGAAAATCTTGTTTTTGCGGGTCTGAGAAAGAGATGCTTCAGAGATGGGATAAAACCAGAGCTGCAAGTTCATATATATCTGACATTGTAACCGCAAAAGCGAATGGAGACGGCTTCCTCTGCAGAGAAGCAAACATCCTGTCTCCAGTCAATGGGAAACATTCATTTCCACTCGTTGCATAACTCTTTCACCATCTAAAGATTCTCAATAGGTTTTAGATCTGGACTCTGTGGTGGACAATGTGTGAAAATGCTGTCTCATGCCACTCTTGTGAGCCCGATGAATCCTGGCGTTGTTATCTTGGAATACGTCAGCTGATCTCATTCTTTGGGCACACAGTGTTGCTGAGCCTAGAACTGACCAATTGCTCTCCCATTGACCTGTTACCCGATCAGGAGGTTAGGGTTAGGACTACGGATTAGGGTTAGGATTAGGACTAAGAACGGCAAATGTCGTGTAAATTGTGTTTCACTCACACAGATCTCACACATATTTTCAGAAACTAGAAGGTCTTGACTTTCAAATGAGGCATCACAGTGGCATATAGGCTGTAAGCTCTCCTGTCAATACGCTTTGAGATTTGGATATGCCTAACTGCTAACCTTATACCTAACCCTAAGGTGGCAGGCAAAAGGTTAAAAAGCGGATATATGAATAGTATCTTTGGTTTATTCACACTGAGTATTTTGGGGTGTAACACACCCCGGTGAAGCCCATCGATGCTGACCTGCTGTGAAGGAGCTGCTCAGACACTTCTCGCTGCGTGTTTCGAATGTTAGAGTGTAGGTAAAAGGAAGGAGGAAGCAGTTTCAGAAACAGGCCCTGGCCTATCTTCACTTCACTTCACTTCACTTCACTTTAGTTCATGTCCCCGATTGGGTAATTAGTTTTGCAGCACAAGGTACATAAAAATAGATACATAAAAACAGACAGGACAAATGAAAATGCATTCAATCACCAGTTCAACAAGATGCCGAAGTGCAAAACCTTACAAAAACAGAGTCCTTGGCAACAACAGAACAAGAGAATACAACAACTTTTTTCCCTCACACTGAATTTGGTGCCTGTAACTCCTTTTATACTCAGCGTTTATAGTGGAGATGGCTGCAGGTATGAAGGAATATTTGTATCTGCCACTCTTGCTTTCTGTTCTAAAGAAGAAGCCATGATTACGATTGTTTATTTGCCCCTCCTGGAGCCGCCACCTTAATGTGGTGGAGGGGTTTGAGCACCCGAATGATCCTGGGAGCTCTGTTGTCGGGGGCTTGGTGCCCCTGGTAGGGTCTCCTACAGGGGCAAACAGGTCCTAGGTGACGGGTCAGACAAAGAGCGGTTCAGAAGCCCCTTATGAGAGACCGACAGGCCTGGTTAATCGTGAGGCTGACCTTCCGTGGACTCACCACCTGCATAAGGGGCTGGTGCAGTGTGATCTGAGCTGCCCCCACGACCTGGCAACGGAACAGTGGAAGAAAATGGATGAATGGATGGAATATTTGCACTTAATAACTTCTTTCACATGTAAGAAGCAGATAGTTTTCTCCCTAAACATGTCAGTTTTAATGTCATCGTCCAAATGCATAATTCCAACCCACACTCATGCCTTGTATGTCCCATTCAGCCGGTAACATCGCCCGTTTATCTACTCAGCGTGGCTTGATTTGGGCAGGGCTCTCGGCAGACGGGCCGCAGCTGCGTTCCTCGTGTGTTCTGTGGACGATCGCTCCCATCCTACGCGGGGAGCGCCCTTCACCGCGACATTGAGCGAAGCCAGGACCTCAATAGATCAAACGCGGGGCCTGCCTAAAATAAGCTTTCGTCGAGGTGACCCCGGCCCGTCCACCATTTACTTGAGCCGCGCAGGAATGCTTGTTATCGAAATGCGCCTCCGGATCGCCCCGAAGAGATCGCTGCCTTGAAAAACAGGAGTTGTTTTAAGAGCGAAGCGAAAACAGTCCCGTCTGATCATGAGTTATCGGACTAATGGTGCTTTATTTTGAGATCTGTTCTTCAAAGAGTTGTTCGAAAGACTGAGTGCATTTTTGTTTGTTTATTTTAAGAAAGCCTGCCTCATATGATCAAGTTAAATTTGTAGATCCATTCCCACTAAATAGCAATTGACTTGTGCATAAACATCACATCAAAAGACCCAGGAGTTGTTACAGTAAAGAAAAGATAACGGTACTTTAACAATGCTGATACCTGAACCTATACTGAAATATTTGTCATATAGAACCATAAAACAGATCTATCCATCCATTTTCTTCTGCTTCATCCGGGGGCGGGTCATGGGGCAGCAGTCTCAGCAGAGATGCCCAGACTTCCCGGTCCACACACACCTCCTCCAGCTGTTCTGACCCCGAGGCGACACCAGGCCAGCTCGGAGACATAGTCCCACCACCGTGTCCTGGGCCTTCCACGAGGCCTTGTCCCACTAGGACATGCCCGGAACACCTCGGCGACCAGGAGGCATCCGGAACAGATGCCTTAGCCACCCCAGCTGGCTTCTTTCGACGTGAAGGAGCAGCGACTCTAATCCGAGCTCCTCACGGGTAACTGAGCTCCTCACCCGATCTCGAAGGGTGCGCCCAGCCACCCTGCGAAAGAAACTAATTTTGGCCGCTTGTATCCGTGATCTTGTCCTTTCTTGTCTTGTTTAATCACAAAATCAGATTAATAATGTTAATGTATCTTTTTCCTTTCATTTGATTGGTTTGGCCTTTGTATCATTGGTTTTAGGTGAAACAACCACGACACTTCCTGGGCAGGAAACTCTGATTCCCCCCCCCCCACCCCCCCACCCCATTTTTTTTTTCATGTTCATTTTCCCCAGACTTTCCACATTTTTTTCCCAATTTTGCCCCAAGATGTTTTTTGTTTCAAGTTTTTTTTTCTCCCAAATTCCCGAATTGTATCTTTTTTTATTTTTTATTCAATACTAACATTTTTTTTGAGTAGCACCTAAACCTTATTTTCTATATGACTTAGTGATACCCAGACCTATTCAAGATGAATGGGTGCGTTATAGGGTTCTGTTAGGAAATTTTGAAGCACTGTTTAGGAAGCCACTCGTCATCGTCAAACTTCAGACCTCATAAAGTGCAGTGTGAAAGTGTAACCTCTAAACCCCCCACCTGAACGGATCACATTGTCCCTGTTTGGCTTTGTCCAAATCTAAATGCTTAAAAAACAAAAGCATCAAAATAGTGATGAATTGTGAAAATGCAAACAAAAATGTGAACAAACACGACAAAAGAACAACATGAATGCGCCGGAGAAGCAACAAAAAATCTGTTTTCGAAAATGTGGAAAAAAAAAAAGTGTTGCGATCACTTTTGTAGGTCTTAGCTTTCAAATGAGGCGTTACACTGTTGCTTTCCAGTCGATAAGCTTTAAGATTTGGCTATATATAAAAGTTTGGGCATCTGCGGAGGTTATATTCCAACAAATTCTGGGAGACAACTGAACGTCACATGACACCAGTTACCCAAAGAAACGGTCCAGTCTGAAGGTCTTAAGAAGTGTGAACTGTGGCCTTCAGAGTCTCCTGACCTAAACATCATTGAAGGTCAGTGGATGGACCTCCACTGAACGCTGCATGCAAGACAGCCCAGCTCTGGAAGACTTCTGTAAGGAAGACAGGTCGAAAATCCCTCAAACTAGAATCGAAAGACTCTTGGCTGCCAAGAAAAGTGTATAAATAACGCTGTGATACTTTGCCATATTGCGAGACTATGAGGTGTTAACTCTGCACAAAGGAAGTGTCTTATCTGTAACTTGATCCCTTTTGGAGATCATTTCATCTTCTCTTTGCTTCTTTGTTCACATTAATAGACATTTTAATCTGGGGTCCAAACACAAACTTAATGGATTTGTACTTTCTACTTTGAATACATTGCTGTTCTTTTCCACAGCAAATACTTTCAATGTTTAAAGGAATAGTTCACCGTTTTTCCATACTGTGATATGTTCTTACCTGAGCTTAGACGAGTTGATACGTACCTGGTCTTTGTGCCCGTGGAAGAGCTTGGTCACTTCCAACTTCACCCTGTTTGGAGATATAGGAATACACTGGGGGAGGCCAAATGCTAACAACATCTTTGGTCTTTTTGTGTGACTGAGGGCACGCAGTTCTTCCATACTGAGATATGTTCTAACCTGAGCTTAGACGAGTTGATACGTACCTGTCTGTTTTTGTGCGTGCCCATGGAGGAGCGTGGTAGCTTCCAACTTCAAAAGCTATAGGAATACATTGGGAGAGGCCAAATGCAAACAACATCTTTGGTCGTTTTGCATGACTGAGCGCACGCACAAAGACCAGACAGGTACTCATCAACTCGTCCAAGATCAGGTAAGAACATATCTCAGTTTGGAAAAACAGTGAACTATTTCTTTAACTTAACCTCTTAACCCCCCCCCCCCCGCCTTAACCGAACGTATTGTCTCCAGTTCGGTTTTACCCAAAACTAAATGCGTCTCAACTGGAGCTTAACGCCTCATTTGAAAGCTAAGACCTTCAAAGCTGATGTAAACCTTTTTTTCTAGCGTTGTCGCCGTGTTTTTGTCACATTTTCATCCCGTTTTTGTTGCGCTCATTGCATTTTCATCACTTTTTAGTCGTGTTTTTGTCACTTTTTCATTGCATTACTGCTGTTTCCCCGACAAGTCTCTATTTTGACACTTTTTTTTTGTTGTTGTTCTGGTAGGAGTTGAGAGGTTAAGTAAACTGTCCGACCAGGTACAGGGCTTTTTCCGTTTTCAGATCGTCAAACAAAGGCGAAGGTTGACTCTTTTCACCAAAAAAATCCCACTCACTCATGAACATCACATCAGGCAGAAGTTGTTGTTACAGCGAAGAGAAACTCGTCCTGTCTAATCTCAAGTAACGGGATATGTTTGGGTGTGAAAGAACATGTCTGCCCCAACGCCCACACACACACACACACACACACACACACTTGTACGTTTTATTTAGAGTCAGTGGAGCTCGCTGCGCTGACACTCTCCCTCTCCTTGGAGTTTCATTTCAGGAATGCAAATGCCTCTAGCCCAGACACTGTGATTTATCTGCTCATTTATCTCTGCTCACATCTGCCCGCGCCCTTGTGTCGGCCCCTGTGTCGGCCTGTTGCGCACTCCTCCCTCCCCGCACTGCGACTGCCTCCCCAAGGGCCCCCCCCTCTCACACACACACACTGGCCAGGTCGGTGGCCCCTGTGCAGACACGCTCATGTGCATGTACAATCACAGCGCAGTCTACGGTCATGTTCTCTGACAGCAAGATGAATTCAGCGTACGGAGTTTTGTCATCGGACACAGTCGGCGTTTGTCTTACTTTTTTGTCAATGTCGTCTTTAGCGGACTTTAAGTTAACTAAAGAGGAATGTGTAAAACTATGACCATTAGTCCGTACTCTGGGAACCAACAGCGGACCAGAGACTGCTGATCTCGAGGGCTTCTTCGAGGCAGGGGGAGTTAGTGCAATGATCTTACGGCACAGCTAATGTGGTCGTTTCTGTGGTCATTTTTTTCTTCTTTTTGGCCGCAGCATTTTGTCCGTCTGATGACTGTGTTTGTGAGTCCTGTCAACGACCGATGAGTACTTGGAATAAATGCACAGACTTGTTTCTCTAATCCATGTAAGTCTCAGAGGCATTTAGGGCCCAATTTATAAAGCATTTGCACAACTGCAAAGTAAATAGTGTGCGATAAAGTGGAGCCAAAACGCAGGTGCAGCTTAGATTTTTGTCTCAACTGCACCTGCCCTAGAAAAAAGTTTTGGTGCCATTGGTATTGGGGAAAATACATTCTTTGGATACCTGGTTTTAAAGCCTGTTGGGTCCAGGTCATTGTAGGAAGTTACTTGGTTGTTTCAGCTCAAATAAATGCTAAAAAAAAAAGAAAGAAAAGTAATTTACTTTATTCTTTAGGTGCCAGTATTGAAAACCGAGTGCTGGTATCAAACATTTGATGGCACCCCACTCTTGTACTTGTTTATAAGGTTTGCGCCACTTATAATAGTTTCTAATGATGAAAAGTATGTGTTCAGTGTAAGTAGTACATGAAATACAGGTGAAACTCAGAAAATTCAAATATTGCTAAAAGTGCATTCATTTCTGTATTTCATCTTAAACTGTGAGACTAATATATGATGGACTTATGGCATGCAAAGTGAGATGTGTATAACTTGTAAAACCCCCAAATTAAAAATCTCATAAAATTAGAATATTTTGAAAATGGCCTATAATAATCAATCAAAATAATCATCAAATTATAACAAATAAAGGTTTGACATATGTCACTTTGTATGTAATGAGTCTATATTACATATTAGTTTCACATTTTAAGTTGCATTACAGAAATAAATGAACTTTTGAACTATATTCTAATCAATTCTAAGTTGCACCTGTATTGCACCTGGCTAACTACTACTCTAGAGTAACTCTAAAGAAATATGTTTTGCTTTATCTTGAATAAATTCAACAAGCGATAAAAGACCATTGGAGAATAAAAGACATTTGTGTCATCACTTTATGAAATGTAGTTATGAAATTAATTGAAGTTGAAATGAGTTAATGGCGTGATATGAATTGTAAATAATAGAGGACCAAGGACTGTCCCTTGTAGCACTCCATACCTTATGTGGTTTTCGTCCGAACAGCTGTTACCAATTGACACAAAATATTCTCAGTCACTCACAATGACAACGTTGACCCATTTCCAGTTGAACAAGTGTGACAGTTCAGCCTGTATGCTCAATATGAAAACACGAAGACAAAAGGTGGGTAAATGTAAGTGCATGTACTTGAGAAAATGTGACTATTACCCTTTACTGCATACCACCTCTGCTTTTTTTGCCCGGCAGCCCCCCCCCCCTTCGTCACGGCTGGGCTGACTGCACGGCAGAGGGAGCCGGGGAAAGTGACCTGATACTGGCACTTGCTTTCTGTCAACAGAGATTAGAGCGAGAGGAGCACACTGGGAGTTCCGGGCCCACCAACCTGCTGTACGTCACAGGGACAGGGCGCCGTGGGGAGACGCTTTGTTTTTTCTTGTTGAGAGCGGGTATGAGGAACAGCGGGGCCACTTCAAAAAGATCGAACATGAATGGAACTTGCTATTTAAATGGTTGCTATTAGCAAATCTATAAAGTTGATTAATCTCTACGAACAGCAAAAATATCTCCACGGGGTGTTTATAAGTGTGAAACCCAGGGGTGGGGAGAGTAGGCAAAGTATTTATTCAAAGATACTTTGAAATAATATTAGAAGTAGTAGAAGGTGTTAATGGAACAGTAAACAATAAAATAAAAATAGTAGTTTCAACTCTAAATAATTATAATGACCCTGTTTTAGTAATTGATCTGAAAATAGGGTATTTCCACACAAAGTACTGTTGATTCAAGCATTGATCATTAACTTATTCATCAATAGTCAATATGGCAAACTCCCACTGTTGCCACCTTCACCAGCACATGTGGAAAAAAGACCTTGATATAAGTGTGTGTTTGACCTTTTAGTGTCCCTGGGCCGGATGGGTGGTCAGCATTGCGCATTCGCTTTTCATAACAGAGGCCTGTATGACGCTCCAGGATTATTTGTTTTTAGGGTTTCTGGTAGTTTTTTTTTCTGCTGATGGAACCTACATTACATTACATCCAGAAAACTGGACAGAAATCGTAAAAAAAACAATTGATCGAAGAGCATTCTGGAGGCTAAAGGAAAGCTAATGTCATATACACACTTATATCAAGTTTCCTTTTGGCATAAGAAGTTTCATAACTCACTTTTAAAGCAGAAATAAGTAACTCCTGCCCCTAGAGGCCATAAGCGCCACTGCAGGTGTCGTAGCATGTTGCGTTTTTTAATTCATTAATTGTCAGTGAGAGTAAATACTACGCTGACAGAAAAGACAAAAGGACAGAGGGATATTGTACATCCAGTTACACAATGGAACTATTGTTTTTCACTCAAACTTGACTGTAAATACTGTTTAAGTGGCGCTAGCCCGCAGCTAGCTTTTCCCGTTAGCCTGTTAGCTTCTTATTTGTGATTCCATTAGTGTGTAATGGTTGTGTTCAGGTTCTACAATGTGATGATGTCACTGTACCCAGTGAGGGGCAGGAGCCTGCATTACCTACATTACACTTTCACAAAAAAGAAAATTCATGAATTACAACATGATCATTAATATCAGTCACTGGGTCCATGATCTCTTTGCACAAGACCAAACATTTCCTCAAAAACAAAATAATTTGACTTCTATATAATAATATAGTCCTTAAGAACGCTGTGATGTCACCAGAAACCCAGCGATATGTGCTCCGGGTCAGAGCAGGGAAAGTTGCAATTGTGGTTTTCTGGCCAGAGAAACCAGGGGGAGATGAAAGACCCCTCAATCATCTCATCAACACCTGTATTACCCCCACAGGGACTACGGAAAGGATTTATTAAGGTAAACAAGTTACTTAGTTATTCTTTAAAGGGACTAGATGCAAGTTGGCCATTTTATACTCACTACTGCCACCTCAGGTCTTATGAGTAACTGCAGTTTCTATATTAAGCTCGTGCATGACGGCACTTTGGACCCAAAGTAGCACCTTTCTGAGTGACAGTGCAGGATTTTAGAGGCAGTTGTGGTGAACAGGTCTGGGCTCATTCTACACATTAGGACATTGCTGGGACATGTAGGTCAGGGGTAGGCAATGTCAGGCCCCTGGGCCAAATCCGGCCCTCTAACATAGTACCTTTGGCCCTCAAGATGATTTTGAGATATAACTTTGCACAAATCAGAGGTACAGAGTTTAACCTATGCCTTAACCAAGCACATTTTATCCAGTGTACAGTGTATAAGAGCAACGCCTCATTTGAAAGCTAAGACCATCACAACTGATCTACTCCCTGTGGCAGCAACTGATCCCTCAAGTTGCTGCCACATTGTCTTCTCTTTTTTGTTGCATTTTTGTTGCTTTTTTGTCGGACATATTTTTTTGTGTGTTTTTGTTGATCTTCTGAAGCTTTTTAGATTTGGGAAATGTCGAACTGGAGAAATGTGTTCGCTTAAGGGACTAAGTACTGTAAAAATGTGATAAATACTGTCAATTACTTAAACAATTCCAAACAGAACACCAAATGGGGTCATATATTAGGCACTTTTTTGGCTAAAATTGTCAGGTTCGGCCCTTGGTCTTCTTGCAATGAAGCTACGTTGGAGCTACGTGTTCTCAATAACACATTTTTGAGGACACGGGCTTGAAGTTGTGTCACGCCTGCACATGCGTCTTTAGCTGCTGCTGTCTCCCAGAAGAGGAATAACAGTGTTTGGATTGAAGCGGCATCTCGGTCGCCTTACGTATTACGCACGGGTTCTCAATGTGTAAATATTTGTGAATGAAAAAGCGTGGGAAACTGGCCGGTGCGCCGCCACATTGTGATTTCACAGAGAGTGAGCTTCATCTTTATTATACTCTCACATTAAAGCTAGGATGATAAGGGATAAAAATCAACCACTGCACTGCAAAAAGTAAATATCAAGCATTGCCTTAAATGACTTGAATTGAGGAAATGTATCTTGTTTAGAGCGGTTTTCACTAATTTAGACATTTTTCCTGATCTGACCAAGTTTCCTTTGCTTGTTTGAGGACATTTCAGACCAGTTCTAGGGTAAATCTCGCTTGAAATAAGAAAGTAAAATTGCCAATGAGACAAGACCAATTTTCTTACCCCATTGGCAAAGAAAATGACCTGAAATAAGGACGAAATGTATCGAAACGAGTCAGAAACATCTCAGAACAAGTGAAATGATCTAGGCCAAATGCCCAACAACTTCTTAACAAGTCAAAACAACTAAAATTTGGATTATTATGCTCAAATTGAGATGTTTATACTAATCTAGTTAATTACTTTTTGCAGTGTGTGATATCGATTTTTCGATGTGTCTTGCCCCAGATTCTGTCCATTTGCGATGAATTAGTCTTTGTGGTGTTTACTACATTATTACCCACCTCACCAGTCCCTCTTCATCTCCACCCTCAGACCCCCTCAGATGCCTTCAGCTCATCGAGACGTCCCGTGTCCTCCAGCCCTCCTTTCCCCCCTCAGCCTTGCCTCACCTCCTCTCAGTGCCCCACATTCTCCGGTTGAGGTTGAGGCTGGGATCCCCCTCCACCCCCTCCAACCCCCCGCCGCGAGGTCAGGCCCTATTCATCACGGCAGCCGGGCCGCGGGGAGCCGACACGCCGGCCCGCCGCTCTCTCCTCCTCCTCCGCCGTTGTAATTGACTCTCCTTGTCTTTTTTGAGGACACCAGCAGATACAACTATGTCAGGACACCTCTCGCGCTATATATTACACTTCGCGCCGAACAAGACAACCGGTGAGTTATCATCCAACATCGGCCGGGGGAAGAGAAGAAAAAAGGAAAAAAGAAAAAGGCGGGAGAGCGCGCGGTCGGGAGGCAGTCGGGCACCGGCGCGCAAAAGCAATAGAAATCGCAGCTAGCTTCCCCAGTCATTTTCCCCACCGCGACTCCCTTTTCAAGTAATAAGTAACAAAATAATGGGTAATAGCCGTCATCCCAACCTCTGCGCGAACCGCCTGACCTGCTTTTGGAGGAGAAATTGAAAGCGGAATGGGATCTATAAATCTGTGGGTTTATCATTGAAGCTTAAAAGCATTGTTGCGACCAAGTGCGCGGACACGTTGAAGGGAAAAGAAGAAGGGAGGGAAAAAAAAAAAAAATGGAAAAAGATTGCGGGGCAGGTCTTTTTGATAAAACCACATTTGCGGCGCTAGCATTCGCAGAGGTCATCGGGAAGTAAACACTTATTAATGGTTACCTGCATGGCAATCTGATAAGCAGGTCAAGGTAATGATTAAGCGGGGTTGGCCGGGTTGAGGAGGCCATGTTTGCACAAAAGCATGCTCTAGATGAAAGCGGCGCGAGACGGGCCAGGCGTAATTGTTCGGGGACAGCGATCTTTGACCTGGAAATGTCGGGAAAGGCGGCGGAGCGCGGAGGCACACGCGATACATATTCGCAAAATGGGGACTGTGGCGCAGGGGCTGCTGAGTCAGAGGACTGGATGGAATGTTTTTAAAGGTGTTTTTTAAGGCTGGGAGACGCTGGAGGATTTTCAGATTTGCTTGTCATACAAAGTGCACAGTAATGAGCAGATCGATGACAAAATATCAAAATTTCTCTTCATTGAAGCCAGTAATGGAAGTGCAGAGTCTCCTGACTAAACACTGGTACTTTCATTTCAATTTTCAGTCTTATTTATTGAAGCTCTTTCTTCGTGCATTTTAATTTGCAGGATTTCCAAGGATAGAAAAGGGCCTTTGATTTTAATTTAGAAAGGAGCTTCTCAGCAGTTGGGTAAATATGAGGGAATGCAAGTGATGTCACAGCAAAGTAGCAGCATGGCAACAGAAGCTAGAAGTTTGTAAAAAAGAAAATGTTTTCCCTGATCATTATTTTATAGTCCCCTCCTGGAACCGCCACCTTAACGTGGTGGAAGGGTTTGAGCACCCGAATGATCCTGGGGGCTCTGTTGTCGGGGGCTTCGTGCCCCTGGTAGGGTCTCCCAGGGCAAACTGGTCCTATAGGTGACGGGTCAGACAAAGAGCGGTTCAGAAGCCCCTTATGAGAGACCAACAGGCCCGGTTAGAATCATGAGGCCGTCCTCCTGTGGACCCACCACCTGCAGGAGGAGCCATAGGGGCTGGTGCCATGTGATTTGGGCAGCTCCAACAGCTGCCCCCACGACCTGGCAATGGACAAGTGGAAGAAAATGGATGGATGGATGGATTATTTTATAGTGATTGGATTCACAAACGTGTCACATTATTCTTATGGCTGAAAGTCCTTTCTACTGACCAACATCACAGACATGGTTTTGAATATTGTCTCCACTTTTGGACGCCTTCATGAGTAAATAATCTGACCAAAGTTCATATTTGCTGGGAGAGAGGACATTAGAATTTCGTGAAAGTTTTTGTTTTATGTGAATTGACCCAGGAATTACAGGGAAATTAGCGATAAATAAGGCTATAAATCTGCATTTTGACAGCTACCATAGTTACCACCATGGAATTTTACCTGCCAGTGACCTCATTTTTAAAGAGGGGGTATTCTGTTTTTTTCAGTCACATAGCACCAGTCTATATCACACTACAATGATGACCAAACCTTCTGTTGGTCTGTAAATGCAGTAAATTAGAATAACTGCCTTGTATAAAATGTCTCTCTCAAAATGGCTGTAGTGAATGTCTTGAAATAGGCCTCTGTCTCTTTAAGAACCTCTGAGCCTTTCCGACACGCCCCCTCCACACGCTGTCTGTGGCATCAGTGGGGAGGGGGTTCTGCTGAGGAGCAGTGGTTGGTTACTCGGCTGGTGACGAAAGCTCGGAGGCGTCTCCAGGAGGTGGGGGCGTTCCTAGGAGGACTCAGGCAAACCTGTCCCTAAAATGGCCGCCATCAGAGTTTTTACAGATTACTCAAAAATACATGAATGTGCCAAGGCAACATTTCAGGCATGTTTTTAATGAGGGAATGACATAATAACATGATGTAAAGCTTGAAAAAGTCAATTTTAACGTATAGGCTCTTTAGAATGCTGTGATGTCATTAAGTTGTTTTGACAATTATTCTGGAGCATTTAAGATTCAATTCCCAATGAAAATGAGGTACGTTTGACAGGGGCAAACTCAGTCCCAGACGTGGCTCGTACAGCCCTTCCATCTGGCCCGCAAACATGGCCATGCTTATAAAGCATTGGCTAAAGAAGGTGAACAAGACTTATATTTTCACTGAAAGAAAACACATTATCTACTTCTTTTTAGTATGTTGGGGCAATGACAGTCTATTGAAAAATGGTCCTTGTTTTAAACGCGACCGGCCCCCCCGGTAAGATCAACAAATGTGAACCCTTTCGTCAGAAGGTTTGCCCAGACCTGCTGTACGAGTGATCAGGCTGGCTTCTTGCAATCAAATCAATATTGTTTTAAAAGAAGAAGAAGTAGAAATCCACATCCGCATATCTGTGATGCGGGTGTTGCACGGGGCGAGGGGACTGCTGAGCCAGAGCAATGGAAAGTTCACAGGGTCATTTCCAGTTGGCAGATGAGCTAAACTAAACACGACGACACAAGCTGGGACTTATCAGGCGCGCTGCATGCCAGGGCGGTTATCTGCGACATGTGCACAAGCAAACAGCACACAGTATGAAAAGAATTCACATTAGCAACTGAAGTCAAGTCCAGCGACTGCCTGACTGCGCCGAGGATCTGCACACGGGTCTGAATCACTGTCCTGCAACAATTTATATGGGAAACCTCATCTGTTTTCTCAAAATGCGTTTTTCTCACAACCTAAGGACAACTTCTTGGCTTAAAGCTCTTTCTCTGTTGTGTAAATATGACGCTTTATTGAAGCAGTAAAGTGCTCTATAACGGGCTACTATGTGTCGGACAGGAGGTTTCCATCATATAGACAAAAGTCCTCATGGTGTCATCTGTACTTGGCAATTTAAGTATTGGATGTTTCACTTCTCATCCAAGGAGCAGTGTCAGATCTTTGTTTGGCAGCAGGTGAAAAAGGCTAGAAGCTAACGTTCTTTGGTGAGACGAAGCATGTTGTGGAGGCCCTGAAATGATCCCAAAGAGTAAATAAATGAGATTCCTGAAGCAACAGTGGGAGCAGCAGTCGCCAATGCAACCTTGAAGAAGCTGCATCAACAATTTATGTTGAATAACTGGCTTTTACACTTTTTCCCTCTCACTTTGACACATTTATCAGATCAGAACCGAAATTCCTAAATGCAATTGCTCAATCTGCAAATGATTTCATTGTTTGTGCAAATCACAAAAGTCGTTGTTGTTTTTTTCCCAATTTGCAAAAACGTCGATGATTTGGTGCATTGTTTCAAACTACTGTCAGTTAGATTGTCAGGCAAACAAAACCAAAGGTATAAGGCCTGAAAAGAATGCTGTTACAAACACATTGCCGAAATATACAGTCCCTAATGCCCACCATGAAGAGCCACAAATAAGTGTCCTGTGGGCTTTCATGGAAGTGGGTATCTATCTATCTATCTATCTATCTATCTATCTATCTATCTATCTATCTATCTATCTATCTATCTATCTATCTATCTATCTATCTATCTATCTATCTATCTATCTATCTATCTATCTATCTATCTAGGCAAGGCAAGTTTATTTGTAGAGCACAATTCATACACAAGGCAATTCAAAGTGCTTCACAGTTGCATAAATATAAGAAAACAAATACAATCAATAAAAACATCAACATAGAATTAATCAATTACAGTAAGAGGCAAGAGTGTAGATAAAATACTTTCAGTTATATGCATTTTTAAGTCTTGTTTAGATTCGCTCTGTCTTGAGCACTGTTTCGCTCTGTATTGACACTATTTTTTAGTCTTGTTTTGACTCGCTCTGTCTTGAGCACTATTTTTAAGTCTTGTTTTGACTCGCTCTGTATTGACACTATTTTTAAGTCTTGTTTAGATTCGCTCTGTCTTGAGCACTATTTTTAAGTCTTGTTTTGACTCACTCTGTATTGACACTATTTTTAAGTCTTGTTTAGATTCGCTCTGTCTTGAGCACTATTTTTAAGTCTTGTTTGGACTCGCTCTGTCTTGAGCACTGTTTCGCTCTGTCTTGAGCACTATTTTTAAGTCTTGTTTGGACTCGCTCTGTCTTGAGCACTATTTTTAAGTCTTGTTTTGACTCGCTCTGTCTTGAGCACTATTTCGCTATCTATCTATCTATCTATCTATCTATCTATCTATCTATCTATCTATCTATCTATCTATCTATCTATCTATCTATCTATGTGCACTTGAACGCTGCACATGTGTTTGTTTTCCGTTTAGTTAGACGTGTCAGTGACTGAAATACTTCACTTTGATTGCTTAACCAAGCATTTTCAGCTGGTTATTTGATTATCCGATGAATCCGAAAAAAAGGAAATGGATTAGAAAAAGTGCCAATCCCAGTGGCGTTCCTGACATAAGTGGAAGACCCATGAGCTCTAGCGAAGCCTGGGCTCCAGAGCGAGGTGGAAAAGCGCAGGGGAAGGTGGTCTGGTTTCCATTAGGAAGATAAAACGTCTAACTGTGCGGCGTTTACTCGGCGCTCTGCTACAGGGGAGGCGTCCGGGGCTCCGCTCTCCATCATCATCCTCGTGACACAACATTAAAGGCTTCAAACGGCCGGGCTGCGCTCCTTCATCAAAAGCTAATTGTAATAGATATTGAGGAGTGCGAACACTGTGACCGCGCGCCGTATCAAGAGGGCCGGGGGGCAGATAGCGTGAAGCACAACAAACGCTGATATCCCCCCCACCCGACAGGCCGGTCACCGCAGTCCCGGACAAGTGTGAAATACACCATGCGCCTCCCGGCCAAAGATAGAGAAAAGCAGCGCCCGAGGTCTGTCAAACGGCTTATTTAGACACAAAACATCGGCCGCGGAACATTCCTCAGCGAACACATCAGGAAGATTTCAAATCACTGAAAACTGGACCAGGGGGAGACGGTTGGGCGCGCCACTCACCGACGAGGACCCAGACATGGGGCAACGCGCTTAAAAGTATCAGAAAGTGTGGAAAGTCTTTGGGTTAAAACTGTATTCCAATTCCAGTTCTAGAAATTTGTGAGTGTCTCTTCTCTCTCTTCAACCCCTTTCATTTTAGAGAGCTAAGAGATTTCTAGGATTCTTTGTGCATTCCATTATAAGCTAATGGAGAGTTATAAAAGCATTTGGACACTAGATGCATCTACCAAGAGTCCCCAATATCCAACAGCAGCTAACAGAGTTGTTCCTTTATTTTCTTTATCGTGATCATTTGATATTTTTTCTATGGACAACGTTTGCTGCATCCATTTTTTTATGGTATCGTTCAATTTCTAACACCTACACCTTATTTAGTCTGATAAGTAAATGATAAGTTAACAGTTCATCATGAGCACTTAATAAGGTAAGTGTGACTACTACGATTCAAACTATAACCAGGCAACCTATTAGCTATACCATTTCTGACACTAATGGGAACTGAGTTTTTGTAGAGTGACTAAAGGGAACTACAATTGACCTCAGTGTCCATGGGTCAACACACAAAACGACACTTGCATGGGAGAAATAGTGGCACCTGTAGAAAAGATCCTGAATTCCTGAAGCTTTGACGTCCAGATTAGCCAGTCACGACAACAAATTTGAAGTTCGATATATTGAGGCAGGAAAGTATCGCGATAAACGATGTTATTGACTCTAACGATACTCGAAACTGTCAACTAAAAAACAGTAAAACTTCTGTTCTAAAAGTGAATAATCAAATCCTTGAATACCACACAAGCTGTGATAAACATGAAATATAAAGTAACTCAATTTGCTTCAGTTAGACATTAACATTCTACAAAGAAACAATGAGGGGGGAGGGTAATAAATGTACAAACGATGAATATCGAGCACAAAAAATGTATAGTTTATCTGTTGTTTATCAAACGATTAGTCGATATAGTAATTATTGTGACAGTTCTATATCCAGAACACAATCTATCTTTAATTTATGATCGTCTTGGTAGATGGTCAGAATGGCATTGTACAATAAATAGTGGGTATTTTTTGCTTGTTTTTGGTAGCGATGTCAAACACAACTTTATCATTATCTAACTTGGTTATAAAAAGCAACAGGATATTCAACTGGAGATAGAAATGATCTTGACTGTCAAGTTTCCAATGGACCCAACGATCTTTCTTCTTGGAATTCCACCTGCAAATAGTCGTGACAAAGACCAACAGTACATACTCCGCATCCTTTTGCTGATCGCGCGGAATATGATTACTGTTCACTGGAGGAAACCTTCTCCTCCAACAACGACAGAGAGACTTAAAGGAGCTAGACCTGATTTTACTTCTAGAAATGTATTTTGTCCTCCTGCTGTATATTATAAACTCAAACGTTTGTGGGGAAAACAGTGTGCATCAAATTATAAAACATTTGTATCAATTTTATGAACTTTCAGGTCGTTTTTCTAGCATTTCTGTGAAAGTGACCCTGAAAAGTGACCCTGCAAGTGCCTATAAACATGTCCCTGTAAAGAATTTGGATGCTACAAATGTATTAGGAACATGACAAATGAGTTTGGACCACAAGTAACATATTTATTAAGTGGCTTCCACTTTCATTGTTTGCAATAAAAACAAATCAGGTATAGTGCCTTTAAACAAGTCCAGTGACACTATTTGAAAATACCTCTGTCAAAGTTGTTTTTAAAGAGGGGGTATTCTGCTTTTTTCAGTCCCATAGCACAGTCTATATCACACTACAATGATGCCCAAACCTTCTGTTGGTCTGTAAATGCAGTAAATTAGAATAACTGCCTTGTATAAAATGTCTCTCTCAAAATGGCTGTAATGAATGTCTTGAAATAGGCCTCTGTCTCTTTAAGAACCTCTGAGCCTTTCCGACACGCCCCCTCCACACGCTGTCTGTGGCATCAGTGGGGAGGGGGTTCTGCTGAGGAGCAGTGGTTGGTTACTCGGCTGGTGACGAAAGCTCGGAGGCGTCTCCAGGAGGTGGGGGCGTTCCTAGGAGGACTCAGGCAAACCTATCCCTAAAATGGCCGCCATCAGAGTTTTTACAGATTGCTCAAAAATACGTGAATGTGCCAAGGCAACACTTCAGGCATGTTTTTAATGAGGGAATGACATAATAACATGATGTAAAGCTTGAAAAAGTCGATTTTGCAGAATACCCCCCTTTAAACATGTCTATATTCATACTTCATTTAAATAAACAAAAAAAGTCCGCGAAGAAAGGATGACACTTTGCAATAGACTGAGATGTGCCACACTGCCACTCAGAGTGATAAGAAGTGCTACAGGAGAAGACCCGAAGATTGCTCAAAGATGTGCGATTGGCTGGAAAAAAAAACACCCCAGGTATGTTTTTCTATCAGAGAACATCTTTGTAACAAGGTTAACAGTTGTAGAAAGTCAATTTTTCATAATACTCCCCTTTAAGCATGCATATATGTGAAAGAACAAAATAGCAATTAGCAAATTAGCATCGAAGAAGGTGCACAGATTGTTACGTCGAGTACAGTGTTCCAAACAAGTCAGCTACCATATAAATCATAACCCAAAATGTACATGATTATCTTTTCAGTCGGCATTCTATTACAAACTCCTTCCTTTCGAGCGGGGGTTAACGTGAAATTGCGTTTTCATTTGGATTAGTGCTGGGGTTCGTGCCGCCGCGTGCTAGCATGTGCCAACAAAGTGTGCTCACTGCATCACAACACCCAATCCGGCAAATTAATTCCCCTTAATTTGATTAGCCATTATCATTAACAATAAGTCATGTCCAATCAGGGGGCTTTTCTGCTATATATTAACCCCGGAGACACCCTCCCACTTAGCATATTAAAATGCGCCTTCCAAAAATTCCCGCGAAGGTTAGCGCGCGGCGCCTGCGAGCGGGATGATACATGGCGCAATCCTCCTCCTCCCAAATGACTGAGTAAGGGAATTAAGGCCGTACACAGAGGCGCGGTCCTCGGCGCGTCACTCCCACTGACAAGGCCCATTCTTCTGCGCCGAGTCTTGATAAAGCTGTCTGCGGATGAGAGCTAACAGAGTGATGGAGGTCAGCCGCGCTCCGGACACGCCGCTAATGCCCCGCGTGATGGAGAGGCTTCTAATCAACTGCGCCCAGGGTTTTTTTCCTTTCTTTTTTCAGAGGTGATAATTCAGATACAACGAGGAGCGAGTACACGCCGATAGGACAGCTTCGCACCTCATGATTAATAACCAAGGGGGGAGTGAGTGGGAGAGCGGGAACGCGACGGCCAATGGGATCTCTCGACGGCTTGCCCTGTTACTAAGGTTTATACGCGATAGATCCTATTGCGAAACGGGCCTGATAGGGTTTGACTCCCGACGCCGTATGTTTGGGTTGTCCGTGTTCTCTTCCCGAAGCCAATCCGATGCCAACGCTGCTGATGTTCTGCAATGGAGTCGAGCGGCCCATGAGAGAGCGGAGTAAACACAGAAAATAGCGTAGTCATAGCTTCCCTCTCATAGCTACGGCACAAACAGCAAAACACCGGCCACAGCCTCCCACAGACCACGCCAAACTGCGCAAAAAAAAAAGGTATTTCAAGCCAGATCTCCACAACAAACAAACTTTAGAAGTGGCCTCCTGGCGGCTTTCGGGCTACCTCTCCTCTCCGCTGTCACAGGGCTGATCAGTCCTTTTCTTCTCGCTAAAGTCACTGCAAATACTGTTTTTAATTTCAATTTGAGATAGTTACAGTATAAACAATGTCAGGAGGACTTGTGCAATATCGCCGTGAACAGTCAGCGATCACATGCCACTGTTGACCAATCCTGGACACGCGTGTTTCCAAAAAACTGACTGATCCGGAGAGTCCGTTTTTTTTCTTCCAAAGCATCGCTGTATTTAAACGTGGCAGCTGTGTGACAGACTGATGTAGTTCGGCCGCTGTCGAGATCCTCACCCCCCCGTCGTTCAGTAGTCTCGCTAACTACAGTCGTGTAACGTGGACCGTCCCAGTATTTACACAATCTCTTAAGACTGGATAAATCACCCAGTGTGTCCCAAGATAATTTGTTGAATTCGGCCATCTTGACTTTACTGTCACATTCTGAACAGTAAAAGTGACAAATGGTGAAAGGGATGAGGTTTTTAATTGTTTTTATAGTTTATGACTGACGCACACGTACAGGGTTTCCATTTAAGTCATTGAATGAATCGCGCCACAATCAAAACCTTAAATGTCATCAAAAAACAATTCAATCTTGCATTAAATCTAAATTTATTGGAAAATTATGGCATTACTCGGCAAGTTTAATTGTATAAGTTCATGGGGGAAAAAAACTAAATTACTCTACAATATTTTAAAGGGACTATACGGAGTTTAAAAATGTTAAGATGAAGTATTTTCCTCCTACATGTTCCAGCCATGTCCTAATGTGTAGAATGAGCTCAGACCTGTTCACCACAACTGCCACTAAAATCCTGCACTGCCACTCAAAAAGGCGTTACTTCGGGTCAGAAGTGCCATTGTGCCCGAGCTTAATATAGAAACTGCAGTTATGTGCAAGACCTGAGGTGGCAGTAGTGAGCATAAAATGACCAACTTGCATCTACACAGCAAAAAGTGAATATCAAGCATTGGCTTAAATGACTTGAATTGAGGAAATGTATCTTGTTTTGAGCGTTTTTCGCTAATTTAGACATTTTTCCTGATCGGACCAAGACATTTCAGACCAGTTCTAAGGTAAATCTCGCTTGAAATAAGAAAGTAAAATTGCCAATGAGATAAGACCAATTTTCTTACCCCATTGGCAAAGAAAATGACCTGAAATAAGAATGAAATGTATTGAAACGAGTCAGAAACATCTCAGAACAAGTGAAGTAATCTAGGACAAATGCCCAACAACAACTTACCTAGTCAAAACAACTAAAATGTGGATTATTATGCTCAAATTGAGATGTTTATACTGATCTAGTTAATTACTTTTTGCAGTGTAGTCCCTTTAAATTGCAGTTTTGGCTAAATGTTTGCAAATCTGCACTGATTCTTAAATGACATTTAAAAAAAAACATTACATTTGACTTCTTCTGCCTGTATAAACCCTGATATATTAATACATTGAGATTCAGGGTTATTTATTGTTGTAAGTCAATTGAGAACCAATTCTTATTTACAACGACGACCAGGCCAAGGTGCAGGTGAAGTGTTTTCAGCATCACACCGAGTCACTGGGGAGAGAGCCTGTGTTTAACTGGGACAAATCAATGTTTTGGAAGAAATCCACAGGGAGATGAGATATTGGGCTCTAAACTGGGACTGTCCCAGGTTCAAGCATTATACAGTGCACATCTCTTCTGCCCTATTTTGAAAAAATTTCAACCTGGTTCCAGCCAAGCAGATAACAGTCAGCGTCTTTTTTTCCGCTCCAAGGTGTTAGTTAAGACATCACAGAGGCTGAAAGTATCTTTTCTTTGTGTTTATTTGAGCCTCCGGTGTCAGGGGACAGCTCGGGGCTTCAATCGTAGTGTTAGCATAAACATTACCAGGCACCAGAAGTTCAGTTATCTTTGTTGTCAGTTCTACCACATGCAGTGAATTGGTGCAAAATGACAACAGATACATGCAGAGCAATATCTACTGCACATAAGTTGACAATAAGGGCCAGGAAAAAAAGGAGTGGAAAATTCGGCGTCCTGACTAACTGATGAGTAAGGCTGTAATTCAGTCAGCTGGACCTGGGACCTGGTGTGACATGAAACAAATCAAGTTGGTAAGTTGCCCAGAGGACCATGTGAAAACCATCCTGCACTGGGAGTCAGCAATTCTGTCAACGATCTTTAACCGCTCACTATGAAGCCTGTTCCCCTGATCTAAAAACATACATAAGAAACCTTCTTAGAGACTACAACATCTCAACATCTCAACAACTCAACAATAACCACTGAATGACTCCTTCTCTTCACGACTGCAGATCACGCAAGACAACAAAGAGCGTAAACAGTCAAATTTAATCGAGGTCAGCCGTTTCAGCCCTACCTTCTCTGAACCCATTGTCTTGGCCATAGGTCGGGGATCCACGTGTAGGTTTTAGAGACTTGACATGACTAACGGCCAATCATCAGTCACTTCGGAGCAGATGCAGACCACTGGAGTCTTCAAAGACGCTCTGCCAAAGCCCCCTCTGAAGATAAGGATGGTTCAGCGAAGAAGGATTACTCAACTGTAAAGGAGCGTCCAACACAATCTGTCCCAGGTTAGGAGAGTGTTAGCGCTGCCAATACGCATCAGGCAGCGGAGGCGAGGGCCAAAGCTTCGGACTGCAGTACTGTATGTGGCTGCATGTGTTTAAACTCATTCAGTACAGTGGGATTTTGATCAGTTGTAGCTATTTGGAGGATTAGTCCACCTGTACATGTTTTAAGAAGGCACCATTCACAGACATGGTCATGAAGTACTTGAAATAGTTTTCGGTTTTGGGGGAAAGGTAAAGCAGTGCAAAAACTAATCCAAACCATGCAGATGAAAAGAGAAGATCAGTCAAGTCAACTCCATTGACCCAGAAGGAAATTCGGTTTGCCATTTGTGGTACAAAGAGTGAACCAGATGCAGACTATCATAACAACAATATAGAATATAATTATGAGAAACAGTACCACATTGGTTCCATTCTCCTGCATGAACTAAAATACTGAAGTTGGAGAGCAGGGTTCAAATGTGTTTTGTACTTTCTTATTGACCCAAAGTAGTGCCTTCTGCAGGATTCTGATCCTTCGCAATCTGCAAAGGGAATGTTCCTGGAAAGCGTTTTTTCACACGGCACAGGTCACCCGTCCCAAGGGAGCATTTTTCATCCACTCCATAGTCAGTGATGGTAAGCTGTGCATCACACATCTGCACCATCAGACCCTTTGACCACAGCTGTCTGACCAGGCCCCTGCTTAGCTTCTGAGATCTGACGGGATCAGCACACACAAGGTGGTGCGGCCGTCTGTGTTCATAAATGTAGGGGTTTTCGGACTCTGAAAAAAAATCAGGCAATGTTAATCGTTGCATGTCAATACAAGATAAAACGTATGGGTTTTTTAAATGCAGCTTGTTCAGATTTTGGCACCGTTTTACCCATGTTATTGTGTGACATTAGTGTCAGCTATTAGCATCATGACAAAAATGACTTGTTAAGAGGGGAAGGGTTCTATAAGTCTATAAGTCTTCTATAAGTCTTCTTTAGTTCACATCATATATGAAGACTTAATTAAGGAATGTGGAAAAGAAAGAAAAACATAAGTGGAAGTGTATTTTTTTTTTCTTTACTGTATTTAGTATGACGCCCAAATAAATAAAGTATGGTTGTTCTGTTGTTTTAGTTTATCTAATCAAATTATCTTACTTAACCTACTTTACTGATTTTGTCCTTTAAAAATGTTTAAATTATGTATTTTCCTCCCCCTACATGTTCCAGCCATGTCCTAATGTGTAGAATGAACCCAGACCTGTTCACCACAACTGCCTCTAAAATCCTGTACTATCACTCAAAAAGGTGTTATTTCGAGTCAGAATTGGCGTAATGCACGAGCTTAATATATAAGGCGCAGTTCCGCGTATGACCTGAGGTGGCAGTAGTGAGCATAAAATGGCCAACTTGCATCTAGTCCCTTTAAAGATGATTTCGACTAAAGGTACTGAGATTCAATGAATTGATCCAATCAGACACAGCGGCCGTATGTGGACTTCCCCTGCCATCCTGCCCAAAGAAATCTCATGCACCTGGCCCGCGGTTTAACCTATTGTGCATGTTTTGCCGCCTGCCCCGCCACATTCGCAAAATGAAACTCTCACGCTTGTTTGTAGCTGCCGTAGCCCTGTGGTCACGCAGAATTCTCCTGTCTCGACTTCATTAAATGCATGTTTGGCTTGTCATTGGCCTGTATTGGTGTCCGTTCATGCAGCGGGACGGTTTCGCGGGCCAGTCATGTCTATGCATGAGCCGCTCAGTCATGCTGCTCCACGTGGGTTCACTCCTCTGTTGCTGTAGGTGGTCACGGCGCTCAAACCCCATATCGCATGTCGCGGTACACAGTGCGTTGCCTTTTGCCTATGAATATAAGCCTTTGCGCGGTAATTGTGTGGAAAATGCATGCAGCCTCCCAGCACCTAGCGCGGCCGCCCCTGCTGCACTCCCCCGTGGATAACAAATGGGCCTTTTCTCTGGGAATTGAGGCTAAACGATGGTTTCACTTAGCGTGCAAAGTGACTGTCCATCTTCATAACGGTGCTCTCCATCAAAGTGCAATGAATCCCATCCCGTCCCGGGGCCGCGCGGATTAAACGCAGCCAGCGGATAGCCCCTCTCCCGAGGCCCAGCCGGCAGACGCTAACCCCCGTGTCGGCCCTTACACCTGCAGACCCTCGGCTTCTCCCCGGCCCGCTAATAAAACGCGGGCGCACATCTGGTTGGGTTTGGTGGGGGAGGGGGGGGATAAGGGGGCCCGTTTGAAGGCGACACACCTCGGCTTGATTCAGATTACCTCAGGCATGTCTTATTGGGGAGGGGTCACTGGGAAAAGAACACAGGTCACAAAGTGCGCCGGGCTGCAGACTTTTCGCCACAGCTTTGAAGCTCGGCCCAGGTGTTTGTTTTGTGAGCGTCGACGCAATTAAGTTGTAGTTTAGTTTTGACACGTTTATGGCAAACCGGACACACGGACACTGAATGTTAATTAACTGAGAAGGATTTGAAATTCATTTGAAATTCAGTCATGTGTTTACATTTTCCAGGGGTTCGTCATTGTGGTGGAAGTTTCCAGGATAAGAAGCAGGAGCAGGAGGAGTACCAGTTATCCATTCATTCTATGGAAGTAAGCTATATACAGTAAGTAGTCAAAGCTGCCCTAAGGGTAGATTGACCACCAATCTGCGCCATCCGACTCTTGACTGCACCACCACCCACTCATTAAACTCCCCAGTCATTCAATCTGCCTCAGAACACAACAACTGACAACAACAAAAAGCCACCGCCTGGATTTAACTAACTGTTCTGATCTGAGGTCGCTGCAGTTGGTCAGATATATGTTTTGCACTATATAGATACACGGCAACGCATCATACAAGAGGGCGTGGCCCAGCCAAAGGGGAAGAAAACCTCAGTGGAATCACAATTTTCACTCTTTTTAGCAGTTTTTTTTAAACATAATTTCAACCTGAAGAGACTCACAGAGACAGACTGCAGGTTTTACTGAACTTGATTGGAGCTCAGACCCCGGCGGAAGATTGTATTAACGATATAGAATATCAGTCAGTGGATGATGGCCAGAATCTTCCCAGGAGCCCGGACACTGGTGGTGGTAGGACGAGACCCGGGGCGGCCGGTCGACCCGATGAACAGGCCTGAGGAGAGGCCAGACGGAGAAGGGGCGGAGGAGGGTCCCAGCGCGGCTGGGAAATGGCCGAGTGATTGACCGGGGGCTTAAGAAGGGGATGCTGGCCGACGAATGGCTGAAGCAGGAATAAGCAGCTGCGATGATTGGCTGACGCGAAGGTGCGGCTTGAGCTGGAGCCGTGATTGGATGATTAGTGAAGGCTGCCGTTGATGAGGTGATGAATGAAGGTACGTCTTCCAGGCTGAAATTGCGCTGAAGCTTCATTCATCACACACCAATACAGTGAAGTTTTGTTCAGTAGATGCTCATTGGCATCGCTTTGCTAACGCTAGCATATGTAAGCATACTTCCTGGTTAGCATTGTCCGTTTTGAACCACTTTGCTCTATCTTTATTTAGTAGAACAATTGTTAAAGTAATGGTGGTTAAATGTTTTTGTTTTCCCCCTATGGCTGCTTCGAACATGACCATACATGGGCATTAGCAAAGTTGACGTCTGTATCTATGTGCCCAAACAATGAGATCAGCTGACGACCTGAACATCCTGAATGAACAGGTTATTTAAAGATTTTGAAAGGGTGGTTGAGGGAGCATGAGATGTCATTTTCACACATGAATCGGCCGCCTCAGAGTCCAGATCTTAATCCTCAGATAATCTTTGGGATGTGCTGGAGAAGGCTTTGCACAGTGGTTTACTTTATTTTATTGATCTATTTGAGCCGGGACAATGTACAACATACATTAACCTCAGAGTGGAGAGATTGTACCAGGCTTGTGCTATGGTCCCTGTGGTCCCTGGGCAGTCTGATGTTCTCCCAACAGCATTAAAAGCATTACACATTTCATTCATTCCTAAGCATTCATTTGCAAACACTCTCACATACACACCAATTATACTACATTGTGGGAAAAATAAGTGATTTTTTGGCCTGGTGTGGAAAAAGTGTTAAAGAATGTAGTCAGCTCTGTTGGGAACATATTCCACTGTCTGATGGCCACACTTGAGAACATCGGACGGGGGTCTCAAGTGATATGTAAACAAGCTAAGCGTTGTTATGTGTGTGAGGACGAGATCCATCGTGGTTTTCCTCTTTAGCTTCGCCATCAGCGCTGTATTGTCCTTTTCGCCACGATTACAAAAAGCCCATATAACAATTTTTCTTCCATCCAAAAGTTGTGACGGAGGCTCCTAACTTTGCGAACACATTTTTAAAGGAACAGGCCACAGTTCTTCCATACTGAGATATGGAACTATATGAATACACTGGGAGAGGCCAAATGCTAACAACATCTTTGGTCGTTTTGCGTGACTGATGGCACACAGTCATTCCATACTGTGATATGTTCTTACCTGAGTTTAGACGAGTTGATGTGTACCCGTCTGGTCTTTGTGCGTGCCCGTGAAAGAGCGTGGTAGATAGATAGATAGATAGATAGATAGATAGATAGATAGATAGATAGATAGATAGATAGATAGATAGATAGATAGATAGATAGATAGATAGATAGATAGATAGATAGATAGATAGAAATATGCTAGGAGAGGCCAAATGCTAACAACTCTTTGGTCGTTTTGCGTGACTGAGGGCACACACAAAGACCAGACAGGTACACATCAACTCGTCTCAGCTCAGGTAAGAACATATCTCAGTATGTAAACACAGTGGCCTGTTCCTTTAACCTCCCAGTTGCTGTCGAGGTTGAGTTCATCAGCGTGGTTCACAAGCTTCAGGGAACAAAGCGTAACTGTACCGTCAGGCGGGTAAAAAGTGCTCAACGCTACTTCCACTGTTCCGATGGCGTCACAATACACATGTCATCTTAACAAACTGTCCAATTGAAGAGGAAAATCCTCAGTCTAGACCACTGTCTCGCCCAACAATGGCCCTAGATTCGGACAGTCGTTCCCTCACGAAACCTGTGTTGTGCTTTGTTTCGTTCATGTTCGAGTAATCCCACATATTCAGGCTCGTTTCTCGACACCTCAGACCACTTGACCTTCACCTGCTCATGTCAGAAGTGACGCTCAACGCTTTCAAAAGTCTAGACAGTTTCACACGACTTCTTCTGATCATGTCAGCGCTCACATTACCTCCACGGGCAAACCATCTGTGTCAGAATGGTCGTCTTACATGAGTTCAGTTTGAAAATCTCCAGTCTAGACCACTTCTCCTCCAACAATGGTCTTAAACAGCAGGAGAATGAGACAGCTCAGCCCACGTTTTGTCCTCACCTGTTGATGTCATGAGGTGGAGCTCCTCTGAGTAGTTCAAGGTCAAACAGCTTCCCAGGGCTCGATATAATCATGTCAACATTTATTTAAACTGCTTCGTAGGTGTTTCTACTGTACGACACTTTCAAATTTTTGTAATGCATTGTTATGGTACTTGTTATGGTCATCTTTATGGCACGGTGGCGCAGTTGTTAGAGCGGATCATCTCGTGATCAGAAGGCCGGGGGTTCGAATCCCATCTCTTCACCCTCCAGGTTCTGCGTACTTTGGTGCATGAATGGGTGAGTGGTTCACTGCTGTAAAGCGCTTTGGGCCTGATGAAGGTAGAAAAGTAAATGATCTCAGTAAGTTGAGATGATTTACCATTTTACTTGGTTTACCAGCCCAGAAACTGAGGCTGAAATGATGAACAACCCAATGTTCCCTTTATTGATTATATATATAATATTGTGTATAGAGAGTAAAGGGAACACTTGAGCTACATTGAATTGTTCAAGTGTTCCCTTTATGATTATAGAACATTGGATTTTCATTTCATCAAGTATCATTTCAGCCTCAGTGTTCCCTTTATTATTAGCGCTTGTCCTTCACAGCTACAAGGTCCCGGTTTCAACCCACGGCCGGAGGGGGCTTTTCTTGCGTTCTCCCCATGTCTGCATAGGTTTACTCCGGGTTTTCCGGTTTCCCACCGCCAAACTAGGGCTGGGCGATATGGCCAAGAAAATAAATCTGAATTTTTTTGTTTAAACAGGCTTTTAAAAGTCTCCTGATCTTTCATTTGAAGAAAACTGCTCAACTGCTACAATTAGGCCCATTAAGATAACATAACATATATATTTCCATGATTTAGATATTCCTAAGTAAAACCTCTTCATAAGCCATGGCGTTTCCAAAAGGGTTTTAGTTTTATCATCTTCATGCCTCTGCTGTGATAGATACAGACGGCATCTCTGGAATCGCCCATATATGGTCATGTCTGAAAACAGTTAAGGGGGAAAACAATTTAGAGAAAAATCTAAACTTTCTCTAATTATTCAAAAACTACTTTAATAAACGCTGAATTATGAATATAGTTTTCTACTAAATAAAGAAACAACGACATGGGGAGGAGCAAACAGCCCATAAATACATAAAAAACGGAGAATGCTAACTTGATGCTACATGATAGCATCGGGCTAATGCTAACGGCTAGCTAGCGCGAGCTACAACTGCCGTTTTTTTCACTTCTACTGAACAATGTGCTGTGAGAAAACATCCATAAGGGCCCGATTTACACCTGACTTTATTTATGTGATAAATAATTTGATATTCCACCAGAAAATGGCTTAAAAGAGTGAAACATTGTGCTTCTCTAAAGATTCTATTTTCCCCCTCGGCAAAGCCACGCCCCTTCTATGACGAGATGCCATGGAGACTCAAAGAAAAGGGGCGGAGTTAAATGGTCCACTCAGAGCAGAGTGAGAGAAAGGTGCAGGAGCAGACCGGAGCAAAGTGGGAAACTCTGTTTTAGCAGAAGAAAACTCCACCGCGGCCTTTGTGAAGCGGCAGAGATCGCCAGAAAGTCGCTGGCTTCCCCGCTGATAATACAAAAAAAATCGATACATTTTCTGAGGCCTTGACCTACCAGAGAATATTATTAACTGTTTTAGATACTAAATCCAGAAATAATAATAATCAGAAATCAAGAAATAAGATATAGGATATGACTAACTTTAAACTGCCACTGCCCCATTCAAATTCAAATATTGGGTTGCTCGATAAAGTGGATCAACCTGTTTTAAATAATTAAAAAATAGTCTTTTATTTTTCTTAAGTCTGAAAACTCAACTTTTCTGTGTCTTTCCCCGGCCGTTCTCCACATTCGACACACTCGGGCCTGTACGTGGAGTCTATAACACCGCCTCCCCAGTCTGCAGCGCCGGTCCGCCCGCTCGAGAGGAGGAGGAGGAGGAAGCCTTCGGGGCATATTTTTCTTCCCAGCAACAAACGCGCTGACATTTATTTACAGGCTGTCGTGTTAAAACGCTTGTACGTCAATGACCCGCTAATGGCGCGCACTGTAGACGTGATAAGAATCTCCAGTCGCCGATAAGCCCGACCGGTTTCGCACTTCACGCTAAAGCATAGACACACTCCGTCACTAATATATTCCGCAGACAAACGCGCAATCGCCTCGCCCCATTCCGCCGTAACATGTTGCATATTATTTGATAAGGAATGGGATACTATTAGCAACGGGGAGGATGGGGTGGGGGGGTAGACGGAGCTGAACGGAGAACAAAGTGCTGTCTGCGTTCGCCGGGTATCAGACTGCACTGGGAGCGCTGCCATTGTTCATACATTAGCTAATGTCATTATCTTGTCTGCGCCGTCTAAAGGGCTAATCTCATGTTATAGGATTTACAGCCACCTCGCCTGATCTCATTGGGCAAACTCTTGGCACGGCGACAAAGGGTGCGAGCGAACACACAGCTCCTGTAAGTAGTATCGATGTACCGCGGCAACCTGACCCGCCGGCCCGGGCTGTACGGCTAGGGGCTGAGGCACGGGATGACCTTTTCACCTCCGCCGCCGCCGCGCCTGGTGGAATCCCTTACAGCGCAGTGTTTGTGTCTGGAGCGGATTTTGATGAGCGGCAAAAGAGGGAAAAAAGTTGTTGTAGGAGTGAAGCGTTTAATGATAATGATAATGTTGGAGAGCAGCGAGCACTCTTCATTCACGAGGGCGGGGGGGTCGGACTCTGAGCCGAGGGCTACTGTACGTGGAATTGAAAAAAAATAAAAAAAATAAAACAATTGAACAAAAGTGACTTATTTAATTGCTCCATGGGCACCTATTTGATTCTATTTTTTTGTAATTTCACATTCATTCCCAGAACAGGTGCCATTAACATAGTATTGACGTCTACCTTAAGGCGAGACACTGCAGGTCATTAGGGAAAAAAGAAAAATGTAGAGATATCAATTTGAAACTTTTGCTGAACATCACAGATATAAAAATGAGAAAAAAATGTATTGCATTTTTTCTGTCATTTTATGTTTTCACAAAAAAATAAGGCATTTTGAGCATTAAAATTGCCAAAATTGCCTATATTTTGGGCAACGAAATCAAAATAATGAATTGAGCCAGATTAAATGTTATGGTTTTATTTTATTGACATATTAGTAACTAAGATTTTTTCAGAGGGGATTTTGGATATTTTGTTTAATTTTTCAATAAACTAATCATCAGTGAAAAAATCTGTAAAAACTCATTTTTCGCCTGTTTTTTTGGTTTCAAAGCTGAATGAATCAGGCTAGGAATTAGGTATTAAAAAATCCCTCTGAGAAAACCTTCAAAATCTTGTTGTGTCTCAGACTGTAAAGTTTGGAGTCTGTGGGAGCTTCTATAAGGGCTCAGGCTCTGCCCGAGTGCGGCTTCTCTCATTCAGAGAAAACCAGCCCTGAAGTTTTGTAGCGAGTGCGCATGCTCGGCCCGTTCTTCCACTCTTCCGCTCCAGCGTCTCGTAGGAGGAAAAACACCATATTTGGGTGAAAGCGTCATCACGGGGCCCCTTAGCAGGACACGTGGATGTAAAATCTGTCAATATTTATGAATGAAAAACCTGCGGGAAAGACGGCCTTTCTACGCGGCGCAGCAGCTACTTCCGGGTCGCCCCCACCTCGCAGACAAAACATCATAAAATAAACATCATCATTTTTATATCTGACATGAAAACTAAGATGTAAAGGGAGGAAAATAGATACAAATCTCCACTTTGACCACTGCGTGAAAAATCAATACTTTCACCTGCCGCGTCTCGCACTACATCTGATTTTTATAGTATTGGAACACATTTTTATGTTGTCCTCCTTTAGTATATTGTTAACTCGGTCATTTGTGGGGGGGAAAAAAAACACTGAACATCATATTTTAAAGCATTTGAATCAGTTTTATGAACTTGCTATTTTCGTAGCATTTCTGTGAAAGTGACCCTGAAAGGTGACCCTGCAAGCTGTGAAAATATGCACATAAACTTGTCCCTTTGAAGAATTGGAATGCTACGAATACATGAACCTCGTAAGGGAGGTTAACAGTTCATTTAGACATTTTCATTTGGCAGCGCCCTCTTTCATTGTTTGTAAGAAAAAGAAATCATGCAACTTTTTATGCAACAAAAGCGATAATAATATGTTTTGTTTGACCTTTCATTAAGCCTGCGGATGCCTGGGTGGTTAGCATAGTGCCTTTGCTTACCATCCCCTGTAGGACACTCCAGGATCGATAATTGTTTTATCCATAGATACAGACGGCATCTCTGGAATCGCCCATATATGGTCATGTTTGAAAACAGTTAAGGGGGAAAACAATTTGGAGAAAAATCTAAACTTTCTCTATTATTCAAAAAACTACTTTCACAAATGCTGAATTGTAAATATAGTTTTCTACTAAAGAAAGAAACAAAGACATGGAGAGGAGCAAAGTGGTTCAACAGCCAGAGAATAACAGAGAATTCTAACTTGATGCTACATGTTAGCATCGGGCTTATGCTAACGGTTAGTTAGCGCGAGCTACAACTGCCGTTTTTTCACTTCTACTGAACAATCACTGCTGTGAGAAAATATCCATATGGGCCCGATTTACACCTGACTTTATTTATGGGATATATAACTTCATATTCCACCAGAAAATGACTTAAAAGAGTGAAAAATTGTGTTTCTCTAAAGATTCTATTTTCCCCCTCAGCGAAGCCACGCCCCCTTCTATGACGAGATGCCGTCTGTATCTATGATTACCTATGCACTCCATTCCAAAAACCTACCAGAAATCCCAAAATACCTCAAATAAAATTGAAACATCATAGAAGCCATATATGGTCATGTTTTAAACAGTTAAGGGGGAAAACAAAGAAGAGAAAAATCGTAACTTTCTCCCAATTATTCAAAAACAAATGCAGAATTATGAACATAGCTTTCTATACAATATAGATACAAAGACATGGAGAGGAGAAAAGTGGTTCAACAGCCCATAATAACATAAATAGCGGATCATGCTACATGCTAACGCTAGCTACAACTGCCGTTTTTATCGCTTCTACTGAAAAATCTGCTGTGAATAAACATCCATATGGACACGATTTCGACTTGACTTTATTCATGTGTGATGAATAAGTCCATATTCCACCAGAAAATGGCTAAAAAGAGTAGTCCCTAAAAGATTCTCCCCCCAAATATACTGCACATGACACAGCCGATGCGCTTTAGTGTTGACCTGTTGGAATTCTACTAGAATTTAATATCTGAACCGATGTGCTGGTAAAATAATTGTGAGACAGATAGACAGATATATTCCTCTTTGACACAGCTTAAAAGGCAAACTAACAGATCAATCCACACACAAATATACACAAATATAGGTTGCTGTACAATAATGCTAATGCTACTTATTTGGTATGATCTTTTTTTTTTTATCAGTTGGCTTTTCAGTATCTTTTCCCCAAAAAAAGAAAAGTTCATATGTCACCAAAACTGCCAACACTTGACCAAACAAAAACAATGAAACAAAAACACTGGTTTACCTCAAGGCTGTGTTTTTAGCCCGGTCATGTCCCTGTAATAGTATCTGCTGCCGTGGTCGGTTATCAACAAACTGTCCTCATAGAGCTGCTTAGGCCGGCGCTGAATTGTGACTTGTTTTTGTAACCGATAAATAATAACAGAGACTGCATGCTACATAACCCTATCTTTAATCTGCTCATTCTGACCTGAATACAATGTGAAAAGTGTGTCACAGTTTCTGAAACAGCTCCTCCTGGCTCCCGCCGAAAGCTGCGTATCGTTTTTGGCAGCTCCACAGCGTGTCCTGTTATTATAATCCATTATGTTGATCTCTCCCCTGAGCTCCGCTGTGAATGTATTCCTCCCATAATACCTATTTGTAATGCCATATTGGTTAACATGCTGGCTACCTGTCTCGCAGCTGTCCTCGCGCACACTAAACTGCCTTTGTCAACGCTGAGCACTACCTGCGCAGTGTGGAGCTCATTTTGATTTTACTTTAGTTTGGACAGAAATGTGTGTACACAGTATAGAGATTTTTTATTTTCTCCAGCCAAGGTTTAGTCAAATTACCTTCTTTTCTCTTTTTCCCAAAACATTGTCAACAGTTACTGACTCATAGATGTAATCTGCACTCGCACTGTGTGGGGTGAGTCCACACTTAGATCCGCTGCTATCACTTAATCACTTTATATCACTTAATACGCCTACACGTCTGCAATAACACTGTTGTCCAATGTCAAATTGTTGTGGCTTTCCATATGTCACTTTTCATTTTCTCTTATTTCTCTTATTAATTATTATATCCTTATAGTTTAACATTTTTTAGCTTATGTTTTGTGTCGCACGTTTGCACCGAGGAAAAATTCCTAGTTTGTGAACCTGTTCTCAAACCATGACAGTAAAAACAATTCTGATTCTGATTCTGATACACTAATACAGTGGTTCCCAAAGTGGGGGTCGCAAGGTCATTGAAAAGTTTGGGAACCCCTGTGGTAATATTTACTACATTTATATAATACAACTTGATTGTATGATTGATGATGATTGTATTATACCAGTGGTTCTCAACCTGGGGGCCAGGAGACAAATTTGGGGGGTCCCCAGATCATGTAGATAAAATGAACATCCTTTTTTTAGCGTATATTATAATATTTTATTGTGTGTGCTATTTGCCAGAGTGCCATTATATGTTTGGAATTGTATGAATTTTATTTAAACAATTTGCTTTTTTCTTAGTTTTTTAAGAATTATGTAGACTAATGTTCAGATTTCTCACGGTGGGGTCACAAACCCCTTTAATGGGGGTCACGGCTTCAAAAGGTTGAGAACCACTGTATTATATCAATAGGAAAGATTCAGGGCCTTTTCGTGAATAAGAATCAGACTTGATCATTGAATTGTAAGTTTATAGAGTTTGGGGCTTTTTCAAAAGGAAAACATTTAAAGCAGTACTAAGTAACTTGTTTACCTTAATAAATCCTTTTCGTAGTCCCTCTGGGGGTAATACAAGTGATAATGGGATGATTGGGGGGTCTTTCACCTCCCCCTGGTGTCTCTGGCCAGAAAACCACAATTGCAACTTGACTGCCATCGGGTCGGAGGCCCCAATACACACTAATAGAATCACAAAGAAGAAGCTAGCAGGCTAACGGGCAAAGCTAACTGCGGGCTAGCGAAACTTAAACCGTATTTACAGCCAAGTTTGAGTGTCAGCGTAGTATTTACTCTCACGGACAATTAATAAGTTAAAAAATCGCAACTTGCTACGACACCTGCAGTTGCGCTTATGGCCTCTAGGGGCAACAGCTGCTTAATACTGCTTTAAGAGCTGTTTTAATTATTACTTTGCTCACGATTCTCGACTGGTGTAGCTTCAGGACTCGCACTCAAATTATGACACTCAATGAACATTAATTTGAATTGTTTTCAAGGGATAAAACAATGAACAGTTTTTGCCGTACATATATACATATATATCAAATATGTTTTATTATTGACATTAGGATTTAGATATTAAAAAATCTCTCTCTAAAACCTTTCAAATATTACTAAGTCCCGGACTGTAGGAGCTACTAAAGCAGAGCTAATGCTACAATAGTGTAAAGAAAACCTTATTTTGAAAAAAACAGGCCCAAAAACTTTGCAAAGTGGTCTATGTCTCCTTCAAAGGAAATGACCATATTTGGATAACATGCTAATATTTGTGAATGAATAAGCGTGGGAAAGACGAGCGAGCGGCACTGCTGTTGCTGTTCTAGTTATATCCAGGGAATCTCCGGCTCACCAATTACAAAACATCATAAAATAAGCATACGTTTCTTTTTTATTACCCTGACAGCTAGCTTAACTAACTGGCTAACATTGATCTATGTGTTTCGCTTTAAATGTGTTTGTTTTATCTCAAACTCCAGTGACATAAGAAGAGGGAGGACAGACCCGGGACCCGCTCATTTGGTACAGCATGGTCCCATGATCAAAATACTGCGCCTGTGTCCAGTAAGGATGTGAAATGTGTGGCCAAATGAGCCATTATACAGTGTCATATCCGCTGACCCAGCCACAAAGCCACCAGAGGAATCTCAACCCCAGCCTAAATGTCACCCTCCCTTTGTGTGGCTTGTAGACATTCCCACATGAAGGCCGCGCTGATCGTCCCGTACGGACCAGTGGGAGTGGAGAGGCGCGTTTGATTTCAGATAATGTGCGAGGCGACAGATGCCACCAAACCGGACGGGGCCTTTTTTTTTTTTTTTTCTGTCTTTTTTTTTGTCCAAGCATGAATTTGACACTCTCGAAACGGTGTGGATTTCCTTTGGCAGTTATTACAATTTGTCAGGTTTTATGGAGTCGGTTAGCGATTTATTGACCGTCTTTTTGTGCTGTCTGTCTGTACGGTCCTAATTTGTCACACAGTGCATCCGTCATCTCTGGGGTGGCCTCTATAGAAAAGCATCAAACAGGTTTAGGGCCCAGAGGTGGCAGGGCAGGGGCACGGGGAGGTACAGCATGTGCTTTGGGAAACCACCTGATGCTACTCTTATGCCGTCACTATCTATCATTATTTCATCTAATTAAAAAACAATTCAAACTATTGCTATTTTTATTATTGATGAGATACAGCTTATAAATATAGCAATGCACGCGTATGGGTTTTTGTTGTTGGTATATTTATTATTACCATTGAAAAAGAAAGACAAGGAAATAATGAGAAATCTGTTTAAATAAAATAACAAACAGTTACGGTGGTGCAGTGGTTTGGACTCGTGCTTCACAGAAACAAGGTCCCGGGTTCCATTCCCGCCTGGACGGGGGCCTGTCTGTGTGGATTCTCCATGTTCTTCCCGTGTCTGCGTAGGTTTCCTCTGAGTACTCTGGTTTCCTCTATACCACAAAAAATATGTACAATAGGTTCCGCCCTGGGGCCAGGAATCACCTAAGAGACTCCTAATCTCAGTAGGACTTTCCTGATTAAATAAAGGTCAAATAATAATAATAATAAAAAAGATTTGGTGTCTTATGGAAATGCCAGTGATGGAAAGTAACAAAGTAAAAAGTACAAATTATTATTTATTTATTTTTTTATGAATACTTTTTACTTTTACTTCACTACATCTTAGAGCCTGTATCTGTACTTTCTACTCCACTACATTTTTAAATTGGGTTAAAAGTAAAAGTATTTTATTTTCAAAGTGAGCTCTATGATGAACAGGTTTAGTTCCAGTTTAGACCTGGTTTAGTGATTTACTCCTTTAGACCTTGTTTAGATCAGGTTTACACATAGTTTAGTCCGGGTTTAGACCTGGTTTACTTCCTGTTTTTGACCTGGTTTAGTGGTTTACTCGTTTAGACCTGGTTTGATTCAAATGATTTAAAAAATCATGCACATTAAACTCTTAAATATTTTTACTTTTTACTTATAAAGAACATTTTACAATGCATACGTTTGTACTTGGTATTACTTTTAGTAATAATTGTATCAGATACTTTTACTTAAGTACATTTTTGATCTTGTATCTGCACTTTTACTTAAAGGGGCCGGATGCAAGTTGGTCATTTTATACTCACTTCTGCCACCTCAGGTCTTACACGTAACTGCAGGCTCTATATTAAGCTCGTGCATGACGGCACTTCAGACCCGAAGTAACAGCTTTTTGAGTGACAGTGCAGGATTTTAGAGGCAGTTGTGGTGAACAGGTCTGACATTAGGACATGGAAGGAACATGAAGGGGGAGGAAAATACTTAGTTTTAACATTTTCAAACGCCGTATAGTCCCTTTAAGTAAGTATGAGTACTTCTTCCTTGCCTGGCTCTGCCATACTCTTCCTTGTCCATTCCATGCAGGGAATTAGTCTGATCACGGAGCAATTGGAGCAGTTTGAAGGGGCGGGCCTAACGCACACAGATTGTCAGTGAAATAAACCAATTAGCGATTAGCGTACGTGACGACAGCTGTGTCCCATTAAAAAAATACGAAGTGAATATAAACTCACGCGGAGAACGCGAGGCAAAATCCTAGACTACTTTATCCATGATTAGTTTTGGCTGATGTTAACGTTAATTGAACTAAAAACATAGAGGTGCAGCGAGTGACGTAACTTTCTCATTTCTCTGTGACGGTCGTGATTGGTTCGGTTCGGCCTTAGCCGCCAATCAACAACTTGTCTACCGTGCGTGGCCACACCCACCTTCTTTCGTGCAGAAAGAAGGTGGGTGTGGTTTATCAGGCTAACTTCTACCACCACTGGGATTCGCAACAATGTGAGAAAAAACAATTTCTGATCAAATTGCCCACCAGTTTACAATTTTCTATATAAAGAGTTAAAGTGACACTCTGTAAGATAGCGAAAAGAGGAGAGAGGGAAATTTCTAAACACACACATGGTTCTCATAGGACCCGAAAGCGACTCCTAGTTTGCAAAGTGGGAGAGAGACATTTTTAAAGCAAACAACTCCCTTTATTTTCTGATTGGATGTGACAGGCAGGAGAGTCCGCAGGAGAACTCGTCTCATTGGTCAAGGCGATGGCATCTGGGAATCTGATGAAATGCAGCAAAGGGGCGGGCTTTAGAAAAAAATATAATGATTTAAAATCAAATATCGCAGGCCCAGACGGTCACTTATACACACAATCTATTCAACTTGTAAATGATTAGAACTTACAGACACTTTAAATCATTAAATAACACTTTACTGTGAAGATTAGGCTATTCATTCATTTCCAAGAGGAAGTTTATACAGTATGTGCACAGTGTCTCTAGTTCAAACACAAGTTGCAGTTTTCATGCTTCCCTCCCACAGCCGGACACTGTAACTTTCCCGTGAACCCCGCGCATGTACTTGGACATGTTTAATATGTTGCCGGGTAATTGTTGTATTGATTGCTAATGTCATCGTGCTCCAGGAGTCACCGTGGCCAGCAGTCGGGGGGCCCCCTCTGTGCATTCATCACCCCCTGATCGGCCCGTGTCATGGCGAGCCGCGGTCAGCCGCTGGTGCGCAGATAAGGATCGGGCGGATGATTGGGCGCACACATTCTTAACATGGCTGACCCGTGACATCGCCGGGTTCCGAGCGGGAGCCGTCATTACCGGGACAATGCGCCGCTTTCTTCCTCTTATCTCTCGCCGATGACATTGGGAGTTTCTGCATTAACTCATTAACCAGAGGGCTCATCATTAAAGGCCTGCGAGGGGGGAGTGGGAGGACGGAGGGACAACGGCGCGGCTGAAGCAGAGGAATGTCGCCGCGGCATGGAAGAAAATGTCCAGCACGTCAATCTGTTCCGTTTGCTTGTCTCTCGGAGAATAAAGTATTTCCAATCGCAGTGATATTTAAACGTCTCAATCCTCAATTGGGACAGGCCGTAGTTTGGTTTCCATTTTGATTTGCACAAGTGACTTCGAAGTCGACAAGTCTTCCCGCCGGATTCCACGTTCTCCATGTTCGCCCCGTTCCACCCCGCCCCGACTACCACAGCAGAAAGTTGCTATAGATACAGACGGCATCTCTGGAGTCGCCCGTATATGGCCATGCTTGAAAACAGTTAAGGGGGAAAACAATTTGGAGAAAAGTCTAAACTTTCGAAAATTATTCAAAAACTGCTTTAACAAATGCTGAATAATGAATATAGTTTTCTACTAAATAAAGATACAAAGACATGGGGAGGAGCAAAGTGGTTCAACAGCCCACATAAATACATAAATACATAAATAACGGAGAATGCTAACATGATGCTCCTTGTGATCATGCTTCATGTTAGCAGCGTGCTAATGCTAACGCTAGCTAGCGCAAGCTAAGACTTCCGTTTATTCGCTTCTACTGAACAATCTGCTGTGAATAAACATCCATATGGACCTGATTTAGAATTGACTTTATTTATATGTGATACAAACGTTTTAAATTTTGCCAGAAAATGGTTAAAAAGAGTGAACGATTGTGTTTCACAAAAGAGTTACCCCTTGACGAGGCCACGCCCCCTGCTATGACAAGATGCCGTCTGTATCTATTTTAATTATCAAGAAACATTCTATCCTCTTTCTCTGTTTCGAGGGGCCTCCGACCCCGGCCCACATCTCCCAGTTCTGCCCTGACAAAAATATGGATCAAGTCTTATTTTTCAGCCGTCAGAGCCGACCGGATCAAGCTGCACAGTTAAGATCACTTCACAAAGGCAAAAGAATGGCAACAATATCTGGATTTCCAAAGAAAATACCGTCCACTAGCTAGAAGTCGACCTTAGGACTCTGAGCCTGAGCACAGTACGCAGTATGACACACCAATGCCTCATTTACATTGAGTACATTATGTCCACGGAAAACCTAAGACCTATGTTTTGTGAAGTTCCTTGTGTATTCAAAGCCATTTACCATTTTGTTTGCTCATGTGCAAAACAAAGGTCCACGGCCGGGACATTTTGTCTCTATAAATACAGTTCGTCGATGTAAACATATGATTGTGTAAACGTATCAAGACAATCAAGAACTTAAAACAAGGCTTTCTTCAGACTGATTTGGGAAATGTCTGCAATTGGGCAGTAAGCATTGTTTCTGTTTCTACAGTTACACACAGCACCGGTCAATGGTCAGTGGAGATCGACTGCTTTGGTCTTTTTGTCTAACTGTAAATTTGAAGGGAGAAGCCATCGTCCCATTGGAAACCAACTGGATTCATGAATGAATGAAGAGCTTCTCTAATCAAGATGGTTCCCTAAAGTCCCTTAAGTTTCGCTGTCTTTCGGCGTCCAGTGGTGCGAAAGATGGTATTGAGTAACAGCTTGATAAATCATAATACGAGCTCCTCTGACATGAGCAGACAGGACGGGCCTCCAGCACGATACCTGACCCCTCAGTGTGACGTTCCACTGTTCCACTCCGCAGACAGGATTATGGTCTTTATGTACAGACACACTGATACTGTAAGTATCTCTTGAACACATGTTTCTGCTGTCGGTCGTCATGATGAGGCCCATAGATTCTGCAGCCACTTGGCCCAAAGGAAGTCCAGTGTGCATCATTCCCGGAGACTTAAAGGAAATGATAATGTCGATGGCTCTGCAAACAAATATATTCAAATGTGAAGCTTTGGCGCTTTGACCATGGCAGGTATGGAGGTGTCAGTGGTGGGATGGAGGGAGAGGCTGAGACACTGGTGGTGGTGATAAGGGCTCTGATATTAATTCACCAACGCCTTCTGTGAATGCCTCCAGAACGGAAAGTGATGCCGACTTGTTTATGCAACAGAAAGAGAAGCTTTAAAACGACCCGTCCCTGAGTCTCCTATAGGTCTTTAAGAAGCTGAATGAAAGCACATTGAAGGTTTGTTCACAGAACTGCTCAGCACATGTTACTCAATCGCTCATGCATTCCAAACGACACTGGTTAAATGCTCACAACTCGACTCTTTCAACTGCAACTGTCACTGGTCTGCTGCCATCAGGAGGTAAAGAAGCCAAAATACAGTAATTACCCAGGTAAGAGTAACGTTACTTTGAAATAAATTTACTGAAGTAGAAGCCAAATGTAGTGTCCCACATATCGACAAATATTACTCAAGAACATGTATTTGTAATCTGAGTACTACCTGCCTCTGCCGCCATCTTGTTTTGGGCGTACATTGAGTATGATGGGAACATGTATAGAGTGTCATTAGTGTCAAAGTCACATTAATATAGCTGCTGCTGCTGATGTTATTGATTTAAGGCGAGACACTGCAGGTGAATAGGGGAAAAAAATAAATGTAGAGATATCAATTTGAAACTTTTGCTGAACATCACAGATATAAATATGAGAAAAAAATGTATTGCATTTTTTCTGTCATTTTATGTTTTCACATAAAAATAAGGCATTTTGAGCAAAATTGCCTATATTTTGGGCAACAAAATCAAAATAATGAATTGAGCCAGATTAAAATGTTATGGTTTTATTTTATTGACATATTAGTAACTAAGATTTTTTTCAGAGGGGATTTTGGATATTTTGTTTAGTTTTTCAATAAACTAATCATCAGTGAAAAAATCGGTAAAAACTCAAATTTCGCCAGTTTTTTTGGTTTCAAAGCTGAATAAATCAGGCTAGGAATTAGATATTAAAAAATCCCTCTGAAAAAACCTTCAAAATCTTGTTGTGTCTCAGCCTGTAAAGTGTGGAGTCTGTGGGAGCTTCTATAAGGGCTCAGGCTCTGCCCGAGTGCGGCTTCTCTCATTCAGAGAAAACCAGCCCTGAAGTTTTGTAGCGAGTGCGCATGCTCGGCCCGTTCTTCCACTTTTCCGCTCCAGCGTCTCGTAGGAGGAAAAACACCATATTTGGGTGAAAGCGTCATCACGGGGCCCCTTAGCAGGACACGTGGATGTAAAATCTGTCAATATTTATGAATGAAAACCCGCGGGAAAGACGGACTTTCTACGCGGTGCAGCAGCTACTTCCGGGTCGCCCCCACCTCGCAGACAAAACATCAGAAAATAAACATCATCATTTTTATATCTGACATGAAAACTAAGATGTAAAGGGAGGAAAATAGATAAAAAATCTCCACTTCGAACACTTCGTGAAAAATCAATACTTTCACCTGCCGTGTCTCGCCTTAAAGTGAATCCGTTATTACCTGTACATTTAACTGGTGATTGTTGTGTAAAGTAGATTATTGTGTCTCATGAACTTTTAAACTCATTGTCCCGCTCTCCCTTTTTGTATCAGTCTGGCTCTGTACAGTAGTGAGAGCGTGGTGTGTGGGCCTCTGACAGCTCTGCCCTGGGGCCCCGGGGCCCCAGCTCTGCTCCTGTGCCAAGCCAACACTCTCTCTCTCTCTCTCTCTCTTAGACAGGCTGAACACACTCACTCAGACCTTAGGCCCATTGAGAATCTTTGGGATGTGCTGGAGAAGGCTTTGCACAGTGGTCACGGTCTCCCATCATCAGTACAAGATTTTCTTGTTTAGAACTTAAAGTTGTGTGTGCAACATACATATTTGCTTTTTCAAAATGTAGTGGTTATGCCAATCTCAAGGTACCCGTCATGCTGAGAAACAAGCATTTAAGTATGTGTGCAAAGGGTGTCCTGTGTTGATCTAAGTTAGTATAAGTGGTGTTTTAGCAACAAGACATATAAATAAAAAGAAAGTTGACATAAAATAAATAACAACAGATAGAGAAAGTTAGTTCGCCAAGAAGAGGCGGCGACATCAGTGCCCTTCTGTGAAGAAGGGAAGCTTTTATTTCTGGATTCACACTTTGGACAAATCGAGCCCTCGGGGTCTCAATGAAGACTTTGATATCAGAGCCTTTCTATCATTTAAATGTCGGTACTCCAGTGCTGTGGTTTCTCTGTATGACGCTACACCTTCACTGCAGTGTTGTTATTTATTTTATGTCAACTTCCTTTTTATTTATGTCTTGTCATTCTACGTTCGTCGCTAAAACACCACTTACACCAACTTAGATCAACTTAGGACACCCTTTGCACACATATGTACTTAAATGTTTGCTACAGCATGACGGGTTCCCTGAGATTGGCATAACCACTAAATTATCAAAAAGCAAACATGTATGTTGCACACACAACTTCACGTACTAAACAAGACATTGTACTTGTATCTTCGAATGTATACATTGTAAATAATCTGTACATATTGTAAATATTGCACTTTTTTCTGTATATTTGGGTTTCTTTTTCCCTGTTCAGACATCATGTGACTGCATCATGTGACTTCGCTACGCACTGTGTGTATGTAGTCCTTCATGTCTGAGGAACGTTACACACGGTACACACGGTAGTGTAGTAATAAATACTTTTTGGGAGCTATTTAGTTGTGCGGACACTTTTTTTTCTCATCTTGAAGTTCTGCTTGGAACCTTGTTAAGATCCAACCATGCAAAATGTGAAATTTGACCATTTTTCAGCTGGTCTTAAACTTTTGATGGGGCCTGTATGTTTGTCTCCCTCTCCCCCCTCTCTCTCTCTCTCCTCTGATGGCACACTCCCCAGCCTCCATTGTTGCCGGGCGCGCTCACATGTCGATTGATCCGCTAACACATGTAGCGACACGGCGCCTTCACACACACACACAAAAAAAGCCCCTCATTCGGCGACAGACCAGACTTCCTCGCAGACAACAACATCGCCTCTGAAAATCTGCGCTTTGTCGAGATTTTTATTCCTCCCCCCCCCCCCCGTTCTTGTTCTTATTCTTTACTTTATTAGTTGTGACATCTGTCGAGCAACGCCGCTAAAAATCATATCAAACATTCAAGACTGAATGGGAACGTAATTGTGTGATTCGCTAATGGCCATGTTGTCAAATAAACAGAAACAGGCTGGGACCAAGATAAATATTAGCTTACGACGACAGGACCCAAAAGAAAAGGCAGAATCGTGCAGCCGTATGAAGTGTTTAAGCACCGCAGCAGCCATCACTGAGTCTGAATCCCTGTTTTAGGGGAATAACTGTGTCAGAATTCAAAGGGAAGACATTCCAGTTGAAGCTCACTTTTTTTCTCAAAGTTCACAAACATTAATCTATATGCAGTGACATGTTTATTGTTTCTCTGTAACCTTATACGCGGACTTCAAAAATGCATTTTTCTTCCACTCTAGTCTAGGAACAATATTTTTTTTCCGTTTGTAGCCTCCAAACACATGGCAAACTTTCAACAGATTTGTGCAGTGACATCCCTGTGTTTGTTTAGATCCCCTTTAGCTTCAGCATTTGACATTTCTGACGCATTGAAGCCGAGATCCAACCAAAAAACGATACACTGCAAAAAGTAATGAAGTAGATCAGTATAAAAGTCTCAATTTGAGTATAATAATGTTTTGACAATGAAATATGTAGGTGGGCTCCTGACCCAGATTATTTCACTTGTTTTGAGACGTTTCTGACTCATTTCAATACATTTTGTCCCTATTTCAAGTAATTTTCTTTGCCAATGGGGTAAGAACATTGGTCTTATGTCATTGGCAGTTTTACTTTCTTATTTCAAGTGAGATTTACCCTAGAACTGGTCACAAACGTCCTCAAAAGAGCAAAATAAACTTGGTCAGATCAGGAAAAAAAAGTCTAAATGAGATAAAACTGCTTTAAACAAGAAACATTTCCTCAATTCAAGTCATTTAAGCCAATGCTTGATATTCACTGTTTGCAGTGTAACAATACCATAGGAAGAGTCTGTGAACAAATCTTTCTGTGAGTAACGCTTGATCACAAGGTAAGCTGGAAAACCCATGTCGCAAAGATTTGAGCCAAAATGGCAAAACATGTGTCTTTAAAGGAACAGGCCACCGTTTTTCCAGACTGAGATATGTTCTTACCTGAGCTTAGACGAGTTGATGTGTAGCTGTCTGGTCTTTGTGCCGTGGAAGAGATTGGTAGCTTCCAACTTCACCTCAGTTTGGAGCTATAGGAATATGCTGGGAGAGGCCAAATGCTAGCAACATTTTTGGTTGTTTTGCATGACTGGGGGCACGCACAAACACCAGACAGGTACGTATGAACTCGTCTAAGCTCAGGTAAGAACATATCTCAGAATGTAAAAATGGTGGCCTGTTCCTTTAATGGGCAGCGAGACATTTCTTTGATAAAAGTCATACATGTCATGTACAGTTCTTTCATTCTACCTTACCTGACCTACTGTGTGGAAGTCTAGGGGCAACACGTATGACACCAACACAGAGGTTTTATTTGAACTACAGAAGAAGGCCTTAAAGAGACTATACGGAGTTTAAAAATGTTAAAATTAAGTATTTTCCTCCCCCTACATGTTCCAGCCCTGCCCTAATGTGTTTGAGCTCAGACCTGTTCACCACAACTTTCTCTAAAATCCTGCACTGTCACTCAAAAGGCACCAGCTTAATATAGAAGCTGCAGTTGCACGTATGACCTGAGGTGGCAGTAGCGAGTATAAAAATCACCAACATGCATCTCTCTTTAAGAGCTGGATACACAAAGCTGGATACAGGGATCACACCAACCCATGATTTGTTCAGTCGCAGATCCTTAAATTCACAGAACTGGGGCATTTGAAAACTGCCCTGGTTGTTTTCCAAGCCAGAAACGATTTGCTTCCTGCAAACATTCAAATCATGTTTTTTCAGATCGTGATGGGGGTTACAGCTTCAGAACGAAAATAAGGGAAAAGTCCCACTCGCAAAGAAGTACGCTTATTACAGGAAGTGGAGTGGTTGACTTCTGGAACACGTTAAAAGAAGATGTAAAAGTTTGCTCAACTGTCTTACACTTTAAAGGAACAGGCCATCGTTCTTCCATACTGAGATATGTTCTTGCCTGAGCTTAGACGAGTTGATGCGTACCTCTCTTGTCTTTGTGCATGCCCTCAGTCACGCAAAACGACCAAGGATGTTGTTAGCATTTAGCCTCTCCCAGCGTATTCCTACAGCTCCAAACGGGGGTGAAGTTAGAAGTGACCAAGCTCGTCCACGGGCACAAAGACCAGACAGGTACGCATCAACTCGTCTAAGCTCAGGTAAGAACATATCTCAGTATGGAAAAACTGTGGCCTGTTCCTTTAAAACAATGTACAGAAAGCAAATACTGAGTAACAAATAAAGAGTATGCTGAACTCCTGTAAAATAATCCTGATCTGATATGAGCTCGTGCACCTTCACTCTCCACAGATTGGAACGACCTCGTGGATCACCGGAAAACCCATCATTTACTGTAGATCATGAGTTTGCCGTGAGCAGTAGTAGTAGTAGTAGTAGTAGTAGTAGTAGTAGTTTCAGTGTGTACATTTATTGAATGGAGGGATAGGGCCTTACAAGATTAACTTCTTCCTACTCCCTCTGAGCAGCACTGCACTTATGCTGATTATGTGGTGAATCATTCTGTAAATGATATGTGTACTACACCTGTATGCATCTTTTATGTTGCTCAAATAAACTAAACTGAAACATTTTTCATTCTAACAGGGACAATGCACATTAATCAACATTTCTGTAAATCTGCCAGTTTCAGCAATAAAGCCATAGTTTTCCACCGTGGTCCCTGAGCATCATGTAGATTGCCAGCAGCAAAGTGGGGCGGGACTTCCTGCTTGATCTGAGCACATCTCCACATCTATGTTCTTCCACCCAGTAAACCTGATTCATTTGAAGATGCTGGATTTCAAACGCATGAACGAGACGACTCCTACTACAGCTCCTTATGGATTGGCGAGGAACATCCCGAGGAGCCACTACAGGAAGCATCACAGTCCTCCTCACTGCGCTGACACATGTGAATGGGTGGATCGGTGATGAGGAGAAGGAGCTTCAGAGGCTTATTTCCACTCTTTACAAGCAGCTGTAGAGATGGTGGACTGCTACGTGTACCCGGGAGTCCAAACGAACAGCAGGCAGGAGCTGGAACCCGAAATCTCCTGGATCAACAAAGCTGGACGGGTGATCGACTCTCTGCAGCTGTACCGGCCCTTCATTTCGCCGCTGTTCACTGTTCATTCTCAATATACTGCATTATATTCCAATCTTTTGTGTCTGTGGCTGCAATTTGAGCTTTTGTGACGTGATGTCCCTCGCGGATCAATACAGTAAGGCCTAAGCTTTATGCTACTCAACCACTGTGCCACACTTTTGGAACTGAGAGGGAGGTCTGGGGCTCTTCGCTCTTCACATTCATGTACATTTGTCTATTCTGGTGCAGTCCGGGCCTTGAAAATGAAGCTAAGTCGGCTCCGCGTGCCCATCAAATCTTTTATCTTACATCATGTCTTGCATTATTCATCTCTCTATAACAATCTGCTTTTTTTTTTCCATTTGCAAAACACTAAGTCAATAACGCCACGCTGATCTGAGAACAGGCCAAATGACAATAAGTGACTCGTCTTTTTGTATCTTCTTTCATTTCTCTGCCGTTTCTAATGCCGGGTGTCGGCTTTCCAAATGACATCACGTCTGTGTAAAAGCTTAAGGCGAGACGCGGCGGCTGAATCAGGGAGAAAAAAAGGTACATGTATTAAGAGAACTGACATGAATGTGAGAAAACGACTCGGGAAAACGCTGCAATGCCATGTGATCACATACCGGTGTGTAGACTCTGAGCCCATTCACAGAAACTGCCCCGTGAAGGAGGCGTCGGTGTCCGTGAGTCGGTGAGAATCGTGCTCTCTCTTGAGTTGGTGTAGACACAGAGTTTTAAAGTTGTCGTCTGTGGGGTTTTATAAGTCATTTCTTTCATTTCATGTTTCATGAGCCACTTAACTCAACTTAACACCCTTTAGGTGCCAACGTTTCCGAAATACGACCAGGGAACAGATCCTCTCACAAACATGTTTCCTCCAGGACTCCATCAGGGGTTTATCAGGAGCTCCACCCACACAACCAAATCCACTTTTAGGGTCAAAGTCATGCTCAGGACTTCAGGCCGACGTACCTGATTTCTGGATTGCTTCACAAGGCTATTATCAACAACAACAACAAAATCCCACTGTGTTACACTACCCTTGATATATGATTTGTACTTATGGATTACATACATGATGGAGTAATACGTGTTTGTATATAATGTAGTAAGACCATATAACTGTAACTCTAACCTTAAGCCCAGAAGGGTCTCATTACAGTACATTATGTACCTCCAAACTACAAATATGCATTATTCCATAGTGTATGTACTACATAGTGGTAATTTCGTTGACTAAAATATTTAGTCTTAATTTTAGTCAAAGTGATATTTTTACCGGCTAAAATTGGACTAAAACTAAATTAAAAGTTTCTCATGAGACTAAAACTATGACTAAAATGTCCAGATATTTGAGTCGACTAAAATAAGACTAAATAAAAATGAAAAGGAGAGACTAAAATCATCCAAACTTCTATTGAGCGTCTGAAAGAGCTTCATATCATGTAAATTCACTGTCAAAAGAACAGCTCTGAGCTTTATTCATGTGGAGCAGCTCCATGAAGTCGAGGACCACGATTAAATATGACTATAATGAATATTATAAATATAAGTTGACTAAATTAGTCTTCATTTTAGTCGACTAAAACTAGATTAAAATTGAAACGTTTTTTTTTTACTAAATCTCGACTAAAATTAAATTACATTTTAGTCAAAAGACTAAGACTAAAACTAAAATATGTTGTCACAATTAACACTGGTCCTACATAGGTACAAGCTATTACATATTTGCAGATAACATTGTACTAAGTTTAGCACAGGTACAAGGAAAATAAAGTGTGACCAAAAAAAAAAAAGGTTTTACCCAGGTACTCTTCAGATTGTGGATCAATCAGTCCTAATGCTCAGGGTTTTTAACACTTTATTAGTTGTCACTGTTAGAGGATAACATTAAATCACTATTCATCACACTGGGTCAGGCTGTGCAGTCGTACTATCTCTGTCATAGCCTTGACTGTGAGGCTCAGGTGCCCACTCTCAGCCACTGAATGCTTGCGTATCAGTCTGACGCTCTGAGAGGGTTTTTATCCCTTTTCTGTGGAAGCATGGACGGACTTGAATGGTAGGACTAGCGCAATGTCTCGAGTTCATGTCTCCGGGTCCCGCACCGATGGTAAATAAACTTCTCCTGTATAAGACATCCAGACTGCTGCCTGTTTTTCATCTATCCTCTCGAACACCATTGTCATTTCTCTAACAGTCACAAAATGTTGTTTTTTTCAAACAAATCTGCCGCTTAAAGAGTTAAGACGCACGGCAGGTGAAGAGGAGAGAGCTTTTCATGTAACAAATAATGCATATCAATAACCAATATTGCCTATACTATCAGTGACAGAACCTCTACAATGGATAGGGCAAAGTTTAATTGTATGGTTTCATTTTGTTGATATATAAATTGGTATAAATGGTGAATATAAATGGTTTAAATGGTGCAAACATTGAAATTCTATGATTTAGTAGATTTGTATACAATAAAAATGATGTTCAAAGTAAATAATAAACTTGTGTCACAAACACTACAAAATATGTTCACCATCAGACAGAGACATGAGCTCAGAGGAGAAGTTCGTAAAGGAAACATTTCAAACAAACACCATGAGATTTTGTGCTTCCATTAAAGGGGTAAAACTTAACTCACAAAAACATATAGGTATATATTTGTGTACTGACACTGATATAGAATACTCAGAAAGGATTGTACTTTGTTTATTTAATGTAAATGTAAAAGCATCATGAATTGCAAATGTAATGTACAAGAACAAGGGGTCGGCACTTATAAGCTTTTGCTTCAGTCGACTCCCTTTGAGCTTCCACTAACTGTGTGATTGTAAAACTCTGGAGAAAGAGAAAATGTTAATTGCTCAAATAAACAAAAACACAAAAAAAGGGGTCGATCTCTGGAATGACTATACAGAGGATCTCAAATGATGTCCCTCTCTCTTCCACCTTAAGAGAATGTATAAAAGTATCATACCTTAATTCTGTTTACTAGTTTGTTTAAGACTGTCAACATACTTCAAAAAAATAATAATAACAATAAAATAAAATCCTTTTGAATGTCTGATGTTATGTTAGAAAGTTAACAAAAAAATGTGCTGTAAGTTTAAAAAAAAACAAGGGTAGGCAAACTAAGCATTAGCTTCAGCCTGTACCTTTTCGGTCATTTTGTATGTTATGTTATGAAGAAGTATTCTTAACTGAATGTAAATCTTTTGTCATAATCTTGACTGAATAAACTGAAACTGAAACTGTTTATTGAAAGAACTAATATGAGCTCAATAAGTCAATCTAGGATCTAGATATTCAGAGTGAAGGAAAAAAAAGTTGTTTGGAGAAAACGGGCCCTTAAGTTGTGTTTGTTGGCATCAGAACTAAGATGGTAAAACTAGCTCAACAATGACAATTTAAAACTTTTGCATTTTGTCTTGTTTGGGTTAAAAACTCAATCAATCAGGCTAGGAATTGGATAGCCACACATCCTACACTACGGAGACTGTAGGAGCTGCTTTACATGGAGTTGTCGTCCATAAAGTGTGAGAGAAATGCTGTGTGACCAAAAGGCGAAAAAATCAATGAAAGAAAGTCGATCCAGTAAAATAATGGCCCCAAAACCTGAAGAATAAGAACGTTTTTTTTTTTTTTTACCTCTAAAACAATCTTTATTTACCTGCGCCATCTTATCACATTATGCCGCTGTCGTTTCCAAAAAGGATCCTCATTTTTCATCGCAAAAACACTGGGAAGAGCGAACACAAACCCGAAACACACACACACACACATGGGGGTGAGAAAAGCATCTTTATTGTACAGATTGTAAATTGACAGGCTTCTCCGCTGTAAAACTATGCGTCATTAGTGACAGTGGGAGAGACTTTGTTTTGGCGCCGCTCTGTTTGGGACACGCCATTAGCGAGTGTTTACTTCAAAGGCCGACAAAAAAAAATATCACAAAAAAAAGAAAGAAAATTCGCGCTAACGACCAAAGCCCAGAGTGTTTACGCGCATCCTAATGGGGTAATGCGCCTGAAGGGTCCGCGAGTAATGCAGAATACCCACGGCGGCAGTACTTAGGTAAACACGGGGATATAGCGCATACTCGTGTTTGTTTAAGTGTAAAATAGTGATATATCGATGTATGTCCTATAGATTTATGCAAAGTATTTGTTCCCACATACTTCCACGGGAGAATGTAGCGTCACATGCCGGTCCCTCCGCGGTGTGAGGACGACTCCTGCAAGACACAAGCGGACGGAGTGGATGTTTAAGGATTTTACTGCACTTTTGACAAGTTAGTGGATGATAAAATGTGTAAATAAGCAAGTAAATGTGTAAATACATGCACAAGTATACAAGGAAATGAGGTAAATACAGAAGTAAATGATAGTAAGCAGGGGGCGGACGGGCCATGTGTCCATTCTGGAAGAGCACAGAAGGGCCACTGGTTGTAGGGCCACCGGTCCCGCCTCAACCGAGCTTTACCCAAATCTAAAAGCTAAAAAGAAAAGCTTCAAAATAGTGACAAAAAAAGAGGATGAAAACAAAACAAAAATGTGCCGGAAAAGCATAAAAAAAAGTGGTAACACTTTACATTACGGGCCGGTAAGTCCTTAGTACTTACAGTGGTATTTACACTGGTAGTTCTAGGTACTTATGGTGGTTCTTACACTGGTACTTACAATGGTACTTACGGTGGTAATTACAGTTAAGTGGTAATTCTAGGTACTTATGGTGGTACTTCAAGGATACTATAGTGAGTATTACAAGTTTGTACTTCTAGATACAGTGGTAACTCCTAGTAATGAAGGTTGTTCTTGTTTTCCCTAATGAACTTTTTTAATGTTGTTTTATAGTCACACAATCCTAGAAATTACTTCTGTTTGTAGAAGTACCACATTTACTACTTATGAATTGCTGCTGTAGTATCCTTGAATTACCAATAAGTACCACAGATGTATCACTGAAACTACTAGAAATGCTAGAAACTATCAATTCAAGTATCAAAGTACATAGAAGTATGACCTTCATTACTAAGAGTTACCACAATAATAACCTAGAATTACCACTGTAAATACTAGTACTTACCACTGGAATTACCACTGTTAGCACCACTGTAAGTACCACAATAAGTACCACGAAGTACCACTGTAATTACACAGTAAGTACCACTGTCATTACTAGTAATAACCACTGTAAGTACCACGGACTTACTGGCCCGTAATGTAAAGTGTTACCAAAAAAGTGACAATAAATGTGATGAAAAGGCAACAAAAACACGACGACAAAGCAACGAAAAGGCCACAAAAACGTGACAAAACCAGAACAACAAAATGATGGAAAAATGTGACAAAAACACGACAAAAAGCCACAAAAAGTAATGAAGAAACAACAAAACTATGACAAAAAAATGCGGCGACTTGACAAAAAGTTGCGATCACTTTTCTCGGTCTCAGCTTTCAAATGAGGCGTTGCATTGTTGCTGTCCAGCTGAGAAGCTTTTACATTTGGGTAAAGCCGAACTGGAGAAAATGCGCTCCGTTAAGGCGGGTGGTAAGTGTCACATTTAGGTCAGAGTCCAGCATGTTGGTAAATATGTACGTAAATGAAGAGTTAAAGGTGCATTATGTAACTTTTTATGGAAGCAAAAAGTTGATGTTTGTGAGTGTTTGGCCTTTCAGTGCAGAGCTTTTCCATCCTCCTATGATGCATCAGAATATTGTTTCTGTTTTTGTTTTATCAAGTTTCTGGTTGGTTTTTGGAATGAAATGTCTTCGTAACCATGGATACGGTCCAATCAGCAGTGAGAACCTAAAAAAACTACTGATCCTGGAGCGTCTTACGGGCCATGGGGATGGTAAGTAAAGGCGCTATGCTAACCAAGGTCAAACAGGCCTTAACATAAACTTTTTTTGGTAACGCTTTATATTAAGGTGTGCTCATTATGTATTAATAAGGTACTAATAAGCATTAATAATATGGTTGTAAAGTATTAACTTATTATACTTTAATCTCTTCACATACTAATAGGCCATTAATAATATGCTTATTCACAGCCAACCCTAAACCTAACCTTAACCCTCACCCTAAAATGATTACTAATGCTTATCAATACTTAATGAGCACACCTTAATCTAAAGCGATACCCTTTTTTTTTTTTTTTACATCAAAAGTTGCATAGTGCACCTTTAAAGGGACCATGTGTAACATTTTGGACTATGCTGTTGCCATCAGTACAAAACACGCTCCTCGTGACCAGCTCAGCACAGAAAATGCCATTACTGCACTGGGTGATCAAACAATAGATTTTGATGAGAACCTAAACTATTTAAATCTCAAATTCTACTGGATTTAGCCACATCTCCATGGAGACGAGCTGGAGACGAGCTGGAGACGCACCCACTCCCGGTACAGCTACAGTCAGGTCTCAGGGGAGCTGAGCCGCTCACAACAAAAGCACTCGTTTGTTTGTACATTTATGAGGTATTTTACAGTGATGGAAATATCTGTCATAAAATAAATGCTTGTGCTTCATTTTTATTTGTTGGGTAAAATTCTACGCGGTGTGGCTTTAAATATATATGTTAGTAAATGTGTAAGTACATGAATAAGTGAGTGAGTGAATACATTAAAATGAGTTAATAACATGTAAGTAGGTAAATATGCAACTAAATAAGTGCTTCAGTAAATCAATGAAATGCTAAGTAGTAGATACTTAAGTGTATAAGTAAGTAAACCAAGTTAATAAATAAGTAAATATGCAACTAAATATGGGCTTCAATAAATAGGAAATAAATTGGCAACCCACAAGATACTAATAAATACATACTTTAGTAATAAGTGACTAAACAATGAAGTGAATAAATAAGTAAACATGTATTTAATTATTAATTATCTTTCATATGCGAGTGTTTATTTATCTAATTACTTCCAATTGTATTTACTTATTTATGTAAACATGTGACTAAATAAGAATGAGTCGTAAAATAATTGAGTAAATGCATCAATAAGTAAGATGAGTTTGTTAAGTAATCAAAATATGCAACTAATAACTTAAATAATGAGCTGGTAGATTCATGTTTAAGTAGACTAGTAAGACTAGTTAGTAAATAAGTATACAAGTAAACAGTATGTAAGGGTACAGTGTAAGTCATCAAGTGAATAACTTAGTAAATAAATAAAGTAAATGTGCAAGTCAGCAAAAATGTTTATTTTACACATTTTTACACTCATCGCAATTGAAATGAGATTAAAACTGTCAATTTGGTGGAAAGATTTTTTTGTTTTTAAGTGTGACGAGTACTTACCCCATGGACAAATGCACTTATTTCAAGATTACATTTTGCATTGAGAACATTTCAATGTGACAAGTTGCAACCAATTTGGAATTTGGTGTAAGTTTGGAAATGCCATTTTTGCAAAAAATATTCTAGACTAATTAGTAAATAAGTATACAAGTAAACAGTATTTAAGGGTACAGTGTAAGTCATCAAGTGAATAACTTAGAAAATAAATAAAGTAAATGTGCAAGTCAGCAAAAATGTACACAAGTAAATATGTTGCTAAATAAGTATCGATTTAAATTAATAATTTAGTAAATACATTATTAAGAAAATAAGTTAGTAAGTAAGTAAATACATGAATAAGTAAGTTCATTTGTTAAGTAAGTAAATATGCTCATAAATGAGTACTTAAGTAAGTAAATTCATACAGTGTTTAGGCAGATTAGTTAGTAAATAAGTGACAAAGTAAAGAAGCATGTATAAGTACAGTCTGTACAGAATCACTTAGTAAATAAGCGAGGCGGTGCATAAGGAAGTACGTCGTGCAGACTCAGTCCAGTGTAAATTCCTTTGCCGTGTTGCAATGATGTGCAAGTCGGGGTCACGACTCCACTGACGGTGACTTTACTTTTACTTTACTTTTGTTCACATGTTCAGAGCGCAACTTTCATACCTGCACAACTCCAAGTGTCTTAGTGTTTGGTGTTAATACTATAATCAGATTCATGAGGAAACACACGGTGAAATTAAAGTAAATAAATGACTTTTTTCCCCCACTTTATTTACTTTAATAAGTTTTAATAAGTTTAATAATCTGTTTTATTGTAACTGTGTTTAATAATGTGTTTTATCTTTGAAACCTAAAAGCCCCCTATGGACAGGTGTTGAAAATTAGCACATGTGCTATAACACTTTAAACAATGCATCTGGTTCGTCCAATGTAATTGCTATGTCCATATTAAATAAATAAATAAATGAAATGAAAAATAATGTAGCTCATGATTTAATAACTTAATAATAAAACTATAATTAAGCAGGTGGACATGCGTGTTTCACTTTTCTGTTATTTTGCACAGAGAGTTCAGCAGTTTTGGTTCTCTGTCGTCCGATAAGACAAGAAATATGTGAAACTTTATACTTTACTTCAACTGTAACTATACTGTATAAATGTGTCTCTCTCCGGCGCTGCGGTGAAAGTGAAAATGCCCTCTGCGGCCCTCGTGCACGGCCGACACCAGTGTAATTACAGCTCCGTGTTTCTCCCACAATCACATTACAGCCAGTTACCGTAACCCTATATCCCGCTCTGATAACGCCTATCTCTCCGCTCTCCCGTGTCCCGCCTCCGTCTGCGCGCCGGGCCGTCCCCATTGGCCGCCTCACACACACACGCACACACACACACACACACACACACTCTCAAAGAGGGGCCGGGTCAAGGGTGTGCGACTCCGCTGGGACAGATGGGCTTTGGAGCGCTCTGCCCAGGGGCACTTCGGTGGCAGCAGTGGCGAAGCTCAGAGCTGGGGCTTTGGAGAGCACTCGGGTTCTCCATAGCCCACACCGACTGGCCCGTCACGCGGAGTCCAACCGGTGACCTCTCGGGGTGTGAGAGCTGGACACACACGAGCCGGGTAACGTCGCACAATCCATGGAGTAAATACTTTTCAAACCTGGCTCTACTTTGTGTTTTTGTCCTGGAACAGTTATCAGGAGGAGTCGGGAAAGGTTATTACGACTATAAGGCCTGTCCGGTTATTATTATGGTGCACAGGAAGGACTTGTTACACACTTCCAGTTAAGACAAAAACACTTACACAATTACAGTGCATCCGTTTTTTGCTCATTGTGGATCGGAAAGTGAGAGCACAGAGCAAAAGGTAATCTGGAAATGAATCAAAGTATTTCTTGAGATAAGTCAATTTGATTAACTGAGGTTTATTTTACACTTTTTTTTTACACTCATCGCATTTGAGAAGAAGAAGAAGAAGAAGAAGAAGAAGAAGAAGAAGAAGAAGAAGAAGAAGAAGAAGGAAGCAATTGAAATGAGATTTGGTGGAAGGAATTTTTTTGTTTTTAAGTGTGATGGACAAATGTACTTATTTCAAGATTACATTTTGCATTGAGAAACTTTCAATGTGACAAGTTGCAACCGATTTGGAATTCGGCGTAAGTTTGGAAATGCCATTTTTGCAAAAATATGCACTCAGGCTTAGTACACGCGGTAAAACTGATGAAATCAAATAAAAAACGCAAGTGGTGTCAATTCTTATGTGACTGAACCGGGAGACATGGAGCGGAAACGTATAAATAAATGAATACAACTTGCGTGAAAGTGAGAATTAACAAAAAACAACACTCGAGAAGTCTAAGAAGTCGTTTTAAAGGACCCGCCTCCAAAAAAGCACTTAAACAGTTCAAAACTTTAACAAAGAAGTTTCCTTCGTCGTTTAAGCGACTCGGTGTCAAGTGGCAGTCGGAAGCAAAAGCATTTCAAGCTCAACTCGACAAACTTTTGCTTTCAAGAAATGAAAATAAGAGTGAAGTAAGAGTGTGAAGATATACTGGCTGTGAAATGAATCAGAAGTTAAAAAAAAAACATCTATGTGATTCTTAAAGCGATAGTCTGTAAGTTTAAATGTTTTTGTGACTCCTGACTTCGCGGGGGAGCCGGACAGTTCCATGGAGATCTTTCTACAACACATTTGCACCTCTTCCAAACACTTCATTTTGATAAACTAGATCAAAAGCAGCACTGTTGCGTTTGGTGTTGGTGTCGTGTTTGTTGATGACGGCAGCAACAGATTTTTTTGGGGTGTGTGAATGTTCCGCAGTGTGGCTTTAAGTAAAGTGAGTACACTACAAAAAGTAAATATCAAGCGTTGGCTTAAATGACTTAAATTGAGGAAATGCATCTTGTTTTCAGGGGTTTTCACTCATTGAGACCTTTTTCCTGATCTGACCAAGATTATTTTGCTAGTTTGAGGACATTTCAGACCGGTTCTATGGTAAATATCACTTGAAATAAGAAACGCGACCTTTTTTCTTACCCCATTGGCAGAGAAACGTACTTGAAATAACGGTGAAATGCATTGAAACGAGTCAGAAACATCTCAGAACAAGTGAAATAATCTAGATCAAATGCCCGACTAAATCTTAACTTGTCAAAATAACAAAAATTTTGATTATTATGCTCAAATTGAGACATCTAAACTAATCTAGTGAATCACTTTTTGCAGTGTAGCTGAAAATGCTAACAAAACAAACGTGAAAGAGCATAAATACAGTGTTTCCGAACAAAACCTCGTGTTCGGCTTCCTGTATCCAAGTAAGACATCTCCATGGAGACGAGCTGGTGATGTCCCGCTCCGAGCAAAGTCACGAGTCGGATTTGAGGAGAGTCGAGCCACTTTGAAAAAAGAGAAAAGATACATTCATATACAGATATTTTTTACAAAAACAAGAGTAATGAAGTTAGTGCTTGTATTTTATGTTATTGGTGAGTGAAATGTTGTGCAGTGTGGCTTTAAGTAAAGTCCAAACTGTGGATATCATTAAAGGATAACATGAAATCGCTCGTTAATGTTATCGTCTAACACAAGTGCCTACAAATGTGTGCTTAAAGGCCCCATACTTGACTTTTATTTGTTTGTTTTTTTACAAACTATGAAAGCTGATCTGGCAAACTTGAAGTGTCTGGTTGTCGTCCAAACCACTGCTTTTCAAACAATCTGAATCCACTTCTAGAAAACGAACTTTCCTCCCTCCGGCTCTGTCTCCGGCGCATTCCCTTTAACTGTTCCATAGGCGTCGCACATACGTCTGAGCGCACACCCTCCAGAGCAACATCTCCGGGGCCCATCCTTCATCCTCCCCTCCTCTCCACGTCTGCTCGCTCCTAATCACTGAAAACTAACTGCCGCGCTTCAAACGCCGCGCGTTTACAGATACATTAGCCCCACGCTGGCACGGCGCCTAAACACTGATCATTGAGGCAAATTGATCCCTATCTTTTTAAACTGGCACCGTAATCTATCATTGGGAAATTGAACACAGCCAGCTATCTGCGATCTAATGCCTTTAGCTGATAGGAGCCCGATTGGCAGAAGGGAAGTCTAACCGGGGTAAATAGTCTCTAACAATAGCTACTTCATTTTTTGTTTTTTTTTTCACTGTCGACTTTATGCGACCAAATCATCGGCGAGGATTTTCCTGCAGGCAAAAGTTGACATTTTGAGGTTTTTGCGCGCTTAAAGTTTCACTTGGCAGCACAGATATTGCCAAATATAAACAAGATACTGTAATTATTCCACGGATTAAACGTTGGTCCATAGATTTACATGGGGAATTATGTTATTTCGAAGGCTAGTTTCTGAAAAGGGGATTTTTCTCACGTTGTGGGAAGGGAAAGGAGCACTAAATGTATCCGTTTTGATGATTTTTATGCTTCTTCATGAGGATTTCCTTGATCTTTGGACATCTAACTGATATCTTCCACAATAAATTAAACTAACTAGTTTTATTCATAGACAATTTTTCGTTTTTTTTTAAATAAAACTATTGGCTTTGAACAAAAACACAGTCTTCGTGACTAACGTGTCAACAAAACAATCCCATATAATTAAACCTGTTGAATACAGTGTTCAAATTTCATTGCCGTAACTAAAGGCAATTCTGGTCATGTTTTTTTCTTCCAGACAAAAATGTCCTTATAATGATCTAAATGAAATAAAAGACAAAAGGCATTACTTTTTTCCATCAGCAAAACTTTCAAATTGATATCTGTAAATTCCCCCTCCCTTCTTTTTTCACCTGCAGTGTTTCGCATTGAAAGCTTTAAAAAAAAGAAATCATAACTTTCTACTTCTTGTGATTACTGGGCCACAAAAGGGCAAGTCAAAATATCCTCGTACGGTTTCCAAAGTGATTGTCTCTTCCCACAGCTCATACCTAATATTTATATCATTCCATAATTGGATGGTTGTCTGCGTGAGAGTGCCGGTAATTAAGTCGCCGGTGTAACTTCTTTCCCCAAACTTTTGTCAACAAACAGATTTAATTCCATTTGATTTTTTCTTTTTTTTTCTTTCCAGGAGTTCAATGAAAGTGTTCAAACTGATTGCGGCGCTTGCTTTCACGCGTTTGACAACTGGTAGTTACAGCTTTAAAAACCACGGCGAGGCACATTTCCAAATGACAGGACACGTGGGGGAGGTTGTATCCATCAATCAATGTCATTATAGGCCATGGGGCTGGAAAAAAAGGTTTAGAGTCTCTGAGAACTAATTCTGAAGTGAATCATGAACTATATATCATTAGTCATCGAAATTGTGGTCTTGTAATAACGCCCCATTATGTAATAACTGTTCAAAGAGCGTAAATGTGTCACTTGATTGGGCAATAAATCCAGATTTTGTTTTGATTAGCAACAACTTATCACAGAAGAAAATGAGTAAAGTTAAATCTGTCATGACTTCATTATTACACTTTTGTAAAGTGTTTGTACACACTTATTTCATTGTTTATAAAGCTTTCCTGACCATTTGTTACTTATTTATAAACACTTTATTGTTTACAAAGCTTTCCTAATCATTTGTTACTTATATATAAACACTTTACAAAGCTTTCCTGATCATTTGTTACTTATTTATAAACACTTTATTGTTTACAAAGCTTTCCTAATCATTTGTTACTTATTTATAAACACTTTATGGTTTACAAAGCTTTCCTGATCATTTGTTACTTATTTATAAACACTTTACAAAGCTTTCCTAATCATTTGTTACTCATTTATAAACACTTTATTGTTTACAAAGCTTTCCTGATCATTTGTTACTTATTTATAAACACTTTATTGTTTACAAAGCTTTCCTGATCATTTGTTACTCATTTATAAACACTTTATTGTTTACAAAGCTTTCCTAATCATTTGTTACTTATTTATAAACACTTAATGGTTTACAAAGCTTTCCTGATCATTTGTTACTCATTTATAAACATATAAATGTAGTGATTATCTTTTTTGCTCAGATGAACATGTTTAGATCCCAAACTATTGAAAATCTCCATAGACTTGTAGAAGAATTGAAATATCAATAGTTTGAAAGGGACAACGGGGCTAACCAGCTTTGTAGTAACTAGTGGCCATTGCGTGAATACTTTACAAGAATACTTTTGAATGAAACAAAATGCGTTTTGGTTTCGAACGTTTCAGATAAGTCTAGTTTTTCCCAGTAACCAAAGTAAATATAAACTGTACTTAGAACCCTTCGGTGGCCTTTACTTATGAGAGTAGTTACCCATTTTATTACAAAACATGCACAAAGACCTTACTACAAAACGCGGTGTTATTACAAACTGCGGCTTTACAGGGGGGAATAAGCGCACTATTTGGTGGCAAATGCTGGTCATTTAATTGAATACTCGAAGTTGATTAGCCGGGTTGACCTTTGGCGCAGGGAGGGGTCAGGGAGGCCATGAACCTAAAGACCCCGGGGTCACTGCTCCCCCTTCGGTCTCTAAAGGCACACAGTTAAGTTGAGCCAAGTTTGCCTCCGAGCGTTTTGCATCAGGGTATAGTCAGCAAATTGTCAATCAAGATGGTGGAGATAGTCGACTTCAAAAGCGGGCGCAGTGGCGGGTTGAGAAGTTGTTAAGTCCTCATTCAAATCATCAGGGTTTTTTTGCGGGATTAGAGGGAATTGTTTCAACGTTTCGGTTTATGCCGGTTATTTGACAAAAGAAAGTAAATATACGTGGATGTGCGTGAAATCCCACACCTCTCGAAGCACAAAAGGCAGCCTGAAAACAGATTTCCAAATCCATTCTTAGTGCGAGACACTGCAGGGATAAAAATACATTTGAAGATAACAACGGGAAACTTTTTTTTCCTCCTGTAACTGGCGTAAAACTGGATAGAGCCAAAAGTTTACGGTTCTGGGTTTATTTGTGTCGACTTAAATATGTATTCAGAGAGGATTCTGGATATCATCCGGCCAGAAATGAGTTATTAAACTAGGAGTCCGTATGCTACTTTAAGGGTAGATGTTGCCCCTAGAGTGTGAGAAAAGAAAATGGCCTTTGAAACTCCAATTTCCCACATAAATCTATGAAGAAAAGTGCCTTCAGTTTAATATGAAAACGCCTTGACAATTTCTTTCCATGTGAAAGTTCATCTGAAAAGAAAGCAATCCTTCTCCAAACTGGAAGCGTGAAGAAAAAAAAAAATGTCTTGCCTCCTCAAATTGTTTATGAAATCATTTTGAGACTCGACAATTCATAATAAAGCGCGCACCCTATTGATTTTTAAGAAACAGAAAGTATATCTTCATATTTACAGGTCTATTACGCCTCGCCTTGCGTTCACACCGTGCGTAAAAGGCTAATTGCTCGGTACGCGCATCCCTAACCTCATCCACGTAAAAAAAAAAAAAAAAAAAAAGCTATCGATCTTCCTCACCCAATCAGCGCCTGAGTGCACGCCTCTGCTCTCCAAACGTGTTCTTTGTTTTCCTAACAATAATAAAGCGCTTTTCTCTGCGCCCGAGCGCGCGAAGGGGGGGCCGAAATCGTTACACATCCCCATCCATTCGTGTGTGTGATCAGTAAATATTTAGTGCAGGCGACATCTTCACCGTCTCGTCTTAATCGATCCCCGTCCCCGTTGGGCGGCAAAGCAAAGCGGAGGGGAAGCAGTGGCGCGCTATTGTTAGAAGGTGGAGGAGAGAGTGTGTGCGTAAAAAAAAAAGAAAGAAAAAAAAGAAAAGAAGTGCCTATATCCTACCGCGCTAATCACCCGGAGGAAACTTCTTCCCCCAGCAAATAAAGACGACTCGGGTTCTGGGGGTGAATCGCATGTGCAGGCGTGGGAATGTTTACACGTGTTGGACTAGTCAATTTTAAACCAGACACTTAAGATTAGCGCAGGTTGGGCAGCTGTGCTCATTACGCGTGAAAGCCGTGTAACGCTATGTCGTTTATAGCCTATGGAAACACGTCGCCCGGCAATAATAACTTGCTGACCGTATAAACGCGCCATCACTTGAATATCCCACGGCCAAATGAACATATTATTTAGCTTAATTAATATAGATATTTTTCAAGTCGTGGAATAAAATGTCTTTGAGAATGTAACGTAAAAACAGACATGTGTGCGGGGAATAAGCGACCTTTGTGCGCGGTGCGTCCGGCTGAGCCTTTTCATTTACAGTGAATTAGCACAAGTTGTTGTTGTGTGTGTGTCCGTGTCGATAATGCTGCCTGAAAGTTGTGAAACGTGCTGATAAGTCAACCATGTTACGCACTCAGCTGTTCAGAATGTGTTGTTGGGGATGACTTTGGACAAAACTAACTTTTATTAATTTCAATGACACACTCTTGCTTGTATTGTCTGTTCACACAAATAATATAATATGTGTGTAAGGTCTTCAAAAGGTATGACTGACGTTGAGATGCTTAGATGGAGAGGGTAATGTGCTTGTTCAGATACAATAGGTGTGTGCGTAAAATTGAAAAAAGGCGGATTTAAAATTAACAATACATCTGCATGTAATAATAATAATAATAATAATAATAATAATAATAATAATAATAATAATAATAATAATAATAATGTTTTAAACAAAAGCAATTAATAATGGGTGATTGTGAGTTTAAATAAGACTTAATAGAGGCGTTAATCCCTTTCTGGCAGTGCGCGCATTCCGGTGGATATAATAATAATAAGCTGGCTGTCAGGATGCATGCTCGCCATACTTAAAGACAGGTGTCTGCCGCTGTGCCGTCGCCCCCTCCCTCTCCCCCCCACCCTCAGTAGCCCACACAAAGCAGTGCAGCGACGTACGAGCGCGCTTTGGCCACATTTACTGTAGGGGAGAGAGAGAAAAAAGGCAAAGGCAAAGGCGCACAACCACCACCACCATCGCCACCACCAACCCCGCCGTCACCGCCGTCTCCTCCGCGCTTGGCTCGCTTCGGCTCTCCGGCTCCTGCCTCGCTCTGACCGGCTCTCCATATAAAAAACGCTCGTCCAAAGCCCGTCCACACTCCTGCCGCCTGTCTCCTTCCTCGCGCGCGCGTGTGTATGCGATTTCCCTCCGCGATCCCGGGGCTTTTACAGCAGCAGCGGCAACAACAACAACATCAACAACACGCAAAGTTTCGCTGGTGCCAAGCCAGAACGCATTGACTGACTGTGCTTTTCCAATAAAACTGTCGGACAGAGGTGCACTTTTTTTCCCCCCTCTCTCTCTGTGTGTCGAATAAGGGAGTGGGGGAGAGGACTTGGTATAGAATTCGGAGAGAGATGCATCCCGCCACGGACGAGTCAGCAGCAGCCTATGCCTTTGGTAGGTCCTGGTTGTCGACACACACACGCACAGCCTCGCCTCCTTCCTTCCTTCCTTTCACCGTGAAATAACTTTATGAATGAGTGTGCCGGCTTTATTTACTGGCGGCGTCGGCTAATAAGCTGCGTAAAAAGTGGCAGAGTCGCCCGTGGGCTACATTATCTCGCGCAAGGATGTTTTCGCTGGTCCGTTTCGTCGCTCCACGCGGCTAACCTGCGCGCTCAGGCAGCACATTTAATTCTCAGAAGGAGACGTGAGATTTATTTACGGATGCTGTGGAGGGAAAATGAACAACATCCCTTTGGTAAATTCCCATAATTCAATGTAGAAAATAATATATACTCACCGTGGGCTTTTTGGGAACGCGCCGCTTGCTATTTGCGTTAGGTTGTTTTTAAAAGTGTTTCCGCTTCGCATCTGCAATAAAAAATAAAAAAAAAATCGAGAGAGGGGAGGGAGGGGGGCATAAATATAGTGCATCAAGCGTTATTATGTTTGGGGTGGGGGGGGTAAATAATTGGTCTGAAAATACCACGGGGGGTGGGGGGGGTGGGGGGGTTGAAAAAAAAAAAAAGCGTCGAGGAGGGCAAAAAAATAAAAGTAAATCCAACTTTGGCAAGCGCAAGAGCCGTGCGTAAAACCAAAAAAAAAGGCGCATTTTGGAAACAAACGGACTTTAGAAAGCGGTGCTGCCGGTGACTTTGCTCGGCGCGGGAGACTGAAGCCGCGTCGGATGCCTCCTCTAAATTGAATCCTCATTCGAAGGGAAAGGGGTTCGCTGCTTACGCTAGGGGGCGCCCGGATACTGCGGTTGGCGCGCCTCTCCTTCGCCTCCGCCGTTCTCCTCGGACACAGCACAATGCAACGCGGGGCTACACTCGCCGACTTGTACTCTTCCCCCCACCGCGCGCGCTCTTCCCGATGGCAGGTTCACCCAGAGTACTTTTTCCTCTCTTTTTTTTTTTTTTGGTCAACTTTTACGCGCGCCCCCGGTTCGCTCCGTGTCGGCCCCAGGGTGAGGAAAGTGACCCCCCCCTCACCCACCCACCACCACACCCCACTATACACCCCCCACCCCGCGCGCGCTTTAAATACACGCCTGAAAATGATTAACCAAACGGCCATGGCAGTTGTTCCAAACCAACACCGACCACGGCCGCCGCGCGCTTACATGACATTAAAGGCATTCCTGCGTCCTGACATTGTCTCCCCATCACAGGGTTCAATTATAGCATCAACATACGAGTAACTGCGGTGTTTATTGGCGAGTGGCTTTACTTTCATCTCGAGTGTAAGCGCACAGTTCGGCCTTTGACCCTCGTGTCCACTGACCCCCCCCCCCCCCCCCCCTTCCCTTTTTTTTTTTCTTCTACTTCTTCTTCTTCCAAGTGTAGTGTCTATTTAAAGTGTTGTGGCTTAGCTCCAGACAATGCGGTGGCTTGTGAACCTCGACTTATGGCCTGTGTGACCCCCAACGGGGAAGGGCAGGGTGATATCTGCAGCCAAGAGCAAGGGCCTACATCATTTTTTTTTTTTTTAAACATACTGTAATATAAAACATCGCCACCTTGGATATGAAACGGTTGCCTGTCTATTGTGTCTTGTTTGAGCGCGCCGTAATGAAGGCGCAGAGATTGACGGCGGAGATGCGAGAGGAGACTTCATTGTCTGATTTACTGTATCAAGGCGTTTCACACAAGTTGTATGAAGATTATTAAAAAGCTTTCTGTCCTTTTGATTATGGTTCTATTGTTATTGCGCACATATCCCAATGCCTTAAGTCCGTATCGAGCGCGCGAGCCCTTTCATTAATTTGAAGAAACATACATATTGATATATTTCGTCATTATATTAGCTAATTAATGTAATTTCACAATGCGTAAAGCGGTGGTTTATTATCTATGAAAGAAACGCTGCTCATTCCATCCCACCGCCTGTGCGTTATGCGTTATGGCGCGCGGCAGGTATTGGATTTATTTTTTTTACAAGGTGAAATTGCAGAGCTTTTATCAGGCGTGCATGTGAGTAAAACCTATAGTCTGACAGACTGGAATAATTCTCTTCCCCCGAAATCGTCTCCTTTTAGGACCAAGCGGCCTCTCGACCTCCATGCTGGCTCTGGCACAGTACCAAGTAGCACAAGTGCCGAGCAGCCAATGGGGTTGAGGGGGAGGTCCCTGAGCTCTGACCAGTCAAACACACTCTGCTTCCTTATATGGCAGCGCGTCTCCATGGAAACGTGTGCTAAGTTGCAGCAGTCGTGTCAAAGTTCACTATATAGAGAGCTCAGTGAGCTGATCAGAGAGAAAGCATTCTGCCAGCCCGGCTCCTACCAATCGCAAATCACTTCCTAACCTCCGCCTTTTTAACATATTTGATCACTTTGATTCTGCACTCCTTTTCCGATTATTTTGCGGCGCACGGAGGAGCTTTGTAGGTTGTGATCCTTGTGTTTTTGTTTTTTGGTTTTGGCTTTTCGGGAGACGAGTTGTCTTCATATTTCAGCCTCTCCAAACATTGGCTTGAGCGGCGCGCTGCTGGCGCTACCTCACAGGAAGAAAAAGGGAAGAAGACGCACATTTTTACGCAGTTGGTGATTTTCTCCGAGACTCCAGTTGGAACTTGATAGCAGCGCTCCCATTTGTTTTATGCTGCTAGAGGCGCGCTGCTCTGAAGAGTCCATGCTGCCTCCACTCGGGCTCTTGTCACAACACTGAGCGAACCTTTGCATTGATGGGTGGATGGCTGACTGTACGTGCCCCTGGACTTGGCCTTTAAGCGCAGGGCAGCGGCTCGCCATCGCATCACTTTTGAAACGTGCTTCGCTGCTGCGCCCCTCCAAACAGCAATAAGCCCCGTCGCTTTTTTTGTCGGAGTGGATCCACCGGAAAGGCTCGGACTGACAGTTTTCCTCGCGTTTCCCCCGAGCCACTCTCCACCCCGCGACAGCAAACACGGCAGACAAAAAGTTACTTTCCGTTGACTGATAGATATGGCAATGGTAGTGTGGAGAGGCTCCCAGGACGATGTGGCTGACACCCAAGGCGCCCTTTCCTCGCAGACCCAAGGCGGACTATCCCTACCCACTCCCGGGGCCGGCCAGCTGAGCCTGACCGCCTCGCAGGTCGCCCCGCCGACCTCGCAGACTCCCGTGCAGGGACCCAACACGCAGTCCACGCCGTCGAACCAGTCCTCGCAGCAGTCGGAAAAGCAGCAGCCGCAGCACATCGAGTGCGTGGTGTGCGGGGACAAGTCGAGCGGCAAGCACTACGGCCAGTTCACCTGCGAGGGCTGCAAAAGCTTCTTCAAACGGAGCGTACGGAGAAACCTCACCTACACATGCCGTGCCAACAGGAATTGTCCAATCGACCAGCACCACCGCAATCAGTGTCAGTACTGCCGCCTCAAAAAATGCCTTAAAGTCGGCATGAGACGGGAAGGTATTGAGACTTTTTTAATATCCCTGTTCATATCTGTGTGTTGTTTGTGTACAAAACCAGGAGAAAGAGAGAGAGAGAGAACGCAAGAATGAAAGCCGCTTCTTTAGTGCTATACCCCGGCTCTCCCTCCACTCTCAGCGGCGTGAGCAGGGGCAGTGTAGCCGCGCTCAGCTGCTCCACACTCGGGCTCGTCTTTTGTATCCCGCACCACCACCACCACGCAGGCTCCGCTTTCCACCGAATAACGAGGGACGAGCACATCATCCCACACCCCGAAGCCTGCGCGTAAAAATACCCCCCCCCAAAATCAGGAGAATAGTTTGATATAGGCGGCTTTTGTGCGCTATTATGGCGAGTTGAGGCACATAGCGTGCTGTGTGGCTACATCCCCTCTCCAGACTGTTGTAAAGCCTCCTCCCCGCGCGCGCATGCAGGCGAGCAAGCAGGCTAGGCAAGGCAGCTCCCCCTCAGCCAACGCGGGACACAACGGGGACTCGCTTTGTGCACACTCGAAACCCTTCCACGCCGCGTATTGATCCGAATATCAGTCGAAAATAGACAAGTAAAACGAGCCGAATTGCTAAGTGGGTTAAGGGTTAAACATGCAAGGGCTCGCTGGTGCTTCTTTGTGCTGCCTTCACGGCCAGCTCATGTTCCTGCGGTGGATAACATCATTTTTTAAAGCTACACATGTCTCGTTCCACAAAAAACAAACAAAAAATGAGTAGCCGCGGGGGCGATTACAATAGTAAGATTTTTTTGGGGGGGAATAATCGTGTCGTAAATGTCATTGTTTAGGCTGCAACGCGTTACAAACGAGCGAGCGCGCGTGTGTGAGTGTGTGTGAGTGAGTGTGAGAGGGAGATTATGAGCGTGTGTGTGTGTGTGTGATGTTGCTACATGCTACATTATGATTGATAGGCCCTGCACTTTTGGACGCCGCTTTGACATTGAGCGCGCCATGCAGAATTCAGGCTTCAATATCTGTAGTTTCTCTTTTTACTGCAGCCGTGCAAAGGGGACGAGTGCCGCCCACGCAGCCACACCACGGCCAGTTCGCGCTGACCAACGGCGACCCGCTGCACTGCCATTCCTACCTATCGGGATATATCTCCCTGCTGCTGCGCGCCGAGCCCTACCCGACGTCCCGCTACGGCAGCCAGTGCATGCAGCCCAACAACATCATGGGCATCGAGAACATTTGCGAGCTGGCGGCGCGGATGCTGTTCAGCGCCGTGGAGTGGGCCCGGAATATCCCCTTCTTCCCCGACCTGCAGATCACCGACCAGGTGGCGCTGCTGAGGCTGACGTGGAGCGAGCTGTTCGTGCTGAACGCCGCGCAGTGCTCCATGCCCCTGCACGTGGCCCCCCTGCTGGCGGCCGCCGGGCTCCACGCGTCGCCCATGTCCGCGGACAGAGTGGTGGCCTTCATGGACCACATACGCATCTTCCAGGAGCAGGTGGAGAAGCTCAAGGCGCTGCACGTGGACTCGGCCGAGTACAGCTGCCTGAAGGCGATAGTGCTTTTCACTACAGGTAAGATGCGACTGTAGGAGTTGGTTATAGAGACTAAGAGATAATCCCCAAAACAAAGTGGGGGGGACAGGGTGGTAGAGAGTGGAGCTGACACAGAGAGTAGGGTAGTTTGGCTGTAGTTTGATGCTGAGCTGCAAAGTGTCTGTTCATGCCCAAAACAATGTGTGTAAAGAGCAAAATCTTGTATAAAAAAAATAGGAAAACAATAGGTTATAGCATATTCCAAAACAATATGAGGGACACGATTGCGATATTCGATAACTGCCTCGACTGTAGCGATATCTATGCCCAAAACAATGTGTGTAAAAAGGATTAGTTTATAAAAAAAAATAGGTCAAAACATATTCCAAAACAGTGGGGATGCTCAACATGGCGGAGTGGAAAAAATGCAATATTCAAAATCTGCTTCGAATATAACGATAATATTGCGATATTTCACCAAACCGCAACAACAAAGTGCGTTCCCGTAACTCTAAACATAATGTGTAAGCACTTGGAATTTTTCTTGTATTATGATCAAAACAAGGCTTTTTTTTAAAACTAAATCAGGTGGAAAATGTGCTTCGCGATGTGACTTTGCGATACATTGTGGCGTCTCGATATTATTGCGCTGCGGAATATATCGCGGTAACAATACCCCCAAAAGCCGCACAAACCAGTTTCTCGGTAATTACTGTCGTTTTAACACACAATTCACTCGGTGCAAATAATTGTATCCTCTCATGACATGGGACAGAAACCGAATGAGATAAAGGACGAGGTCATACCCTCAACTTGGACTGTGGGGTCGTGCCTTCTGCCCACAGTCTTGGTGCCACCCTGTGCCTTACAGTGCCACACCCCCCTCTGACCTGACCTCCACCACGCTGACCTACATCTAAAAAAACACTCTCTCACACACACACACACAGCGGCTAGATGCTACGTTGCCCGCGTCCTGCGGATGGCTCGTCTTCGCCCATTCGGTTCAACGGCTGCCGGGCTGTGAGAGGCCTCAGGCGAGCCCATAAATAAAAAACACATGGCTAATCAAGCGAATTATCAGGCGCGCACGAGGTGGAAATGGTGCCATGATCACACACAGGATATTTCAATTAATATCACCAAACGATTCAGTGCGACGTGCGCCATTTTTTGTAGCAATTCCTTTCCCCGGGACACGGACACTTTACGCACACTCACGTTAAAAGCCTCAACCGCAATAGCTCGAAGCGAACGATACACTTTGATTCTTTTCTCTGTTGTTGTTGTTGTTTTTTTCTTCTTCTTCTTCTTCCCCTATCCCTCTTCCCCTTCTTCCCCTCGCCATCTATCAGCGTTTGTATACGGCCACGTCTTGTTTGGAGGCAATGACAGATATAAACGATGTCAGAGCGCGGCGGGGGGAGGGGAGGAGACGGCAGAAAGACAAGCCTAATGTCCCCATTTGCACATTGTAAAAAAAAAAAAAAAAAGGAGAAGGAGAAGAAGGCGAAAGCGCAGGTTGGCTTTCGCTTTCTCTTCACTCGTGGACAGTGCAGCGGTGATGGCGTTGTGTTGGGGGAAATGTGGGCAGCGAGGGGGCCTTTTCTTTTTTTATTTTGGGTGGGAGAAAGTCTCTCCAGGCGTCTCTGCTGCTGCTGCTGCTGCTGCTGGGTTCACTCCAGAACTAGGTCATGACCCGAACTTTGCAACACTCGAGTGACCTCTTATGGCTCCGGCGTTAAAACGGGAGATAAAATACATGTGCGTGGAGGAGATTTACAAGCGTTCGGCTCAAACATGTGCCAAAAAAAAAAAAAAAAAAAATAGAAGAAGATGATGAGGAAGAACAAGGGGATGGGTTACAGGATGATTTGAATATCGATAGGAATCGTGGTTCGCCGTGTTTTGGCTCATTGACTCGCCATTACGCTTGTTTTAAGGGTATGTTTTGGTGATTTGGTGTAAAGTGGAGGCTTTACTCGCGCCCTTATTTAAGTGCCAGTTTGTTGTTATGGTTGGAATCAGCGCAATAATACAGGTGTCCTATTCAAACACGGAGACGCACGCCGTGTGTACGTCAAAATAAGACACCTGCCTCTAAACTGCTCGGATTAAGAGAATTTACGCGGGGTTTTGAGTAGGTTCTGACACAGTGCAGGTGGCTGTTGAGTCCAATTCCGAATGCAGCTTGTTTCTAAAGTGTTGGGGTTGATTTCTCGTACTGTCAGCGGTATAGAGCAGGCTGTTCGGGCGTTCTTGTATCAACACGGTTCAAAAACAAACTTCCAATCCGGCGTCAATTCTCCACATTTACGCACGTCCAAGTCACTTCGTCTCGTTTAGCCTCACGACGGTTCAAACCTCGAGCCCTTTCTGAAGTAAACACGTGTAAAACGAGAGTAAATGGAGATGAATATTCAGGGAATTGCGTGTCGGTTTCTGTCAGCCGGAGTGTGTACAGTGTACACCTGTCCAACCGCTGAGGCTAACGCACTACAGGCTTCCTCTTTGGACTCCTACCGCCTCGTCATCGTGAGATCATAGCTTCACCCTTTGCCCACTGTGACCCTGCACTCATGCCCTTCCATCCCACCTCCCCCCCACCCCCCTCTTCTCTCGGACGCGTCGCGTGGGATCTCCTCGCCGCCGCTGCTGCTGCTGTTTATACGCGCAGTGTTGCCTCCAAAAACTTTACAAACTTACCCAACGCGTGTACAAGATCGTTTTTTTAAAATTATTATTATATGTGTGTTTCTTTCTTCCTTTCCTTTTTTTTGTTTGGCACTCGATCAGCTGCTGCCCACGCACAGCAGCCGTGCACGTAGTGATTATGCGCCTCTGATGGTGTACTATGACGGCGAGCTCCTACAGCTAGGGGCTGTCTTTCTTTCTTTCTTTTTCTTTTTTTTTTTTTTCCTCAGCTAAATCTCTGCTCAGGAAAGGTCAGCAGGTCTCCGAGTGTGCCCCCTTCGCCTCGCTCCCCTCTCCTCCTCCTCCTCCTCCTCTCCCTGTCTCCCTCTCTCCCTCTCCCCCTCTCCGTTCTCTCCCTCTTACTCTCTTCTCATACTCCACTGAAGAAAGAAAAAAACACACACACACACTCACACACCTTTCAGCTATGAATATGCTCAATTATTTAGTCGGGCTTTTGAAGTGGCTGCGAGCGCGTTATAACAGCCATAAAACGTCAGCCACGATTTTGGAACCGAGCCACGGCGTTCTTTGAGATTTTGTTTTTACGCGCGGGACATAATTGCCAGAAACGCTGCGTAAATGCCTTGCGCACTATTTTTTTTTTTTGTTTGTTTCATATAATTATTTGTTATGACAATGGATGTGTGTGAAGAAAAAAAAAAAGAGGCACGTTATAATAAATCACGACAGCAAACGCTCCTTTGGGGATTCCATTTTAGCTTTATTATTGTTTTAGGATTCCTGTGCGCGGCGTATTAACACGTATACAAACTGCTTTCAAACATGGGCGTGTGTATCGCGAATAAATCAGTTAATGGCACCCATTGAAACGCTCAGGACGCTCAAGGAAAACCTTATAATGGCCGAATTAATCTTCATGGGAATATAAAAGAGGAAGAGGAGGGGGGGGGGATCATTTGGAGACGAGTATTTACTTTTGCCTGCGCACTGACAGGCCATCAGTCGCGCCGGTATTAGCGCCGAGGGAAAGGAGGAAAGCCTACGGAGAGAGCTTTTGGAACACTTTATTAATGTTTATTTGCTTTCCACCCCTCCCCTCCCCTCTCTGCAAACCCCCCCCCCACCACCCTACCCCTACCCCTCCCCTTCCTCAGATGCTTGTGGCCTCTCAGATGTGGCCCACGTGGAAAGTTTGCAAGAGAAGTCCCAGTGCGCCCTGGAGGAATACGTCCGGAGTCAGTACCCCAACCAGCCCACACGCTTCGGGAAACTCTTACTGCGCTTGCCCTCGCTACGCACGGTATCCTCATCGGTCATTGAACAGTTGTTTTTCGTCCGATTGGTAGGTAAAACCCCCATTGAAACTCTCATCAGGGATATGTTGCTTTCGGGGAGCAGTTTTAACTGGCCTTACATGTCCATTCAGTAAAAAAAAAAAAGAAACAAAAGAAACAAAAAGAAAGAAAGGAAGGAAGAAGAGAGAGAAAGACAGAAAGCGAGAGACCAAGGGACGTTTAAAACAAAACAAAAAAAGAGAAAAAGAAAAACGCGACGGAGAAAGAAGGGGGGGCGGACTATTATAGCTGCTTTGTTGAAGGAATTAAGAGAAAAAAAAAAAAGCAAACCGGCTGTTACATGGAGCTGGTTCTTAATGAAGAAAGACACTAAAAGACTGTGAATCCCCCCCCCCTGCCGCCCCCTTCTCCTCCTCCCCCCCCCCCCCCCCCCTTTTGCTCCAAAAACAAAAAAAAACTGAACTTTTAAAAACCGGCGAGCTCTCCAATGTTCAATGTTCGCATACTTTTTTTTTTCTTTTTTTTTTTTCCCTCTTTTGTAACGCAAGAAGAAAAACGGCGCAAAAGGGATTTCTGTTCGTCCTCGCGGAGGGAAGTTTTAAGTATTATTAAGTGCATTTATAAACAATTTTTTGCCGAAACATGGAGAAAAATAAGAGAAAAGGGAACGCATTTTCTTTTTTTCTCGGATTGACTTTTGTCCTGTGTCCATTGTATAGCTGTGTTTTTTGTACTTTCTTTGTCGCTCCTTTACCTGGTTCCAAACCGGCTTATGTGATTTCTGTAGTACATAATGGTGTTTTTTTTTATGTTTGTTTGGGTTTTTATTTTTTTTATTTTCTAACAAGGTGGGAAAAAAAAAATGTTTGAAACATGTTCTGAAAAAAAAAAAAAAGAATCAATAAAACCCCCCACAGCAATAGGAAGTTTTAGGCTTAGAGGCTCAATGCTGCAAAGCGCACTTACTGTACGTTCATAGGAAATAGGCGAGTTCAACAATGTGGCCCACGAGATAAATCCTCTCCATAACACGACGTTTCAGAAGATTTATTACTATATTTTTTTTGCGAAGTGATTTGCCAAGTCTTCCCCCCTTTTAGAAAAAAAAAAAAACACTGCTATAAGGATTCAACAGTGGCGCGCCACAAGTTGCTGCTGCCCTGGTTTCGCTCCCTTGCGCGTAATTGCGCATCCTGGCGTCCAAAGGCATCGCGCGCGCTATAGGATAACAGTAATAATAATAATACATGTGGAAAGGTCAAAGGGGTCGCAGACGTTTTGGAATCGTCGCCAGAGTAGTGTTTGAAAAGCAGTATTACCGCAGTGTCCCTGAACGTCACCCTTTATTTCTCCTCAAAAGCATTAAGTGCCTGACAAGCATGATGTGATTTCTTATGCCCCCCCCCACCCAACAACAAAAAACAAAAAACACCTGGTTCAAAAGTGAGCCCCGCTAACAGTTTTTTTTTTTTTTTTTTTAAAGGGGGCGGGGGGATGGGGGGGGGGGGGTGTCAAAGTGCGTGTGTGTGCGTGTGTGTGTGGGGTGGGGGGGGGTCACTTGGAAATTGAAAACTTCCCAGTGGTTCCATTTCACTTGATACAAACTCAGATTTCAAAGGCAGTATTTCTTGTAAATATAGGTCAATTTTCATTTCGTTTTTTTTTTTTTTATTGTTTTGTTCCTTTTTTTTTTGGTTTTGTTTATTTTCTACAAAAAGTATATGTGCGTAAGAATAATTCTGTGGTTGCCATTTTGTTTTCTCTCAGTCTTCAAAATTGAGTGGCAGACTTAGCTAGTAGCACTGAAAGTTCTGTTTGTAATGTATATACATAATACGGCGAAATGTTTTCTTTTCCATGTATATTTAGACTGTGAACGCATGGCCACAGGTCGCTAACCTATTTTACCTTTGATATATAAATGTAAATGTTTTTTCTCTTCTCGATTTATTTTGGTTCTTTTTTTTTTTTTCCTTTTTTTTTTTGAGGGGAGGGGGGGGTGACTGTATAGATATAATCTGTGCATTGAGTACGCTAGCCCTCGTATTTAAAGCAAACAAAAAGAGGGGGGTGAAAACAAAACAAAACTTCAAAAAAAACAAAAAAAAACCTACAAAAAAAAAATGAGGCGACGTTTCATTGTTATAGCTCCAGAGTAAACAGGGTGAGCAGGTTTGGATGAGGGAGTTTTTAGTGTCATTGCTCCTTTTTTTTGGTCGGAGGGGGGAGGGGGGGGGACAGGTGTGCGTGGCTGCGTGGGTGCGTGCGTGACCAAGTGTGTGTGTGTGTGTGTGCGCGTGAGGTTTCGTCCTCGGTTTTTTTGGGGGCTTTTCCCCCCTCCCCCGTGCACGCGCGGAGACCACCGTGTGCCGGACTCACAGGACTGAACAGGACCACAGAATGAACCATGATTGTAATTACGAACACTTTAAAAACTGACCCACCTTTTTATATAAATATATAAAATATATGACTGCAGGGTATTGATAACGTATAGATACTTTTTTTTATTGATTATTATTATTATTATTAATTGCAAGTGATATATGTGAGTGTGTGTGAAAGTTTATAGTTGGACACAATTCTTGTTTGTTTGTGTTAGCTTATTGTAAACAAGCATTCTGCTGTAAATTTGTTCTTGGTATTAAATTATAATTTATGAATTTGAACCACTCCGCTTTTCCATCTTTGTTATTTTTCATTCCCTGATTTATTTGTCTGCTCGGGCGTGTTCACTTCACTCGCGCGCCCTGTGAACTTGACTGGGTCCCGTGCGTGGGAAGGTGCACGGGACCGCGAGGTGGAGGGTGGTGGCGGGTGGTGGCGGGTGGGTTGGGATCTGACTGGAGTCAATTTGCTGTGGCAGGATGTTGCCCTTTCGAACTCTGAGGGTGATTAATGAATTACCAAATCATCTATCAGGAAACCAGGCGGCTCAAGGTTAGGGCACTTTTTTTTTCCTGTTTTCAAACATTTATCAGCGTTTCCGAAAGGTATTTGGACTCTGCGATTTTTTTTTTTACCAGAGTGTGAACCCTACTGTTATTACTGCTTTCCCATAACATCATGAAGTCCGAAAAAACTAACTGGGTCTTAATGACTCAATGGCGCTTAATGACGTTTCATGAAGAGCTTTGTTCCTGAGTGAAACGTCTTATTTGCATATTATTGTGTAAAACGTTCATGCGCACTGGAGTTTCCCATCATAGACAAACGTTCTGAAGCCAGTACTTCTTCTGTGTAGTGCAGTGTTGGACGTTTCGCCTCGTCCATTAACCGCTGACAACGCCACTACTGCTATGAGAGGCGAAACGTCCGACACTCAAAACACCAATATAGCAGCTTAACATCCTTCGTATCAATTACGATATCATGTATTATAACATTTACCAGCTTCTGTTCTTTGTTTACACTCACGTGCTGCTTCCTCCTGGGCCAAACCCCCTCAATAATTCACGGAGCGATTGTAAATGACATGGTAATTTATGATATATATATAAAACATATACATGCTAATGATCAACAACACTGTAATGGGCCACGTCCTCACATGAAAGCAAAGATCTCCTCTCTTCACAACGTTTTATTCATCTGTGTTGTATTTGTGCACACGTGAGTTTTCATCAGCAGCTGCGGCTAATGTAAAGTTGATTTCTGATTGTCAACGTCAGGTCAAGGTTTCCGCTGCCCAGCCCTGTTTATCTTGATCCACAGTCACCAGAACCGGCTTGTTTTTACGCACAGAGCCGGAATCCATGTTTGAACGTTTGATTCTCTATGCTATGGAACCACGCTCCCCACCATCACTCTGTCAGTTCGAGTTGTCACTTATTTGGCACCGTGTCATGTATTGTCAGCTGCCATATCATTCGGTGACGCATGCGACTCTTCTAAACCAGGAAGCGCGTGTGGTTGGCCGCTCAGCTCTGCTCGCCACTTGTTATTTATGCTTTTGTGACGCCGCTGGACCTTTGGCCTCGCTGTAATTATGAGAGGCTCCGCGGGCCAGGGCCGTTCCAGGCGAGGCGAGGGCTCAAAAGCGGGGTTGATCAGCGCGTTTTTTCCACCCAATTTCCCCGAGCTCAGTGTTCTCTCCAAAAAAAAAAAAATGGATGTAAATGAGTTCTATGATGTTGGTTTTTTTGTGTTATCCTAATACCCCGGGTGCGTTCACGGCCTTGTTTCTCAAAGCAAACAGTCTCCCCTCATATGCCCGATATGTTGAGAGTGGGTCGTGGGGTGAGGAGGTGACGTTTGGTTGTGGTGGTGGTCGTGGCGGCACGCAGCGCTCACCCACGCTGATCCAAGGCGCTCCGAGCTCGGCGTGGAAGTGCACTGGATCACCGCTGTGGCAGGGCTGATTCCACTTGACAGCGCCGCAGACTCCATAATGTAACACTCGGCGCTCATTTATTAGTATTGTTACCCGGAGCTAATGAGGCGGAACTCGGCGAAACGTCACTTTTATTTACGCGCGCGTCAAACTCGGTGACGCGGGGGAGCTACCGGCTCGAAATGATCGCCCCTATGGACTACTGCTGCTGCTGCTGCTGCTGCAGCGGCTAAGCGGCGAATATGCGCGTTATTTGCACCTTGGCACTATCACTATGACAAATTAGAGCATGCAGCAGGCGCTTTATTGCATATATAGGCTGATGCAAGCACAGTCCATTTACCAAAGTGGAGCGATAAGGCACGCGTTTGGCAGCGAGGGGCACCTGTTAATAATAATCACAATAATAATAATGATGATACAAATAATTATAGAAATAATAATGACAATAACACACATTGTTTTTGTATGTTTTAATCATTATTGCATTTTTTATATGTATTAACTTTTTTTAATTTTATTTTATGCACAAAAATAGAATAAAATAAACATCATTAAGCAAAATAAAACAACCACACATAGGCCTAGTATTTAGTCTGCTTTTATAATTCATCCATAACCCTTTTCCCACTCTGTTCTCGCCACTCGGAGCGAAGGGCTCCGCAAATGTTGGGAAATTGTGCCATCTACCAGCGGAGTTGGGAACTGTAAGCCTGGCGGTCTGCACGGCTCACCAAGCCCAGGCTCACTTTCAGCACAAAAGAGCTGGCTACAAAAAAAAAAAAAAAGGAAAAGAAAAGAAAAGAAAGAAAACAAGTTGAATTGGAGCGCCGACGCACGCGCACGCTGAAACGCCGCAGCAGCCACGCGCAGCAGCTGCAGCCTCGAGAACTTCACAGGCAGTGCGCGCTCGGAGCACCTGTCGTCCACCGCGATGGCGCACGGGCTCCCCCTCAAACCCGTGGCTACCGCCTAATGCTTCGGCGTGTGGGTGGCGCGTAAAAAAAAAAAAAACAGAAAAAATAATACACTGCTGCTGCGTGAAGGGGGGGAAACAAAGAAAATATGGATTTGTCTTTAAACTTCCCTGACCTCTAATTGTAACTCCTAAACGGGAGTCTTTATCGCTTTGTCGACACAACACGGAGTCTCGTTTGTAGAAAATGAATATATATGCGATGGAGATGTTGCAAGGGACTCCATTTTGGGCTTTGAGAGTCCATGTGGCGCGTTCATGCCGTCTGATCAGCGCAGCCTGTTCGAACGCTGCGTAAAAGTGGACGCATCACGCATACTTGAACCGCGTAAACCCGTTTTCTTTTCATTCTGTGCTTTTGCATCACAGAAATAACCTGTAAAAGACGGGGAAGAGTGGCCACGATTTGGAAAGCAGCGCTGATTGAGAAAAAAAAAAAAAGCTTTCGTTTATTTGCGCGAACGGCATGCATGCAAACGTACGCCGCAGTGATGAACACACTGGTCGAAACGCGGGTTCGGTGGCGGATTACGTGCTTTCAAAAACGGGGAAGACAGTTTCGCGTCCCTGTGTGAGTAATGACGCAGCGGAATCCAAGGGGAGGCAGATCTGAGCGCTTGAGCGGGAGAAGAAAGGGCCATGTTAAACGGGATTACCCCCCAAAACGCGCGCGAATTAAATGAAATACTACAGTTCTGGATGATTGTAGCCGTCAGTTTTGCTTGATATGTGCCCTTCAAAGTCCGAGGAGGGAGTGGAATGAAGAGAGGGGGGGAAAAAATGAGTGGAGAGACCAACCAATCAACACCCGCGTGGCAAAGTTCATCCGCGCTTTGTGCCATAGAGAGAGAGAGAGAGAGAGAGGGAAAAAAAGGCCTCTTTAAAGACAGGGGTGTAGTCTCCAAGTGTGAATGAGAGGAGTTTTGGAGAAAGACTCGCTATAACTGCACATTTCTCATATTGCAAAAAAAAAAAAAAAAAGAAAAAAAAAATGAATAGGAGCCTGTTCTGTGTGTGGGGCCGAGGGTAAATAGCGCCGATGTTTTGAATGCTTGTCATTTCGGGAGGAGCGCGAACGTGTTCCCCAATCACACCAGTTGTTGTGACGGGTCTTAATACGCGCAGATCAGAGGGAGAGATCAGGGGAGGTCCGGGCCCGCGGGGGGTGGAGGGGCATGGAGGAGGGGAGGGGGGGCGTTAGAGACCAGCAGCAGAACAGTGTGCTGCCTGCTGCAAGTGCATGACCACCTCAAAATAGTTTAGGAAAAGCGGGAGAAGTCGCGCCATTTGCAGTGAAATAAAATTCGGTTTGTCCTTGGAATGCGTGGTGAAAGCCCGACATTTGTGGGGCGTGAACTAGCAGTCAAGTTGCAGCATTAACAGTGACAGTATTGCTGCGTAAAAGTTGCGAAACGTGCGCACGAACTCCTCCCTGAAGAACTGGGACGGTCAAAAAATGCGTAAGGAAAGTTATGAGTTCAGACCGAGGTAACAATTTAAAACATTTATTTCATGGTTTATGAACAACAACAAAAAAACAACAGCACAACTCTAGCACGGGGCCTTTAAGTATCTAAACGTTCCTATGGCTGTTCACCATTTTCTTTGCTCTTTATCCCTCCAAAAACACACACTTTCAATCGTGTCTTTACTGAGTGTGGGAACGCATACTCTCATCCAAACTATACCAGTCACAGGTGAAAAGGTGAAAAGTGGCAGGGCAGAGGTCTCAAAAGCACCACATTTGACTTTAATGTTACCATTTGGGGAATTAGTGAATCATGCTTCTGTTGGCCTCACCCTCTCCCTTTCACAAATGTACCAGGGCATAAAAATGTCTAAAATTAATATTTGACACAAAGGTTATCCCATTCCTCTAACTAATAATGAGGGGGGGAAACATAAAAAGGTGTCATGTCCGTTATGTCAGTGTGCCACTACAGCTCGCCTTAGTCATGTTGAGAAGCGCAGACGTGCCGGGGTCTACAGGCCGCGGGTCAGGGCAGGTCCAGGCAACAGGCCGCGACTGTGTGTATGTGTGTGTGGACTTGCTCGGGACACCGCAGACCTGTGCACCGCTGCCCGAAGCTCTTGCGCATTATTTCATCACCTCCTGTACATGTATTAACGAACCTTCATCGCTCTATCGATTACTCTTCACGGTGAGGGGAGGGAGGGGAGGGAGTACGCTTTATTAAGCTCGCCCATTAGGTGCACCGCAGTCCTTTCAAGTCTCCTAAAGGGCGCTCCCGTGGCGCCGGTGCGTGTGTGAAGTACACCGGGGGCCCCGCAGCGTGACTTACACGTCCTCTTGCTTAAAAGGCCGTGCGTAAAAAGAGGACCACTGCAGCGCCGGCGCGTAAATAATTAAGTCGGAATCACCGCGTGAGCGTGTGTGTGTTTGTGTGACGACATGGAGTTGTGATTAAAGTGGGAGAAGTTGTACACTCGAGAGGGGGAGCGTTGATATCTATATATATAAAAAAAAAAACATCACAGCATCACTCAAGTTATAGCGTGCGTAAAAAGTCATGCGTAACTGTTTAGGCGTTAAGAGAAATGTGTTTATTTATCTAAGGATTCCCAATAGTCTTTACAAGTGTGTGGTTCGTTCTTCTTGGGGTTGATTCTCAAATTAAAAATCTAAAATATATATGATTGTCAATTTATATAATGAGTTACACAACAGGGGAGATTTGGCGAAATAACTACAATTGTCGCTGTAATAGTTTCTCCACAATAACACGATTACTTATCAGACTTCTCTCAAGTGCAAATCACGTTTTAGTCAAAGTGAGAGCTGCACATGCAAAAGTATAACGTTATTGAAAAGCACGTTTTGAAGCCATTTTCATTATCTTTTCAGGCACGTCAGGCTCCGACATAGTGCGCAAAGTATCTTGAAACGCGTAAATCTCCTCGAGCATTTGCAAACACTCCCTTCCCACCTATGTCTTATCATCCTTTTTACGACTTAATCTTGTATTTGGTGCCGCTTATAAACCCCGCTTTGTTTATTCACCACCAATTACCACACCTGCTACCTTTTAAATCCATACCAGTTCGCAAAAAAAAAAAAAAAAATGAAAAAGCGCACAGCATAAAGGCTTCGCTTTGCTCGCAAACGGAAATGTTTTGAATTGAGACGTCTTTGTGGCAATTTGTACGCAATTTGCTCCTCTCATAACTGTTAGTGTAGTCTCCCTTCTTTATGAAACGCGCACTTAAGAAGAAAAAAAAAAAAAAGGAAACCGGGACTAAATGCGTAAATAACTCGGCGCATCTTCTCCACGTGTGATAGTATGACGCGAAGTGACGACGCCGGCGCCGTTTTAAATTGCCTAATAAACGGAGCCTTAATGAGACAACCGGGGCCTGTGGTCGTACTAGCTACATCTCTCCTTCTTCTCCCCTCCCCTCCGTCGGTGTTTGTGCGAGTGAGTGAGTGAGTGAGTGTGTGTGTGTGTTCTACTCCAAAGCAACTCACTTGGCACGGCTTCCCCAAACTGTGAAATTCGTTTTGGCGTAATTTTTCCCTCCGACGCTGGTGGTTTGCCTTAACAATAAACTCACACCCCTCGCTCGTTCTGCTGCTGCTGCTGCTTCTTCTTCTTCTTCTTCTGCTGCTGCCCCCTCGCCAGTTTCAGCATGTTCAGCACTGCATTGTCATCGCAGAAAATAGACTTAGGAGGTGGAAAAAATCCCAAGCGCGCGCGAATAATAAAAAAAAAAAGGGAAAGAAAACCGGCGCGTTATTTTTAAATTCCAAAAAAATAAAAAGTTTTCTGTTCGATTCAGAGTCTGGGAGGGGGGGAAATAAAGTCATCATTGTGGGTGATCCGTGGATTGTGGAGTCAGTTCGAGCTAAACGTGTGTATTTCACCAAAAGCGAGACGCACGTGTTGTGTTTTAAGTAGATTAAATAAAAATAACACGTATTTTTCTTGTTATGGTCGTCTCTTAAGTATCGCCGCTGCCCTGACATTGGTCGATTTTACGCATGGATGTAACTTGAACAGTAAAGATCCATAGTGGGGCACTTTGCAATAGGAGGCAGCGTGTTTACGAGGATGCTCATTGTTAAAGCGTCGCGGTGTAAATACTGACTGATCTAATGGGCTTTTAAATGGAGCTGCGCGTTCATGTAGCACCTGCTTGTTTCATACACGATCGCTAATAATTCTTTTTTTTCTTCTTCTTCTAAATGCACAGGAACCGTAACCGCGCATCAAAAGGAGCGTAATGTAGATGAACAGCTTTTTATCATATTTCTAAAGCTGTGGGAAACGTGTTTTTATGAGCGACTCGGTGAAAACAAGCTGCGCTGTTGTTGGACTCTATTCATGTCCGCGTTTGTTTGTGTTGTGCGCGGTGTAAATGCGGAGTATTTGGTCACTGTGTTGTACGAGGCCTGGTGTGTGGCAGACGAGGCGTCCTTGAACTGCAGGGCAAATCACAGCAGCACATTACTGTAGCTCAGGTTAGGGCTTCACAGCGGAACATGGTCGCGCGTTTTGTGGCGCTCTATAGATGCATATGATGTTCAGAGCGCGTGTCTCCCTGTGGACATCTCCATAACCGCTCCAATCCTGATAGTGTCCTGTGAGGCACAGTGCGTCTGGGGCGCACACCTTGGCCACATATCAAGACCACCATCAGTGCGCGTCAAAGCGCGCGTCCTGGTAACTCCAGGCCAAAGCGAGTGAAAGTAAATGATGTCTGTGATTTCAGAGTGGCCCTTTATCTGTCCCGCTGACCCTCTGCGGGGCCAGGGGCCTCGGTTTGCCCGTGTGTTCACAGTGATAATTTGGTTGAATTAGATTACAGTGCGAATACGAACCTCCTCCGTTTTCTTCTTGCTCCACGAGCTCCTTTGCGTCATGTCCGACCCCCGCGGGGCCCTGGAGCCTTCAGGGGCCCCTGCCCTAATGATGATGTGATATGAGGCTGGTGCTCCCGCAGACACTAAAGAGAGAGCAGGAGAGAGGACAGACAGTAGGAAGGTCTGAGTCCGCTGCGCTCCGAGTGGCAGGGTGACGCGCCGTGCGCCACAGGGAGATGGCGCTGTTCTGCACCTTTCACCCCGCGCTGCCATCTCTGCGCTCCACAGGCCGCTGCTGTCAGATCACACCGCTCCGAGTGTGGGAACAACGGGGCAGAAGCGCGGCTGTGACACATCACAGCGACCGTTTAATTACGAGCAGATCGAACCTCTCTCTCTCCCAACAGGAATGTTAGATTTCACCAAAACACTCCAGCGCCAAGGTGGACAAGGCTACTGGAGTTTATGATTAAATTAAATTACAATATGACAATATTAGGCAGCGTTTAAAACGATTAATCAGTAATAATTAATTAAAGAATCTCACTAAGGAAAAAAACAAACTTACTAAATCTTTAGGTTCCAAACAAAATTAAACTGTTGGTCTGGCCTAATCTGCTTCAGCTTCATTTATAATTTGTTTAATTAACGACGGTACAACATAAAGAAAAAACACACAACATATAATTAACAAAAGACATTGTTAAATAGTTAAAATGTGCCGTCACATCAAACATTTAAATAACCGCCACATTTCGATATAATGAAGTGACTCCTTCATATTATTACACTGAGTTTCATTTCATCTAATTCATTTTATTTGTTTCTGAACCTTTTTAAGCGCAGTTTTCTTTGTTTTAATAATGAACCTGAAGTCTGCTCTGTGGCGCTCGGGTCAGACAGGAGCGGCCTTTTGACGCACAGACGCACATGACATCACACCGGCCTGAATAAACATTTAACACAGCCTAACAAACCATTCACACAGGAAGCACATTATTTTTAATGTGTTCAAGCAGTTTGTACTGAAACAAATATGGATATAAATGAGAATAATTTGGATGGAACTGGACTCGAAAGTAACAGGCGACATGTTGAACTTTGCGCCTCTTGCTGGACCCGGGGCTCGGAGTGGGACACAGGCCTTTGTTCGTTTCTACATTTACTCCTCTCACTTCACACCGACATGTAAACACTCTGTCAGCGGTGGAAATAATCTTCTTTACTCATTATTGGGCCGAAAATTCAATCTAGCCCAATTTAGATTAGCGGGGCAGTGGAGCTTCTTTCTCTTTCTCTCGCCCTTCTCCGTCTCTTCTCTCTCCCCCACCACCCACCCACCCCTCCACCTTCAGGCTTGTCACTGGCGGGGCTGGACTTTGGTGGGCAATAATGCGCCGATTGTTGATGCTTTGTGACCCATAAAATTTAAGGGTGGCTCTCCTGGCTTTGGTATGTAATTATGCAAAACACTCTCGCATAAAGACTTGCCATCCGATCTAATGATAGAGCCCCCTCTGCAAGTCTCGGCTCCGGAGACGCGCGCGGAGAAGCCAGTGCCACCACTTTTTTTTTTTTTTTTCTCCCCTCGTCCTCTTGTTTCGCGTCACTCTGCGCTTTCCGAGGAACGTTTAGCGCGAGAGAATGACACGGTGAAACCTCGCGAGGGCCACGGCGGTCTCTGTCTGCGGGGCGAGGGGATCCGATGATGCGACGCGCGCCCCGATAAAAGGAACCTGCCGCGCCGCGTCCGTCTGCGCGCCGCGCGAACGGAGACACGGAAACGGCGTTTGTTAAATCCCGGGGACGCAGGCTCTTGTTGTGAACCACCGGCCACGTTCATGTGACTTTAGGTGTCGTTAAACCAAGGCGCAAACGCAAAAGCGAAGGGAACACAAATGACGCACGCGTTTGATGAAAGCGGACAAACGTCACCTGTATTTGCGACGCGAAATCTCAATCACAGTTTCTTTTATTTCTTAAATCGGCAATAGATACATAATTTCACCCCTTATTTAATCGGTGGGGGAAAAAAACAACAAGTCATTCCAGGAAACAAAGCAAGAAATACAATGTTCGCCCTGTGTTTTGAAACTCAAAGCTCCATCAAACAGGTCAGGTGTTTGAGATGGGGAAAAAATCCTTCACTGCGGAAAAAAAAAAAGTGCCATCTTATCTGAGCAAAATGCCTTAAAAAGTGCTTGAGTTAAGGCGTTTAATGCTGGTTTTGAGCAGGTTCGGTTTTCTCTTTGAAATAAATATCGCCAATGGAACAAGCGTCAAGTCGCTCGACCTCTTAACACCCGCCTAAACCAAGTGCATTTTCTCCCATTTTCACCCAAATGTAAAAGCTTCTTAGAGTTCACAGCCTATAGGGCCGGTGTTGCGCCTAATTTGAAAGCTAAGACCTACACAACTGATCTAAACGGATCTGTGTTGTTGCAGTGTTGTTGTCGCCTTTTAGACGTTCTTTCCATTGCGTTTTGTTGCTCTTTTGTCACATTTCTGTCGCATTTTTAGACGCTTTTATGTTGCGTTTTCAGCCTTGTCCTCTTCTCGTTTTTGTTGCTATTTCACTTTGTCCAAGAAGCTTTTAGATTTGGGTAAAGTTGGCCAAACTGGGGAAAGTGTGCTCGGTTCAGGTGGGGATTAAAGACGCTATAGTACCTACTTTTGAACCCTTTTTACTCCAAATGTGACGAAATGGGTATTTTTACCTTCAGGGCCATCTTTCATTATGTGACGAATTAGGTAAACCCCTTTTCGTCACATATTGACTATTTGGGTTGACCGTTCAACATCAATGGATCATAATACTGCGCATCAGGCTGACTACTCATACTCATACTTTTATGGGGCACAAATAATGTTACCCTACAAAACAATGTCAGGTATGGCTCCTTCAAGAACAAAAGGAATTCACTTGAACACTTAAAATAAGACAAACACTTGAAATGAGACAAACAAAGTCAAAGTAAGAAATATCATTCTGGTTCCATCGGTGATAAAATGGTTCAACCCGTTCAAAATGAGCACATGAGTCATTTTTTTATCCAAGATGAGATTGCATTTTTTCCCCAGTGTTCTTAATTACACGACTGGGAAATGTGGTCAATACTTTCTCATGAGTCCAAACGTGAGGAGCAGTTCAACATTTAAACACCTTATTCTAAAGATCGGGCTCTATGCTTTTGCAGCCGGTGACACTTTATAAGGAGAAAGGGGAAGGGGAAACGCCAACCATGTCTCCATTTTTTTTTTTTTTGGTGCAGCCAAAAGGTACATCCTCGTCACTTATATCACTGGTGCAACATTCGTGGATTTTCCCTTCATCACCATCAAGCGTAATGGACACTGAAACGCTGGCACCTGCCCGGCCGTACGCGTCTAAAAGCTTCCCAGCATTTTCTGATATTCAAACCCGAATGAGTTCACTTCTACAGCGCCGCAAATGTGTAGCCAAAAAAAAAAAAAAATGTGTGTATGTGCGGGTTTGATTTATTCTTTACCCCCTTTCCTCACCCGTGCCCTGAATGCAGAGCGCGGCGGTAGCGGCGGTGATGTGTGTGGTCAGGTGGTGGTGTTGGTGTTGGTGCTGGATCTTGGAGCTTTTTTTTTTCTTTCTTTCTTTCTTTTTTTTTTCTCTCTCCTGCCAAATGAAGTGTCTGCAGCAGAGAAATAAAAGAGACGCGCGCCAGTCAGGGGTCAGCCGGTCCGAGATTGCTTCTAGAGATCTTTTGAGAGAGAGAGAGAGAGAGAGAGAGAGAGAGAGAGAGAGAGAGAGAGAAAGAGAAAGGGATTCACACGTTTGAAGGCTTAGCGCTGCACTGTCTTCGCATTTCAAGCTCAGATCAGTGGGATCGAGGCGCGCGGAGGAACACGGGAGGAAGGAAGGAAGGAGAGTGTGGAGCGCAGGACCAGGGAAAGCTTCAAATGCAAAAGACAAGATCCTGATGTTGGGGAGAGGGATTGGGGGGAGTGTGGGAAGAGAGAAAGAGAGAGAGAGAGATCATTCCTTAATCGAATGAAGTAACCTGGCAAAAAAAGAGGCAGCCAACTTTATAACACATTACAGGCTCAAATAATGCACACATCAAATGGAATCAGAAACGCACTCTGTTGTCCGGATTATGTCACTTTGTTGGGGCTCAATTTGCGCAAGTAAAGTCTCAAAAAAGGCGGGTTTCCCCACAGTTTAGGTCGTTATTTCACAAGGGAACGCACGTGTGTTTTTGATGCGTCAATGATCAAACCAAGAACCAACACGTGCACAAAACTCGGGTGTGGAAATGTCTAGACCAGGGCTCGACCGTGGTTGGACAGGCTGAATCCAACGGGGGCAAGGATGGAGATGGAGAGGGCAAAACGCGCGCCTCATGTATGAATGAGCGTGGGAGAATAAATAATAAACACAGAGAGAGAGAGAGAGCACTCTTAACGTGGAAACAGAAGAGATTGGATTTCTGTTTTCCGTCTTCTTCGTGTCTAAATCGTTAAATTAAATCACCAAACAGCTGGTTTCCCGCTCATTTAACTCGAGTGTCTTGTTTTACGAGTGACTTGGTAAGGTAAACGTGTAACGCGTAAAGCTTCGCTGCTGTTTATCCATCCACGACAACACGAGAGCATTTCCTCCAGTTCGGCTTTACCCAAGTCTAAAAGCTTCCGAACGGGCGAGCTCATTTGAAAGCTAAGACCTACAAAAGTGAAGTAATTTTTCTGTCACGTTGTCGTCTGTTTTTTTTTTTTTTTGGTCACGTTTTTGTCGCTTTTTTTGATTCTTTTTATCAAGCTTTTAGATTTGGGTAAAGCCAAACTGGAGCAAATGCGCTCGGTTCAGGTGGGGGTTAAGAGGTTAAATTATAAAGTGATTCCAGTATTAAACCGAGGTGGAAGAAAACTTGTCCTGCGCATCGGATTGGCCAAAAGCCCAAGAGACTGTTCCATCAATAAAGTTCCCCAGAAAAGTGCCAAACTTTAACTACGCGTAAATACACCTTTGGCACAGATCACAACCTGGTAAAAAAAAAAAAAAAAAGAATAAAAATCAATAATGGTGGAAGTTACAACAGTGGCTGTTTCAAATGGTGAGGACGCACCAAAACGCGCCAGGGGAGGCACAGACGCGCGCTCACCATTTGGATACCAATAAAAAAGGGGGAAAAAAGGGAAAGACCGACTCGTTTCTGTTCGCACCATGCAATTAAAGTAACAAAAAGCGCTTTCCTCCACTAATTTAGCTCGAGTGTCTTGTTTTACGAGTGAATAAATAAGGCAAAAGTAATGCGTAAAAAGCGTTGGCTTTGCGCTTGTTTAGGAATCAAACGGGCAGAACGGATGTTATACCTGCTGCCAAAACCTGGGCCTCTTTTTTCTCTCTTTTTTTTTTTTGGAAATCTCATCGGGTTTTTGTTTTTTTGCCTCCGCTCCGTGATCACAGCTTTTTGTCTGCCACCTTCACAGGCAGCATCTCAATTCCGAGACATTCACAAATCACAAAATGGGATTTAAGTGTCGGGGATTGGGGGGCGAAAAAAAAAAGGCGTAATTGGAGTTTGGAGAGCACATCACGCCATTGGTTTAGACGGTGCGTAATGCGTGCGTAATGTGCCAGGTTTTGGTTGGGTTTCTGACGCACAGGTGCGCGCACAGGGATTTCAGAGGAAGAGGAGAGGTGCTTTTTGGAGCAAATTTTACCCTGGGCGCGCATATGAACCGATACATGTAACAACAGACCACAAATGTAGTGACACTGTTAAACCGATAACATAATAAGCTATTACGTTACTGGCCGGACAAGAGGAACATCGAGGAAATCAGTTTTGTCTAAAATATTTAATGACCTGTTATTTTGTGTTTTTCATGAGCTTTTGTATAAGTTTTGTTTTGTTTTCTCCCTACTATGATGCCCAGATGATAAGACCGAAAGGTTGCCGGTTCGAATCTCTGCTCTCACAGGTGCATGCCGTCACTGTGCCCTTGGGCAAGGCACTTCACTGGCCTTGCCTCTGCATGAATGATGGCAGCACGGTGCAGCGATCGTGCTTCACAGCGTCAAGGTCCCGGGTTCGATCCCCGGATGGGGCCTTTCTTGAGTAGTTTCGCCAACCAGACTACGCTTCTTTACAGAAGAGGGTCTGGCAACACTCCACTGCGCGCTTTCAAAGGAAGTGACGCAGCGATATGGAGCCGACCGACCAATCAGAGCAGCTCCCTGAACGGGCGTCACGTTGTTGCGCCTTTGTTTTGTAGTTTTGTAGTTCAGCACAAGCAATCACTTCCCGTAATGCTACGGTATGCTTGTGTTCTTAAGTTTTTCTGACATAAACGACAGAAGTCATTTACTGAGCTCCGTGTGGCAGGAGCGCCATTGTTAATGTCCGAATGATACAACTTTCTTGTGGCTGTTTCTGTCGTCACATCTGCTATGTTCTCATTGGCTGCTCTGCGCTTCGGTTGTCCCACATTAGTCCCGCCTCCAGCAGTAGCTTTTCTACGACAGGGTCGCCAGACTAGTCTCCTGTTTATTTATTAATAAACATCGGAGATTAGTCTGGATGCCAGGCTACTTTCTGAGTGGAGTTTACGTAGGTTTCCTTCGGCTACCCTCTCCAGACACATCACATCTTGAGGTGCTCACTGCTCCTACAGGACGTCCCAGCGGATTGAGGATGGGTCGAATGCAGAGAACAAGCTTATGAGTGAGTGGTCGAAGGGGCCAATGGCACAGTTTGGCAGTCTCACAGCTGTGGCTACAATGGTAGATTATAGACTGAATTTGAAATACTGTAGCCCCCCAAAAATACAATCAATACAAAAGTTGATGAAAAACACACAACAGGCCATCAAACATTTTCAGGAAAAGTGCACAATGTTATGTAGAAGTAGTGGTAAAATGTAAACTCAAATGATTACTCTGAAGTAAATATTATCTCGGTAAGTGTTTGAGTCTGTTTGTTGTTGTATTGTCTGTCCATTATGTAATAGGACAGACAACACATTAAGCTGATTCGTTTTTCTTGTTAACATGAAGTTTTGGTCAGATTTACCTCACCGTCGGGGATCCAGTGAATCTTGAAGGAGGGAGGAAAACATTTATTATTGCATGGGCGTGACTGCCGTAGATGCTAAATACCAGGGACCAAACCACTGTGAGGTGGAATGTAAAACAAATACACCGCGACCCTGTGTGAAGTTGTGCTTGTGACAACCAGCAGCGGCAGAACCACACAAGTGAGAAACGTGCTCCTCAGGTGGGACTAAGGTTCTCCTCACAGGTAACTTGGAAGGATTTTCTCCAACATGTCCTGTATGAGCAGATTGGAAGTTTAGAACATCGACCGCATTAGTGTGACGTTACTACTCGACGTTACTACGTTACTACTACTTCTAACTACGCTAATCTCTAACAACAGCGTGTCACAAACTTACTGCAGCCTAATCATGAACATGTATCGTTGGATTTGCCTCATTGTTAATCACAAGTGGACACTCTGGAGAAGAAAAAGAACCGCCTGAGAATGTTCATTTCCGCCATATTGATGCTCGTCGCTTTTCCCCTTCCCGTGACTCCGCGGCGTCGCATCAACATCATTCCGGCCATGAGGATGTGGGAAGAGAAACCAAATGTTTTACTCACGTAAGTCCGGAGTGGAGTTGATGTCCTTACTGTGTCCATATGTATGTTCCTCTTTCCCTCCTCTCAACCCAAAACATGCACATCAGACTCCAGACCGAGATCCTGAACAGAGACCTGGAGGTGGCCTGCGTGATTAAAACGACCCCAAGAAGTACAGTAGCACTTGGAAGGTCATGAGCAAAAGTAAGTATTACCTCTGATTGAGTTATTTTTAACATCTACACAAAACAAGATCTATTTCTGAAAACGTTATTAATAGTTTACTAAGTATTTGCCTTATTATTTCTTCTACTGCAATGTTTGAGCCAGCTTTCCTCTTGTCTGGCATATATTCAAATTGACTGATTTCCGTGTACAAATATATATATATGGCAATTCACGATAATTAATATGTAGAGCACTCCTCTGTAAAAACTCTGTTGTCATTGCAACCAAGACATTAATTCTCAGGATAAACATTGAGCCATATGCCATAATTGTGCTTATAGCAAACATAGCATCATTATCAACAACCAACAACACGAGTATGCGCGGCCCGTCTGTGTGCACACAACATGTTTCGTCGAATCCCTCTGAAAGTAATTAAAAGTACTGTGATTACTTATCCAGTATGTTGGTTTCTTTGAACCACAGTATGTTGGTTCAAAGATATACGGCAGTTTGATGAGGATAAATGGTGCCTAACGCTTGCAACTTTCGAAGCATATTGGGACTGATCAATGTAGATCCACAGCCTGAGTGAGGAAGTGCTTTGTCATTGTGCAGGTGTACAACGAATATAGTTCAGGTGTTGGTCCTGAGCCGCGCCACCACTGTGGGCCAACATGACCAGCATGTTTTGGGGAAACCGTAGCACCCGTGGGGAATCCAACTGGCTGCCTTAAGTCTCCTCTGATCCTCTGAAACAGTGCAGCGGGGACCAAGGAGGGGTTTGTCCCTGCTTCAGAGCGTGGTGTCCTGCACTGGTCAGCTCCACCTCCTCCTTCCTCTTGGTCCCTCCATCTCATCTTCTCTTGAGACGCCTCCACTCCACTGTGCTGCAGGCTCTTGGTGCCTCTTCATTGTTTCAGAAGAACAGTGTTAATTTCGCCGTCTAAAATATTTAGTCTTAATTTTAGTCGAAGTGATATTTTTGACGACTAAAATTGGACTAAAACTAAATTAAAAGTTTCTCATGAGACTAAAACTATGATATTTTAGTCGACTAAAATAAGACTAAATAAAAATGAAAAGGAGAGACTAAAATCATTCAAACTTCTATTGACCGTCTGAAAGAGCCTCAGATTATGTAAATTCACTGCCAAAGGATCAACTCTGAGCTTTGTTCATGTGGAGCAGCTCCATGAAGCAGAGGAACAAGATTAAACATGATTATAATGAATATTATCAATGCAAAGTCGACTAAATTAGTCTTAAATTTGGTCGACTAAATTGACATGCAATTTTAGTCGACTAAAACTAGACTAAAATTGAAGATATTTCTTCGACTAAATCTCGACTACAATTCACTTACATTTTAGTCAAAAGACAAGACTAAAACTAAAACTAACTAAAACTAAATTAAAATATGTACCTATAACTCTAGGTCTCAAATGTCTTTAGCTCATACGCTAGCTGTTTGTTCACTTCTAAAAAGCTGCTTTCTTCAGGACCATCATGGACTCACTGCAGTAAACAAATCCATCGAACTTCACAAAAACATGGCAAAGATGTACAAAAGCCATCCAGGAAAACAGTGTGGAACACAGAAAGGCATCGAGAAACATCGATAAAGGCATCGAGAGAGAGGGAAGTTGCAGCTGATCCCCAAAAAAAGAGTTCCCACTCGCTCGTTGCCCCAAAGCAGGGAAACTGAATGAACGAGGCATGTTGAGCTCCATCACTGTGTGTCTAACCCCACCTCAGGCCCAAAGCAGGCACACGATCGGCCAAACGACAGCGCTACAAAATTGCTAAAATGTTGAACACGAGCCGGTTTCAACCTCGTCGCGCTTTCCTTTTGAGGATTCTGAGCTTGTGAGTTGCCTCTTCTTCAACCAAAGAAAACATCGCTTTGTTTCATGTCCATAATGTTTGAATTTTGATTTATTTATTTCAACTTCAATGTGTTAACTCATCTTCCTCAACATCCCTCAACAAGCTCCAGATCAAAAACGCTGACAAGCTCCTGACAAAAGTGCTACACGTCCAGTCTAATCATGGCAGTGACACTACACAGGGCGAGCCACTCCTGACAACGTTGTCCGACATTAGCATCAATAAAGTTCTGGAATATTCAAAAGGTGCCCGAGGTCAGGGGGCGCGCCGAGCTAAGCTTTACATGTTATTAGCAGTCGTCCGTCAAGTACGAGACGGAACGGAACGAGAGCTTTGAGTATTTCAAGAAGTGAGATTTGGAGACCGACACAATCCATTCCGTCTGATCCGCGCCAAGGCGAAAGCGAAATATGCTAATTCGGATTCCGGGAGCCGCAGCGTTATTATTTTTCAAGGGTTCTCAGCGGGACATAAAACGGATCGTGAGATATTCCTCTACCTGGAAAAAAAAAAAAAAAAAAGCCGGGGAGGGGGGAGATGGATGGGAGAGAAGGGGGTAAACTGAGTCTGAAACAGGGCTAAACCACAAAGTAGGAACAAGACCAAATATCCACCATACTGCCGCACTATGTCGTAGACTAAAAGTGCACTCGATTGTTTGTGTTTTTTTTCGCCCTTCCAGATCTTGAGCCACCATTTCGGTCTGGATGATTTGTCTATTGTGCATGTTTCTTTCATATCTCTGTCAATACTGGGACAATTCACATGAAACAGAAACAGTCACGATGTTCAGTGTCTTCTCTGTCAGCACCTTTAAACTCAGGTCCAATGATTTTCTCTGAAAGGGGTCCAAAAAAGGTTACGGTATTCAAAAACATTTGCGTGATGTTGGTAAGATGAAAGGACTTTCGGCCATAAGATGAATATGGCAGGGTTTGTGAATCCAATCACTTCCAAATGATGATCAATTTCAACATTTGTCAATGTTCATTTTGAAGATTTCTTACAAAAACTGTTTCTCTCCTGTAGGGCTGGGTTCACGGGGCATCACAACATTCCAAAGAGCCAATGGTTTAAAATTGAGGTAGATGGCAGGTAGGAATTCCACATTAGTAACTGTCAAAAAATGTCGTTACTGGAATAATTTAATCAGCCCTAAGCAGAATATAGTAGGTGTGTGAATCCAATCACTTCCAAATAATTACTGTATCAATTTAAACATTTGGCAATTTTCCTTCTCCCTCCCATGGAGTTGTTTTGGCACCTGCCCTCCATAGATACAGACGGCATCGCGTCATAGAAGGGGCGTGGCCTTGCCAAGGCGGAAAATAGAATCAATGGGAAAAACATAGTTTCATTCTTTTTAGCCAAATTCTGGCAAAATATAAACATATTTATCACACATGAATAAAGTCAAGTGTAAATCGGGTCCATATGGATGTTTATTCACAGCAGATTGTTCAGTAGAAGCGAAAAAACAGCAGGCGTTGCTAGTGCTAGCTAGCGTTAGCATTAGAAAGATGCTAACATGAAGCATTATGTTCGCATTCTCTGTTATTTATGTATTTATGGGCTGTTGAACAACTTTACTCCTCTCCATGTCTTTGAGTCTTTATTTAATTCAGCATTTGTTAAAGTTGTTTTTGAATAATTCGAGAAAGTTTAGATTTTTCTCTAAATTGTTTTCCCCTTAACTGTTTTCAAACATGACCATATATGGGCGATTCCAGAGATGCCGTCTGTGTCAATAGATTCAATCTCTTCTAGAACGTTTCTTTCTCTCATTCCATTGCAGCAACAAGACAGTAGTTACCAGATCAATATCAGTGGAGGGAGGGAAGTGGAGAGTTCAGCCCCCTGACAGCCTGGTGGATGAAGCTGGACCTGTCACAGATGGAGACTGCACAGGTTTGCAGTCTCCACAGCCCTGGGAATGATTGCTTTGGTCCGGATTTCCAATGGCGCTGCATGGAAGTAAAAATTGACGGGGAGTGCACGGCAATCTAAACATAAATAACATTTTTGTAAAGGGCTGTGGGTTTGATGTGACAGAATCACCGGCTCATTAACTTCCAAACAGGTAGCGCTAACATTCAAAGCAAATCTGGTCGTCTTCGCTCATCTGCCGCGAAGGGCCAATTCAGTATACCCTCCGCCTGTTTTAAAAGAGAGCATTTTTTCTGACAGCTCGCTAAAATCCAGCCTTGCCTTTAATTAATTACTTTCAGGAGCTAATTCCAAACTCCAGACAAGCGTTTTGCGCCGCGTTTTCTCCGCTAATGTGGACTTGTCAGCTCGGCGCGGACGGAAGGGGCAAAGGCTGCGGCGAAAAATACGGCAAATGTGCGGCAATATGTAAAGATTAGTCACTCAAATAGCAGGTTGTAGCAGCTGGAGTTAAGAGAAGCACGAGAGAGAGAAGCGGTGATGATGGGGGGCTGGTTTACACAACTTGTCAACAGAGAGTCAAAGGCTAAAGGAAACTTGTTAAGTTTCAAACGCAACAAAATGAGAGTAAGAGCAAGAGATTGAAGGCAGATGTGTGGATAAGTGGAAAGTGTGGATAACCAATGATCAGCAACACCATGTACCCAAAGAAGACCAGTTGGTGAGATGAACATCCTGAATAACCAGGTTATTCCATCAGTGGATTTTCTCTTCCCTGATGGCACGGGTACATTCCAAGATGACAATGCCAGGATTCACCGGACTGACATTGTGAAAGAGTGGTTCAGCATGAGGCATCACATGGATAGAGTCCAGATCTTAACCCCACTGAGAATCTTTGGGATGTGCTGGAGACTGCTTTGGTCACACTCCCATCATCAATACAAGATCTTGGTTAAAAATAAATACAACACAGGATCTTTTGACGTCGCAGAAGCTTATTGAAACAATGCCACAGCGAGTGTGTGCTGTTATAAAAGTTAAAGGCGGTGACCTTGTCTTTTCTTTGATGGTAGCTTTTTTGGTTGATTAGCGTCTCTTCTCTTCATTTATGGTCTTTGATTTACAGACAATTGTGTAATTGAATTCTCTTTTAAACCTAGATTGGTCAAAGTTCTGACCAGGTATAGGTCTCTGGTGGTGCCCCGAAAGCCAAGCATTTCCTTACTTGGTGTTACTTGATGTGAAAAGTTTAAGAAACACTGTTAAACATCCATGAATAACTCCAATGATAGATATGGGACTTGCTCATGCCCATGGATTCTTTCCTTCTCATTGTGTGTTCCACCCTGTCCAAAATGGAACTGAAATAATTAACGTCCCAAGAAATGTCGAACCAAGGAAAACCATGTAAAAGATTTCTCAAAATCTCAAATATACTTGTGCTGCCTATGCTTCTGTAAAAATGTCTGGGACTAAACCATAAAATAGCACCTTTAAACACAGTTCGGAGCTTTATAGTATCTCTGTTGCAATATGTGCACAGATAATGCCAATATCCTGGCCACTGCGCTGTTTATCGGTTTGTGCTCATAAGGCTCGAAAAGGAGAGGTGACAGTGGACAACCCTGTACGCGGCCACTATCAGACAAGCTGCCAGACGCAGGGGAAGGGGGGGCCATTGTTGCCTGTCTGCCCGCTGCCTGGCCAACTGAACGAGGTGTGCTCGTTGTTCCTCCTCTATGTGTGAAAGGAGACCCCACCAGCTCCCCCCCATGTTGTGATGGTATCATGCATGAATGTGTAAAGCTGTCAAGGACGGATACAAACACAACATGAAGAGAATCCAGCCTGTTTTCTTTGGAATACTGTAAATGAAATGTAATCGATACAACATTTGCTGATGCCGTCCGGGAGCCGCGTGTGGACTTGATGATGCTTCAGAATTACAATCAGCTTTATTGATCAGGCTGGTTTGGAGAGATGAGGTATTTGATTTAAACAACTGTCCGTCATAAATCCCAGCTATAAAAAAAAAACAATCATAAGACCCTGTTGTGTCACAATCTGATGAAAGCGCTACATAAAACAGGAACAGGGCCTTTACTTTGAGCTATTGTTTACAGGATTGCTGCATGACCATGAAACCCAGAGCTGAAGAAGCCTCTTGGATGATGACAACTCATTAAAAACCTTTGGAATAATAGTATGGCCTCATTTTTATCGCAAGAAAGTATAAAGATGGGGACTGTATGATTATTACAATTCATCATAGTGTTAAAAAAGGCCTTTTGGGTAATTGATGCCTCAACATGGATCAAAGCTGTCCTTGAGCAAAACAAATAACACCAACATTTCCTAAGAATACATCCATGTCAATGCTGACTATAGGGTTCAATGGAGGTTAATCATACTGAGATTATGTTTAATGAACAAAAACAACAAAGCTGCATTACGTGGATCAAACCATGAAAGTCGTCTGTGGTGGAGTAATAACTTTAAGCTGTTTCCTAAACTCGTTTCTAGCTCTCACAGACCCTCCCGCACAGCCGACTTGTGCACTTGAGTTATTTAGAAGCTAATGTGCTAATTTAGCTTCTGACTTCCTGGTTTACGCTGGAGGAAAATGTGCCATATTTTGACACACATGGTCTGTTTTTCTTTCACAAATGTCGTGTTTACAACGGTAGATCTATAGTGCCAAATAAAGTTGTAACATTTTCATTTAAGCAGTTTCAAATATGCTAATTTATAATGTGTACCATGTCCTCGATTGACCATGTATTGAGTCTAGTCTATGGGGACAGATAATGGAAATTTGACTTAACAGTATTCAGTAAAGCGACTATATTGAAAGTGCGTGCACCAGACTGCACAGTAAACAAAAAGAATGTTTTATCTTCCATCCATTTTCTCCTTGTTAATAAAATAATTCTAAACCAATTACAAGTCTTGCCGTGTCCCTTTGTTTCCTTGTCTGTAACGTCAACACATCACACTAAAACAGAAACTTTAATTTTCACGTAAAGCAGGTGACCAGTGATTCCTGTTTTCCTCGAGCTGTCTCCACGTCCTGTCATTTCCAAACGTCAATACCCCGGCGTGTGTGGTAATGTATACTCTAAGGCACACGCCATTTTAAGCAGCCTGTTATTTACGCGCCGTGTTTGGTTATGAATACCCGCTGCAGCCGGCTATCATCATGTTTATCATTGCGTGAGTTATCACAGAGCGCACGTGTCAACACATGTTATGACTTATTGCCATAAAATGTTATCTTTATGGACTGTTGGCTGGTTACTGGCTGTTATAGAGGCCTGAAGTCTGCTCTAACTTCACAGCAAGAAGGTCGATTGGTTCGATATTCGGATATACAGATCTAAACAGTCAAACTCTCCAAAAATAATCTTAACTACTGAGCAATCAATGTGTATATATGTGTGTTTCCTCACTTCCGAAATACAGTATAGTAAAGTATTTCCCAGCATTTTAGTACCCTTTAAACACCACAGCAAGCATTAGCAGCATAACTCTCACTTTGACAGACTATTTCAGCCCTATCGGCATATAAAGGAATTCACAGTTCTATTGTATTACTGTGAAGGCCTGAGCAAATGGATACTTATACGCAAACGTTGCCGCTATTGGACTCTGCCAATGTTCTGACCCTACATTAACGGCTACATTGAAGCGCTGCAGAGGCAGTTCTTTCCTTGCAATAACTATGTTTTTAGCAGGCGCTGAACCTCCTCAGTGAAGCTGCTGTGGACGTTAGCTCTTGTCGCGCTAGCATGTGTTTCGGAAGTGAGGAATCACCAACAGCGCGCAAAGCCAGGTCGATAAAGACATGGATTAGAGAGGTTGGTGTGGATGAACTTGATTGGCCTGGGGTGAATCCTGACCTCAACCCTCTTAAAACACCTTTTGGATGAATTGGAGCGGAGACTGAGAGTGTGGAAGCTCACAAATGTGCTTGGATGGTCAAAATTACCCCATAAACACACTCCTAAACGCTGTGGACGGCCTTTCCAGAAGAGATGAAGATGTAGTAGGAAAGATGTGGTGGAAAGGTCATGATCGAGTCAACACAGGTGAGTGAATACTTTTATATAGCGCCCAAACTCAACGCAAAAAGGCCCCACTTGTTTCAAAAACTGTTCCCACATCTTTCTTGCCGTCTGATGAGAACCTCACCCACTGTGCTGCCCATGCAATGCTCTAAAACAGACCTTTCACAACCGAGATCATGAATCCAGACACATATTTCCCCGCTTCTTTCTCTCTTCACCGCGCCGCACAGCATACGTAAGCCCTGTTGATCACCCGCGCCGCTTGTCCCCTGCCTGCCCTCCTAATCCCTTGGCAGGGTGCGGTGACATCACATGGCTCCTGGCTCCTTCCCCTTATAGCCGGGCCGCTGTACGCGCTGTCATTACGGGGGCCTGAGCAAATGAAAGATGACTGGGCGACTGGCCGGCTCCCTGCGCTAACCTCCGCTATTATTAACCTGACCTCCCTTTAGCGGGACCGAAACCCCTCCTTTTTTTTTTCCGTTGAACTGGGAGTCCATACAGTAGGAATGATGGGCTGTCTACGCGAGGAGGAGCGGGGTGGAAGCTGAGTATTCCACATGGGAGCAATGATGTAGTTGGAAGCATCGGAGGAGCGTGTAAACCTATATCCGAGAGTCATGAATAGTGCATTACGGGGACGCTGTGTGGAGAAAGAGGCGCTCGCGAGACTTGTGACACGGGTTCGTATTTGCAGAGCAGCACAACGTTTGGGGTTTTGGCGGTTGGTGCGGTGTGACGACGGGCCGCGTCACGGTGCGAGCATCGGCAGGTAGGTGTGTCCCGCTTATGTCCAAGACCAAAGATCATCTTCCGCAAGAAGTGAGAATAGAAAGGGTTGAAGAAAAAAAAAAAAAGTGGCTGAAAAAATACTTAAGCACACATTTTTTTTGCATACAAAGTTACATTATGCACCTTTAATTGTAATGTACAATTGTGCCGTTGCTCTGAACCCGAATCAAACACATCTACAAAGAGGTCACCGTCAAAATCAGTGCAATTAAAATCCATCCAGTCACAGCCCTGACAGCTTGCTGAGTGTCTCTTCTTCACACATCACACTATTCACCCTGACAAGTCGTGTAGCATTACTTCCACTTTGCTTTTCCTCCACTGCACTTAATGCATCAGACCAGCTGCGAACTGCTGCAACTTGTGTCTATTCACCTTTTCCCTGTAAATAAATAAATGAAGTAAAAAGAAATGCAATTGAAAGGAGGCCGTGAGTGCCTTGAGTCCGCGATGGAGCTAAAGCCTGGTCACACAGCCGAACCAGTGCTGATGGGGGAGTATTTGTAAAGCTGTAGTGATTGTGATTGAACAGCATTGTAAGTCGTCTCTAATGTAAACATGTGCAGGGGCCGCGGGGTCAATACTGGATGAATAAATGCATGAAGAGACTGGTGTCAGCAGTAATGGCCGTCCCCAGTATAATGGTGTCTTCTGCATCACAATGATACACACAGGGTTCCAGAAACTATGGGCACCACATTCAATGTGTTCATACGGTCATAAAGAGAAACTGAATCACTCCGGGGCTAAGAATGGAACAGGATCCTAATCTGCAGTACCACAACTGGATAATCTGGTTCGTACTCTGAGCATTACTGCATGTACGTATGGAGTCTATAGTATAGAGCAGGGATAGGCAAGTTTGTGTCATTGAGGGCCAATTGTCTTCATTGCCAAAACACCAAGGGCCGAAACTCACAATTTTAGCCCAAAGTAAAGCACCTTTTCTCTACAAATATAAGTTTTGCTCATAATATATGACCTAATGGGGTGTTTTGCTGGGAAATGTGAAAATATTGACAGTATTTTCCACATTTTAGAGTCCTTTTCATTTATTTGGTTTCTGGTATGTGAATAAATGTTTCTTCAAAATTCTCTTGGGGGCCAAAGGTTTTATGCTGGAGGGCCGAATTTAGCCCCCGGGCCTGACTTTGCCTACCCCTGGTATAGAGGGTATCCAGATGGAATTCCATCATGGCAACAGCATAGCATAACAGAGCCAAATGAGTGGCAAGTCTGCATTGTTATTATGGACTTGACACTCATTTCTGAATGTTGAGGATTATATTTATAATGAAAACACTGTATGTGCATATTCTCTATACACTGTGTATACTGTGTATAAAAATGAAACTCAAGGGGCTCAAGCCAGGTAAAGTGGGCACAACTTTAATGCCCACTGCCTCAGTTTGAACAAGCGGTTTCATATCTTTTACAGCTCAACAGAGGCATGGCCCAAGGAAGAACACTTTACTTTATTATTCCCTTTAGCTAATATTAAGGGTACAATGTATAACAGACAGGATATAGCAAATGATGATTCACATTTCACTCACTATGTTTGCAATTCCCCCTACAAGACTGCACACGTGTAATTCCAGAAGCAGAGATTTCCTGGAAACGCATCACTCTCAGCAAACAACGAAAAATAGGAACAACCTCGAAAGAACAGTTGGAAACAAAGAACAGCTGCAAACAGAACATTATCAACAAAGAACAGCTGCAAACAAAACATTATCAACAAAGAACAGCCGCAAACAGAACACTATCAACAAAGAACAGCCGCAAACAAAACACTATCAACAAAGATCAGCTGCAAACATAACACTATCAACAAAGTACAGCTGCAAACAAAACACTATCAACAAAGAACAGCTACAAACATAACATTATCAACAAAGAACAGCTGCAAACAGAACACTATCAACAAAGAACAGCTGCAAACAAAACATTATCAACAAAGAACAGCTGCAAACAGAACATTATCAACAAAGAACAGCTGCAAACAGAACATTATCAACAAAGAACAGCTGCAAACAAAACATTATCAACAAAGAACAGCCGCAAACAGAACACTATCAACAAAGAACAGCCGCAAACAAAACACTATCAACAAAGATCAGCTGCAAACATAACACTATCAACAAAGAACAGCTACAAACATAACATTATCAACAAAGAACAGCTGCAAACAGAACACTATCAACAAAGAACAGCTGCAAACAGAACATTATCAACAAAGAACAGCTGCAAACATAACATTATCAACAAAGAACAGCTGCAAACAGAACACTATCAACAAAGAACAGCTGCAAACAAAACATTATCAACAAAGAACAGCTGCAAACAAAACATTATCAACAAAGAACAGCTGCAAACAGAACATTATCAACAAAGAACAGCTGCAAACAGAACATTATCAACAAAGAACAGCTGCAAACAGAACATTATCAACAAAGAACAGCTGCAAACAAAACATTATCAACAAAGAACAGCTGCAAACAGAACATTATCAACAAAGAACAGCTGCAAACAAAACATTATCAACAAAGAACAGCTGCAAACAAAACATTATCAACAAAGAACAGCTGCAAACATAACACTATCAACAAAGAACAGCTACAAACAAAACATTATTAACAAAGAACAGCTGCAAACATAACATTATCAACAAAGAACAGCTGCAAACATAACACTATCAACAAAGAACAGCCACAAACAAAACACTATCAACAAAGTACAGCTGCAAACATAACATTATCAACAAAGAACAGCTACAAACAAAACATTATCAACAAAGATCAGCTACAAACAAAACATTATCAACAAAGAACAGCTGCAAACAAAACACTATCAACAAAGAACAGCCACAAACAAAACACTATCAACAAAGAACAGCGCATCAAACATAGTCTGTGGTCGAGCCGCCAGCCCCGCCCACCGTAAAGATGTCCTCCTGAAACAAGGCAATACCGTTCAAACTTCTGCATTTTTGTTGTGATATCTTTTCTTTGTTTGTTTTTTGAATAACATGAAAGTGATCGTGCTAAAGGGGGACAGGGGAGCAATAAGGTCATCGAAAACAGCTTGGGAGATTGAGATTGACTGCCCAGGTACGTCCAGAAGGGAGAAGTTGGCGGTCGACTACTAAGAAGCCGTCTTTTTTTTCAAATTGACCACAGTCGACAATCACCAGCGCACAAGGCCGTGGGAACCCAGGGTGCTGAGGGCGCTGCAGCACCCCCTGGTGGATAGATTGTGAACTGCAGGCAATATCAACCCCTTAACTCCCACCTGAACCGAGCACATTTTCTCCAGCTTTACCCCAGTTCAAAAGCTTCTGGAAAAAAGGTGTGAAAATAGCAACAAAACTGAGACGAAAACAAGGATGAAAATGTGACAAAAGTGAGAAAAAATGGACGAAAAATTGATAAGAATTTGACAAAAAAAAATGCTAATAATTCGACGAAAAAGTGACAAAAATGACAAAAATTGACAAAAAATTTACTAAAAAATGCAAATAATTTGACGAAAAAGTGACAAAAAAGTCACGCAAATTTGACAAAAATGAGATGACTGCCCAACAAAAAAAGTGATGAAAAAAAATCTGATGTGAGGAAAAAGATTTGTAGATCTTAGCTTTCAAATGAGGCGTTACACTGGCCTACAGGATTTGGGTAAAGCTGAACTGGAGAAAATGCTCTCGGTTCAGGTGGGAGTTAAGAGGTTAATAAATAGGATTTATGCACAGAAAAAGTATTTTGGGGGTAAATTTTGTCCCTCAGCGCCCCCTAACTAAAATATCTTCCCACGGCTCTGCCAGCACAGCCCCTTACCTTTGACGTCTTCACCGGAGGCACGTCACGCTGCAAAATATGATATCTCAATGAGTGGGCTGCTACTGTTGAACATGCCCCTGTCCTCCATCCCCTCTCCAAACATGTCCGAAAATGAAGTGCATTTTCATATCACATTTCAACTGGCCAATGTCTCTAGGTGTGATCATAACATTTCAATAATCCTTCATCATCAGTTGGAAAGTTGAGACCGACAAAAGTGAGGCACCTGCAGCTGTGTGTAGAAGGTCGGATGATTCGAAAAAGAAGTGGCCAACACAAAATGATATCTGCTTCACTGACACATTCAGCCTTCATGTCACAGTGAGCTCCAAACATAACACAAAAAAGTCAAAAACTTGCATCCACCTGGTACGTGTTTCCAGTCTCCTGTCAAAGCTCCCCCTGGTTATTCTTGGTCATGTGCTTTTGCAGTGTTTTAGTTCACATTTTAGGCTGTTTCCCAAAGCATAGTGGCACTTCCTCGTTCTGATGTGGGGGGCGTGGTTAACCATCCACATCATCACTCCCATGGCATGTGTCTCCCATTTGCTCAGCATGTGGATCATTTTCACCGATCATCACCCAAGGAGAGAGAGCTAGCTTGTATGATTTGTAAAAATATGCTTTCGCGAGCCCTTACAACACACTTTCATTTAGTTTCAGTCTTTCAAAAGGTATGATTTTCTTTTAGTCAAGATGTAGTCAAATCCATTCCAAGCCTTTATATCAAATGTGTTTTATTAAGATTCACTGCTTCATGGAGCTAGCACATGGACAAAGGACCAGACGAGTTCCTTAGGCCTTGAATTCAAATAATATGAAGTTATTTCCTTTCCAACTGTGCTAATTGAAGTTTAGATGTTTTCAGTCCCTTTTTTTGATCAGTCAATGAAAAAATATCAGAGTATACAGTTTTTAGTCATCATAAACACTTTTTTTTTATTAAGTTGTGTCATTTTAATCAGCTAAAAATTCCTTTGACTAAAACTGATCAATGAAATGAATATTGCCCCTGCTGAACCCCCACCAGAAAAGGCTTCCCAAGAACTGTTCTCTTTCTGTTTCACTAATGATGTCACTTACATTCCCTTTAAAGTGTTGGCTGCTCTTTCTGGACCGTATCAGCAATTGCATTGGACCGGAAGGAAGAGATTTCCCTCCTTTCAAAAGGTCCGGTACCGAGGCTTTGGGAAACAGCACACCTGACGTATAAAGATCTTTTGAACTTTACCAATATGTTTAAGATGAAGTCCCTCGCCTGCATTGTCGGTGAGACCTGGCGGTTACAGCGGAGGGCAGAAGAAGCCGCCGGGACACGTCACGGCCCTGAGAACTGTCTCGCTTAAGTCTGTAGGAAAGAGTTTGTGAATAAAAGTATTTTAAAAGTTTGTTTTTCCTACACTCCGCAGACACACTCATCATCAGAGCAACGAATAGACTGCTCCTCTTTCTGTTTACAGTAAACCTCTGCTCACACGACTTTGGCACCTTGGCACTTTTTGATCAAACATAAAGCATTTCTGCAGATCAAAAGTAGATCTTTGCGATGAGAGAAGAGACGGGAGGAGGCGGCCGAGCGTCAGGGCGACACATTTATGATCCAAACAGATTTCAGACCCAATTATCTGTCATGTACATGAGCCCAGGCGGTGAAAAGCAACTGGCCCAAGCGCTGCAGCCGCCTCGCTCTCACGAGAGGACCAGGTCAGTCACACAGGTCGTGTCAGAGCAAGTCAGTGACATCTCGGACACATCTCGGCTCATCTTAAAGGGGCTAGATGCAAGTTTGCCATGTTATTCTCACTACTGCCATCTCAGGTCATACGTGTAACTGCAGCTTCTATATTAAGCTCGTGCATGACGGCACTTCTGACCCGGATTAACACCATTTTAAGTGACAGTTACTGATTTTAAAGGCAGTTGTGGTGAACAGGTCTGGGCTCATTCTACACATTAAGACATGGCTGGAACATATAGGGGGAGGAAAATACATTATTTTAAATGTTTCAAACTCTGTATCGTCCCTTTAAGACTCGACAAAAAGGTTAAATCAAAACAATTGGACTCACTATACCATGCTGTGGGCGTGTTCGTTTATTGGAGAAAAGAGGACAATATTCAATCAATTAATCAAGAAAAGTTTATTCCCTATACAATTATAATTCTAATACAAAATCACCTGAGCGCTTGTCTTTCCCTGTCAACACTACGTGCACGGGACTTCATCGCCTCATATATTTATACAATGATACTGAATATGCATGAAGAGGCGGTGCGGGGGGTCTTCCTCCTTGGTACTTTTCTGACTCCTTGACCTCGCACACTTGATGTCGCTTTGTTCACACCTTGCAGGCTTTCGCTGAACGGCAGGAAGTTCACCGCCTGCATTAGTTCCTGTTTTTCAGCATGGTTAGTATAGACACGGCAGGTAAAGCAGAAGTGAGATATGTTTGGATGTGCAGGCAGTTCTAAACCTCCCAAGCGTGTCTGCAATCCAAAGCATAATCGTTAATGCATTTGAAATATTAGTCAAGCACATTTTATGGTTAAGTTACTCAACAACGCCCACCAGATATAGACGGTTCATCTTAAACACAGTTAATGCTTAGAAAGGAGAAGGGTCCTTGCACCAGTGTCAACACAGCCTATAGCTGCCTGCACACATGGCCGGTTCAAAGATGAATACCTGCAGGACAAATTAGCTATTACAAATAAGAATAATTACCATTGTTTTATTCTATTAGTATACACACACTGCAAAAAGTGAATATCAAGCATTGGCTTAAATGACTTGAATTGAGGAAATGTCTCTTGTTTTGAGCGGTTTTCACTCATTTAGACACTTTTCCTGATCGGACCAAGTTTACTTTGCTTGTTTGAGGACATTTCAGACCAGTTCTAGGGTAAACCTCGCTTGAAATAAGAAAGTAATATTGTCAATGAGACAAGACCAATTTTCTTTCCCCATTGGCAAAGAAAATGACCTGAAATAAGGACGAAATGTATCGAAACGAGTCAGAAACATTTCAGAACAAGTGAAATAATCTCGGACAAATGCCCAGGAACTTCTTAACTAGTCAAAACAACTAAAATTTGGATTATTGTGCTCAAATTGAGATGTTTATGATCTAGTTATATACTTTTTGCAGTGCAACTAAGGCTTATAGTATTTTTTGAACATTATTTTCAATTTAAAAAATGGCTCTCTGTGGGGCCCCTGGTGTCCTCGGCGCCCTAAGCGGCTTCTTGGTCTGCGGTGGCCCTGGATGTGCGAAAAGCAAAGGTCCATGTTTGATTTTAAACCTCATTAGATGCAAGCCAAACAAAAGCACAAATCCTCCACATTAAGGCGAGACACGGCAAGAGAAAAGATTGATTTTTCTTGCTGTGGTCAATGTTGAGGTTTCTACTCCTGATGCTCATGTGTACGACGTTCGTCCTCGAGCGAGTCGGAGATTTCCCAGAAATCACTACAACACTGCGGCGCACCGGCTTCTTTCCCACGCTAATTCATTCACAAATATTGACACATTTAGTGCCAGGAGATGATGGCAATATCCAAATATGGTCATTTCCTTTCTTGGAGACAGCAGGCTTTAAGGCATTTTTAAAAATCTGGCTCCATACATTATTTAGCTTTCGTTGCTAAAATTTTGGCCAGTTTTTATGTAGCAAATGCTTTTAAATTACAGAATTATTACATATTTTGGCTTCACTTTACTCTCCTTTATCATTTCACTGTGACTCTCTGAACCGTTTTTTTCTTCATGTTAATAATGTAACATAAATAAAGTGATCAATACTCTTCATAATAACAGATTGTGGATTGGCCGATTACACCGCGCGGAGTGAAGAGTCCAAAGGGGAGGGCGCGGAGGTTCTGACCCCGGCAGTGAGCGCCCAGATCGGGTTGTGCGGGTCATCGCGAGGGCCTTGTGGTAATGGCCTCTGAGTCAGACCCTGGTTTGATCCACTCGGTGCTTCCTCGGGACCAGGCGGATCAATACGGCGACTGCGTGAGTGCTCTGGGGTTACCGCTTGGGCTAACCGGGCGCGGCTAATTGGAAGGACATTTCGACACTGTTATCAATATGAAAATGCTACAGGAGCCAAAATGTCAAAGGACCGCCGCATCGATTGGCGCATCATGTTATGGGCGTCTGGCGCGCGGGAACACGGGAGGAATTATCAACGGGACACAGGTTAAGTCTGCGGTGGAACATGAGGAGGAGCACCTGCAGAGGCGAAACATCGAACTCGACTGGACACGAGACTCATTTGATATTGTGCGAGTGCTCTTTATAGACGACAGAGTTGTTTTGTTTCCGCATTTTCCCATTAGGCATCGCAGCTCTACATCCAGCACGTCTGTTGCCATATTCTCAAGTAAGTAAGTAAGTAAGTAATCTTTATTTATATAGCGCTTTTCACAGACAGAGGTCACAAAGTGCTTTACAGTGGACAGCAACTAAAACAAACAGTAAAAGACAGTAAAAAAATATGTATTCAAAGAGGCAGCTCTATTTGCTCTCGAAAGCCTTTTTAAACAGATGAGTCTTAAGTTGCTTTTTAAAAGTCTCCACAGAATCGAGGGAATGCAATGACAGAGGAAGTTCATTCCAGAGACGGGGCGCGACGGCTTTGAAGGACCCGTCTCCTCGGGTTTTGTAAAGGGTCCGAGGAACCATGAGCAGGTTTTGACCTGAAGACCTCAGACTCCGAGCAGAAGTAGCGCTGGATTTGGTCAGTGATGTAAACTGGAGCCTGTCCGTGAAGCGCCCTGAAGGTCAGAGCCAGAATTTTAAAGTTAACTCTGGAGGCAACTGGAAGCCTCAACAATTAACTCCCCAAGAAGCTTCTGGCTCAAAAGACAGGGGTCCATCACTTATTGATCAACCTGTGATAGCTCCTTCTGAAATAATTTGCAAGGTGGTCTCTAAGAGGGGCACAGTGTGAGAGAAAAAATAAATAAATAAATATATTAGAAACATCCATTGATGTATTGCATATCCATCCATTCCTCCACTTTTCCTGAGGCAGCAATCACAGGCTTCTTCGTCACTCTAGCTCAGGGGTGTCAAACATACAGTCCCCGGGCCAGATTCGGCCCGTGAGCTGATTTAATCCGGCCCCTGTCCTGTAGAGCATCCAAAGTATGTAGAAAAAATTAAAAAGTAAGTAGCTAAGTAACTAGCCCATTCCTGTGCAGAGTCATGAATTTTTAAAGAATAACCAGAAAGCTCATTCCAGCCACTAGGGGGCATCTTAAATTAAAAAAAGAAAAGAAAGAAAGATTGTCATACATGTCCAGGAGAGGGCACTGACATAATAAGAGATCAGGATACAAACACATTATAGCCACGAGGTAAATGGACAGCCTGCCCCTGGGCGGCTGTGGCTTCAATAACAGCTTACCACCACCGAGTGTGAAGTCAATGTATAATTAGTACTATCCCCTAAAGAGTGCATTTTCTGCAGTTTGACTTTACCCAAATCTAAAAGCTTCTTGAAAATGAGACGAGATGAAAACAAAAAAGCGCCAAAAACGTGATGACAAAGTGACAAATAAAACAAAAGCGCAACCAAAAAATAACAGAAAAGTAACAATAAAGCGATGACAAAGTGACAAAAATGTGTGACCAAAAAGCCACAAAAAGAGTAACACAAAAGGAACGAATAAGTTACAAAAACTCCATGAATTTTTAATGAAAAGAAATGGCTAAAAAAGTGACGACGGCACAAGGGTAAAGATCAATTTAGATGCGTTTTGTAGGTCTTAGCTTTCAAATGAGATTTGGGTAAAGCTGAACTGGTGTAAATGCACACGGTAAGGCAGGGGTGAAGAGGTTTAACCATATCCAAAAACATACAAGGTTTTCAGTTTGGTTTGAACATTTGAAAGAGTCTCAGCGTTCCTCGTGGACTGAGCTTTCCAAAGACTTGACCCATGTTTCTCCAGATGAGGCGATCACCTCTTACACTGTGCTTGTGCAGCGTCCACTACTTCCAATTCTGGGAGGTTCTTAGCTTTCAAACGAGGCACGGCATGTCTCCATATTGTCAAACTTGTGCTTGTGTCCTCTCATGCAACTCAAGACAACACAAGTTCAGTTTTAGCCATTGTTCCTCTTTAAACGATGTCTTTCACCCCCAGTGCCGTGGTTGGAGATGAGCAGAAATACCTGATCGTAAAAGAACCTGTCCATCACGGCAGACGAGTTGAAACGAGCCTCTGCTGAGCGACTGTAACTCCTTCTCTCGCTGAAATCCGGCCTCTTCAGACACCAAACAGAGGTGGGCACCGGGGCAGCTCTCCGCGGCGTTCAAAGCCCGCCGCGTCGATATCCCCGCTGGTGTAATGGCACCGGCTGATTCCGCATTGATATCATATAATCCTGTGTGGGCCCTCGCGTGCACCTCACCTGCTGGGGGCCAGGCCGCGTGGGCCCCGGGGTTCCCGCTGACTGGAGCACTGATTCTTATTGATTAGTGCCGGCCCACCACTCGGGCCCCGTAATTTAACTCAGCGGGCGATCATACCAATGCGGGGAATTTGAAAAAATAAGATCTGCACTCGAAGGGACAAAAAATAAAAAGAAGAAGAAAAAATCACTGACACCGGGAGAACATGCCGAGCCCTACCTCTCCCACTCTTTAAACAGGAAGATGGAGATCTGTTTGTGGGTCAGCGGAAGGTTGGAAGACGACTGCGGGATAGAGACATGATGGAAAAGCGATGTTTTGGAGAGTGAGACTATAGGGAAGGGAGCAGGAAGCAAAGACCCACAAAAAGTCTGATGTTTCAATACAGTTTTGTTCAAATGTGAGTATTTAGAAAAATGAGATCTTTACAGTGTCCTTCAGACGAAGCCCTTTCAATGATCAGATTTAAAGGGACTATACAGTTTAAAAATGTTTCCCCCCCTTCATGTTCCAGTTAATGTGTAGAATGAGCCCAGACCTGTTCACCACAACTGCCTCTAACATCATGAACTGTCACTCAAAAAGGTGTTAATTCGGGTCCGAAGTGTTGTCATGCACGAGCTTAATATAGAAGGTGCAGTTACACGTATGACTTGAGGTGGCAGTAGTGAGTATAAAATGACAAACTTGCATCTAGCCCCTTTAAAGAAAAAATAATCAAGCCAACAACCCCAGTTGTTTGCGCATATTAAGTAGCCATGTGCTTCTGGTGTGTGTGAGAGTCACGCCTTCAAAATGATACAACAGAGCTGGACAGACCTTCAGACATCAATAGTCTTTATACACCAGTGTTATAATTCTGTATTCATCTGCTGTTTATTAAATGCTGGAATACAATTAAAGGAACAGGCCACCGTTTTTTCCATACTGTGATATGTTCTTACCTGAGCGGATATGTACCTGTCTGGTCTTTGTGCCCGTGGAAGAGCGTCAAAGCTTCTAACTTCAGCCCCGTTTGGAGCTACAGGAATATGCTGGAAGAGGCCACATGCTAACAACATCTTTGGTCGGTACAGGTACGCATCAACTTGTCAAAGCTCGGGTAAGAACATATTTCAGTGTGGAAAAACGGTGGCCTGTTCCTTTAAATCGTTGATCTAGGCCTAATTCCATATGACTTTCTCGAGCCTGGCCAGCCAGAATGTAACTTTTCATATTCTATACAATATGTGTGTAGTCTGGAATCACGACTGATTGAAAAGCATATTAAAAACCAATCAGAGGAAAGCCGGATATGATGACAATGCTGCGTATTTTATAAACAAGGAAGTGAAACGTTGCAGCAATAAAGTTTTAAAGAGTGAGACAGTGTGTGGAAGCGTTTTTCATAGTAGAGCAGAGACAAATATCAATGATCCATGTTGTTTTTGCCACACAAACTGGAGTCATTAGTAACTGTTTAGATTTTTAACGTAGGAGAATTCAACACAAATGTGCTCCAGCTGTTTAAATGTACTTTGGAAACTGGACAATAATACTTTCATAGACCGCAACAAGAAGAAAATCCTCTTAGAAAAGATGAAGCATCAACATCCTTGTCAAGTACATTGAAGAAAATGTTTTACGAGAGGTTAATTCTGTCTTCCTGATCAGATTTAAAGTGATCGGGAATGATCTTCCACGTCTCAGACAACGTGGTCTGAGAATGGATTGATATAAAAGTCTTTGAGATGTGATTGGCTGTTTGCAAAGATCCAGACGGTCCTGATTTTGAACAGATACAAAAAGCAGGAGTGGACGAGCAAAAGCATGAGTACGTTTGGTGCTCGCCAAGTGACCAGGGGCTAATGACCTCCAAGAAATCTGGTCCAATGAAAAAAAAAAATGAATATCCCTGTATTAGAGCATGAACTGCTGCTGCCCTAACTCATTTCTAGCTGGCACAATGCTTGTGATAGGAGCAGAATCGGGGATAATTGAGCAAAAGTGTTGGAAACGTATTTTTAACCCAAAGACACAGATGTATTGGTGGTATTGTACTGACTCTGCCATACTATGCCCTGTTCATTCCACGCAGGCAGGGGCGGACTGGGACTGAAAAAGGGCCCTGGACTCTGACCAGCCTGGCCCAAATTAGAGTAAATGCGACACTTCTTGACCGAAGAGCAACAGTGTAATGCCTGATTTGAAAGCTAAGACCTACAGAAGTGATTGAAACTTTTTGTCACGTCGCTGCATTTTTGTCACATTTTTGTCATGTTTTTTGTCATGTTTTTGTGATGTTTTTTTGTCATGTTTTTTATGCTTTTTCATAGCTTTTTTGTGTGTTTTCTTGCCATTTTTCGTCACTTTTTGTGTTTTTGTTTTGTTATTATGGCTATTTTGTTGGTTTTTCATTGCTTTTCTTCATTGCTTTGCTTTGTTTTTTTTTCTTCACTTTTTGTGTTTTTTTTTGTTGCTTTGTCGTCACATTTTTGTTGTTGTTTTTGTGGATTTTTTTGTTGGTTTTTCATAGCTTTTTATCGTTGCTTTTTTTTCACGTTTTTTGTTGCTTTTCCGGCACATTTTTGTTCCGTTTTCATCCTCGTCGCTATTTTGACGCTTTTCTTTTAAGCTTTTAGATTTAGGCAAAGCCCTGACTGGCCCTTCTGTGCTCTTCCAGAATGAACATACGGGCGGGCCTAACACGTACAGATTGTCAGTGAAATAAACCAATCAGCGATTAGCGGACGTGACGAACGCTGCAGTCCAATTCACAAAATAGGAACTGAATATAAACTGACCTCGACTTCTTCATTCATGATAAGTTTTGGTTAATGACTTCCTGCATGTGTCACTGTTGATGTGTGTGTCCAGACCGCCTTCTTTCACGCAGAAAAGGAGTGAGTGTGGTTTACCAGGCTATGGGCCAGATCTTGTGACTCTCTAAATGCAATGTGGTGCATGCGCGATCTTACATGTGGCTCAGGTTTTGCGCTAAAGGCTGCGCCACTAGGAGAGGACGTTAGTTAAGAAAAAGAGGCCGACTGAGGCGTGGTTCATTACAAGCAGCACTTGGAGCCGCTCTTCTGTGGGACCTTCACATTATGTTCCTCTTTACATCGCGCTGCCTTGTCTTCTTCCTTAGAATTGACGTCAAATTGAAAACAAAAGCGAAATTGCCTTGAAAAGTCTGTTTGAGCGTTGGTTACGCACAGGCTTACTTTGATACAGTAGATCAACGCGCTCACCCCTAACACCAAAACAACAACAGTTTTCCATAAATAAACCACACGTGCCTCAAGTGCCACAACACCAGGTCTGATCTGAGTTTTAAGGAGACATTTCCATCGTGTGTCAGTCTTTACCTCCTGATGATGCTTCTTGTGTAGCCACAGCTCAGGGCGCATAGCAACTTTTTTTTTTTTTTCCAATTCAGCCGCTCCAAGAATCCTGCAGCTGTAGCGCAAATGTTCCAATACGCTACAGTTTTCTTGCAACTACTGCATAACTCTGCAACTCCTCTGCAGCCGATATGGCAGTTTCTGATCAATTAAATCCTGTACATTTCGTAACTTTGCACATTCGAATGGTGTCTTTTTCCCCGCCCGCTCACCTTGGATCTGCAGCGAGTGTCTGCAGAAGCGGAGAGACAGTTTTATTTCTTTAATCTTTATTAAACATCTGGCCCAGAATCTCCAGAGAACACTACAGGAACACCACAGGCGGCAAACTTTCTGTTGGGGCATCTGAAGCTGACGATGATTTTACGTTTCGACTGATGAACCAACAGAGAGTTCACGATGTCTGTGCGTGAAGTCTCCTCTGATCGCTGATCGTATTGGCACAGGTTTCTTTTGCTCCTCTTCCTCATCGTTCCAATTAAACATGGCTGTAATTTTGTCAACTGCATTAATAAAACAACAGCACAAATACTCAATCACAGTGGCTTCGGTTGTAGCGTTTGATGGCTGAAGCACGTCCGTCATGAGCGTTAAGCAGGCGGTGGCACTGGGAGGGGAGTGAGGACCCGGCGTACTGCAAATAAATACAAACAAAATGTGAAAACTGGTGATGACGATTTTTTAATGCACTCTTGTTACTTATCTATCACATAATAATAAAAGTCCTCAGTGCTGTCCTCCGTTCACTCCCTGGTTGGGCTCCGCGTCCGTGTTTCTTTTCGTGTTTCTGAAAGAGCGTCAGCGGGATGAATAAGCCTTCATTAGATGGACTGTGTTCGCTTTAATGAGAACGCACGGATTTGATGTTAATGCAGTTGATCTCCCATCGCCTCGTGTCCTCCTAATTAACAAGTATCCTCCAACCAGCCAGCAGACCGAGGAGTCGATACAGACGCAGCTCCCTCCACCGGTTAGTTCACTTTTTATATTTCCCAAGACCATCATTTACCGAGGAGAGTCCGACTGCCACCTGTATATCCAGGCAGCAGCATTTTTTTTTTTTCCTAGCATGGAAAAGGCCACATTTGAGAACAACCCTAGTTTAAACTGATCTAAACCACCCATAGACCTAAACCTAACCCTAGCCTTAAAAACACTAAAATGTATGGAAAAAGCCCTTTCCCGTCCAAGGAATAAAAATGTAGCGTCCAGGCACGGGGAGAACATGTGAACTCCCAGACCCGGGAGTCGAACCTGGGACCTGCTGGCAGCAAAGCTAGAAAACTAAGAACACGAACAGCCTTCCTTTACAGTTACATCTCCTTGGTTTATATGTCAATGACTGCTAGACTGTAGGTAATTATTTCTGGGTCTGTTTTAGTCCAGATTTCTGTCTATCTTAGCCTTTATTAAAACATCCTTTCTTTACACTGCAAAAAGTGAATATCAAGCATTGGCTTAAATGACTTGAATTGAGGAAATGTATCTTGTTTTGAGCGGTTTCCACTCATTTAGACACTTTTCCTGATCGGACCAAGTTTACTTTGCTTGTTTGAGGACATTTTAAACCAGTTCTAAGGTAAATCTCGCTTGAAATAAGAAAGTAAAATTGCCAATGAGATAAGAGCAATTTTCTTTCCCCATTGGCAAAGAAAATGACCTGAAATAAGGACGAAATATATCGAAACGAGTCAGAAACATTTCAGAACAAGTGAAATAATCTAGGACAAATGCCCAAGAACTTCTTAACTAGTCAAAACAACTAAAATTTGGATTATTGTGCTCAAATTGAGATGTTTATACTGCTCTAGTTAATTACATTTTGCAGTGTAAGACCCGTTTAGAGCATTTTAGATCTACTTTAGTCCCAGGTTTTGGCTTTTCAGGCGGGACACTGTATGTGAATAGGGAAAATAATTCAATTTTAAACTTTTGCTGTATATTACTGATAGAAATATGAGGGGGAAATGGTAAATGGTCTCTTATATTGAGCTTATCCACCTAGGAACTCAAGGCATTTTACAGCAGAGACCCACTCACCCACAAGAATGGTTTCTGTCCTTTTATGTTTTCTTATCAAAAATAAGAAATTCTTTGCCAAACTTACCAATACTTTCATGGTCAAACACTTGAAAAAATAATGGATGGACCCAGGTTTAAATGGATGGATTTTATTTTGTTGAAATCTTAGGTACAAAGCTCTTTTCAGATGGGATTTTGGATCGCGTTTAGTCTTTGAATTAGGTATTTATCTTTCATTTAATTAAGGCGAGACACTGCAGGCGAATAGGGAAAAAATGTATATTTACAGATATCAATTTGAAACTTTTGCTGTCGATCACTGGCATAAATGTGAAAAAAAAAATACATGGCAAGTTTTCTGTTATTTTATCTTTTCATAAGAACAAGGTGTTTTATGCCTAAAAATGCCCCAAATTTCCCATCTTTTCGGCGACAAAATCTGAATAATGGATAGAGCTACATTCAAATTTATGGTTTCATTTTATTGATAAATGAGTTACCAAGACTTTTTCAGAGGGGATTTGGACATCTTTTAAAATAAGCGTTTTTTTAGTGGAAAAATGTGTAAAAAAATTAATTTTCGCCTTATTTTTTGACATTCAAAACTCAATAAATGGGGCTTAAGGGATTGAATAATAAAAAATCCCTCTGAAAAAATCTTCCAAACATTGTTCAGTCCAAGGCTGGAAAATGTGAAGTCTTTAGGTCCGACTGACGTGGACATAGTGTCGCCACAATGACAGAAAAATGTGTTTTGAGAAAAAGGCCCTTGAGATTGTGTTCTCCCATATAAGTCTATGGGAAAACATTGAATCAGCGCAATATTTCAACATGTTATTGTGAAGATTAGGCATATTTTCTGTTTCCGGGTGAAAACTTGTATGTTCAGAGACCAATTTGGCCCAAAACCTGAAAACTGAAAAAAAAAATGAGTTTTGCCTGTAGTGTCTCCCCTGAAGTGAAAAAAAAAGGTAAAATGTAAAATTTCTCTTCGTGTTTTCCGGCTCAAAGCTCAATAAATTCAACTGTAGAATTTGCTGTTGGCCTGAGACATAAACAAAATAAACAAATAATATAAAAATGAGATATTACACAATCTGAAAATGGAAACGCGCCCTAAAGTAAAGTCTCCAGAATGGAAAGACTCATATTTGAATTTAAAGCTGGGGCGCCTGACTTTTTGTTGTTGTTAAGCAAATTTGTTTTACTGCCAGAATGTATGTGGTAAACACAGCAAAAAAAAGGACATGTTGTTTACCTATTTATTTATTGAGCGATTTTAGATGGAAGTAGAATCTAAATCATTGAATTTGATTCTTCTTCTTCACTTTGCCGCCGCTCAAAGCTGTACACGGGCTTGAAACGTGCATATAAACAATTCAGACATGCAGGAGGGATTGTGAGAGCTAGAAATGAGGACAAATCCAAAACGTCACAGTTTGTGCAGGAAACACCCGTGTGTTTTTTTTTTTAACATTGATGTTTTCACCTGCTGGTTGAGTCCTGCTTTGGCCCTATATCTTCAGTCCTCTTTTACTCCCATGTTAGCCCTTGTTTACACCCTTTTAGTCAAAATCAAGCCAATATATATTTTTAAATGTTCTGTTTCTTCTGTCTGTCCTTTGTCTCATTTAGTTACTCAGTGTTTTAGTTAATTGAGCTGGTTTTTCGTAGTCCGGTGCTGCAGTGGTGTGCGCGGAACGAGAGCCAAAGCCAGAAAAAAAGGCCCCGGACCCTGGAGATCCATCCATCTCAATCTGGGCCTTAGAGCTGACACCTTACAAAGAGCTACAATTAATAAGGACATTATCCAGAGGCGCCCAACAATGGAGGGCCTGCAGCAGCACAGGCAGGCAGGCGGGCCCGTGCGGGGAACAGAGGAGGGGAAGGGGTTGGGGGCCGGGTCTGGAAATGGGATGCATTACAAGCTGTGTCTTTCGGAACGCGAAGTACAATCTATTAAAAAGGGAGCGCGTGATGGATGGAGGGGGGAATGGGTCGCCTGCAGCGGGAGCGCCGGGTTTGCCCTGTGCGAAACAACAGAGAGGGAGTTTATTATCCAAACGCCTCTGTCGTTTAGAGCAGGTACAGTCAGCTGCGCTCGTGGGCAGCTGGAGGTAATCTAAGCTAGCAGTAGAGCTCCCTGTTCTTTATTGCAAACGTTTTAAACCATACAGTCCAAACTGACCGGTCCACGTTTGGGGATTGGTTTCCTCGCAGGTTTCAAGCACTTGTTTAAAACCTCCGGGAGACTTAAAAGGCGTGACTATGTTCTACGGATTCTGAAGAAGACGTTCTTTCTTGCCCCAACAAGCTTGTCATAACATGAGTCTTACAAAAATACTTCTTACCTACTCATATAAGTTACATACGTATATTTACTTACATACTATATACCTACCTGCTTACTTACGAAATAACTTATCACTTACTTGCACTAACTAATGTGCTAACTTACTCGCCTACTTTCATTACTTATTTTACTTACTAACTAATCTATCAGTTACTAACTTACTAATACTTAATCACTCACTCACTTACTTAATCTCTTACTGATGTTATAATGGTATATGGTCCCTATTAAATAAACAAAATAAAACTTAACTGACTTACATGCTTGCCTACTTACTTATTTGCATACTTTGCATACTCACTCACTAATTCACTTACTTAATCACTCATTTATTTACTTACATAATCACTCTCATACTTATTTACATAGTACATAATGACTTTATTTCTTTATCCCTTGCTTACTTTTCTTCTTATAATCACTCACTTACTCACTTAGACACTTTCATTCTTTCTTTCTTTATCCCTTACTTATTTACACAATTGCTTTCTCTCTTTCTCCATTACTTACTTAATCTTTTACTTACTTTATTCCTTACTTTTCTTCTTCACGTACTTAATCACTCACTTGCTCGCTTGCTAACTTAGATAGTACTTACTTTCATTCTTTCTTTCTTTATCCCTTTTTTCTTTCTTTCTTTCTTTCTCCATTACTTACTTACTTAATCACTTACTCGCTTGCTAACTTACATAGTACTTCCTTCCTTCCTTTCATTCTTTCTTTAACCCTTACTTCTTTCTTTCTTTCTTTCTTTCTTTCTTTCTTTCTTTCTTTCTCCATTACTTACTTAATCTTTTACTTACTTTATTCCTTACTTTTCTTCTTTTCGTACTTAATCACTCACTTGCTCGCTTGCTAACTTAGATAGTACTTACTTTCATTCTTTCCTTCTTTATCCCTTACTTATTTACACTCTTTCCTTTTTGATCCCTTTCTTTCTTTCTTTCTTTCTCCATTTCTTTCTTTCTCCATTACTTGCTTACTTAATCACTCGCTCGCTTGCTAACTTACATAGTACTTCCTCACTTACTTTCATTCTTTCTTTAACCCTTACTTATTTACACAATTTCTTTCTTTCTTTCTTTCTTTCTTTCTTTCTTTCTTTCTTTCTTTCTTTCTTTCTTTCTTTCTTTCTTTCTTTCTTTCTTTCTTTCTTTCTTTCTTTCTTTCTTTCTTTCCCCATTACTTACTTAATTTCTCACTTACATACTTTGTTCCTTACATACTTTTCTTCTTTATCACTTACTTACTGCCTTAATCACTCACTCGCTTGCTAACTTACATAGTACTAACTTACTTACTTTCATTCTTTGTTTAACCCTTACTTATTTACTTACTTACTTGCTTGATCACTTACTAACTTACATAGTACATAATTACTTTATTTCTTTCTTTCTTTCTTTCTTTCTTTCTTTCTTTCTTTCTTTCTTTCTTTCTTTCTTTCTTTCTTTCTTTCTTTCTTTCTTTCTTTCTTTCTCCATTACTTACTTACTTACTTAATCACTTACTTACTGACTTAATCACTCACTCGCTTGCTAACTTACATTGTACTTCCTCACTTACTTTCATTCTTTGTTTAACCCTTACCTATTTATTTATTTACTTATTTACTTACTTGCTTGATCACTTACTAACTTACATAGCAGGCTACTTTCTGTCTTTATCCATTACTTACGTACGTACATACTTTCTTTCTTTCTTACTTAATCACTTACTTACTCTCTTACACACTTATTTTCTTCCTTCCTTCCTTCCTTACATATTTACTTACTTCAATTCATTTTTTTTTATTTCATTCAAAAGTGACGTCACACAATCACAATAAAACCGCCAAGCCACCACAGTATGAATGAAACGGAGAAGAGGAGAAGAACAAGTCTTTTGTTACTTCACACTTTACACTCACAAAAGGAAAAAAGTACATACATATATTTACAGTCATATATATTTGCAGTCTTTACAGATGTTTTTGTTTTCAATTTTCAGTCAACAATATATAAAACACCAAATTCAAAGGGTCAAAAAGAAACAAACCATCACATTCATGTTTGTTCAAATCAAAAATCACCCAAATTATCTATGTTCACTTACTTACTATCTTACTTTCTTATTTTCTTTCTTTCGTTCGTTCGTTTCCTTCCTTCCTTACATGTTTAATTACTTAATCACTTACTTACTGTACTTGATTCAACTTTCTTCTTCAGAGGGACAGAACAACAGAACGGTGTAGACTTTCAAACGAAACAAAGGCAAGCTTCAGGTATGTTTTTGATGAGGGAACATTAAAACATGCTTAAAATGTAAATACAAGCCAGTTTATTCAAATATGGGCACTTTAGTAATACCCAAATGTCACTTCTTTTATTCTCAGTTGTTCATTTGTCCATTTTTCTTCAAATATTCCAACCAGTGTAATCATCCCTTTCTCTCCCCATCCATTTTCCATTATTTATTCATTATATTTTATTGCTAAAAACACATATAGACAATTTTCTTCATTTTTGCTCTCAATTACACCAAATTCCTATAGGTGTGATCATGCGAGGGGGCGGGTTTCCTGGTAGTCACGGGCGCAGAAGGGTGTGTTCGCCTCTCCTTGACCTCTCCGTTGCCCCGCCGCGGTCTCTCGGCCTGGCCTCCTTAATCAGGTGGGACCCTTGGCTTTATGGAGGGATGGAAAGATCAGGCGCGTCCAGCTGTGGGGAGGGGGTGCCTTAAAGATATCAGCGTGAAGACAGGGGGGGGGGGGGTGTTTGGTTTTGGATATTAGCGTCGAGAAGAGGCAAGGGCAAATTATAAGCCCAACAAAGGCGTTGTGGAGACAGCCGGCGCTCCTGGGGGCGGCTAATTAGGAAAGTGCGTACGGCGCTTAGTTACTGCTAATGTACGCCGTTGTATGTCGTTAGTTTCCAGTCTTGGAGATAGATGGATGGATAGGTTCTCACTGGGGGTTGTGATCTGGACTGTGTGATGGCCTATCTGCGTGTGAAAAGGATGTCTCGCGCTCCCTGAATCACTCTTTCACAATGAGAGCTCGAGGACTCCTGGAATCTTGGAATATTCCATTAATTTTTCCAAGATTGATGGAATATTCAAAGATTCCATCAATCTTGGGGTATTGCTGGGTTGCAGGTGACATCACAGCGTTCTAAAGGCCTATACTAATATATATAGGAAAGATATTTTGTTTTTGAGGACATTTTCGGTCTTGTACAGAGAGATCATGGACCCAGTGACTGACAGCTAATAGGAAAATATGTGAATTAAAAAAATTATCATTAAAATCAGTCACTGGGTCCATGATCTCTCTGTACAAGACCAAACATTTCCTCAAAAACAAAATAATTGTGTTAACATACAAATAGGCCCTTAATAATTGGCTTATTCAGAGCCAACCCTCTAACCAAACCAAATGATTACTAATGCTTATTAATATTTACTGACCACACCTTTATCTAAAGCGATGCCTAATTTTGTCCATGGAATCAACACTGATCTGAAGATTTTCGCCTATTTCCGATCACAACCTCAGCCTGCAAACTTTGCTGAGCCGTATGCATGGGAAGGACTTCTCATAAACCTTGTTCCAGCCAGGAGAACATGCAAACTCTGCACAGAAAGGCGAGAGATCGGGAGTTTGTTGTCATGTCACTTTATCTCCGTAAGGTTCTTACAGATGCCTAACTAAGTGCTTTATTTGTCATTGAGCCGCTGTGCCTTTGTGGGCCAACCTGTCCAGCATGGTTTTGGAAGTCAGGGAAACCAGAGAACTGCCTTCAGTGCTTCTCTGAAACGGTGCAGCGCATCCTGGGCTTGTCCCTGTTTCAGAGCGTGGTGTCCTGCACTGGTCCCCTCCTCCTTCCTCTTCCTCGTGCGCAGCTCCCTCCGCTCCACAACATCTTTCACCATTCTTTTAATACATTCATTATGTCTTCTGGATAACAAAATGAGTCTCTGATGAAGACGGAAGTAAAAAATCCTGGCCCGTCGAAACGCATAAGGTATTTGAACAAGCGTGTTTGTTTTTGCCTAGTGTCTTTCTGGTCCCTTTATGTCTTAGGGACCAGGTCTGCGAACTAGCTTTTAGCTATACGGCCTATGAGCATGGCATCGGTTATTGTAACAATGCTTCTTGTTCTGTCCCTATCAAATAAACATATAAATAAATAAATAAGAACCTTAGAAAAATAGTCTTTCACCATCTTCTCCTCATGTGTCCCTTTTTGTTTCCTGTAGCGCCTCTTGTGGCGTGTTGGCTCCACTGTGCTGCAATTGTAGCATAAGCTTACTGTTTGTTTACAGGGTCTTTCGTGGCGAATACAGACTCTTGGCAGTAAAACCAAAATCCACTGAACAAGGGCTGAACGATATGGACAAAATTTCATATCTCGATGTTTATGCCAGATATCCCGATATAGGTGCAATAACTATGGGCTAGGTGAAAACTAAACATTTTTCAGGAAAAATTTAATCATAATACAAAAGCTTTATTGATGAAAATCCTTATCGTTTATATCTTGCTTTTTCGATTTTAATATTTTGAATGTTCATATCTCGATATCGATACGATAACGATATATCTTTCAGCCCTACACTGAACCTCATGAAAACACAACAAAGATGTACAAAAGTATCCAGTAAAACAGTATGGAGCACAGAAACTACCGTAAATTCTCTAATACTGGCCTGTATTCCATTAGCGGCCGGGTCTCTAACAGTGGCCGGGTTCGCGGCTGGCGGAGGCAAATTAAAGCCGGTCTCTAAAACAGGCCGGGGCTTTTATTAGAAACTATAGCGGTAGAAATATTCCCCATGTTAGGAATTTGTCTCATACTGGTGTAAATGAAAACTCACGCGCAGGAAGTAACAAACGGGAACCCGGGCCGAGGGGGGACGCTGTGGAGGAGCTGATCCGAGCGTAACTTTGACACAGATTTAGCCACTTTTCAAACCTCCTGTGACTATATTTGGAAACAGGGCAAATGTTGTGTGACCCTCCAGGGTTTTAATAAAGTCTCCATCGCGTCCTCAAAGCACGTCCAGCTGCTCCGTGTGCAGGTCAGTCCCACGCCTCAAAATAACTCCTCCCATCAGCGCGAGCGTCTCGTCTTCTCTCGGGTCAGTCTCATGATCGATCACAAACACAAACGCTCCGTCTAAACTCGCCTTTTACACAAGATAACAACAAATAATCCGGTCCGTGGTAAAAACGAAACAGAAACCTGCAGTGACATTGATGTCAAAGCTCCGCTAACAGCAACGAAACACTTCCTGTTGTCCCGACAAAATAAAAAAGGCGTCAATGTTCCAGCCGCTGGGAGAGGGTTTGAAATGTTAATTAATAAATGAACCTAATATTTTAGGCGCAAATGGACACAAATCTCGTTTTTCTTCATTTTCCTGGTCGTCCGTTTTGCTCAAATAGGAATACAGGCCTGTCTTTAATTGTGGCCTGGTTCCAATAAAGGCCTGGTCCTAGATGCCCTTGAGTAAATAAAGGCCCCGGCCTATATTAGAGCATTTACGGTATGTAGTTTGCAGAAAAAGGAAAAACAATGCCCTGTACCAAGAGAGAGGGAAGTTGCTGCTTGTTTACGCGTTGCCATGACGAAAGTGCGATAGCCCTGTAATTCAGACCTCCACAAGCATTTTCCGAGCACATGTGACTCTTGTATCAGTTTAGCACTTCCTATGTCACATCATTAAGCCCACAGTGAATTCTTCTCATCACAGGCCTTTAAGCACTAACCCTCCAATCAACAGGTGAGCGGTCCGGCGTTTACCGCTCCCTCATTCAGAACCGCTTTCAAACAAAACCCTCATTTCCAAACCTAAACCTCCTCCCCGCGTCGCCGCTAATTACCACGACTGTTTACATTTCGCCAAACAGCGCCGCACTAACGTCACCGCCGTCCAACCCGGCAATTACGCTGTTCCTTTTCCCCTGAAGTGGACAGAAGGACACGCGCAGGAGTGCAACCTCACCGGGTCTTGAGCATGTTCCAACCCTGGATTCGTTTGTTCCCCTGATGACTGTGAACGCCTCTTGAGGGGATGGCGTTCGCGTGGTTACGTGGAGGACAAACAAGCCGCCACTTCTCGCCGCGCTGTCATTAGGATGAGCCCCCCGCCGCCGCCGCCGCCGCCACTCGCACCCCCGCCCCATTCTCCCGGCTGATTGATGTGTAAAATCAATTGCTCCCATAGCATCCATGTCGGTCTATTACGGCGCCGGCCCGGTAATGATAGGCTGCCTCTGCGCCAGATTACGGAGCGGGCGGCACATAGGCAACAAAGGACGGGCCTGCGCGCGTCGACCTGCCGGCTGATAATTGAGAATAAGCTTGTGTTGTTGTTGTTGTTGTTTATTGTGGTGCCGTCGGTAAACAACGGGACACGAGAGGCTGATGGAAGGCTGTCGCGATTGTTTTCTTCCCCAAATGAGACGGTAATGCCATGAATTATTAATGTGTGAATGGGAACGAGGCTAATTTGGCTATTTTTTAACGGACAAAGTAAAAAAATATAACGAGGAGTGAGAAATTTGCAAAAAAGGCGAATGTCCCGAACTCTGGTCGGTTTTGATTTACTTCAAGGCAACGAAAACTACCTGCTGCTTTAAAAATGAAATGATTTTTTTTTATGACCAAATTACGACTTATTATAGAAGTTTCTTCCGCATATTTTGGTAATGTCTATTCAACCTGGATACACTCAAACAGACAAAAGCGGTGATTAGGAAGATTTATTGACATGTACATTAGTTTTGGCGATCTGACCCCGGCGGTAACATCGATGTATGAAAGTCAGTGTGGATGAACAGCTTGTAGTTAGGGATGTCTTCCCCCGGAGCCTGGACACTGGTGGTGGTATGGAAGACCCGTGAAGCTGCAGCAGGTAGAAGCCGTGGATGGAAGAGGCGGAGATGGGGTGGAGGCGGGTCGCAGCGCAGCTGGGAAGCGAACGAACCATACTCCATGCTATGGAGGTGCGGCTCTTACGCTGAAGGCTGAGGTGGAGGTGTGACCCTCTCGGAAGCGATCATTGGCTGGAGGTCGGTGATGCTGAAAATCGTCTCCCAGATTGAATTAACGCCTAGGCTTCATAACTACAGAGACTGCGAAGGTCCAGGGTTTGTTGGTCCAAGTTTCTATCTTCTCCTCATGTCAGAGCTTCCCTCATCAACCCAAAACATGCACAATAGGTTACTCATCCCGATCTTGTAGCTTCCCAGGTGGCACAATGCAGTCAATCACCGAATGCGGAAATGTCCCTGACGACAATAACTTAATAAGCACGCAAAGATGAGGCCATTTTAAATGTGTTTGGCATCAATGGAAACATTATGGTTGTTATGGTGTTAGAGGTCACACTGCCTTTGCTCTGCCCGATCCCGTCAGACCTTGGAAGCTAAGCAGGGAAGGGCCTGGTCGGTACTTGGATGGGAGACCATTTGGGAACACCAGGAAGCCTAGCGAATGTAGTGTGAGAGTGAGTGGTTGGTGGTGGTCGGAGGGGCTGATGGCGCAGACTGGTTGCCTCGCTTCTGTCAGTCTACCCCAGGGCAGCTGTGGCTACAATAGTAGCTTACCACCACCAAGCATGGAGTGAATAAATAGTGCAATGTAAAGCGTCTTTGAGTGTCCAGAAAAGCGCTATATAAAACCAATGCATTATTATTTTTCAGTGTGTGTTTTGACATTAAGAACATTTTGAATTTAGCGCTTATGTCTAATCTGTAGTTCTCAAAAGTGCCAACTTACAAGACATTGGACTTTCCAAGCACCACTAGGCCTCAATCATGTTCAAGTCAGGACTAAACCAGGTCTATAAGGGGATGAAGTCAATATAAATGGGACTATATTATGTTTCACGTATTTAAAATGGATAAAATCAACCACCTTTTGGAAACAAACACATTTATGCAAAACAGCAATGTATTCATTCACATTAACAGCGTAAACGTGTAGCATCAAACCAGCCTGTCTTCATAGAGTCATTACCGTCATGACTACAACAGGTGTCTGCTCCCCTGTGCCACGGTCCTCTCTTGGCACGCACCAGGGCAACTTTATGCCAAACGGCGCGCCATCTACACCCCACACGCCAGCAGCCTCTGCCCAGCCGTGCACACGTGTGGCCCCCGCTTCCCTCTGAAATGAAAACAGCAGTTCTCCAGCAGTGTGATCATGTATCTAAACTGCAGCAACACAGACTCAAAGACGAAGAGTGACATGCAACAATTGGTATCAGGAAAAGTCTCTTTACAGGGTTCCCACACACACTGGGATGTTCCAGGTGCAACATTTTTCCAAGGATTTCCTGGTTCCGTTCTTGGACTGTTCTGCAGTGTGGCTTCAAGTAAAGTATTCACAAGTGCAACCATACGCATATTGTCACGGCAAAGTTCCCAATATCCTCCCTTTAGATTGCCAGTCTGTCTACTCTCCTTTACACTCAGCCTCGGAGGCACAACGACTCGGGAAACTTCAGTGGAGACGAGAGCCGTGGCCCCTAATGAGACCGGTTACCATTCAAATTTATGGAAATGCTATTAATTACCAACACCTATCTTTAATCTGTAACATTTGGAGGCTGCGTAATTAGAAAAAAAAAAACAGAAACAACAACGGCGGGGCTTCTGGGCGGCGGAGGGAAGCGGGCGATGATGAAACGTGGCGCGCGCTGAACCCGTCTGGCCCAGGGGCTGGAGTCTCGTCAGCCTTGATAGGGACTGGTGCACTGATCACACGGAGGACTGGGCTCGGGCTGACTGTTTCTGTGGAGAGCCTTCAGAAAGGGGGCAGAGGAGGCTGCCGGCGAGGGCGGAAAGTCACGCTTTGCAACAACACCGCACTACGATCCCCGCACGTGCTTTACATGTGAAAAGAGGCGACAGTGAAGCGAACTGAATGACATGGCGTAATGGCGGTTGAGAGTTTTGGCACAGTCGTTCAAGAAGCTGGAAATCTGAAGGTGGGTCCATCGATGCTGCTCTGCTGTCGCTCAATTCCACCAGCGCCTTTCGTGGGAATTGGTCAGATAATACTTTTAGCTCAGTCAGAACATCCTGTGTACAAGAGAGACGGCAGAATTCAAACTGGTCTTTCTGCAATAAACTTTACAAGGACTTCAAAATCCAAAATTGTCCCCAGATTTTCCAACACTGTGAGTTGCTCTGGCACGTTCCCTGTCTTTTTCTCCAAGCCAATGCCCATATTGTCTGCCTGTGTGCCAACCGGCTTCCATTTAGGATAGCCACTCGATATGATTCAAAGCTGCAGTTTCTTGCTGTGCTGCTGATTGTTCGTATGGTCGTTTTGGGGTTCGCTGCCTCATAAGCTTTGGGAACCCCAGACATAGGCCTTCATATCTTCAGACTGCAGGCCTAAGTGACCCGAATCCACATCGAAAATTAGAAGTAATCCAAAATGTGATGTCATTCTGCAGTTGAGTAGATGGGAGCGGGAAGGAATCAGCACATTCACTTGTTCTGAATAAAGTCTGTGTGAGTGCAGCTGTCTTCCTTACGATCCTCGGTTTCCTTAAAGTTTAATGTTGGTTTCTTTTCCCTCTTAAAACGCTTCGGCCGTAGAAGAATGTAAAAAATGTTTCAGTCCACGTTTACTTCAGCAAAACAGAATGAAAAATGTGAACCAACTTAAAAGAAAACCGGTTTCATCCAAAGGGTCTCCAACCTTTTTTACCCAGTGAGCTACTTTTCTAAAACAAAAGTGTCAAGTCCCCGCCTGGAACCGCCACCTGAACATGGTGGAGGGGTTTGAGCGCCTGAATGATCCTGGGCGCTCTGTTGTCGGGGGCTTCGTGCCCCTGGTAGGGTCTCTCATGGCAAAAAGGTCCTAGGTGACCGGTCAGACAAAGAGCGGTTCAGAAGCCCCTTATGAGAGACAACAGTCCTGTTTAATCGTGAGGCCGTCCTCCTGTGGATCCACCACCTGCAGGAGGTGCTGTAAGGGGTTGGTGCAATGTGATTTGGGCAGCTCCAACAGTTGCCCCCACAACCTGGAAACGGAGAAGTGGAAGAAGATGGATGGATGGATGGATGGATGGATGGATGTGGAAGTGTCAAGTCAGCTACTTTTGCTTCAAAGACACTCGTGTAACAATGTTAGTTTGATTTCCTTGATTATTCTTTAGTTTTCTTCATCTTCCTCTTAATCTCCGTACTGTATTTACGCAAATGTCTCCAGATTGTCTCAGAACAACAACAAAAAAAGCATCTAAAATGTGACTCATCAAGCGAATGTGGCAATACAGAAAGTCTCTGGCGAGCTACTTGGAAAGAGTTGGAGAGCTACTAGTAGCCCCGAAGCTACTAGATGGACATCCCTGTTCTAGAATGTCATGGAATGGGATTATCAAACGGAAAATGTAATGGTTTCCCAGATCATTGTAATCACCTTGCGGCTGAAAGTCCTCCCATTTGACCATTGTTTTCTATACTGTCACCACTTTTGGACACCTTTATGAGACAATCATTTGACCAAAGTGCATGATGTGCTGAGAGTTTAACTTTGTGACTGTTTTTGTTTCATGTGGATAAACCCAAGCTGAAAAATGTATGTCACAATTGGAGAAATACTGTAGAATTCTTTGCCGCACCGACTCCGTTTTAAATTATAGGCTGATTAGAATGTTATGATGTCGTGTGAACCCAACCTATTGAGCATGAAGACCTGGAGCAGGAACAGATCAATTCCATCACATCCATCAAAGAATACCAGGCGAAATAAACCTACAGGAATAGTATTTGTCACTGATCTTTACCAGCTGCCTGCTAATTAGCACTGTGGTTAGCCAATTATCTTTTTAAAAACTAGCCTGTGGGTATAGCCGCCGCACACCCGACACATACATTATTAGCCGCCTGCGCTAACACCGTGCATACACACTCTCCCTCTGCCTCCTCCTCTGATCGAGATAATTAACTTCTTTGATTGAGTCCGACTCGGAAAGCTGTGCAAATCAGCCTTAGCACCAACACCCACCTAACCCCCCCGTCTAGGAGCACGACCCGGGCCCCGCGTGACCCTTCTATCTGGTCAACAAATGGTCTCAACTTTTATTGCGAGCCACGGAGGTCGCGCTCTTTTTTTTCTTTTTTTTTCAAACGAGAGATTAGCCGCTCATCACAATATTGGTGGATTATCAACTACCTGAGATGAGAGCGGGTCCCTGTCCGCCGGTCGATAAGGGTTTGACTGCGCCTCCAATTCATTTTCCCCCCGCCCGCAGCCCCAGAGCCACGGCGCGGCTCGCTATCTTCTTATTGATCACGGTGTTAATCCATAACCAGGCTCATCCCTTTTTGCCTGGGACATAAAGCTATCACGGCGGAGGACTCTTGACTAGAGGTATAAAAAGCAGCAGTGATTATAGTCCATTATTTAACAGCGGATTCCCAGGCCGCGCCGAAGTTCACGCAACTATTGATCGGGCGGCCGCTGCTCGCTTTTTTTTATTTTTTTGGTACAATTTCATACACACACTCCCCCAGGTTTGCTTACATGACGTGACATGACGCGCCATGGGATGTTAGGGCATCGTAAATGACCCTATCTGGGTAAGGCACCGCTATTAAACGTTTGCGACAGACCCGCTAAAAGGGAATGGAGCCTGGTAAAAAATCCCCTTCACTTTTTCCATTGACTTTTCAAAAAAATCAAATATTGAGAGTTTAAAAGCACAGTAGCAGCTAGTCCGCTATTTGCTAACTTAGAACACACATTTTTAAAATGAAGATTCATCACAAACTTTACACACCGAAAAGTTATAAAAGCATTTCAGTGTGTTACATTTCACCATAAGTATTTCATATTTTCTTTCTTTCGTTATTCTAAAGCTGAACTGACAACAATTGACACTCAAATTAGATTTAAAATGGCCACATTGCTTCATTGATCAGCGATAGATACAGACCGCATCTCTGGACTCGCCCATATATGTTAGGGATGGTCGGATCGATACCAAAGTATCGATATATCGATACCAAACGGCTACTTTTTAAGTATCGATATTGGGCAAAAAGTATCGATACTAATTTGCATATGTAAAAAGAAGGCGGGGCAGCAATTGTCAACCCAAAAGGATGATTTATTTCTTTGTTCTGAGCCAAAACAGTCACAACAGCAAAGGATTGAACTGAGCCAGGCAGATCACTCTGGTTTAGGTTCTGTTTGTCATTTAAGTATTAGTTTAAAATTATTTTTATGTATTTAATTTCACATTAGTATTGTTTAATTAACCAGTTAAAGTAATATAATTTTAATTGACCAGTTAATTAATATAATAACCAATATAAAATAACTAGTTTTAGAAATGTATATTGATTGAACTACATTGACCCATATGAAATGGCCAGTATCGGTATCGGTATCGACAAAAATGACCCCAAAAGAATCGGTCTCGTATTGATTCCAAAAAATGTGGGATCGCCCATCCCTAATATATGGTCATGTTTGAAAACATTTAAGGGGGAAAACCATCTAAACTTCCTGTAATTATTCAAAAACAACTTTTAACAAATGCTGAATTATGAATATTGTTTGAACTAAATAAAGGTACAAAGACATGGAGAGGAGCAAAGTGGTTTAACAGTCCAGAAATACATAAATAACGGAGAATGCCAACATGATGCTTGATGTTAGCAACGTGCTAATGCTAGTTAGCGCTAGCTACGACGTTTTTTCGCTTCTACTGAACAATCTGCTGTGAAAAAACATCCACATGGACCCGATTTAGACTTGACTTTATTTGCATGTGATAAATAAGTTTATATTTCGCTTGAAAATGGCTAAAAAGAGTGACGCAATGCCGTCTGTATCAACGTCAAGTAAACAAGCTGTGCTAATGTTTCTCACAGCGTAGTGCAAAGACTGAGGTCCACAAACTTGTTCTTCAAGTTTGTGGACTTTGAACAGATTTAGTTGTGGACTCCTGGTCTCTACGGTATATTCCTGATCTGAGGAATGAAGGTCATCACCAAGGGCAGCTTTGATGAAAACGGCGCAGCTGCCAAAAGAAAGACAAACAAGTAAATAAATGAAATAATAAATGAATAAATGCAGGATATTTAATAATGTTGATGGTTTACGCAACCACTTTACAACATGTTATGCTCCTTAATTCTCGTCTAACTGTAAATAAGCTTGTTGAAAGTAATGTCTATGGACACAATGCATTAAAGAATGCAGATCTGAGTATCACCAAAGAACCAAACCAATCCATGCGTGAAAATGATGACTCACGCTCCCCGAACCTCTGCGTTCACAATTCAGATGAATCCATGGCATTGCTATATTGGACCATCAGGGAAGTAGAAATCCATTGATGGAATAACCTGGTCATTCCGGATGTTCAGGTTGTCAGCTGATCCAGTTCTTTCGGCACAGATCAGAACAGTTGGTTACATCCAAGGTGGCGGCTCTTTTTGGCCAGGTTGTACAGTAAAAAATAATATCCTATCTACTCATCATTACTCAGAGTTACTTTCCGCTAAATCACCCAGACAGACTCTTTGACGACCGCAATAAAAGCTCTAGTGATTACAGTCCATTACTTAACAGCCCATCCCCGAGTTCACTGCCCATCGATCAGCCGTTGTTGATCTTTTCATACTCTCCCATAGACACCCTGCTCCAAGGTTGTTTACATGGCCACGGATTGATTTTCCCGGTGCATGGTTGGACAGCACCTCCAACACCCCGTCGTCACCCCCTCTCCCTCTCCCAGCAGAGGGACCTCGGATGCGGATGAAATTCAGCGGTGCCCTCCACTGACCTCCCGGGGGCTCGGCGTTTGTCTCCAGTCCAGTGACCACAAACAAGAGGCGGATTGCTGTAAATGCCACGGCGGAGCGGCTCGGGCCCTTCTACCCGCCCTCCCCGACCCCCGGCGGCGCACTCTCCTGCCCTCCCCCTGTGAACCGCGGACCGCCACTCAACCTGCAGTAATGGCAGTCTTTCAGGGGAGAGGACTTCGGGGCGACAGGCTGCCTTTGATAGGTGCCCTCTGCAGATAAGGTGGTAGTTTTTTTTCTTTCTTTTTTTTTTCTTTTTTAGGTTCTTCGGTGTGATGTCCACACGCTGGCAACATGGTGGCCTCACAGCAAGATGGCCCTGGATTCAATTCCGCCCTGAATTTTGTCTCAAGTGCGCCCAGTGTGTTGGAGAATGAAGAATCTTTTGCTAATAACCAAGTCTGAGGCGAGAAGCTACTGGTTTGAGCCTTGTTTAAACAGCTTACCCATGCACTAAAGCAGACAAGAGTCACTTTTACCTATTTCTATACATAAGCGTGTCAGCTTATATTGCATGGTTATAAAATGTAAAACACAAGCACGACTAAACACCAACCAGCATATTCAATCATGTCTACCACCTTCTAAATTGGCAAAAGAAAACAAAAAACAGTCCTCTTGCCCCAGCATGAGGAATAACACATGTCCTTTATGTGTTAAAGGAACAGGCCCTCATTTTTCCTTACTGAGATATGTTCTTACCTGAGCTTAGACGAGTTTATACATACCTGTCTAGTCTTTGTTCGTGCCTGTGGAAGAGCGTGGTCAATTCTAGCTTCACCCCATTTGGAGCTATAATAGGAATATACCAGGAGAGGCCAAATGCTAACACCATCTTAGGTCGTTTTGCGTGACTGAGGGCATGCACAAAGACCAGACAGGTACACATCAACTCGTCTAAGCTCAGGTAAGAACATATCTCAGTATGGAATAATGGTGGCCTGTTCCTTTAAGACAACTCTGAACTAATTGACCCACTTATATTTAGAAACAAGATAAAGCTAATCTGACATTTGATGTATGCATGCAAGGATTTAACAAAACTGCAGTAAAATAAAAGTCCGTACACACTTCCCCGAAAAAAAACAACACCAGGAGTTTAACTAAACTGATCTGGGGTGGCCGCAGCTAGCAAAGAATGAAATCAGCTGACTACCTGAACCAGAGTCCAGATCTTAATCCCATTGAGATTCTTTGGAATGTTGGAAGTTCAAAATATGACATTTTTATGTTCTTAAACAGTGTTTCTTCTCTTAATTTAGGCTCTTTGTTTGATTTACAGACAATATTGTAGTTTAATTCTCTTTTATACCAGGACTCGTCATTCAAATTCCGATTTGCGATAGGTCTCTGGTGGTAATCCGAAAGCCAAGCATTTCCTCACTTCATGTTACTTGAAAGACTATTCTTAAACATCCGTGAAGTATTCCAATAATAGATCTGGGACTTGCCCCACGGGTTCATTCCTCCTCGTTGTATATTCCACCCTGCCTGTTCCCAAGAATGTGTGCTGTAATTAAAGCTAAACACGGTCCAACTAAATATTAGAGCGTGCAACCTTTTCTTTTTCTTTCTGCCGACCTTTTTGGTCAGGCAGCATATTACTCAGCTCTTGGATTGCTTCTCGTCATTTGTCATAAATTAAGCCATTTCTAGATAAAGCTACCTCTTTTGACACTTTATTCACTGATGTCGAGAGTCCCCAGTTTTTGTTTCATGCAGATAGCCTGAGTCATTACACAGATATTGACTGTGAGCCATGTCAAAGCGTCAGCAAAATGTAACATTCAGGCTGGGAATTGTAGCTTAGAGTCCTTAGCTGGCCGCCACCTCGCACACTCTCCCACTATAGGCCCTTTAGAGTGTTATGACAGCACCTATGTGACAGCAGCACCCCGAGGTCCGGGAGCGCAGTGCCTCCCGTCAAACAGCAGATTAGAGCGGCCAAGGTCCAAAATGAAAATATCAAGCGTGATAGCGACACCCCTGACTCGTACCCCCCCCTCACATCAACCCCCTTCCTCTCGGCTCCACAGACACACTGCAAAAAAAAAGGCTTGGGTGTTCAATTGAATGGCATTTAGAATATTCATTATTTGCGAGTAATTCTGAATGAGTTAGGTTTACTTTTAGCAATAGAAAAGGGTTTATATGAAGGCCCCATAAACAGAGTGTGGAGACATCACAAGTAAAACTTAAATTAGGACAATTTATACGATTTGGACCATTTTGCTCTGTTAAGAAATACATAAATAGATATACACAAAGTGGTTGTTTACTAGAAGAGTTTATCTTTAGTTTAGGATTGCTTTCAGAGGGAATTTGTCAATATCAAATTGAGCTTTTTGAGTTTTTTGTCACTAAAAACGGGCTAAGACAATACAAGAAATATATTTGAAACTAAAATGTTAACAAATTTAAATTGACGTCACATTCCTGATTCCGATTTCAGTGGTACTTAGACTTTAAAGTGCATATGACAGATTTTAATGCTATTGAAAATTGACTTATTTAGATGGATGACATCTGTTGTAAGTTCATCAGTTGTATAATTATAATTTTATTTCAGGGAAACAGCAATTTTAATTAAGAAATGTTGGGCAGAAAAGTAATTTTTATTAGAATTTTCAAGCTACTGACAAGAAGTGACATAGAAGAAGGTAATATTCCATAGCAGTTTGACTCCCTCATTTCCCTTTGACTTATTAAATTGCTTACCTTCTTCTATGTCACTTCCTGTCGGTGTCCAATAAGGAAGTGAAACTATAAACATCACAAAAATGACCAAACTAAAGAAACCTGGGAACAATCTTTAGCAAAATCTTAAATATTATTGCGTTAACTATGTTTGTATGTGTCACATGCACTTAAATCTTTTTAAATAGAGATTATATCATTTTTTCATAATGCATTATGTTTGGTGTTTTCTTGGTTAACACTCTGTTACATATTATAGTCCATTTATTTTCCATTTTAGAGCCTTTTTAGACCAACTTTAATCCTAGATTTAGACATGGTGGTACTTGGAACAGGCACTTCAGTTATTTATTCTACTGTCTTAATCTCCATCTACTTGTCTTATGTCAATCACCTTCTTCTACAGATTGTTTTTCTTCCCCAGTCATCTCCATTGTCTTGAATATGTTTTTTCCCCCTCGTAGATCTTCCTTTTTAGCAGTGCAGACATCCAGGGTGAGCAGGGAGGGAGGGGGACAGGTAGCTAATATTAGCCTTGAGCCTAGTTAGCAAAGAGGCGGCGCGCTGCTTTCCACTCTCTCAGCGCTGGTCAAAAGGGCACGCTGCCTTTGGAATTGCTTTATTGGGGGAAATATATTACAGTAGAGGCCCACCGAAGCGGCTTATTAAGGAGGCAGAGGCGTAGAGACGGACCCCGCTGACATATAGGAGCGCAGCCGCGGAGATTTCCATATTAGCCGATGAGAGGCAGGTCCAACGCGGAGGCTCGGCGCTGATCAAAAGTCAAGCCAGTAAATGAACAAGCACCGACTTATGGAATCCGTGAGAAAGAGTACGAATTCACAGCGAGATATCGAGACTTCACGTTCTTTTGCTGCCAGAAGGAGAGTGGGACATATACACGGGAACCGTTGCCGTGGCATTTCAGAGCAGAGGATTATATCTTCATTTTCATTCTAAACAGAAGCCTCAACACAAAACAAATAATTCAGTCTAATATCATAATTCACAGTTGACACTCATTCTGCCCAGCCGTGCTGAACACACCCAGTTACCAATAATCTTAATGTTTGAAAGATTTATAATTTTTGAATCCTTTATTTATGAAGTTACTTACAATAATAGACCTCAGTCAATTTACAGTAAAACGATGTTTGTTTCATCTGAAGACAAAAGAATCCCATTGATTTCCATTCAAATAGACCTGTAATACGAGAAAGGGCATCCATATGGCACCAACATAGATTGAAATGCTTGAAAAAAAAAATCAACTGGGAAACGTTTTGATGAAAATGAAAAACACAAAAAAAACAGAAACATTGCACAGTGATGGTAGTAGGTTGTGCTCAAGACATTCATAAATTTGAACAGAGGGTTGGCACTTGTATAAAAGGATAGACAAATCCTTGAATGAACTTTGAGACACTTTCTAGTTTGTGAGGATAGGTCTGGAACAAGCTCGGTCTAAACATCTGTATGTTGACAGTTAAATTCTCCAATTGCTGGGTTGCAGGTTCTAGAATGTGATGATTTCATCGGACCCAGTGGGGGGCAGGAGCCAGTTTTTCCTATTAACAGCATTAGACTTTCACAAGTCATAGCTAAAAAGAAAATGTATGAATTATAAAAAGTATCATTAACATCAGTCAGTGGGTCCATGATCTCTCTGTACAAGACCAAAAATGTCCTCAAAAACAAAATAATGTTTCCTCTGTATAATAGTATAGGCCTATAGAATGCTGTGATGTCACCTGCAACCCAGAACTTTGGCCAGTTGTCTACCGATGAAACTATAGTCTTTTCATAATCTAATGATGCCACATGTATGTATGTATGTATGAACATGTATGTATGTATGTATGTATGTATGTATGTATGTATGTATGTATGTTTTTTTTTTACAACGGTACTCATAAACATTCATAAACATCTAAATAATTCCAGTGATAAACTTTTAAAAGGATTGTTTGGCCTATAGCTCAGGGTGAAAGGGCACGAAGGGCGATGAGAGACATCCAGCAAATGTTCAGGGCCAGGACTGGAACCCGCAACACTGGGAGAAGAACCTTTTTTGGCCTGAAGTGCAGCAGCCTTAACCACTGGACCATTGGCAACACAATGATTTTTAAATGATTATCAATAATCTAGACAAATACATATTTTGACTTGTTTTAGGTGTTCAAAGCTCCAAAAATCATCCCAGAAATTAAGTACACTAATCTTAAAAAGGGCTTAAATTAAGACAATTAATGCACATTATTGGTCTGTTTGGACCATAAGAGAGCCATGAGAACAAGCATTAATTTGATTAAAATATGATTTATAAGAAAAACAATAATAATAATTATTATTATAATGACTTATGAATAAGAAAAAGCACTTGAAATGAGATAGAAAACGGTCAAATTCAAGATAAATTATTCTTGTTCCATTGGCGATACGGCAAATCTACTCAAAATAAGAATCTAAGATAACATGTTTTTTGTTTGTTATTTTAAGTTTATTTACTTAGTACTGCTGTACTTGTTGTCTGGGAGCCACTTTAAGAAGAGATGTTGTCACCACAATGGAGATAAAAGCATTTAGACCATATGGCATTGCAAGTTACAATTCCTTATGCAAATCTATGGAGACAAATGTAATCTGTGCAATAATTAATCACCTTCCTGCACTGATCAGTCCACTTTGGGGTGAAAGTTTACATTGTAGGATAAACAAACTCTCCCACGAAATATAGTCTTCTGCCTTTATTGTCTCCCCTTGAAATGAAACCAATACAAAAACCAGGGACTGATCCTTAAGTCTGGAGTCGCTGGCTCTGAAATGCTGCTGCAGTGAATGGAGAGGGGAGACGCTTTAAAACCCGGCTCACGTTTAAAAATAATAAGTGTGAAAGTTCACGACCCGCCGTGCCCGACCCTCTCTCCCCGACCCGGGCGCTCGACCCTCTCTCCCCGACCCGGGCGCTCCCCTTCATTAAAGCGCGGGGGCCCGAGCACATGGGGCTTTCACACCGCACTGCTATTCTAATGAAAACATCATCCCGGACACTTAGGACCGCACGGGCGCGGAGGGGCGACTCGGCGGCTTTGAGAAGTCGGAGCGGCCACGGTCGTGCTAGTGGGAACCGAGATTAGTTTGAGAGAGAAGTGTCATTGTAGTGTAAGACCAGAGGGAGATCGGTTAAGAGTTTCAAATGTGATTGGGTTTCACCATTTCTAAGTATTTAGGGCTAATTTGTGTGTGTTTTTTTCTCACTTTTGCATCGATCTTCTGATATTTTTTTGAAATATTCCCAAGCCATGTCGGGGTACATTGTGCTTCAAAATCCTTGAAAGTGCACAACAGCCATCAACGTCCAAAACTAATCATTATTATTTAAAAAATGAATTGAAATGAGTAGGCTCAAAAAGAAACACATTTAACATAACACTCACAACTAAGTTTTGTCAACAGCTGCACCCATCCATGCACTGAAAATGGGTATGATTTAGTTAACTTATCGATTAATCGACAACGAATCGATTTTTGAAATAGTCGACAACTATTTTAGTAATCGATTAATCGTTTTCTAGTAAACACAGATTCAAATAGAGCAAAAATTCCATGACATTTTTTGTTTTGCTTTTAAAGTTAGGCTATGTAGTCATTTGTCTGTGTCTCAAACCAATCATAAAGCAGAATTGGAGCCTCCAAAAAACGCTCACTTTAAGTTTACTCGATCAACATCTCCCCAAGCGGCACCACTTTAGCTTTATGTGATAAAAACAATATATATATACATACAATTTTCATACACCTTTAACAGCCAAGCGATTAATTGTAACAAATAATAAATTATTCGATTATCAAATTTATCGTTAGCTGTAGCCCTAGTATGGTTGTTTATTTATTTATGTATTTTTGTGTGTAACTGGGGTAAAAGAAGCGACCTGTTGTTGCTTCAATGGACACAATGGGTTACAAACTTGTCTAATATGGGCACTAGGGCAGCAACTAACGATTATTTCGGTTATCGATTAATCTACCGATTATTTTTACGATTAATCGATTCATTGCTTGGCTGTGAAAGGTGCATGGAAATTGTATTTTTTCAAATTTTTTATCACATAAGCTAAAGTGGAGCCGCTTGAGGACATGTTGATGGAGTAAACTTAAAGTAAACGTTTGTGGGAGGCTCTTTGTGCTAATTCTGCTTTCTGATTGGACGAGACAAAGACAGATATTTATGAAATTTACAATGTACAAAACACTGCAGACCCTCACTTTAAAAACAAAGTAGGTTTTCATCCACATTACATCATTTTCATGTCTTTTTTGCTCTATTTTAGTCTGTGTTTACTAGAAAACGATTAATCGATTACTGAAATAGTTGACAACTATTTTAGTAATCGATTAGTTGTCGATTAATCGATTAGTTGTTTCAGCCCTAATGGGCACAAAGGGCAACATTTATAATCACGATTGGAAATTTCACAAAATGTACCTAATTTGTAATGCACTTTTTCTGCTTGAGAAAGGGGCAAGAACTCCTGCCACCTCCTAATGGAGACGTCACACCGGGTACAACGGGGAAGACAATGATCAATCTAGCCTCTCCTTCTTTGTAATGTACTTATTTTGCTTTATTTAAAGACTTGTGTAAAGAGTAAGATGTCAACTCTATGTACATCTGGGAAGACGTACATAGAGTCATTCAGTGGCAAACATTTGAAAGGACTTGTCTTCGCTTTTCAGCAGCAAACAGGCCCAAACGAACACACAATTAGCCTGTTACGGCAATCAATTTGGGAGAAATTCGCAATTACAATGCGAGACGTCACTGCTTTTGCTCGAAACATTTGGAAATCGCGATTTAACAGTCGTCCGAATCAAGATTTCTTTTATCCTCTTTGTGGTCAATGGGCTGCGATTCCTGTCATCCCCAAATAAAGACGTCACTCTCAAGCGTCACTTGGACTCACAATGTAGGGGAAGAGGGGATGTCAGACTTTGAGCTTAGGGCATTCTCACCCAGTGCCAGAGATCAGACATAAAGGTGGCTTGGTTTTAAGGCTGCAAGAAGAAGTTTCGAAGCATGGATGAGAACAAACACGACTCCAGACAACTTGATCATCTATGGGCACATTTTACGAAGTTATCGAAGTTTTGACGATTTAAACTTGTGTCCCGACTTTTCAGCGGCGAAGGGATTCAAACATAGTTCCCCCAATGGTGACAAAGGCATGAAAAAAATGAGTCTGACACAAAGCTACAATTCTTGAAATTTGACTCTTTTTTTTTTTTTGGGCTCCAAACTTCTCATTTCGAAAAATTGAGGTCGTCCAATTGAGTTGTCAAAGTGGAGATTTCTTTTATATCCTCTGCAGTCACAAGGGCACCGCGACTCCTCTCATTCTGTAATAAAGACGTCAGCTCCAGCTACTTGGAATCACAATGGGGGGGGAGAGCGGACGACGAGGCTTCAAGAACGGGATTTAAAGAGCGTGTAACACAAGAGGAGAATAAAACGGAATTCCTTATAACATGTTTGTATTTACTTTAAATAGAAATGCCTACTTTTGTGTTGGTTTGGCATTGTATCGGTGATGTTTGCTGGACAGAGTGTCAATCTGAAGTAGCGAGAGGTGCCAAAATAGGGCAAAGTTTGGAATAACAATTTGAAAATCCTCCCAAACTTTGAAAAAGGCGGTTCAGCAGCTACCAATATCAGACCCGACACATTTGGATGTTCTGTTTAGCACGTGGCCAACTCCAAAGACAGTCTCGAAAGTGACTTAGCATCACAAAGGGGACGTGATATTTGGTTTTGCGTAGAATCATTTTGGAAAGCGAACATTCGCCGCCAAACGTTTCGGAATTACGTCTCGACATCGGCCGCGGTCAATAGGCTACGCGTCCCGTCGCCGCGATAAAGACATCGCCGCAGCCACTTAGAATGACAATGGGGGGAGAGGGGGATTTTGAGGTTTCAAGTTGGAACTTAGCGGCAGTGGATTTGTCTTGACTTTTCAACAGAGGAAGGCGTCACTCCGAAAGCCCAAAGCCGGCACAATGGGGCATAAACGCCTGAGGTTTTGGTGGAAATAAATACATCGGGGATAGGATGTGAAAATACAAAATGCCAAAATCCGTCAGTAGACATGGCAAGGCAAGGCAAGTTTATTTGTAGAGCAACAATTAATACACAAGGCAATTCAAAGTGCGTCACAGTACAAGAAAACAAATAGAATCAATAAAAACATCAACATAAAATTAATCAATAACAGTAAAAGATATACATTTTAAGAAGATTTTTTACAAAGGGAATGGATCTCCAAGTATTGTTTTCCAAATTGCAAACTATAAATATAAAATGCAAAAAAAGTTACACAATACAATTTGAAACTGTTACTGAATTTTTCTAACAAAAATGAAAACTCTTGAAGAAAGCTATAAAGTAAACCGTTGAAATGAGCACTTGTGGTTGAATGTCTTACGGCAATTTTTATGTGTGTTGGTTTATAAATTGAAAATGTGGATCAAAAAACATCTATTTTCTTGCGTAAATCCTAAAGCGAACCATCAAAGCTTATCCCTCACGACTCTGCTGAACGTCTTACTATCTATCTTCCCCCTACTTTCGTTTTTTTACGAAATGAAAACGCGTAAAAAGTGACCCGTCCCGCGGCTCAACGTCTTATTTGGTATTTACAGGACGGCATATCGGAAACGGTACTTTTATCGCAAAGCGGAAAAAAAAAAAACCTCGAAAAAGTAAACTGCCTAAGCCTATTACGTGTGACTTTGTAGGTGTCTGAATGTCTTACAGCTATTTTTCCAGTGTGATCCCGTATTTGGGGAGGGGTGGATGGAGGGGGTGGGGGTGGTGGTGGACGTATACGTGCAGCAGCAGCAGCAGCAGCCAGCATCCAGCAGCAGCAGATCTGGGCAGCTTCTTTTTTTTCCTCCTTTCCTTTCCTATCCTTCCTATCCTAATCCTCCCTCCCTCCCTCCCTCCCCCCTCCCCCTGGAAGTGCTTGGCTTTCAGTCGTTGGGCCTGTGTGATGGCCCACCCAGTCCCACAATGTTCCGCCCGCGTCGCGCATTCAAGCCTAAGCCAACTTATCAACTTACATTCAAAAGCGTCATCCATTGAGCTCCGGCTTCAGCCAGAGTTTTTTATTTTTTTTTTTTTTTCTTCCTTCTTTTTTTTTTTTTTTTTGAGATCTATTAAAAATACTCTTATCTCTATTTAGCATATGCTGTGTATGTCAGCGCTGGCAGCTTATTCCGGATTTAGACTCCCCAACCAAAAAAAAAAAAAACCTCCTCTAGCTATTCTCGAAACTGCTGCAGATAACATTGGCGACGGATGGGGAAAAAAGTTGCGGGGACAAGCAGCATCCTTTTTTTTTTTTTTTTTTTTACCGAATAAAAAATGCATTCACCGTGCTATCAGTTTGTGTGTGTGTGTTATTCTCATGAGCAAGGGCAGGCTTTTCACTGGTTTTTCTTTTTTTTTTTTGGCTCTGCTGCTTTCCCCCCCAAAAAACCTCATACACAGAGAAAATAGTCAGTTTTTGTCTGTAAATTGACTGCAAAATTGCGATAACTTGAGAGCAATGATATACAAAATTCCCAAAAAATTAAAATGAGGAGGTAAAAAAAAAAGGCTGAAATTTTGACAGAGTGGATTGAGTTTTTTTTTTTTTTTTTTTTTTTTTTTGCCGTTGCTATAGTCCGAACTTTTGGAATCCGGGATGTAACAGCGTGGAAGTAATGTGCAGCGGGGAACGAGTCTGAATCAGGAAAAAAAAAAAAAGAGAGTAGTGAGAGGAGAAAGGAAAATGCTGCATCGGCGCAAGCTTTTCAGTCCATTTCTCTTTGCAACATAAAAGGGATTTTCTGGTGCGCCGCAGAGCACAAAGGCAAGATTAGTGAGAAAGCGTTTTAGCAATTGTTTTAAGTCACTTTTCTTCACAGAACTTTTTTCAAATTTCAATTCAGATTTTTCAACCTTTTCGAGGAATATTCCAGAGACAAGCAGCCCCTTTGAGTCCTGTCCTGTTTGCAATATTAGTTACTTGGTGCACCACAAATCACTTTTTTTTTTTTTACATTATTTAATTTGTTTTTTTTTAGTTTTTACAAATTTGGGGCACTTTGGGAACGCTTTAGTTTGTAAAATGTGGAAAAAAACAAACTTAGGTTATATTTCACATCACAAATAATCTTTTTTTTTTTTTATATATATATATATATTTTTAAATTTCAAATCTAATTAGTCAAATTATCATCATAATTTTAGATTTTTCATTTTTGATTTCCAGGGGACAAACCTGACTGCCCCAACCAGGGACACGAGCTGCGAATTAGCACTAGCTACAAGCTCTTCATGCATCGCATCAGCTGCAAATATTAATTGTAACTTTTTTGATTGTATCGTCCCTGATAAATAAATAAATAAATAAATAAAATAAAAATACCTTAGCTGTCTCTAAATGATGCTATGCAGGATAATAGCCTCTTACGTTACACACAAACAACAGGCTTAGTTTAAACAATTTCACAATTTTCCATTATGTGACAAACAAGTGTGTAATTCTTTGCATCTTTGTCAGAATTTTTGAGGATTTAATTTTTTGCAGAAGGGGAAAAACGAACCCTTTCCAATCGTTTTCTAATCGCAAACACACAAACCACAAAAGCAAGCCTTTCATTTTTTTTAAAACCTCAATTGTTCCCCAAAAAAAACCTTGAAAATTAAACTTTTCTTCTCGTCAATTTTTGCAGAATTTCTTTTAGATTTGTTCTTTATTCTTTCCAAGTTGGACAAACCGGCTGCCCCCTTCTTCTTCTTCTTCTTCTTTTTTCATTCTTGCGCGGCCAGCCCCTCTTTTCAGCCCTCTAGCCGAGCCGCGGCCTTTGAAGCGATTGAGAAGGCGGCCGGGGGGGGGGGCATTCACTGGGAGCCTTCGGGAAGCATTGAAAGCCCGGGGAGGGTAAGAGCCCCGCACAGACCCACAGCGAGCGGAGAAAACCAAGCGGCGCGCTCTCGTACCTGTTGAGAACACTTTCATCCTTAATGCTCTCATTAGCCACATTGTCAATTAAAGACCTATTCAGCGCCGCATCAAAGCTAATAATAATTGTTTACTTACTTACTCGGGGCGGCCAAGAGCTACTACGTAGGCGCTATACAAGGCTCGGGGAAAGGGGACAAGGGGAGCGCGCGGCAGAGGCGCAACCCGAGGGCCCCGTGTGTGTGTGTAGCGCGCGGGACAACAAAAAGACAGCACGGGATATGCCGCGCTCACCGGGAAAAAGTGAAAAAGAAGAAGAGATTTGGGCTTATTTTCTTAAGACAAATCAGAAAACAGTCATAGAAGCAGCAGTGGAGTCCATGAAAGCAGCCATGTTTAATGCTACGCTTTTATTCCAGATGTACATTTGGATAAGATTACACAGCTAAAAGCAATTACATTAGTGAAAGACAATTTATGTTATATCTATAGCGATTTTAGCAGTACATTTCCCATTACTGTGTCATTTGTTTGAATCATTTTTCCTATATCAAAAGGGTGACGTCAATATAATAGAAATCAATGTGGATTTGCAAAAAAAAAAACAGCATTGATGAAGATGTTTTCAGCTAATTTTGTTCAAATTGCTGCTTTTTGGTTGGTTTTAGCGTCGGCGTGAGCCATTGTCAGCACACTTAGCTAAATTGTCTGCAAATAAATAAATCAAATAACAATAAAATATCATTATGTATCACAATAATAATCAGGAATTGCTGCTGTAACGTTGTAGTCCATTGGTTTTGTTGCTGGAAGGCTGGGGTTTTGCCTGCATACCTGAACGAAACACAAAGAATGGATGGGAAAAAATTAATCGTACAAAGAATTAATGTTGAATTGTCATTATAAAGGCATTTTATTGGATTCAAGCTGGTATTACATCGACATTTCTGGAAAACAAACATTCACACTGCTCAACTCTTTTTTTCTAAGGCAGATGTTTGGCCAAATATTTGAAACTTGTGGACTGGGACAAATTCAGCTGCAGTTTTGGCTGAATTTGTCCTTAACTGTTTTTACACAAAAGTTGTATCAGATTTGCTTTAAAAAAAAAAAACAAAATAATGTAAAAAAATCTGAAATTTGACTTGCTGCTAGCTGTTTAATACAACATATCTGCAATAATAATAATAATAATAATAATAAATAATAATCACAATAATAATAATGGCGGTATTTGTATTTGCTTGTGTTTTACTCCCCTGTTGTGGCCGCCGCCTCCTCCCTCCTCGCTCGCCGCACGCTGCCATATTAGGGCGAAAGGGATAATGGGGGAGCCAAAATGGAAGCTAACTCATCGGGAATTAAATTTATCAGCGCGGCCGGCGCCGAGGTAATAAGCTGTCAGTTATAAAAAAAATGAAGATTCGTATTTAGATATATGATAGGATGAGGAATGAATAGGCAAAATAAATGAAGCCGCTTTTTTACAAAACTAAATGACTTATTTGGAGCCGCGCGCGACAACGCCGGCGATGATGACAGTGATTATTGGAGATAATAATTTAGCTTTTTTTTTTTTCTTCTAGGTGAAGATAGTGAATATGAAATAATTATGTAACGTAGGGAAAAAAAAAGAAAAAAAGGGGGTGGTAGATATTGGCAAACATGTTTTGATAGAAGCTGCAGGCGATATGAAATATGTATAGGTGATCTAATTAGCGGTGTAGAATAAGGAGGGGGAGCAGTTTTTCTTCCACTTAATTTTTTTTCCCTTTTTTTTTTTTACATATGTTCACTAGAAGCACAATCCGCGGCGCCATAATTACACCTCTTTTGCGTAAACACGTACTTTTGTTTACGCCGTTTGTGCCATATTCAATATCCATTCCCAGTTTTCTGTCTGTTTTTTTTTTCTTTTCTTTTTTTTTTGAAAGCGAGAGAGAAGTTGTACAACCCGGCAGCTTTGGTTTTTGTTTTTCAGCTTGGGGCTTTTTCTCTCTCCTCTCTCTCCTCTCTCTCTCTTTCTATCCCTCTACTGAATTTCAAATGATTAGGTTAGCCGTGCACGATGAAAGTTTTACAAATGACATCACAGCGCCCCGCATTTCAAACAGAGAAGGGGGGAAAGGAAGAAGAAGGAAAAACTTAAAAAAAAAAAAAAAAAAAACTCTTGAAGGCCTGGAGGCTTGTGGTGCCAGGGAGACGGTGTCAGCGCAGCATCATACGTCTATATTTTGGGCCCTTTTATTCTAAATCATCACCTTACGTTACAGCGCTTCCTTTTTTCCATCTTTGCCTATGTCTATTTCTGAAATCTGAGGATGACATTCAACCAACTTTTGCCCCCGAAACACGTACAACATATTTTAATTTCATTGATTTGTGGCTAAAATCGCTATGGCAACGGCCCTCGAGGTATTCCATCCCCTTTTGACGCGCGTGAACGGAGGGAAATGCGCTGACATCATTGTCATTCCAGACGTGAGTGTCAAAACAAACAGTAACAATGCAGGATACTCATTTGGCTCCCGTGACATCACTCGCATGCCCTCCGTCGTCGCAGGGGTGGCCCAGTTTGCTCTTTCAATTTTATTCCTATAGTCAAGAGATTAAGGGCCAAACCTCCCCGCGGTGGCTCCAACTCAGGGATATTAGTCATAGCGTGAATTATAGTATTGTAGTATTTGGTGTTTACTTATTTTCTTATTTATTTATTTTTTGCCTCTTTTTTGCTAATTTTACAAGGCATGTATGTTGGGTTTTATTACACATACATTTACTATTATTTTCTTTTCTATTTATAACGCTATACAAAAACTATGGCAGTATGAATAGGCCAATCTATTTAAAGCCACACAAGTCATACAAGCGTTTATTTTATTACAGATGTTTTTATTGGTGAAAAATACCTAATCAATTATTATAAAAGTGGATCTTTGCTGGGGACGTCTTCAGCTCGTCTCCATGGAGATGTTGACTGAAGGCAGCCATAGTATATGACATTTAAATAGGCTAGGTCCTCATCCAAAATAAAAAAAATAAAAATAGCTGGTAATTGGGAGCATGTTTTGTATTGGTGGCAGCAGTATAATCCAAAATGTGACGGTATGTGCCTTTAAGGGGAGACACTACAGGCAAAACTACATTTTTTCAATTTTCAGGTTCTGGGCCAAGTTGGTCTCTGAACATATAAGCTTTCACCCGGAAACAGAAAATATGCCAAATCTTCACAATAACATGTTTAAATATTGCGCTGATTCAATGTTCCCCCATAGACTTATATGGGAGAATGCAATTTCAAGGGCCTTTTTCTCAAAACACATTTTTCTGTCATTGTGGCGACACTATGTTCACGTCAGTCGGACCTAAAGCCTTGGACTGAACGATATTTGGAAGATTTTTTCAGAGGGATTTTTTTTATTATTTAATCCCTAAGCCCCATTTATTGAGTTTTTAATGTCAAAAAATGAGGTGAAAATTATTTTTTTTACAACATTTTCCACTAAAAAACAGCTTATTTTAAAACTAAACAAGAAATCCAAAATCCCCTCTGAAAAAATCTTTATAAAATAAAATGAAACCATAAATGTGAATGTAGCTCTATCCATTATTCAGATCTCGTCGCCGAAAAGATGGGAAATTTGGGGCATTTTTAGGCATAAAACACCTTGTTCTTATATGAAAAGATAAAATGACAGAAAACTTGCAATGTATTTTTTTCTCACATTTATGCCAGTGATCGACAGCAAAAGTTTCAAATTGATATCTGTATCCTGTGGCCTTAAATAGACATTTCCCTCCCCCCTAATTTTACATGATTTGTGTCCGTTACATAAACCTTCAACTTTACACTTTCATTCCTTGCAAACCTGGAGGCACGTTTGTCACGCGATATCGAACGGCGTTGCTCCCTCGACTTTATTACACACGGCGCGATGGCAGATGCAGCTTTTGTAAACAAGCGCGTGAAAAAGCGTATTAAAGAAAACGTCTCGTGTCTCTCGCTACCTGTCAAATCATTCGAAAGCATACGGGGAAAAAAATATATATATATATGTATGTATCTGACTGTTAAGGATCAGCAATACGGGTGTCCAGGATGAGCCGGGGGCCAACTCGAGGGCCTTTTGTGAATTTACAGCCGCCGATAAAAATCTGCTCATATTTCAGCTGATGAAAAGTCCGCAGAGAATTACACCTCTTCCTCTTCTTTTTTTTTTTTTTTTTTTTTCTTTTTTTGGGGCCGAAACGCCACGCCGTCGAAATTGGATAAAGGTAATGAGAAAAAGCCAATGCTCTGCCTTCACTGCCCGCGAGGTTTGCCTGGTGTTTTTTTTTTTTTTTTTTTTTAATAAGTCCGCTCTATCTATTGTTCCGGCAGCAGCAGCAGAAGCAGAAGCAGCAAAGCGCAGATTGCCGGGGCTGTGTGGCTTATAATGCAGGGGGAAGCTAGCAGGCAGTTTCAATGACCATAATACACACCCCGCACGCTATTACACCGACGCGTGTGATAAGAGATGAACAAAAGGGTAAAAAATGAGACTGTTCTCCCGTTGCCTGCTCTCCTTCAAGAATACGATCGCAATTAAGATAGACGGCTTTACCAAATATATGAAACGGAATCGAGAAGGGGGGGTAGGAAAAAAAAGAAAAAAAAGCAAACACTTCTAGGGAATTGATAATTAGTTTCAAAAAGTATGTCTGTGTTTTTTTTTTTTTTTTCATTTGATGGACAGATGCAAAGTGAGTCTTTTTTTTTTCTTTTTCCTTTCGAGAGTGATCATACTTGGCACACATGTCCACTTTTTTCCCTCTTTAGGCGCGGACAAGGAAGTTGTCAAAGTGAATTTTCTCCAAGCGTCCGTCCGTGATCGCTTCGCACTCGCGAGAAGTTGAAAGCTAAGAAGCTGCCCGCCCGGAGGGGAATGAATTGAAATGCGAAAAAAGAAAAGAAAAAAAAAAGCGGCTGATGAATAGAGAATTAAGGCTTTGTAATGACACTTGACACGCATTTGATGAAAGGGAGAATTTAAAAAACAGTAAGATGGTGGGTATTTTTTTCTTGTTGTTTTCCCTTTGTACGGTGTGACATATCGCGGGCATAATGGGGCGTGTTTTGCATCCTGACAGCGCCGACCGCGGCTATCTTTTGTCTCGATGTCATTGCCTCTGGGTATGCGAGGGAAAACAACACCCTTTCCCGTTTGTCGAACACATGTACACGCCTCCGCCTTGGCCGCGCCGGATCGGGCCTGTGCGTTTGTGCGTGCCCGCCCCCGAAAAGGACAGCCGCCGCCACCACTGGCTTAGAGGCGCGAAGGCAAAAGGGGGGGGTATAATAGTCATGGGAGGCAAGGCAGGCAAAGGGGTGCAAGGGGCAAGGAGGTGGAGACACATGGGGGAGGTATGGCGAAGGCTGCAGGGTTTGACATTAGCACTAGCAACGAGCCAAATCTGGGACATCTTTATATTGGCTAGCAACCCACCCGCAAAAAACAAATATCAACTTCAACCTACATATGATATAACATTTTGTAGGTTAACCCAGTCTTCGATATACAATAATTGCTCACAAAAGTGTTTTAGTTACGCATCTATGATCACTTTTCAGTCCTGTCGCCCCAGTAGAGAGCCACTTCCTTCGAGCTTTAGCCTGCTTTCTGCTGCTTTCTGCACGCACCACATAAAGTGGAAAGAGACTTTACAAAAGAGAAGTTACAAACCCTTTGAAGCTTATTTAGTTCGGTATGACCTGTCAAGATGTAAAATGACAATACAAATAAGACTTTGTTGTTCATAAGGCGCTTGACAAGAGACTCTTACTCTCTGCTCTGACTGACAGAAGCATGGCTTTACACATCTGCACCAACGAACCCTCCAACCACCCAACCAAGAACAACAAACCAACCAACCAAGACCCCAACTAACCAACCACCCAACCAAGAACAACAAACCAAGAACAACAAACTGACCAACCAAGAACCCAACAAACCAACCAACCAAGAACCCAACAAACCAACCAACCAAGAACCCAACTAACCAACCAACCAAGAACCCAACTAACCAACCAACCAAGAACCCAACTAACCAACCAACCAAGAACCCAACAAACCAACCAACCAAGAACCCAACTAACCAGCCAAGAACCAAACTAACCAACCAACCAAGAACCCAACTAACCAACCAACCAAGAACCCAACAAACCAACCAAGAACCCAACAAACCAACCAAGAACCCAACAAACCAACCAACCGAGCAAGAACCCAACAAACCAACCAACCAACCAACCAACCAAACAACCAACCAACCAACCAACAAACAAACCGACCAAGAACCTGACCAAGAACCCAACCAACCAACAAATCCAACCAACCAAGAACCCAACAAACCACCCAACTAACCAACCAACCACCCACACTGGCAACCAAGTGTTCCCTCACCGTCTTCCCTCCAGGTACTAACCAGGCCCATCCCTACTTAGTTTCCAAAATTCTACGAGATCGGGCATTGACAGAACATGTATAGCCCCAATGCGAAGACAGAGTTGGCCGGGAGGCAGCAGCCGGCCTAATGAAGCAGGTCGGGTGAAAGGCAGGTGCATGTAGAGGTTGGAAGGGGAAGTTCTTGTATCCCAAGCAGCTGAACCAGAAACTTTTCACCGGGGTGGCCTAAGGGTGCATTTCCTAAGGTGGAGTGGCCGCTTGAGGACAACTATACCTCAGTGGGATTCACTGGCAGGAAACTTTCCGGAGAGTGCACATGAGATCTTTCTGGAGTGATGCTCATAGTTACAAAAGAAGATAATAACTTCTGTCTGTGCTACTGTAGCAGTTTACTGTGTCAATCAATAAAATCAGTGTTAAAGTACTGGAATAATTTCATGTCAGAGTAATAAAGTGCAAAGCTAAAACATAGTTAACACAATTATATTTCAGATTTTGCGTTCTTTAGTTTGACATTTCTTGTGATGTTTATAGTTTCTCTTCCTTATTGGACACTGACGGGAAGTGAGATAGATAGAGGTAAACTTTTTGAAACTGTTGCCATGCCAACCATGTTATGTCAATAGGTGTGTCAAACAGCTATGCAACTTTACTTTTATCTGTCACTTCCTGTCAATTGTGACTTCGGCTTAAAATATAAAGTAAAATATTGTCTGGATGCTGTTGAAAAAGCATAAAATTCGCCAAAAATGTTAACAGACTCAAGTAGTGATGTGTTATTTTAAAGAAAAGAATTACAGAACAATATCTTTTGCAAGCAGATACATGTTTTGAATTGTCGTAGAGTCTTCTTTCATTTGAATCACGAGAACAGAAAGCATCAACGCTTTAGCAGCGACTCCCATAGCAGGTAGAGCAGGTGCAGACAGAGAGGCGGCAGTCTTTAGGCCTCGGGAGCTCGCGGGGCAGGGAGGCAGGAGGAGCGGGCGGCGGCGGGGGGGGGGAAAAGCCGGGCCTCTCGGGCGTGTGTGTGCGCGCGCGTGGTTTTTAACATGGAAATTGGCTTTGAACTCCATCTGCGCAGGTCGCCGCCGCGTCGAGGCAGCGCTGACAGGCAAAATGGAGCATCAATTCCTCCTAATGTGGACTGATGATTATCCTACTTACCCCCCGCCGGCGCCAAAGTCGGGCAAATTTGTGAAGCCCGGCGAATGGTGAAGATGTTCGAGGTTCTTTTATTTGAACAGGAATAGCGGAATAGCGGAGGGGATTTGGGGAATGGAAGTGGTTGACGATGTCGTACGGGGAATGGAGTGAGGGGAAGTCAATATTTGCCTCAGTAGTACATAATATTTTGGCTCTTTACATTTATCATTCCTATAAGTATGTTATTTGTAGTTTTTTTGGAGATTTAACTATGTATTTCTTTCTCTTTTTGTGGCTATAACAGTTTACGAATCTCTTCTTGCTGAAATGTTGAAAATAATGAAGAAAAAACCTATATTTTTTCCATTCCATCAATAGTTCATTTAACATTAACAAGATACTGAAAAGTGCCAACATTTTAACTATTTTCAACAACAATTTGGGAGAAAATGGTGCATACATCAATGAAACACACAAGCATGCTTTTCTTAGCATACTCGTGGACAAATTGTTATAAATAAAATGAAGTTAAAAAGTATTCTCCTACCTGCAGTGAGACGGCAAACACCCGAGACATGTTTGGGACATTGCGATGGGGGCCTGAGAACGTCCACGGGCAGCTGTCAAAGTCCTGCCGAGATGTCTTTATTTGACGTCCGCTTTTGTTGGGGCGTCCCGAACTCTGCGTTCCCCTTTGACACACACCCCCTTCACCCCCGTGTTACCCGGTCCACTCATGTCCAGAGGTGGTCAGCAACAAAGTAAATTGATTTAAGTACCAAATTAATGAGTTATAGTGATGCTTTCTGCTCCACTTCATTCCTAAAGAGCTACATTTGTTTATTTATTATAGTTTTTGGATATATTGTGTAGTTTTCAATAAACTTTTTATCACTTGTAAAAAATAAAATAAAATCAATGCTAGATAATTTACAACTAGGAGGAAGGTTTGTCCCCGTCGTATTGTCTTACACAGGGTGAGTTCGGGCGCGATATTGGATTTTTGAAGCTGCAAAGTTGCTTTTCATATTGTTTTTCACTTATTTAAAGGCACACTTTGCAACATTTTGGACTATACTGTTGCCATCAGTACAAAACATGCTCCCAATGACCAGCTCGACACAGAAAGGGCTATTTTTTGCAGTGGGTAATCAAAGAATGGATTTGGACGGGAACTCAATCTCAAATCTGTCATAAAATAAATGCTTGTGTTTCAGTTTTATTCATTGGGTAAAATTGTACGCGGTGCAGCTTTAAATGGGCTCGTACTTACTGCTTTTACCACCTGACTTTTTTCCCTTTTGTAGGTAAACATTATTTTTGCCCCATAAAAGTATGTAGAAACTAATATCTGTACTTTTGAATCCCGTACTTTGACCACCGCTCTCCCGTCTTCATCACTCCTGGCCTCAATATTTCCACCCTTGTCCCATGCCCATCTCCACCCCTTGTCCCGCTGTCTCCCCTGTGTCCTCTTCACCTCTCAGCAGCTGGGCCCTGACCCCCGTGTCCCGGTCCCCTCCTGACTTTGTTCACCCTGCAGTGCGTCATTGTGTCCGCCTGAATGGCAGAGCTGCGCTAAAGACACTTTAAGAGGGACGGGCTGATGTCTTCATTCGGCCCACCATCTTCTTTCTGTTCCCGGTTTCTTTTGGCGAAAGTATGGAAAAAATAATGGACACGCTTTCCTGGCGCGGCTGTGGTTGAGACCTGGTGGTGCGCAAAATGTTATTTTTCTTGAAACGATGCTTGAAAAGTTACTGGTCTAAGGCACAAAGATCGAGAGGTCTTCTTTGGATCAGCTGATGTTTTGATTGCGTCCATTCATTTATTTGTATTGTTTCTACCACTTAAATGTTTGTAGGAATTATAGTTGCTTAAAAACCCAGGATGGGGTTCACAAGTTGGCCCCAAAGTTGACAAAATAAATGGAAGTCTGATTGGAACCAGAAGTATTAGGTGGCTGAGACTCTTTTCATCTTACCAACATCAAGCAGATCATATTGAAAACTGTCTCCACTGTTGGGCACCTTTATGAAACAGTAATTTGATCTTTTGACCTTCATTTATGTGTCCTGAGAGAAAAGATGCTGAACTTTGTGACAGTTTTTGTTTCACATAGAGAGGTATGAACCTTAGCTGCATCAACTCAACTTTAAATTACAGGCTGTTTAGAAAGTTGTGACGTCTTGTGAACGCAACTCATCAGAACAGTTGACCAGTTTGTCTGCTGGTTTGGCAGAAGATGTCAATTTTCAGGCAATGTATCTGAAGATCGTTAGATTTAAAGGTGAGCCAAGATGCCATGTTGGACGGACCATGGGTTTTTCTGGTTAAGAAAGAGGCATCAAAGACGGCATCTCTGGGATCGCCCATACATGGTCATGTTTGAAAACAGTTAAGGGGGAAAACAATTAGGAGAAAAATCAAATCTCTAATTATTCAAAAACTACTTTAACAAATCGATAGCCACATAGAATAATTGCCTAACTAATTTTTGTTTTGATTTTGGAAAACATGTAAAAAGACGTTTAATAGGAAACACATTGTTTTTCTCTTATTGCCATTTTAACAATACAAAATGACTCAGGCAGTTATGCTATGTGGCTAACGAAATGCTGAATTATGAATATGGTTTTCTACTAAATAAAGGTACAAAGACATGAAGAGGAGCAAAGTGCATCGTGCTAGTTCGGACAGCAAGCTAGCGCTAGCTACGACTGCCGTTTTTTTTCACTTTTACTGAACAATCTGCTGTGAGACAAATATCCATATGGGCCCGATTTACACTTGATGTTATTTGTGTGATAAATAAGTTCATATTTCACCAGAAAATGACTAAAAAGAGCGAAAAAATTGTGTTTCCCAGAAGATTCTATTTTCCCCCCTTGGCGAAGTCACGCTGGCCAGACTACACTTAGCAAAGTCGACATCAAGAGGAAATCAAACTCAAACCTGGACCAACCGTGGTGAAAACGATGAATAAAATCATAACAGAAAAATACAAAACTAAAGCAGGTCCAAACATGACCACATCTAAAAATGATGTCCTTACTTCTAAACCATCTCGCCCTCTCACTTCCCTTGATTACACATTACGCTTATAAATATGCAATTTACCTCTAAGTGAAATCCAATACATTTTCTTTTTTTGTGGGGGGGGTTTGGTAATTACACCTCGCCGTATCCGCATTGGTGTTGGCTTTGGTAAAGATCCATTTTGTGATTGCGCGGCGCAGCTGGCAGACAGAGTGGACCTTATTTTCACCTGCCCAGGGCTTATGTTTTGTTTTTTTTTCCCCTTCTTCTTCTTTTAAACACACTGGTATGGGGACTTTAGGCGCGGACCACCCTGCTCTCGGCGCATCATTCACATTCAGGGCGGCCTCTTGACAAGTCTGACGATCTCACTCCAGGTTTTGTCAGCAGCACAATGCGCGGTCAGTCAGTGTGCGCTGTGTGGGCAAGAACGCACGGGCCACGGCACTTTTTTTTTCGCCAGGGAAGCGGGGCTGACTGGGAGCAGTTTTCAAGGGGGTGGAATTGGAAGTGGATGTGGATAAAAATGAGAGAAGTTGGACGTTTGTTGGCTGGTGTTTGATTGATCTGTGGCTATGTCGTATGTTTGTATTCGTGGACTTCTTTTTTCATCCAGTGTTACACCACTGCAACTGTTTTTGACTCGACAAAGCAGATGAGGCCTCCATTTCCCCCCCTGATTGTGGCCCAAAGGTTTTATTTACATGACACTATCATTTCCAAAGATCATTACATCCCATTAGAATTATAAGATTTGTAGCAACGTTTTGTGTAGTTCTGAGATATTTCGGTTTATGCTTTGACCGAACACAGAACAAAATGGAAATGGGTTTTATGTTTTGTGCACACAGACTTAAAAAATGCACCAAAACTTCGCCAGCTTCCTAAATAAATGACAGAAAATGAGCCAGAAAGACTCTTTGAAGGATTGGATCCCAAAGATGAATCTTGTAGGCGATACCGTTCACTCCCCAGATATCAGGTCAAAACATTGAAATATAATATATATATATGTTTTCACGATTGCCAATGTGTCATGGATTTATTCACAATCACACATTTTTGAACGATGTCAAAAGTGGCAGAGGGCACCAAATTGGTGGCAAAATGATTGATGTTCAGTGGGTTGCGGGCCTTTTCCAGGGAACATTTCTTTAAATATACAGCATTCACTACCGTTCCAAAGTTTGGGGTCACCCAGGCCAGTTCTCTTTTCTAATCACAAATGACCCTTTAACACGATTAGCTAACACAATGTACCATTAGAAGACTGGAGACAGACACCTCTGCACATCTATGTAGGTATGCCATTAAAAATCACCCCTGTCCAGCTAGAGTAGGCATTCACAACATTAACAATGTCTAGACTGTATATCGGATTAATTTAATGTTATCCTCATTGAAAAAGGCAGTGCTTTTCTTTCAAAAATAAGGGCATTTTAAGTGACCCCCGAACCTTTGAGCGACTGTGTATCTTCTATAGAAGTATGAACACATCTGTAACTGAAAAAAAGGGCTTTCGTTTTTGATTTATTTTTTTGTATAACAAACAATGAAAGAAAGAGCCACTAAATTCAAATGTGGATGTCCAAACGCATTCCTAACTTTGCATACCATTTGCATTATTCCAATTCTTCACAAGGACGAGTTTATATAGCCACAACTTGCAGGGCACTTTTCAGCGTCACAGCCACATAAATTCTGGAAAACTAGCCTCAAACTACATGAAAATTGATAGAAATGCTTTGTAATTAGATGCACAGGGTTTTTCCTTACAAATGTCTCAGTTTACAATATACTGATACAATATACATTTACTTCCACTACAGTCCTGGGGCCTGACAGTATCCCAGATGAGAAGCACCGCTGTAGAAGACAAACACAATCTGGATTTATTTCAGCAAACCAATCAGATTTGAACAGTCTTTTACATGATCAACATATGAGTGACGACACGCACAATTTAGCCGATTTTGGCTTTCAATCAATTTTCTTTTGTTTTCAGTCAAGTCCTTATCAGTGCTTGTGCAGCCTCCAGTGGATAAAGCTCAGTGGCCAAACTCTGGATGGATGGATGGATGGATGGATGGATGGATGGATGCATGGATGGATGGATGGATGGATGGATGGATGGATGGATGGATGGATGGATGGATGGATTATATTTGACTTCCTTTTCTCTATGTAAACCCTGCATTAGGTACGATTATGCAGTCATTTCCCCCAATTCATGAAACTCCTGTCTCACAGCTAGAAGGTCCCGGTTCGATCCCCACCAGGACGGGGCCTTCCTGTGTGGAGTTTGCATGCTCTCCTCGTGTCTGCGTGGGTTTCCTCTACGGCTAAAAACATGTACAATAGGTCAGGATGAATGAGAGTGTGTTTGAGAGTGAGCATGGGGGACGACGGATGGAAAAAAGCCCATGACTACAATCTGGTGTGGCTTGTTTACATGCATGAGACCCATGTATGTTCATTAACATCCACTGTCCCGACCAAATAAACCAATAAATAAATAAAATAAAACAAATAAATAAATTATACTACATATATATGACGGTCACTACTATACACCTTTATCATTGGTTTATTTATTTGGTAGGGACAGTGCAAGTTAATGAACAGGCCACGCCGGATTGTAGCCTTGGGCAAATCTCCATCCGTCGTCCCCCATGCGCACTCTCAAACACACTCTCATTCATCCTGGCCTATTGTACATGTTTTTAGTGGTAGGGGAAACTGGAGTACCCGGAGGAAACCTACGCAGACACGAGAAGAACATGCAAACTCCACACAGAAAGGCCCCGTCCATTACACTTTGTACACCTTTATTCAACCTTGCACTTTAATGTGTAATAACCAGTACGAACGTGTAATCACATGGAACTCGCGGGCTGTAATCTTTAAGTGTTACCGTTTCTTCTTCTTCTAAGTAACTTTTAACTTGAAACAGTGTAAACGTTGGCATTTGTCCAGACATTTAAACCATGCCAGATTTATGTATGTTTACTTGTTCTAACTTTAAAAAAATGTCCATGTCTTTCACCAAACTAAATCTACATAAAGTTGTGAAAACATAGTTCTGGCTTCCTGAAAACAAAGCATTCACGACCGCGGCCAAAATATGATTTGTGGTGGAAAATTAGCCAAAAAACAAAACAAAAACTGCTGCCCTGATAAGTCCAGTGCATGGGATGGGGATTGGGCTATCTCAAAGAGAGAAGCTTTATACATTAGCGCTGTAGTTGCAAAACACCGTTGATATTCAAATGATTATTGTGCAAAATCTGGGATAAGCTTCTGTGTGAGAGCTCCTCTAAGTGTCTACAACTATTGCTAATTCCACTCACCATTGTGGCGCGCACAAAGGCCCTAATCCCGTCTCACTTTTGCTGAAGGCTGGGGCTATTGGGGGCCTATTCTCCGGCCCGGTAAACCAACAAAACTCCCCCTCGGCCGCGCACACAGAAGGGGGCCAAAGCCTGCGCGGACTTCAAGGCGGGTTTTTGTTGCCCGACTTGGCCACAGCCCTGCATAAACTTTTAAGTGGTCCCCGTAGGCTCCCGGCACCCTTTGGCAGCGAGAATGAGCTAGCAGAGAGAGAAAAAAAACTGTAAAAACAGGCTCTTAACCTGGACAATGCACAGGATAATACGCTGCTTGGACAAAAAAAAAAAAAAGAAAGAAAAGAAAGAAAGAAAGAAAAGTCACAGGGTTGCATTCATTTTTCACCGTTTTTCATCTTGTATTGATGACGGGAGAGTCAAGTCACTGCGCAAAGCCTCTTCCAGCACATCCCAAAGATTGTGGACTCTGTGGCGGCCAATCCATTAGTGAACCTGATGCATCCTGGTATTATCTTGGAATACGCCTTTGAAATGAGGTGTGCAGGCCTATAGTCTGTGAACTCTCCAGTCAAGAAGCTTTTAGATTTGGGTAAAGCTGAACATGGAGACACCCCTGTAAGGATTATAACGAAATCCGAACAGGCCTCTGACTCATGCTTTGCTTACACGCTACAGAACAAGAAGACCATGTCAGTGAGATCAGCTGATAGACAATGGTCCACACCGTAATCATTCTGAACATAACGTGAAGTACAGATAATATACAAACACATAGGCAGTCACCCTCTCTACGCAGAGAAGTGCAAGACTAGGATAAAAGGCGACTGTCAACGGAGGTCTGGACTTCTTCTCTTTCTCTGAAGTCACCAGCTGGTTATACAACTTTGAAACTAGGAACAATGGCAATAAAAGCCTTATCTTTGAGACGACTTCTATCTCCAGTGCATGCTTTGGCTATATCCAAAAACTGTTCTCGCTTGATACAAAAGAACCAGATCCTAACACCCCCGTCTTAACCAAGCACATTAAGAGGTTAAGCACCCTTTTACTACAATGCTTTGAATCTTTGAATTCTCCTTTTTAATAAAACTCAAACAACTTTATGCCAAAAAAACATGCCATATTCTTGGACTTTGGGAATAGCTGCTATTTCAACCTGCATAGACTCAAACAGACAAAAGCAGCGATTAGGAAGATTTATTAACAGGGATATTAGTTTTGGCGATCAGACCCCGGCGGTAACATCGATGCATGAAAGTCAGTGTGGATGAACAGCTTGGAGTTAGGGATGTCTTCCCCGGAGCCTGGACACTGGTGGTGGTATGGAAGCCCCGTGAAGATGCAACAGGGAGAAGCCGTGGATGGAAGAGGCGGAAACGGGGCGGAGGTGGGTCGCAGCACAGCTGGGAAACGAACAAACCATCATTGCTGGGGCTTAAAAGCGGGACCAAGGGCGATGATTGGCTGTTACGGAGGTGACGGAGGTTACGCTGATGGCTGAGGTGGAGGTGTGGCCCTCTCGGAGGCGATCATTGGCTGGAGGTCTGTGACGCTGGAATTAGTCTACCAGGTTGAATTAACGCCTAGGCTTCATAAAGTGCATGAGTTTATTATAAAATAAAACAAAACAAATGTGAGTGAATTATAAAGTGATGTTGTCGAGCTAAGACTAGCTACGGCGAGACACAGCAGGTGAGGTTTTCAATCAGTGGTCAATGTTTAGATTTGTAGTGAATTTTTAACATTAACATCTTAGTTTTAATGTCAGAGTAAAAAGACTCAAACTCTTTGTGATGCTTCTTGTACAACATTGCGTAAGCTAGCGAGATGGAGATTTCCTGGAAATAACTACAACATCACGACACTCCCTCGTCTTTCCAACACATATTCATTCATAAATATTGACACGTTTGGCATCCACGTGTAGCAGGCGAAAGAAATGAGGCCGTAAACCAAATATGGTCACGAAAGGAATACGGAGGGCCTCGATCCATCTTTTAAATATGGTCGTTTCCTTGCTTTGAGTGGTTCATTCAGTGGTTCAGCGTCGCATTCACTTTTCCACCAAGATCTTGCATTGATGATGGGAGAACACGTGACCACTGTGCACAGCCTTCTCCAGCACATCGCAAAGATACCTCGATGGTGGTAAGAAATTGACTGTGTGGCGGCCGATCCATGTGCGAAAATAAGACTTGATGAATCCTGGCATTGTCATCTTGGAACATGCCCGTGACATCAGGGAAGAAGAAATCATTCTTTTGGGCACATAGACCTTGACTTACCCTTCGATAGGACATACCTAGCTTTCCATAGGTATGTCCATTCGAAGACTGTTACCAAACAAGTCCATTGATGGAATACCATGGTCATTCAGTTTACGCTGGCCGTCAGGTGACCCCATTCTGTTGCTGAACCTGACCAACCGCAGCCTCCCTGGTTTCTTTCAGAGTGAGTTTCCAAACATTTTTCTATGATTTTTTCTTTTTCTTTTCCACACTTCTTTGAAAAGCGCCTTTTTTCCCCCCGTATTGTGAATCCTTTAATACATTATTTATGCGGCGGTGGTCCACTATCAAAGCAGCGCCGTGGAGTAGGACAGCATTGAGCGCTTTGTAGTTTACGCTTAGCTTTGACATAATATTTCTCTTTGTTAGTCACTCCACTTCATTCGCCCATTTACGCCTTCATTAAAACTTACATCACACGCGGCGCCGAAGCCATCAAGGCGCTCTTTTGACGATTTCAAATCAAAAAGGAAAGGAGGCATTCTGTGAAATATGATTTTCCTTTTTTTTTTCTTTCTTCATGTCCAACCTGGATATCAATTTATCTAAGAGTTCTATACAAATACTTCAAATAGTACACGGCTGTCTCGTCTGGTGGATGTTGAAGCTGAAAGTGGGCAGTTTGCGTTGGGGGAAAGAAAAAAAAAAAAGCATTGGAATAAGAACGAAATGACAAAAGATGTCTGCGTTTGTAAAAGCGTGTCACAGTTCTAAGCGTGCATATGCTCGATAGAGGGGCTCAGGGACATTCTCAATATTTTCAGTTTGCCAGGAATAGAGAGACAAAACCGCAGATAAAGTCAGGCTAAACCAAAGCAGCGGTCAACACGGAAGTCGGAAAAGTTGGGGGAAAAACTAACGTGAGGATGAAAGTTTTATACCGTCCGACGAGGTCATGGCTAGTGTGAGAAAAATAAAACTGTGTAATGAATAGACGCTTACTGAAGTTTACTGAATGGATAAACTTTTGGGACCATTACAAGACATGTTGAGACAGCACGGTTTAAGGCTCGATTCGGGTTCTTCTTTTTGCAAGGTGATTCATGTTTTCAAATAAATGTGACCTCTTGTTTCCTGACTGCACAAAATCCATATTTGAAGTAAGCTGAAAACACAGGAGAGCCTTATTCACACTTTACACTTGTGAATCAAAGACTGTAAATGAAGAATGGACTAGTTTTTGTACAGGATCCTTCTTCCTCAAGCCGTGAACCGCAACATCGTCCTATTTTTTTTCTTCCACTTTAGCTATTTTTATTTTCACCCTTTTCTAAACAGCGGAGCCAAACTGTGACATGAACGAGCTCCCTCATAATTTACAGGCTATAATGTGAAAGTAATGTGAGTGGTTGGAGGAGCCAATGGCAGCCTCGGCCCCTCCGACCACCACCGACCACTCACTTACTCACTCATTCATTCATTCTGGCTTATTGTACATGTTTTTAGTGGTAGGGAGAAACCGGAGGAACATGCAAACTCCACAGAAAGGATCAAACCCGGGACCCTCTAGCCACTGTGCCACCGTGCCGCTTACCACCACTGAGTATGGAGTGGATGAGTCATGACTATAGTTCTGCGCTTTGAGGAACTTGTCAACCCAAGCCTGTAAGCCATTATATGTACTACAACAGCACAATTATTCATTGACAAAATGAGAATTCAACTCTTTCAACAGCTTTCTAAATGAGTGTGAAATTCTTCTCTACTTTCATTTCTTTGACTGACAATTGTACACTTTTGCTTAAGTAGAATTTTCCTCCCAAAGTGCAAGAGTATGGGCACCCAGACCAATGGCTTTCCACTTACTTTTACTAACTACTGTATTTGCAAAACAATTACAGAAGAAGTCCTATTGCAGGGAAATCTGGTCCTCTAACATAGAACCTCTGGCCCAAAAGATGATTTTCAGAAATGTGTAGACAAATCAGAGAGTACAGTTTAGTCAAAGTACTCTAAAAATGTGAGACATACTGTGAATTACCTTCCAAACAGAACACCCAGTTAAGTCATTAAGTACATTATGTACAACACCGGCATTTGTAGAAAATGGTGCTTCACTTTGTGCTATAACTGGCAGGTTCTTTTTCCAATGAAGAAAATCATCCCTCGACCGAACAAACTTGTCCTGTTGGCTTAACCAGGTCTAAATACAGTCACAATGCTCTTGAAGTCCTTGTTCTCGCAGCCTGTGGAGCCACGGGGCCCGAGATGTTGGCTCATGTTAGGTGTGCGCTCGCAGGGGGGGCCACTCACACCTAAGGAAGAGGCGTGGGGGCCCGCAAATATTGTACAAATGAGCCCGACTAACGGCGCTGCTTTAATCCTAATCCATTAGACACCCGTGAAGAGCAAACAGAGCAGGGAGCTGTCAGGAAACACAGTCCAGACACAAAGGCCCGCAGCGTGGACAAGCTTCTCCCACGACGCCCCTGTCTCCGGAAGGCCTCATCCGTCTGGACCGGAGACAGCGCTGCAGAGGGAGGGAGAGGTGGACTAAAGAAGGAAGAGTGCGCTCACATTTGTCCAACTGAACCGTGCCCAAGAGCGAGAAGTCCCTGAAGCGCGGTCTGTTGTTCCGGACTTGTTGCTCATGCATGCAAACACGCACAAACACAAGCGCTGTCATGAGAGCTGCTGTATTTGTTTAGTCAAAAACGAGAACTCTATCTTCCTAATAGAAGCTTTGAATCCTCTTTGATCACGTTGCTCTTTGTGTGCAGATTAGCCCAAAACTTAAAGCCTCGCGTTGGCCCGACATGTAAACAATCAGCGCTTTGTCATCTCAAAGGTCCATCGCTTGGTTCGTTTGTGCAGGTGTGAGCGCTGGCAATTTCGAGCACTAAGACCCTACACCCAGCACGACCCGGCTCCTGGCCTGTTTGGGTGGAGAGACTCCAGCTACAACCTGAGGCCTGTGAACATCAGTGCTCACAAGAACCGCCTCCACAAGAGTTTCTTTCCGGCTATGGTCCAGCTGGTGGCACAGGATATTAAAGAGGGGCCGAAGTACATCATGCCACACTCAAAGTGATGGGTCATTTACCATTGTTAATGCTGCACCTTAAAGGAACAGGCCACCATTATTCCATACTGAGATATGTTCTTCCCTGAGCTTAGACGAGTTTACACGTACCTGTCTGGTCTTTTTGCGTGCCCATGGAAGAGCTTGGTCACTTTTAACTTCCCCACGTTTGGAGCTATAGGAATATACTGGGAGAGGCCAAATGCAAACAACATCTTTGGTTGTTTTGCGTGGCTGAGCGCACGCTCAAAGACCAGACAGGTACGCATCAACTCGTCTAAGCTCAGGTAAGAACATATTTAAGTATGGAAACACGGTGGCCTGTTCCTTTAACTGCCCTTTGAGATATTTGTTTTTACTATTTATTAAACTTTTTGACTTACTCTAGACAAGGAGTGTCCAAACATTTTTTCATTGAGGGCCGCATATATAAGTGTACATGGTTTGGTGGGCCGCAAAACGGTGGTCAATGCAGTGAAAATGTCAACTGTTCCACACCTTTATTTAGGCTTTAAACCTTAAAACCAGCTAATTCCCACAATAAAAAGTTAGTTTTTGAGGTTACAATTGTGTAGAATTGTGAAACTTTGTGCAAAACATAACATAAGGTTCATCTTATCTTATCTTAAAACAAAACGAGTCTAGAGAAACGCACAAGAATTCAGAAACCTATTGATGGAATAACCTGACCAACTGCAGCAGCCCCAGGTCAGAACAGTTAGTTCAATCCTCATGGCGACTTATTTTTTTGGGTCATTTAGTGTCGAAGTAATATACTATATAGTGTTTACACTTCCCGCTTTTTTACAGGGTTGCCGCGGGGCATTAAAAGTCATTAAATGAATCATGCCATCCGTCTTAAAAGAACAGGCCACCGTTTTTCCATACTGAAATATGTTCTTACCTGAGCTTAGACGAGTTGATACGTACCTGTCTGGTTTGTGTCCGTGCCCGTGAAGAGCGTGTTAGCTTCCAACTTCACCCCCATTCGGAGCTATAGGAATGCATTGGGAGAGGCCAAATGCTAGCAACATCTTTGGTTGTTGTGCGTAACTGAGGGCACGCACAACGACCAGACAGGTACGCATCAACTCGTCTAAGCTCAGGTAAGAACATATCTCAGATTGAAAAAACGGTGTCCTGTTCCTTTAACCGAGCACATTTGCTCCAATTCGAGTTTACCCAAATCTAAAAGCTCAAAATGGCGACCAAAAAAAGCATCAAAGGAGTTACATGAAAACAACTGAAACTCAACCAAAAAAGTGACAACAATGCAAAAAAAACAGGCGACAAAAAAGCGATAAAAAGCATCACAAATACGATGAAAGAGTGACGACAATGCGTCCTACACTGGCCTATAGGCTGCAGGCTCCAGTAAAAATATTATGTTTTGGCATGAAAATGGCATTTTAAGGCATTCAATTGAACTTGAGTGCTGATGCTTCAATATTTTGCGGCTGAAGGTAAATCAAATCAATTTGGACAAAAGATACTCCAGGCATATTCCCTTCAAAGGTTAGCGTAGCAAAGTATGTTATTACGACCATTGAAGAATGAAGCACCAATCATAAGTTCTTACATGTGGAGTCAACACTGTTAACAGAAAAAATGCTTCATATGAGAAGGGGTTGGGTTGGGTTGGGAGTCCATGTTCGTCAAGCGCACACATTGTCTGGAGATTAGCTCGTAGTGTGAAATTGCTGCTTTCAGGTGCAGAATGGAAAATTGTGCAAGAAACAAAAAGTGAACCCCTTGCCACTGATTGCTCTTACATCAGGTCTCCACATCCGCGCTCCCATTAAACCCCCGTATCTTATCAGTGTGAGCCCCGCGCTTTGGGCCGCGGACATTCCATTCTAATTAATAACAAAGCAAAACAATAGCGTTTGAATTCTTAACCCCGCTCCGACCTCATTTGGAGCGGATGGCGTATCTCGGCGGCGCAGCGGTCTAATCGACGGCACGCGGGCGCGACCGGGGTGAAAAGTAGCGTTAATTCCAGATTGCAGGTGGCGAGCGCGTGCGTTGGAGGAGCGCGGCGGAGACACAGGTAAAAGAGGGGGGGGGGGGGGGGGGCGCCGCGGGGAGGCGAGCGTGTTAATTGGATAGGTGCGCCAACCTCATTTGCGTGGACCGTCCCAGGGCAGAAGACGTCCAACCTGGAGCTATCACAACAAGCCGCCGCGCTGGATGCAGACACACCCAATCAGGGCGGCGGGTTTGGGGTCACGTGACTCCCCCCGCGGGCGCACGGATGGGAAGTGCAGTGGTTCACAAGGTAAGCGCCAAACAACACTGGTTACTGCGAGAATTGCCTTTGTGAATTAAAGCAAAGGGAGTTTACGACAAACACAAGGGGTATTTTCTTTCTTGATATTCAGAATCCACTCAGATTCTAATATTTGCAGGTTGGTTTACTAGAAGGGTTTCCAATGTACTTCACCATGCAATCTACTTTTTTTTTGAGACAATGGTGTTGCTGTGTGACTTAAGGGGGAGTTCACCCAAGTGTTGGCTACATCCACACAAAGACAAAACGCTTATGTTTTCAGAAACTTTCTTTGTTAGCACGAAGCCAGCTCAGTAAATGTGTGCGTCCACATGGGTCGACTCAGGTCTGTGAAAACGGTGCAATTCATCTTCCAGGCCTGTGTGAGGCGCTGTGACGCTAACACAGATAATATAACAAGATGTAGAGGGTGCATGTGCAGTAAACTTATGTGGAATGTAAACAGTGAATCAAGGATTTTCGATCTACAGAAGAGACGAGGAGGAGAGTTTATTCTTCAGACGAAACGGGACTAAAGCAGAAAAACCTCCATAAACAACAGTCCAAAAACACAGACTGACTCGGCCGTGTTTTCCTACTTGTCACCTGTGGCTTGTGGACGGCAGTGGAGCAAAGACGAGCGGAGGAAAACCATCATAGATCCATGAGTAAAACTCATTATCAGGTCAGTAGATTATGGATGACAGACACCACCCTGGAGCTGTGAGATCTTTCCACTCTGGGACCTAGTTTGGAAAATGTTTGTTTACAGACGGCCAAAACGCTGGGCTCGTCTGGACGATACACTGGACTGAAAAAATATCTTTGCCTTTGGTCCTCAGCTTGACTCCGTATGGACAGGGCCTTATAGCCAAGACATGTCAACACGATGAAAAAATCTATATACCATGGTGTAGGGATCAATGCTGCAGAGTTTCATGATGACGAGGCTGGGTTTCACCCTCTGTTGCTGTAGTTAGTACTTCCATACGGTGGCGACAAGACAAGCAAGTTTCACATAAGGTTAAAACATGTTGAAAACAACTTTAAAAACTTAAAGACTTTAAAGGTCTGGTGATAACGCTGGGATTACATGGACCAGGCTGGTTTTCGTAAGAAACATTTTAGAAATCTTGTATACTAATGAGGGCCAGACTTTGATTGACAGGTCGTTAGCATTAGAGCTAATGGCCGAGTCTACAGTGAAGATCTCGCCCTTATGCCCTTTTTAGGAACATGCTACGTCAGAGCTGGGGAGGAGGAGTCTGTAAATCCGCCAAGACTTCCCCCTGGAACGAAGTTATTATGGCAAATGGAAAGGAGTGAGGAGGAGCTGTCTATTCTTTTTTTTACAGTCGATGCTAGGGATGGGCCAAGATCCCATGACGTCAAATGCCACAAGAACCCTAGTATAGCGTGTCCTCTTTACGCTTCACTACATACAGTAAACCTACATTTGCAGATTCTGTCAACATGTCCAGAACAAAAATAATGTAAATGGCACTCATTCATCGTCTTTAGAGATACATACTACTGGCTCTGCCACTAGTCTCTTTAAATGAACGTTAATACAAGTGCAGTGCATCCAGAATCCTGCTGCTCGACCAGGAAGTACGTACAGCCATATTAGTCCAGTACTCAGGACATTAAAGGAACAGGCCACCGTTTTTTCCATACTGAGATATGTTCTTACCGAAGCTTAGACGAGTTGATGCGCACCTGTCCAAAGAAACATATTCTCTAAATCTATCTATCTATCTATCTATCTATCTATCTATCTATCTATCTATCTATCTATCTATCTATCTATCTATCTATCTATCTATCTATCTATCTATCTATCTATCTATTCTAACATATTCTATATCTCCAAACAGGGGTGAAGTTGGAAGCTACCACACTCTTCCACGGGCACGCACAGAGACCAGACAGGTACGTATCAATTCGTCTAAGCTCAGGTAAGAACATATCACAGTATGGAAAAAACGGCGGCCTGTTCCTTTAAAGCAGTTCCGATTGAGTACAAGTCTCGACCCAGCATCAAAAGTACATGACATGAACCATAGCGGGCTGTGAGAACCTCAGGGAGTGGTGCCCAGAGTAAGGACTAAACACGATGGGGCTGCGTGTCCGTTTTCTGCAGCTAAAAAAATGTGAGAAAGGCGTTGAAAGATAGTACTTGAATATTTGTTCAATGGAAAGTCGCTCGTATCGTAAATGTACTTGAAAGTATGTTTGCATTAATTTTAGTCAATCCCCTTCAAAATAGCATCAACATCCTTGAGATATGGCGTCAACGAAAGGCCGTACGAGACTGATGGGAAAAAGGTTTGTGCCTGAGGAGGACGAGGGGAAAGAGAGCACAGTTAGATGAATAACTTGAGAGTTGATTGGTCGGTAGACAGATTGGGATTTGATTGGGCTGACAGTAACAGACAGGAGAGCAGGTAGGACTTCGCAGTAGATCCATGCAGACTCCTTTGTCCAATTCAAGCCTTCATAACAAGGCCTTTGAATTAGGTGGACCATTTTTTTTTTCATAATATGGCACATTCGACTCTACGTCTCGTTATTCCCCTTCCCATCTTTTCAAATTCGATCAGTCAGCCCCTCAAAGTGAGCGGTGACAACTCTTTCTACATGATCCGTAGACAATTTAAAATATTCTCTCGGGGCTTTACAACAACCGTTCATCCTCCGTGAAGTGTCCTGTCCACTGGCTCCACATGCCTTTAACGCTATCAAAGGAAGGGAGAAAAAAAACAACATTATGAATCTAGTATGTTTGATCCTGTGATTTTCTTCGCTCTCTGATGAACAAATACGCTCCAAATTCAAAAACAAATCGCATTTGTCACTGTCAATATCCGCGCGTTTGGATTCCCCCACCGCCGCGGCTAATGTTGATGCGGAGAATTTGTTTTGATATTTGCCATAATTTACGGTAATAATGAGACAAATATTTCATTAATTTGGCGCCGTATTCCGTTTTGTGAAAAGACCACGGAGCAAATATTAGCGGTGGCGAAGAGTGTGGATTTTTAATTTGAGCCCATCGGCGTGGTGTGTGGAAAACAGAAAAAAAACAGAAGAGTTCTATTTTGACAGGGGAAAATAATTTGGCGAAAAAGGCAGGGCCACGTGCGCAGCCTTGACCCGCGCCTTTTGACGGAATACGGTAAACATCGCCGCCGGGAGATACTTGTAATTATTGGTTTACCTGCAACAGTGTAAGGTTTGGAGAATGTGCTGGGATTAAATTGTGGACTCAAAACATCTCAGATTTTGATTTTAATTGCGTATCTTAACCACATTTCTGTTCAAATTTCAAGGTCGTTCGAACAAAACCGTTGAAAACCTTTGGCCAATTGTTGGAGACAGAACAACGTAAACTAACAGCACTGTCGCAGGTGACTTTAGGCCATCCTAAAGTGTGTAAGATTTAAACATGATTACGTCGGACTTTGATAAAATCATAATGGGCACATTTATGGTAAAAACGTTGGGGCGGCGACATCACGGCTTCCCTCACTCGAGATACCTCGAGATCTCCAGCCAAGAGACTTCATCGCTAACCGTGGTGGTCAACGAACTCGATCTCATCACTTGAGTAAAAGTACAGATACGACTGTCGAAAATGACATACATCTTTCAAATGTGGTGGAGTAAAGGTATTAAGTCCAGATCCTCAAAACATCTACTTCAGTAATTTTACTTACTGACCGCCTCTCTTACTCCCAGACAGCCTTGGAACACTTTTTCATGGTTTGCAAAGCGTCTGGAACACTTGGAGACTCAAGGTAACTACTTTGTTGTATCTGGATGTGTCCTTAAAGCCCTGAACTACAAGATTGTCACATAAAGACCTAAATAAAACCATTCTACTTTAGTCTAAAGCAGAGGTACCTAAAGTATGTATGTTTGTAGATGAAATAAAAAGTTAAATGCCACTTTTTTTTAGAAGTATTCAGTATAAAACAGAAATGTTTGTCAAATATCAAAACTAACAGTGTATATACATGTTCTAAAGTTGTGTAAAATGTTTTGTTGCAATAAATTAGCATAAAAGGCAATACAAATACTTTTGACAGTCCCAGGCAGAGATCAATATGTCGTTATGAAATTACTGCTTTTTGAGAATCAATATAGCAGGTATATTTACTATTATCATAATATGTAATATGCGGCGCAGCACTAATTATAGACACACAAGTGCGACTAACTTCATTGTTCTGTGTCAAAAACCCTATCATATAATAGAAGCTGCGAGTTTATATTTTATTTGGCCACAAAGTATTATTGTATACCGTGTTTATGACATTGTTAAAGGTGCACTGTGGAACTCTTTATGTGGAAAAAATAAAAAAAAATATTTGTATGTATCTAATTATTTTATTTTAATTCAAGTTTTTGCCAGGGGTTTCTGGTAGGTTGTCCAAATGGAATGTATACGTAACCATGGAGACAGATTAATCAGCAGGCCAGATACCAGAAACTCTAAAAATCTGTTGGTCCTGGAGTGCCCTCGAGCCCTCCGGGATGGAAAGTAAAGGCACCAAGCTAACCGCCCATACGGCCGCTGGGTCACTTACAGGTAACATACGCACGAATACTAAGTTGTTTTCCCCATAAATTTGCATAATGCACCTTTAAATAACCAATTAACATTATTTGTATTTACATATTAATGATAGAAAAAAAAATGTTTTCAAAATGTATAATGATTGACATCGGTATCAATATCGGCTCAAATTACCCCCAAAGTATTGATTCCAAAATGTGTGGTATCTCCCATCACTTGTCTCAGGTTGTTTGCATCATTTTAACACATAAAACCATATATTAACAAAAAAGTGTGATAATAGTAAAGATGGAACTGGAGACCTGTCCTGGGACTGTCTAAGGCACGGGTAGGGCCCATTTTCTTCATCGTCAAAGGGCCGGACCCTCCCAGTTTAGTAGGACATACAGCATCACTTTCTACAAATGCTACTGTTGTACATCATATATAGCCTAGATTGATGTTCTGCTCAGATATTTTAAAGGAATTGACAGTATTTTCTCACATTACTTTACCATTTACCATTTGATCTCTGATTCATGTCATAATATTCCTCAAAATGGTGATGGGCGGTTTTGGCCCCCGATCACAGTCCAATTCAACAGTCCAATTCCCAATTCAACACCCATTGGGATAGCAGTTTTTCTCAGCATCTTTGCACTTTGCAGAACTCAAAAACTACATTTTAAAACTCACCTTTTTCTAGGATTTCAAGCCTCTGAACAAATCTGAAGGCTATTTTACAGTGTGCGAGCGTTTCCTTCAGAATCAGGGTCCATTAAAGTGCAATGACAAATTTTAAAGCTTTTGAAAATATATTTTTATTTCAGTGAAGCAGCAACGTTACTGACGAAATGTAGGGCAGAAAAGTTATTTTTATTTGTAAGCAGCTGACAGGAAGTGAAGAAGATAACAAACATACAGCAAATTGCTATGGAATGTTAAGTGTGATGTCATGACTTCCTCTTCGGGGTTCAAGCAAACCGGCAATTATGCAAGAAAAAAACTCTTAAAAACAACCATCAATATTTCTGAAACTCAACAGTTACTGAACCAACTTATTTCTCAGACTCATTAGACAAAAATGCCGCACCTACTGCGAAAAAATTTACTAAAGTCACTACCTCCAGGTTAGCGTAGCTGCGCCGTTAGCATTTATCTCTGCTAAACCCGGATGTACCGATTTTGGTAAATATTACTTTAATAGCAGTAGGTACAGCATTTTTGGCTGATGGGCCTGATAAATAAGTTGGTTCAGTAACTCTCTATTGAGTTTCAGAAATATCGATTGTGGTATTAAAGAGTTTTTTGTAGGTTCTCGCACATCTGCGGACCCGGAACTAGAGTTATGACGTCACCACTTAACAAACGTATGAACTGTTATGTGTCTTAAGGCTCATTCATACTTCACAAGACGCAAGAACTTCTTGTTCCTGCACCCTGAGCTGCAGAACAAAATGAAGTCACTTTTGCCCTGTCGCCATGGAACTATTGTCAGTTACAAAAGGTTTCCATGGCTACAAGGCAAAAGTGACTTCATTTTGTTCTGCATCTCGGGGTGCAAGAACAAGAAGTTCTTGTGTCTTGTGAAGTATGAATGAGCCTTTAGTTTGTAAATGTAAAAAAAATAAATTGATTCACTCATTTCCCATTGACTTAAGGTGAGACACTGCAGGTGAATAGGGAAAAAACAATAAATGTAGAGATGTCAATTTGAAACTTTTGCTGAACATCACATATAGATATGAGAAAAAAATGTATTGCATTTTATGTTTTCACATAAAAATAAGGCATTTTGAGCATTAAAATGGCCAAAATTGCCTATATTTTGGGCAACGAAATCAAAATAATGAATTGAGCCAGATTACATTTTATGGTTTTATTTTATTGACATATTAGTGACTAAGATTTTGTCAGAGGGGATTTTGGATATTTTGTTTAGTTTTTCAATAAACTAATCATCAGTGAAAAAATCAGTAAAAACTCAAATTTCGCCTGTTTTTTTGGTTTCAAAGCTGAATAAATCAGTCTAGGAATTAGATATTAAAAAATCCCTCTGAAAAAACCTTCAAAATCTTGTTAGGTCTCAGACTGTAAAGCTTGGAGTCTGTGGGAGCTTCTATAAGGGCTCAGGCTCTGCCCGAGTGCGGCTTCTCTCATTCAGAGAAAACCAGCCCTGAAGTTTTGTAGCGAGTGCTCATGCTCGGCCCGTTCTTCCACTTTTCCGCACCAGCGTCTCGTAGGAGGAAAAACACCATATTTGGGTGAAAGCGTCATCACGGGGCCCCTTAGCAGGACACGTGGATGTCAAATCTGTCAATATTTATGAATGAAAACCCGCGGGAAAGACGGCCTTTCTACGCGGCGCAGCAGCTACTTCCGTGTGGCCCCCACCTCGCAGACAAAACATCATAAAATAAACATCATCATTTTTATATCTGACATGAAAACTAAGATGTAAAGGGAGGAAAATAGATAAAAATCTCCACTTCGACCACTGCGTGAAAAATCAATACTTTCACCTGCCGTGTCTCGCCTTAACATGATTGCACGGCAACAGTTTGAAATTGTTCTTCTATGTCACTTCCTGTCAATGTCCGGTGATGAAGTGACCCTATGAACATCACAAAAATGGCTAAACTAAAGAAAGCCGGGCACTATCTTCAACAGAATCTTAAATATAATCCTGTTAACTATGTTTCAGCAAATATGGTGTCTAGCGTGTCACATCGCACTCTAAAGTCATAAACTTGTCGCACGTTGACCTCCTTTTGACAATGAGCGCGGTTTACGTCCCAACCAAACCACATCCCGCACCGTACCAGCTGTCAATAACACTAAACGGACGCGAGGACAATTTCCATGAGAAAAACCGTCCATGTGTCCTGCTTTTTTTATTGCACAGTGGAATGCTCCGGGCCTTTCATGCGGCGCCTGAATGTCTCTAATACTGGCACGGCTGTACACAACCTTCAGTTTAACCCCCGCCATTGTGCCGGGTGCATGCTAGCCTCTCCATTGTCGAAGAGGCGGCATCTTATTTTTTTTTTCTTCCCTTTTTTAATAAGCAAAAGGATTAAATGAAAGCCCGTGCAATCCAAATGAAATGGGGGGGGGGGGTGGATTGTTGGCGCTCTCCGTCGAAATGTGTCTGGAGAAGATAATTCCGCGAAACAGTGCCATTTAAACAAGTTGGGAGCGAGCGGCGGCGGCATCTGGGATTAGATCTTTATTCTCTGCAGCTTTAGCCTTCCATAAGAGCGGAACGCAATTATTATATTTTGATTCAATAAGTAAACAGTGTGATTTCGCCTTTATTGTTGTTGTTATTTTGATAGCCCGCCACCGCCGCCGCCGCCGCGAAGTTGTCCGTCAACGTGGGCGCCGCGGGTAAGGAGGAGGGTTTCAAAAGTCACATTTTTTTTCTTGAGTGGATGGGTAAGTAAATCTCATGAAAGGAATACCGGATAATGAGGCACAACTGTATTAACACGTTGTTAATGTAATAAAATCGCAATTCTATTAAGCGATTAAAAGTGTTTAGCTTTCAAATGAATAGAGGAAGGAGGCGGGGGGGGAGTAAACGGAGTTATGATACATTTTAGCTTGAATTCAAATGAGTGTTTACATGTTCCCTGCAGTTCGGTGCTCTCGGTACGCTGGTCCCCCAGGGGTAAACCTGTCGGGCCCCCGTGTGATGAGAGAGACCAACACGGCCAGAGAACCCGTCCTCCTGTGGACCTCCACTTGCGGCGGAGTGATGTGCACCGTTTGTACCGCTGCCCCCCCCATGACCCGGCAACGGAGAAGTGTTAGAATATGAAGTGGAAGTTGTTCATGGGTACATTCTGACGTTGATTCTTGAGACTATTTCATCCAATCAGGAAATAGAAGGAGCTCTGCACTTTAGGGTTGCCAGTTCCTGTGCACAGAATGAGCTAGGAAAAGATAAAGGGACTCTCTGCCGCTTCCTCAACTTGCCAACGATTTTTTTTTTTTAATTCTGGGGTCAATGTTGAGATTCTTAGCTAGTTCTCTCCCTTAGCATCTTAGCTTTAATGTCAGAGTAGAAAAAAGACAAAACTCTACCTTTGCAATGCATGTTTTTAGTCATACACAAGTTTGGTATACACGTGTAGCAAGAAAGGCAACCGAGATGACGCCGTAATCCAAACGTGGTCATTTTCTTTCCTGGGAGACGTCCACATGGGCGTTCCCACGAAGTGCATGCGTAGGCAGTGCGAAACTTTTAGGAAAGCTTTTCATTCCACTTTTGCAACAACATCTTCACTTCAGTTGCTCCTACAGACTCCAAACTTTCCAGTCTTGGACTTAAACAAATATTTTTGAAGATTCTCCCACAGGACTTTTGTAAATAACTAATTCCTGGCCTGATTTATTGAGCATTGAACCACAACAAAAAAAGAAGCTAAATTAGTATTTTCACAGATTGCTTCCACATATAAACAACATCCAAATCCTTGTAACTAATGTTTCATCAAAATAAAATCATCCAATTGAACCTGTTATTTAGGTTTTATCACTGAAAAGGCGATTCGTGGCGTTGTTTGTGTTTTAAAAGCACCTTGGATCCAGGGACGAACGCTCTTTCCACTCAGCCACTGTGTCACATCTAATTATCGTCCTACTTATATGCATTTTTTTCTATCTTTAAGGCGAGACACTGCAGGTGAAAAGGGAAAAAAATTAAATGTACAGATATCAATTTGAAACTTTTGCATTTATGCCATTCACCGGCATAAATGTGCCTGTCACTTTATCTTTTCATATAAGAACAAGGTGTTTTATGCCTAAAAATGCCCCAAATTTCCCATCTTTTCGGCGACGAAATCTGAATAATGGACAGAGCTACATCCAAATGTATGGTTTCATTTTATTGGTAAATGAGCTACCAGGACTTTCTCCGAGGGGATTTAGGATTTCTCGTTTAGTTTTAGAATAAGCTATTTTTTAGTGGAAAAATTTGTAAAAATGTAATTTTCGCCTCATTTTTTGACATTCAAAACTCAATAAATGGGGCTTAGGGATTAAATAATAAAAAATCCCTCTGAAAAAATCTTCCAAATATTGTTCCGTCCAAGGCTGGAAAATGTGAAGTCTTTAGGTCCGACTGACGTGGACATAGTGTCGCCACAATGACAGAAACATGGGTTTTGAGAAAAAGGCCCTTGAAATTGCATTCTCCCATATAAGTCTATGGGGGAACATTGAATCAGCGCAATATTCAAACATGTTATTGTGAAGATTAGGCATATTTTCTGTTTCCGGGTGAAAGCTTGTATGTTCAGAGACCAATTTGGCCCAAAACCTGAAAACTGAAAACATTTGAGTTTTGCCTGCAGTGTCTCTCCCCTTAAATAGCACTGGACAGGTCTGGCTAATGTGCCTTTGCTTTTTGTTTTTCCTCTCTTTACCTCACAGACACCGTGCAAAGCAGAAAGTTTCTCTCATCGCTCCCGTCCAACTGTCTTACTCCCAAATTGAGCGTGCGGTTCCCCCGTTGACAGGCCTTCGATGCCTTCCATTACAAACCCACGGTAAACACATTCATCAGCATTAACACACTGACAATAACGTAAATCAGCTCTTATTATAAACCCCGCATACTCACAATGTTTGTCTATCAGCGCCTGTTTTTCGTTTTTTTATCATACCGTTAATGCACTCACACTTTCCCCTCCCCTTATTGACGTGTTGCGACGCCGTATAATAGCTTCATTATGATTATTTTTACAAAGCCCCCGTATGGATTTCCTTGAACCTGTCAGATGGGCGGCTGATATCTCAATTAAGCCCGAGCGCAGGAAGAGCCTTTGTCGGCCCCCAAGCGAGGAGGGGAGGGTCCCGGGGCAAAGAATGTGTCCGCTCAGCCCGAACACTAACCCCCCCCCCCCCCCCTCCCCTTTCCCTTTTGTGTCGCATCAGCCATAGACATCATGAATTGTATTATAATTACAAAGCACAGTCTGTAGAAGTGGACAATATAGATATTTGGCGAGGGGTGGTGGGGTGGTGGGGGTAGGGGTGGGGGGGTTTCGGCGGAGTGTGCTGCTCCTCCAGATTCGGCGTCCCGGGCTCGTGAACGTGTGAATGAGCGCCGGCCCGGGAGCGATCTCAATGTGAATGAATGAAGAAAGCTTTGTGGGGTAAAATACAAATACAGGGGGGGGGGGAAGAAAGAAAGAAAAAACATTGGGACAAGGCCGGGCTCATCTTCTCATACGCCGGGGGGCACGTAAGCGATTTTACACATGTCGGACGGGACAATGGGCCGGCGGCGGATTGTGACTTTGGCGTTGACAACTTACTCCAGAGGAATCCGGGGAGGCCAGAGCGCTGGGGTGGGTTTTAGAAGAGGCTTGGAGACAGACACAGTTAGTATCTATTTCAATGTGAATGTAGTTATCGCTGTACAGATGAGGCTGGTAAGGAAGTGGAAGTTATGATTACTGTTACTGATGGAAACCTTAAACATATGTTGTGGTTTTGTCATTGCTATAACTTCAGAAGTATGTGGACTAACTGTAAGTGCTTTTCCCTGGACCTGGTCGTTTGGAGACATTGCTCCAAAACTTTGGAATAGGGTGACGACCTGTCCCTCTTTTGGCTTTACTGCAAATGCCATTTCGCTCTTTGTCCCGTATTCTCCAGCAGAGTCTCCCATCGAGATGTTGTCCCACTTTTCCAATGAAGTTCGATTCATTTAAGGATTTGTGCCAAAATAAAGGCCTCAATTGTCACTGGAAAGCGTTCCAGTTGTCTCCAGTAGGCATTAAATCTAAATGTCCTCATCTTGTTTTGATGAAATTTTCATTGTTTGGTCCGTTTTACACAATTATTTTTGAAATTTTAGAACTGCATTGATTTGTTGCATTTCAGGCATTAAATAACCTAAATATTGCAAACAATATACAATATTATGTCCTATCTTAGAATATTACAATTATTGCCCAATTATTATGGGCAAAGGAAATGCTCCAATGCTAATCTTTATGTAATCAAAGGTTTAATTTCTCATATGTGTCCCTCCATGTCCCACTGCATCACATGACCTGTCTCTCTCTTTCACTACCATTTGAGGTGCTCACCCTACCTCGAAACAGGAAGCAGTTAGAACTACTGGCAGAAACTGCAGCCAGGAAGTAAATCTTAATCAATTTTAAGAGTGAACTTTTGTGTTGTTATCTCTCGGGCGCTACTCAAACACGCACACACAGTAGAATATATCGCAAAAAAAAAGCAATATCACAATATTGTGCCCAATTTACAAAGATGTGAGATTTATTGCATTAATTTTGGCTAATATTGCAACATCAGTCTGATATCGACGAGTCATGTTAAAACACATTGAAACTATGAGGAATTTACCAAGCACCATTAAGAGAAAATACGGAGAGTGAATCATTATTATGATCATTGAAGTAGTAGTCGTAGTAGTAGTAGTAGTAGTAGTAGTCGTAGCAGTAGTAGTAGTAGTAATAGTAGTAGTCGTTGTCTTAGTAATAGATACAGACGCCATCTCTGGAATTGCCCATATATGGTCATAAGCAGTTAAGGGGGAAAACAATTTGGAGAAAAATCTAAACTTTAACTACTTTAACAAATGCTGAATTATGAATATAGTTTTCTACTAAATAAAGACAAAAGACATGGAGAGGAGCAAAGTGGTTCAACAGCCCATAAATACATAAATAATGCATGAAGCTACATGTTAGCATTGTGCTAATGCTAGCGCTAGCTACGACTGATGTTTTTCCGCTTCTACAACAATCTGCTGTGAATAAACATCCATATGGACCTGATTTAGACTTGACTTTATTTGTATGTGATAAATAAGTTTATATTTCGTCAGTATATAAACTGACGGCTAAAAAGAGTGAAAATTGTGTTTCCCAAAAGATTTGGTTTTCCCCCTCGGCGAGGCCACGCCCCCTTTTATGACGTGATGCCATCTGTATCTTCTATGGTAATAGTAGTAGTAATAGTAGTTGTCGTCGTAGTAGTAGTAGTAGTAGTAGTGGTAGTGGTAGTAGTAGTAGTAGTAGTAGTAGTAGTAGTAGTAGTAGTAGTAGTAGTAGTAATTGCAGGCTAAACCAGCCCTACACAAATGGAATATCCCCAACATAATGAGGAGTTTTCAAAAAGAGAAATGATGAATGACATTACACGACTAATGAAGTCATAGAAAAAGAATGACTGTTATGACTGCAATTACAACGCAGTAAAACAATAAGACAGAGTGGAGTGCCTGGAATAAAAAGCAGGCCAAAGAGCGGTACAGACATTAGCGCTGCCTGCGCTAAGCTAACGTCCCTGACTAAGTGGCTGCGCGCCGGCATTGATGGAGAACTTTCTGCAATCATTAAAGAAGAATTAGCGCGGGGAGGTTAATAAACATTTGCTAAACTCCTGGCTGGCCGCGCTTTTGCCTCCGCCACTTACGGGGCTTTAATCTCGCAGGCTGACAGGTAGCGGGAGGCCAAGGCTCGCCCGGTGCTCGGGGTCTTCCCGCAGACTCGCCGCGATATAAAGAGTGGCAGGCGGCAGAGTGACACGCCGGCCGCCCCCCGAGATGGCACCTGTCACCGGGGGGAGTGCAGCTAATCTACAAGGCTCATTTTGTTTGAACCCGCGCTCACCTTTCCGTCAAATCCTCATCTTCTCACTCACTGCCCGACTCCCCTCTCTCTCTCTCTGTCTATCCGTCCTGCCCGTTCTCACTTCTCTTTCTCTCACTCATGTTCTCTTTCTCGACAGGCTCCACCAGCTCTATCCAGGGTGTTGTTTCTCTGACTGTCGCTGCAAATAAGGTGAATCTCACGTACACAATCCGAAAACTACTTTCAAAACCAGACACAGGTTTAACATGAAGTCTTATTATTACTATATTATTATCACTACAGAGCAGAGGGGGAGGCCACGTCATGGGCCCGAGGGCAAAATACAGCCCCCCCGAGATGACTTAACCTCTTAACCCCTGCCTTAACCGAGCGCTTTTTCTCCAAATCTGAAAGCGTCCTGCCTTTAGAGCTATAGGCCAGTGTGACGCCTCATTTGAAAGCTAAGACCTACAAAATCTATCTCTTATTGACCATTGAAACCACAGATTTGTCTTCTTGTGAATAGCTTAATCAAACACTAAAGATTTTTAAAAAATCCATCTGAAAGAAAACTTTGGAACAACTGTATCAACAAAATAAAAACATTAGTTAAAATAATCCAGGCTCTATCCATTATTTAGATTTCATGGCTGAAAATATCGGCAACTTAGGCATAAAACCTCTATTTTTATATGAAAATAGAAAATGACCCCAAAAAAGTGCAATACATTTTATAATATTTGTATCAGTAGTCTACAGCAAAAGTTTAAAATTGATATCTCTAAATCCATTGTTTCCCTTCACGTGTCTCTTTAATGTATTAAAGTCGCACAGTTCGGTCCAGCTCTTTCCATGTGAGGTATATTATACACCATCATCACACAGAGAACCCTCCAGGCTGGGACCCAACCATCTGCCGCTCCCCGGTGCTCACCCAGACACCCCCACAGGCTGCTGCGGCTGCTGCTGGCACCCTGCATCCCGCCAGTGCCACCCAAGGGTCATCATCACCCCCAACACTGTCACCCTGTGGACCTGACTGCTCCACTTGGACTGCAGGCTGAGGCAGAAATCATCAGAGAATGGAGCGACTCCGTCCAATCCCCGGTCTGCAGGAAGAGCACGGAAGAATTAGGGGAAAAGTGTCGTCGGATGGACTCACGGACAAAAAGAATAGGCTTCATACTTATGTAAACTTATTCTTTTATATCTTAAAGTCACACTGACTCGTAGCTTTGCATAACCAGTTTGTCTCCTGGGGAATGTTACTGCTTTATCGTATTCACCTTGTTCCTCGAGTTCGTGTGGGCGCTGCCATGAACTGTACCCGCCCCTTCACTCGTGTTAGTTTACATAGGACTGGAGAAGTCAAGAGAAAATCAGTTCTACACGGACACAATGCCGTTTTTAGGCGGCGCAGAGAAACTGAGCAGTGTTGACCTGTTGAACATTGGACATTTTACACAGATCAGTCGACTGTCCATCATACTTTAGTGGCCAACACTTTCCCTTCGTTCTCTGCTTAATGAACGGACCTCACACTCTGTTGGAAGTGTCAATACAATGCAGAAAGTGGGCGGGGCGGAATAAGGTGAATAACCAGGCACTTTTTGTGATTTAGATAAAGCAGGTAACATTGAATCATATTTGCATTTTATTTTCAAATGTAATCTTTTGAGTTTTTTGGTAGTAAATATTTGATTGCTCGATGAAAACATGAATGATATATTATATAAAGTATATCTTCAAGCTAAAGGGTACACAGAGTATAAAGGGCCAACCAAAAACATTATATATGAATTAGGACAAAACAAATATGAAAGTGTTTAGCCTGGATTTTTAAATCTGTGATGGAGGTGGAGCCTGTCATAGAGTCATGGGCCCAGCGACTGGGGAGGCCCAGGCCTTCATTTTACTGTACGGATAGGATGTTTTAGAATACAGTCAAATAAAACAGCACAACAAAGTGAAGTGAAGTGAAGTGATTGTAAGATCTTCACTGTGCTTCAGAAATTACAATGAACAACCATAAAAAAACATAATTTATTTTACATTTTAGATTAAACCCATTTGTACACCATTTGGGAGTTTGTTTGTATTCTTTATTTATCTACCTATTAGGGCTGAACGATATGGACAAAATTTCATATCTCGATATTTATGCCAGATATCTCGATATCGATACGATATAACTATGGGTTAGGTGAAAACCACAAAAGAGCGCATTTCGTTTATATCTTGATTTTTCGATGTTAATGTTTTGAATATTCATATCTCGATATCAATACGATAACAATATATTTTGCTTTTTCGATATTAATATCTTGAATGTTCATATCTATAATATATCTTTCAGCCCTACTACCCATGTATGCATTTGTCCACTACATTGTATTATAGAATACCTCATAATTGAAAAGAAATGCATATACAGCACATCCCTCCCCTGCAAAATGATCACAGCGTCAAACAAACAACACACTTTTTGCTTGTGTTTTTCCTCAGTATTTCCCTGTGTGCGCCGTTGAAAGCCGTCCTCCCCGCAGCAGTGGATCCGTGCCTGTGAACCGGCTGGGGCAGTGGGGTGCGCCTGGGTCCACTGGGGGAAAGCGAGCACCGCGGGCACTGCGTGGTGGAGTGAGTAATGAGGCGGCTCCTCCGCCATTAACAGGCCGCTGCGGGGTATTCTGTGTGCGCCCGCTGCTCCGCCGCGTACTCCCCGTGTACTCCCGCGGAAATGAGATCTGACGGCAGCATGTACGATTTGTTGTCACATCAAAGGGACACTTATTAGCTTTATTTCCTTATCAGCGCCACATCTATGTTGCCGTACCTCTGGGTGGAATAGTTTCGCCGCGCTTTTGTTGCCGTGCAGGGAAAAAAATAAAGTATACGGCGAGTGGACGTGTTATTCCTATTGACGCGCCTTCAAACCCAATTCCACACGCGCCGCAAATAGATTTTCTTTACCGCACTTCTGACGCGCTTAAGACGGCTTTGTGTATCTTCTGTCGTATTGCTGTCATTTACCGTTTTCTCAGCGGGCCTCGAGCTTTTCATCAGCGAGCTTGATAAACATATTAGTAATATCATCCCGCGTGCAATCTGCCAGCGCTTTTTGAAATACGTGTTTTTTTCATCAGCCATCACACGCCGCACGTACGCGCACTTTTTCTTTTTTTTTTTTTTCCATTAATCTCATTCTGGAGTGGATTATTTTGAATTTAGCCAACAGCCTCTCTTCATATCTCGCTGACTTTGAATTGGGATATTGCAGCATGGAGCGCTATCAGAGGAGAATTACCCCCCCCCCCCCCCCAAGAACTCAGTCAAATTGAAAAAGGAAAGCACTACCACTACCACTACGACTACTACTACTACTACTACTACTACTACTACTACTACTACTACTACTACTACTACTACTACTACTAGGACAAGGGCCACAGCTCCTACTACTGCTAATACTTCTATATTTGTGATGTTTAGACACAAATTGTAGCACTATAGCCAATGCCATATTAGGTCATAACGCCATATTAGGTCAAAACGCCATATTAGGTCATAACACCATATTAGGTCATGCCATATTAGGTCATAACGCCATATTAGGTCATAACGCCATATTAGGTCATAACGCCATATTAGGTCATAATGCCATATTACGTCATAACGCCATATTACGTCATAATGCCATATTAGGTCAAAACGCCATATTAGGTCATAACGCCATATTAGGTCATGCCATATTAGGTCATAACGCCATATTAGGTCATAATGCCATATTAGGTCATGCCATAATAGGTCATAACGCCATATTAGGTCATGCCATATTAGGTCATAACGCCATATTAGGTCATAACGCCATATTACGTCATAATGCCATATTAGGTCATAACGCCATATTACGTCATAATGCCATATTAGGTCATAACGCCATATTACGTCATAATGCCATATTAGGTCATAACGCCATATTACGTCATAATGCCATATTAGGTCATAACGCCATATTAGGTCATAACGCCATATTACGTCATAATGCCATATTACGTCACAACGCCATATTACGTCATAACGCTATATTACGTCATAGTCATTCTTACTTATTTTAAAGGCGCATTACTTTACATTCTTTGTCAAAATTGGCAACTGTGTCTCAGATGAAATTGCCATGACCTGTGGAGTCCCCCAGGGGTCAATCTTGGGACCCGTCTTATTCAGCTTGTACATGCTTCCATTGGGTCAGCTAATAAACGGCAACAATGTGTCGTACCACAACTATGCAGATGACACTCAGATCTACGTGTCACTGACGGCTGGTGAACATGGGCCTGTAGATACACTCTGTCACTGCATCCAACAGATCAGTTTGTGGGTGCAAAATAACTTTCGCCTACAAATACTTTTTGGCCCGCAGAGACACACCTTGAGTCTCTCTCTCTAAAACCAAAAAATCAGGTTCGAAATCTAGGAGTGATCATGGACTCAGACCTGAACTTAAACAGAGCTTAAACAGAGAGAACCACATCAAAGCAGCAGTTTTTTTTACCATCTGAAAAACATGGCTAAGATCAGAGGAATAGTGTCAAAACCATGTATGTGAGACAGGCCTCAACTCTGACAATGTTCAAATCCAGGCTGAAAACCCACGCATAATGACAACTGAAAGTATTTAATCTGCACTACTGCCTTTTTTTAAATGTTCTATTGATTTGATCTGTTTTCTTGTAATTTTATGCAACTGTGAAGCACTTTGAATGGCCTTGTGTATGAATTGTGCTCTACAAAGAAACTTGCCTTGCCATTATGCAACCTTTTATACAGAACAATAAAGTGTGTATTTGACCCTTCAGTGACCCAGCAGTTGTATGAGTGGCTAGCACGCCGTGGACTCTAGTGGACTCTACAATGCTCCAGGTTCAATTGTTTGGTAGGTTTTCTGGTGAGAGGGTCTGTCAGGTGTGAAAACCTTCCACACATTGATCCTAGAGACCACTGTGATGGAAAGGAAAGGTGTTATGCTAACCACCCAAGCTGCAGCTGGGTCCATACACGGTCAATATATATACAGTTTTTTTTTTATTAACATAAAACATTGCATAGTGTACCTCGAAGGTGCATTATTTATCTACAAATTGTGTCTAAATTACTATTACTACTACTTCTACATCAACAACAACTACCACAAGTATTTTTCTTTTTCTTTAATCTCACCCTGGAGTGGATTATTCTGAATTTAGCCGACAGCCTCTCTTCATATCTCGCTGACTTTGATTTGGGATATTGCAGGATGGAGCGACATATCAGAGGAGAATTATTTTTTTCCCCTCCCAACTCAGCACGAGGAGAACCGGGCATTACAGAAGCGTGCTGTATTTCTGCGGCGCATGTATAGCCGCGCCGCCGTATAACTCATGAGTGGCACCTCATTTCACACAGCCTAATGGCTTGACACCGGGAGCACACCAGGGATCGGCCCAGGGAGGCTTGTCTTCGTTTTTGCGCTCCAACTTTTATGAGATACAAGGATTAGGGCTGATTGAAAGTCGCTGCGTGGCTTTGCGCCGCTGACGAGATTCCATATTAAGCCATGCGGTGATGATGTAGTATTAGCGCGAGCGTCTTTCTCAGGCCGGATCGAGAGAACCCGCTTAAGGGTTCTGAAAAACTTTGATGTTGCTACAGTTGCATGGAACAACAGACTGAAAAGAGCCAATGCAACAGGAAAAACAGAGCTTAAGGTGGTTAAAAGTAGGGCATGTACTTTTTTTTTTTGCAATTACTTTACCATAACCATGACCTCCACATGTTCAAATATAATATGGTTTTATTCAGTTACAAACTTTAATTTGCTTACTTTTTGGTAGGGATGGGAGATACCACATTTTTTGGAATCGATACGATACCGATACTTTTGGGGTCATTTTTCTCGATACCAATACCGGTACCGATACCGATACCGGTCATTTTTATATGGGTGAATGTATTTCAATCAATATACATTTCTAAAACTGGTTATTTTATATAATTAATAGGTACATTAAAATGACATTACTTTAACTGGTTAATTATACAATGTTAATGTGAAATTAAATACATAAACAAAGTTTAAAACTAATACTTTAATGACAAGCAGAATCTAAACCAGAATGATATGGCTGGCTTAGTTCAATTCCCTGCTGCTGTGGACTGTTTTGTCTCAGAACAAAGATGTAAATTGTCCTTTTATGTTTAAAATTGCTGCCACGCCTACTTTTTACATATGCAAATTAGTTGTCGATACTTTTTGCCCAATATCGATACTCAAAAAGTTGCCGTTTGGTATTGATGTATCGATCCGCCCATCCCTACTTTTTGGTTCTCAAGACACTTATTCAAGTATTAAAATTGGATGATTTTCTATTTGTTGAAGGTAGGGGCTTGAACTCTCGACGTCAGCGTCCGTTGTCAGCGTCAGGTTTTCTTTTGACCGATCCTTGTGCTCATGAGGTGTCCGCAGGGAACGCCTTCACAAGTCCAAATATGGAAGGTGCAATCACCAGCAATCAGTTCCACCTGCTGCCTCAGCACCAGGTGGAACTGATGGATCGTTAAAGCAGTGATGTATGATGGTCTGTGGCTCCCACTAGTGGACACCAATGGGCGCTGGCTGCTCTGCTTTATGCCCACGACACTAGAGGCCGCCATTGCTGTAGTACCTCCATATCGCCGCTAGTGCCCCATTGAAAAGCATTGGAGTTTAGACACGTTAAAAACAACTTCACCACCTGGTTTATATTTTTCAACACTAGACTAGGCTCGATATTCCTCCTGTGATAACGCTGGGTGAGTCACAATTTAAGAAACCAGGCTGGCTTTCGTAAGAAGAATTTTAGAAATCTCGTACTTAATGAGGGTCGGACTGTTAAGCATTGGAGCAGCGCGAGCTACACGTCACGCAAAGGCCGTGTCGACAGTGAAGATCCCGCCCTTATGTCCTTTTTAGGAACATGCTTCGTCAGAGCTGGGGAGGGGGAGTCTGTAAAACCGCCATGAATTCCCCCACGACTGTAGTCATTATGGTAAATGGGGAGGAGTGAGCAGAAGCTGTCGTCTATGGTGGACACGTATGAGGTAGGCTCTCTCTGCTGACAGAACCATCAATGGTAAAGCCATTGTTCCACAGAGCGCGGCTCTACCACACACGCCATGGTCTATGTGCTTGTATTGTCACGTATCAACTCTACCCAGTACACGCTTGCCTTCCCCACAGGTGTGCACGCTGTACAGATCGTCATTAAAAGTTTTGTAAGCCACGAGGAGAACAAATGTGGACAAATGCTGCCTTCTGGTGGGGTTTGTGGAATCATTCAGAAGTGCCAAGGCAAATGAAACAGAAAATAAACAGCTAAAATAAGAACTATGAAGGTAAGCAACATGCAAATATTATGCTAATAATAATGCATTGGTTTTATAGTACGCTTTTCTGGACACTCAAAGACACTTTACATTGCATTATTCATTCACTCCATACTTGGTGGTGGTAAGCTACTATTGTAGCCACAGCTGCCTTGGGGTAGACTGACGGAAGTGAGGCAACCAGTCTGTGCCGTCAGCCCCTCCGACCACTCACTCTCTCACTCACTCACTCACTCAGCGGTATGATGTTGTGAAATATTAAATCCATATGACCTGGGTGTCAATAGTGAGGGCCGTCCTCTCTCTCGTTGGCCAATCAGAGGCCAGCAGTCTGTTCACGTCACGTTAGTCATGGGTTGTCGTGGGTCGGTCCCAAAACCTATACCTGGTCAGACCGGTTTGGCCCTGGCCTCGGCAGTCGAAAAGCTCGCCCATCCGGGTTGATCAGGCATTGGGCTGTGTAGTGTCTGTATGTGGAAAAGAGGCTATCGGTCAAATGAAGACCAGATCCAGGCTAACTCTGCTAAGTTTCTCAACTTGGCTTTTTTTCCCGTGTTTTTTTAGTCGGTCTGCCATCAGCTCTATGCAGCAGAGAAAAGTAGTTCCAAAGCCTTAAAACAGTGAGTGCCTTTAAACATTGTTTGCGGATCAGTCCAGAAAAAAGTATTTTGTGGCTGTTTTTTTCTTAATTGCGGCTCTAAGTTTTCTTCACATGACACACATTTCAAAGGTTAAAATCAATCCCGCTGTAAGCATTAGTAACTTCACTCCCGGAGAAAATTAGTCATCAGGCTGCAGACGTTTCTGGTTCTTCTTCTCTAAAAATCTATCTATATCTATAAAAATGAGAGCCTTTTGAATGGCTCTCAAAAAGAGCCATGAATCCCATTTTTACAAATGAGAAAGCAGAAATCCAGATCTTATACAACAATTGAAACCATAGCAAAGCAGATTAATCCACTATGTACCGCTGCTGCTGTGCCCTTCAGCAAGACACTTCAACCTCAGTCTGTTTAAATACAAGGGAATTGAAATGTGTAAACAAGTAAGGCTGGACTATTTATATGCTTGAGTGCCCAATAAAGGTTGAACAATTAAAGTTTACAACTATAATTAGAACTGTTCCCTCCACTTCGAAATACAAGGCTTTACTAATACTAATATGTTGTAAAGTAAAAGTATGAATTGTTTTGTATTGGGTTCCATGATTTGATGCCTGCTGATCCTGAAACAGCAAAAAAAGAAAGTTACATGTCCCAGTTCAAATGAATCGTTGGATAGCACAGACATTATCTTTCTGTTTTAAGGTTCTAGATCATGAATATTGTAGTGTGGTTATTGTTCGGCTACAGATATTATAAACCAAGTGCCATTAAAAGTACTGGCATTAGAAGAAAAGAAAAGTACCCAGCTCTATTACTTCTAAAATGTCCTCAAGTAAAACGTGTACTTTTATGACTTTAACTTTCAATGCCAAAAGAGCACTTCCTGAACTGAAGTTTTTTTCATCTCCATCTGTCTGCAGACACCTCCAAACTGCCGCTCCCAGCCACGGCCTGCCTCTCCACTCCAGCGAGCTTATCTGCCCACCTGCCCGTGACAGACAGCCCTGCCCCGGGGCCTGTTGTCATACAGGGTGACCAGAACGCCCCCGTCAGCCCCAGCCATAGGATAATTGTGCCGCGACACTGTGAACCCGGCGGCGCTGCTACAGTACAGTACGGAGAGAGGTATGCTAATGTTCTGACTGCATGAACTACTGCTGCCACGAGGTAATTCCTGCAGTGGATCAGCTGGTATAGACCTTCACCCACTAACCCAGAGGTTGCTGGGTTGATCTCTGCTTCTCACGTGCTATTACTGTACCTTTTTAGCAAGACACTTTATCGTCCTTTACTCCCGTCTTTGCATGTGTATGAGTGTGTGAAGGCAAAGCGAATTCTTTCAATGTAAAGTTGACAAGATGAGTCTGGAATCCAAATATGGGCATTTCCTTTCTGCGAGACAGCCGCTGCTTAAAGGCACACTGCGTAACATGTCAGATTTTTACCACAAAACATGCACCTAAAGACCAGCGAGACACAGAAAAGTCTATGTTTGCCATGGGTAAGCAAAGAATGGATTTGGATGAGGACATAACCGAAACTATTTTAGTAATTGATTAATCGTTTTCTGGTTCACACAGACTAAAGTGGAGCAAAAATGACATAAAAAACGTAGTATTTTTGATGAAAACCCACTTTGATTTTATATTTAGGGTCTGCAGTGTTTTGCACATTGTAAATTTCATAAATAGAGCCTTCAAAAAACATTTCCCTTTAGTTTACTCCATTAACACATCCTCAAACAGCGCCACTTAAGCTATAATGTGATTAAAAAAATTGAAAAAAATAAAATTTTCCTACACCATTCATAGCCAAGCGATTAATCGATTAATCGTAAAAATAATCAATAGATTAATCGATTACAAAAGAATCGTTAGTTGCAGCCCCACATTTGGCTACTTTTAGTCAACATCTCCATGGAGACGAGATGGAGACGTACCCACTCCAAGTAAAGTTACAGTCTGCTCTGAGGAGAGGCGAGTCACTCACAGCAAAGACACGTTTGTTTGTTTCTATTTTAGGCATTTAAATGATATCTGCAATAAAATAAATGCTTGTATTTTATTCTATTTATGGGGTGAAATGTTACACAGTGTGGCTTTAAGACAGAGGAAATATACAGGTGCATAAGCAGGCGTTACAAGACTTAAGGGCTTTTGTTTAACCAAAATGAGGTTCGTAACAACATTTTAGTAGCACTTATGGGCTCCGTATAATATTTAGATTATTTTACTGTCCATATCCTAGCCTGATATTCAAAAACCATAAAAAGAGGCTAAATTAGAATTTTTAAAGACCTTTTTTTTCACAAATATACAGCTTATTTGAAAACTAAATCCGAATTATGTTTGAAAAAAAATCCTTGAAACTTATGTATAAACAATAAACCCACAAAATACAAAATTTAAACCTGGCTCTATTTATTGTTTTTATGAGCTGAAAATAGAGAAATGTTTTTATACATAACATGCCTTATTCTTATATGAAAAAATGAAATGGCAGAAAACTTTTCCATTTCCCCCTCTTTTTATGTCAGTAATTCACAGCAAAAGTTTCAAATGTATCTCTTCCCCCCCTGCAGTGTCTCGCTTTACAGAATCCCAAGGCTCTTGTGTCTTTAGTGATGAATGACATTGATCGTACACGAAAACCGCTCTCTATAAATATTTATATAGTATATTGCATGAATATTAAGTCTGAAGTGCAATGAATTCCACTACAGAGGAAAACCGCTGCTGCGTCCTCGCCCCAGAAAAAACATTTTGAAAAGGTACGTTTGAGTAAGAAAAGGGCACAGACTTTTTCATGAAAAGAAAATCTGTGGGTGGATCTGTTAAGCTTCAGGAACATTTCACAGTTCAAAGGAGGAAGGGATTCAAGTAAATTCCAACAAATTCTGGAAGCAAACCTAGCACCATCTGAGAAACAGCTGAAGTTACAAAGAGAATGCTTCTACAAACGGGTGACAGAATCCACAGGTGAAGACCGATGTCACACTGGCCCTCGCCTTCTCCTGACCTCATTGGAAATGTGTGGATAGATCTCAAAGGAGCAGTGCATGCAACCCAGAACTGGAACCCTTTGGTGAGGAAGAAGGCGTGAAAATCCCTCAAACCAGCCCAGAAAGACTCCACGGCCGCCTACAAAGAGTGTTACATTACAATGAACACCCAACAATCTCCCCATCTCTTTTGCAGTCCCTCAAACAGCGACACGGCCTGCCTCTCCACTCCAGCGAGCTTATCTGGGCCCACCTGCCCGTGACAGACAGCCCTGCCCCGGGGCCTGTTGTCATACAGGGTGACCAGTCCGCCCCTGTCAGCCCCGACCGTAGGATAATTGCGCCGTGACACCGCGAACCCCCCGCGCTTGCTCCAGAGGCATGTTAATTTTCTGATAGCGCGCCCGTGCCAGCACCGGAATCCCGGTTATGATGGGTGTAATTTGTGGCTCCGACAGCGCGCTGAAAGGAGCGGGTCATCGGCGGGATAAATACAAATTAAAACGGATGCGGGGATCACTTTGGCGGGGGAGCGGTCGGCGTCGGAGGGGTCTGCGATTTGACTTTACAAAGCCTGGAGGTATGAAAGTCCCGGCGTAATGGAGCCGGCGGTATCACAGGCCTGTTAGAGGGGGCTCGGAGGGGTAGGGCTCATTTCAAAGTATAGGGGGAAAAAACAACTTCAGATGCACTTTCCAGCGGATCAGGAGCGTATAGATGTAGTCATTTTAGCGGCTCGGGGTAGACAAACTTTTCTCACTGTGGGCCACGTTCTCGTATTGCCGTCAAATTTGATAACTATGTTCCATTGGTCAAATCTAGAGGTATTTCAAATAGATTTTTGTAAGATCTCAGAGCAATAGACTTCTGTAGTGTAAGGTTTTTCATGAAGTAGGACTTACACTATTAGGCTGATCCTTGGAGCACTGTGCTCTCAATCTCAGTTGTCAGGGATGCACAATGCGAATGTTTCCAACCAATCAACATCTGGTTTACAGCACGACCGCTGAAGCCTGAAAAGTCATGTGTTTTCTTCAGTTACATTCAGAGAATATCCTTTCTTTGTATCGATACTCCCTCCTGACACCGCCACCTTAACGTGGTGGAGGGGTTTGAGCACCCGAATGATCCTGGGGGCTCTGTTGTGGGGGGGGGGTTTGTGCCCCTGGTAGGGTCTCCCAGGGCAAACAGGTCCTATAGGTGACGGGTCAGACAAAGGGCGGGTCAGAAGCCCCTTATGAGAGACCAACAGGCCTGAGAACCGTGAGGCCGTCCTCCCGTGGACCCACCACCTGCAGGAGGAGCCATAAGGGGCCGGTGCAATATGATTTGGGCAACTCCAACGGCTGCCCCCACGACCCGGAAACGGACAAGTGGAAGAAAATGGATGGATGGATGGATGGATGGATGGATGGATGGATATATCGATACTCTGATATTTGAACATCGTTTGAGGTCTATATATAATCTCTTCCATATTTATGGCTACAAACGGACACACAGAAACATTGTCTGGTTGTCCAAGCATGGGCAAATTTAAATTGATCCAAGCTCCTTAAATAGTATTTTACCTCTTAATTATATGTTTTTTATCTGTATTTTCTTTCTTTCTTTTCTTTCTTTTTTTTTTTACAGGTAGTTGCTTATTTTTTGGCTTGATGCATTAATTGAGCAGTTTTAACGGTGATCATGTCATGAAGCTTTAGAATTTTTTGCTTTAAACATTTACCTGCCATCCACCACCTGTAAGTTGTGTTTTACTCACACAGATCTTTTAAAAATTACAAGGTCTTAGCTTTCAAATGAGGCATTGCACCTGCCTATAGGCTGTAAACAAAAACACAGCAAAAGAGTGCAAAAACGTGGCGGAAATGATAAAAAAAAATAACCAGCGTTGTAAACTGTTCTTATTGCTGCTTTTTGAAAGATGAACCTCACAATCCGATTCTTCTCCCGCCGTGTTGTTTGGCCGGGTGGCTCCAATAGCATGTGGCAGCAACATCGTAAGAAATAACTTGCTAAGCCAGTAAAACATCAACATGTTTGTCAGTAAAGTTACCCTACGTTTGAACAACTCCGTCCGTCCAGAAGTCTGTAAATCTCCAAATAAACTGAACCCAAGCTATTGCTATTGCGACAGTTCTAAAAGCGCCACCATCTCCCTCAGTAAGCGTACGTGTAAGCATGTGCTAACTGTCTGGTGCTACCTCCCCACTGCTGGCTGTGTTCCTCTGCAGCCTGGTGGCGGTTTGTGTGTGGAAGTGTGCGTGCTGTGGCGGTGCGTCCAGCGGGGCGCCCTCCTGAACTCCTGTCAGCGCTGCTCATGACTGTAGCTCCCAGCACTGCCTCAACCTGCCTTATTACCCCAGCTCCTGGCTCTGAGGAACACATCCCACTACTTCTAATACTACTACTACTGCTTCTACTAGGAGCAGCACTACTACACCTGCAGCTTCCATCTCTTCAATATCCTTTACTTTAGCAACACCTTTTTCTACTACTACTAGAACCAGTGCTTGTAGTTCTACTGGTACTACTTCTACAGCAATAGTGCTAGTACTACCACTGGTGGTGATACTGCAACGGATGTATTCTGTACTTCTGTTACTGCTTTCTTTTTAAAGGTGCATTATGGAAAGAAAACCCTTGACATTAGTGCACTTTTGGCGCTATAGGGATGTTTGGGTGGTTAGCACAGCGTCTTTCCTTTTCATCACAGTGGCCTATGACGCTCCAGGATCAATTCTTTTTAGGGTTTCTGGTAGGTTTCCTCTGCTGATGGAAACATAGTGGTTAAAAAACAACTCCATGCTAAACAGTAGTATAAATCTGTTGCACCTTTAAGGGAGAGCAGCGATACTACTTCAAATTAGTATTCAGCCAAAAGTCATAGCTATTTTGCTCATTTTATAAGTAATCTTAAAGGTTCATTATGTAACTTTTGGTTTTTCGACCTTGCAGCTGTATGGGTGGTTAGCATGGTGCCTTTACTTGTCATCCTGGAGGCCTCTAGGATGCTCCATTGTAGCTCAATTGTGTGATTTTTTTTTTTTAAGGGTTTCTTGTAGGTAGCCATGGCGATGGGTCCATCAGCAATGAAAAACCTACCAGGCACCCGAAAAAACTATTGATCCTGGAGTGTTATAGAGGCCACTGTGATAGAAAGTATAGGCGGCATCCTCACCCAGCTGAATGGGTGATTCAGCTGCTGGGTCACTGACAGTGTTAATTTTGACAACATGTTTTATTTTAGTTTTAGCCTAAAATGTAATTTAATTTTAGTCAAGACTTAGTCAAAAAAAAAAACTTTTCAATTTTAGTCTAGTTTTAGTCGACTAAAATTTCATTTCAATTTAGTCGACTAAAATGTATTATATTCATTAAAATCATATTTAATCGTGGTCCTCGACTTCATGGAGCTGCTCCACATGAATAAAGCTCAGACCTTTTCATTTGGCAGTTAAATAAATGATATGAGGCTTTTTCAGACTGTCAGCAGAAGTTTGGATGATTTTAGTCTCTCCTTTTCATTTGTATTTAGTCTTATTTTAGTCGACTAAAATACCTGGACATTTTAGTCATAGTTTTAGTCTCATGAGGACCTTTTAATTTAGTTTTAGTCCAATTTTAGTCGTCAAAAATATCACTTTGACTAAAATTAAGACTAAATATTTTAGTCGACGAAATTAACACTGGTCACTGAAAGGTCAAATACACCATAATATCAACCTTATTTTATAAAAAAGTTACATAATGCACCTTTAAGCTAGAAAATATGAGTTACTTTTGAGTTGAGTGATGTATTGGGCGGTGGGACTATCGGCTCTGTTTGCTTCTGTTATTTTTTTCTTTCTTTTTCTTTTGTCGCTCCTTTTATTAAACAAGTTCAAACTACTTTTCTTTACTACAAATATATACTAAACTACTAGCAGTAGTCCGCCACCCCGACAGAAATAAAGGAAACGATTCCGCCGCCGACTCCAAATCACAAGTGTTCTTAAATGTTTACTTTTCCCGTAACAAGCTGAAGGGCCACCAGCGTCTCCGCCGCGAGTCCGCCACATAAATCAGAATGTAAATTGACTACATTTCGCCGTATTAATTTAACCACGGCTAAATCTGTCAGCCGCCGCCGTCAAACAAAGCCGCGCGGCGTTTCATCCCAATCCACTGATATAATCATTACTCTCTCCCCAGTCTTTAGTGAGGTTGATTGTTCTGGCTGTGAGCTAACACACTTAATTGTAGTATGCAAATGAGAGCAATTACAAAGCTTTTAGGTGCAGATATGACAGATGAGGGCGGCTTCTAAATGGACGCCGTCGCCATGGAGACCACGTACAATAACAACAACTGTCAAAAAGGGGAGGGGAGGGGGGGGGGGGGGGGGGTATGATCTCATGATATGTGCCCAAATTGCTTCCATCCATACCGGAGGGAGGAGGGGGGGGGGGGGGGGAGACGGGCGCGATTACACGGCTAATTGTCAATTTGGGGTCGGATGCGGCAAAAACAACACTGGACTAAAGAGGGGGGAAATGTAGAATGAAGTAAAAATGGCGGCTGACGTCCGGTTAAAATCACACACAAGAATGGGATTGTGTTTGTCACGACCACATCGAGTGACCTGTTGGTGTGAAAGATTATGAAATGCTCCTCCGTTCCGATGAAACAGTGCGTTAGCCGGGTTATTCAGCTACGACCCGGCAGTTAAAGGGCACATGACAGGTTTTCAAATGAGCTTTCAGCACACGTATGACAGAGGGGAAATGTACTGCAAGTATCCGTGTTTTCACAGGCATTTTGTGAGTGAAAAGGATTCAGAGTTGAGACAATTTTTGCAAAAGCCATGTTTAAATTGATCGTTTTTTTTCTAGTAGGGTTTGGACAAAATATCGTTTTGCAATATATCGCAATACTTCTTTGCTGTGATACATTGTTTCCGATATGATGCACATGTCGCAATACTTTTGATACTTACCTCAGTTATAGTGGGGAAAAAAATACAAATGTTTTTGACTTGAAAATAGTTTTGTGAAATGCAGATTTGGCGCTGATGTTGGTTTTAACAAAAAAGCCCAGAATCTTAAAATGCGTCTTTTCAAAATGTATCAATGAATCAATATCAGAATGATTTATATTTGATTTATTCATTCTGGAAACTCAACTTGTGATTTCTTAGTTGGGCTGAAACAACTAATCGATTAATCGACAACTAATCGATTACTAAAATAGTCGTCAACTATTCCAGTAATCGATTAATCGTTTTCTAGTGAACACAGACTGAAATTGAGCAAAAAATACATGACAATTATGTATTTTGGATGAAAACCTACTTTGTTTTTTAAAGTTAGGGTCTTCAGTGTTTTGTACATCGTAAATTTCATAAATATCTGTCTTTGTCTCGTCCAATCAAAGCAGAATTACCACAAAGAGCCTCCTACAAATGTTTACTTTAAGTTTACTCCATCCACGTGTCCTCAAGCGGCGCCACTTAAGCTTTATGTGATAAAATAAAAATAAAAAAATACAATTTCCATGCACCTTTCACAGCCAAGCGATTAATCGTAAAAATAATCGGTCGATTAATCGATTACCAAAATAATCGTTAGTTGCAGCCCTATTTCTTAGTTAATTTCATTCAGGAGAAAATACTAAATCCTAAATTTAATATTTTGTGCTTTGGAATATATTGTATCGCAATACATATCGTGTCAGGCCCTCAGTATCACGATACGTATTGGAACGCGACAAATATAAATCGTCCCAGCCCCAATTATTACAAATAATTAGTGTGTTTTTTGGGGTTCAAAGCTCAATAAAGAAGGATAGGAATTGGATTTTTAAAGAGCCCTAAAAACTTTCAAAATATTGTTCAGCACAAGACATAAAAAAACACAAAAATGATGAAGTTTTCCTCACTTTAATGCGAACTCACACAAAAATATGTTTATTTTTTTTAGCATGAATACAAAACCAAACCCAACAAATTTGAATTACCAGCACCAACAACTACATTTTCAAGCTATTGTTTGCTCGTACAAGCTCCTCCATTTCCTCACTCCAGCTCCACATTATGCAATATCCTGTTGTCCAGTTATTAAAAATGACAATGACGACCAAACCGCCGCATTTACTTATCAAAACACTTATTACGGCGCCAAAATAGAGGCTTTCTCCGCCATTGTCAGGGCCCATATTGAAAGCCACTCGTGCTGTTTGCGTCAACATTGTCCCGGCGTCTCCCCGCGCCGCTCATTGTTGCGCCTTCCAATTTCAAAACTCCCAAAAACGCAAACGACCGGGCGCCGGCGCTTCTCCCCGCGACAATTACTGTTGCCGTGAGAAAACGGCTCATGAATAAGGCATGAGCCGTGTCTGGGAATGAGCGCTGATTGGAGCTAAATGAAGAGGCAGCGTTTCATAGAAGGCAGGGCCCTGCGCCGGGGCTAATCCCGAGGCCCGGGTCACATGGCGCCGGAGCCAATGGCGGCGCTCGGCCCTCAGCACAAAGCACCCGGGTGGTGGTGGTGGAGGGACGTGTGTGTGTGTGTGTGTGGGGGGGATCTGGGAAAATTGATTTCTCATCTGGGCTCCTGTTTGATAGCTTCTGAAATCAAAAATTGAAATGAAGTAACCTCCCGCCCCGTCATCACAAAAGGAGCAAATTAAAGGCGCGCAACGGCGGGCCCGACCCGGAGAGGAGAGAGGGGAGAGAGCGGGGAGAGCGGGATCTGAGGGCGGGCGATCACAGAGCAGGGGGGGCCCCGAGGAGCCGGAGGAGAAACAAAAACAAATGTGTGTTTTACCACAGTGATCTATGGAGGGGAAGAGGCGATGCGGATGATGTCACGGCGAGAGTGGGCAGAATATTCCCTCAAGTAGAAGTGACATGGTCAGCCTTCTGCTTCTCACGCCTTCCCCTAAAGTACACACTGTTTTATGTACTGTGGGTGATGTCCTCGGCCAATGGGAAGCCTGGTCACAAACATAAGACTTTATCGATCTCACAATGGAGGAAGTCACTTGTTACAGCAGTTAAAAAAACTAAAAATAAAATCCCTCCACGTCTAAGCCCCTCTATGGCAGTGTTTCCCAACCGGGGGTACAGGGGCCCCTGGGGGCACTTGAGCACTCAGCAGGGGGTACTTGGAATTATTTCAGATGTGGAGAAAAAGGTGAAACAGTCAAATTTCAAAAATGAATTTAAAGGCAAAGTTAATTTTTAATGATGTTTTCAGTAGTCTTTGAAGTCGGGAGTATTTTTTATCTTCATTTTGAAAACAACACTCTTTTAAATTCTGGATAATCTGAGATTAGTTGACCACGTTTTGAAAATGTTGGCAGAATTCTCGAGGCAGGGGATGCCTTGGGATTAAAATAAAAAAATAAACTAAAAGACTAAAGGGTTGGGAACCACTGATCTATAGTAATGTTTCCAAACCAGGGGTACTGTAAACCCCGGCAAGTTAGCACAACTCAGATAAATTGATGAAGCTGATCGCATACAAAAAGTGGAGTACAAAGCAATCTGACTTTGACTTAAGTCGTCTTCACCCAGAAAATGTATTATTTTTTATCATTAGCATTTTATTTATTTTGACTGAAATCTTCAGGTACACAAAACTTAAAAGGTCTTGTTGCAAACAAAAGGATTAACCGTTAAGAAAAAGAAAACTTGAATTAACTTTACTTTAATAGTTTTGTTTGTTTTTACTAAACAACTCAATTATTTAAAGTCAAAGCAAGCTAAAAATAAAATAAAAAATGAAAGTAAATAATACATTTTAAATTACAAGCGGTGGGGAAAAACAGATACAAATATTCCTTCATACCTGCAGCCATCTCCACTCTAAACGCTGAGTATAAAAGGAGTTACAGGCACCAAATTCAGTGTGAGGGAAACAAGTTGTTGTATTCTCTTGTTCTGTTGTTGTACAAAAATTGCCAAGGACTCTGTTTTTGTGAGGTTTTGCACTTCGGCATCTTGTCGAACTGGTGATTGAATGCATTTTTATTTTTCCTGTCTGTTTTTATGTATCTATTTTTCTGCACCTTGTGCTGCAAAACTAATTACCCCATCGGGGACATGAAATAAAGTGAAGTGAAGATTCTTTATTACACAATGTGTGTAATAAATACAACTTCTTTACACCTCCAACTGAATTCACACTGAGACTATACATCCGAGAAGATATACAGGGTACTTGAGCACTCAGCAGGGGGTACTTGGAATTATTTCAGATTAAAAAAGCAAAAAAAAAAAATTAGGATGTTTTTCAGTAAATAATTTGAATTTGGTGCTATTTTAGCTTCATTTGGAAAACACTGCGCTGTTAAATTGTGGATCAGTTCAAGAGTTAAGTTTAGTTTAGTTTAGTTAAAAAAGTTTAGTTTAGTGAAAAAAAAAAAAAAAAGATTGGGAACCACTGATCTATAGGATGGCTTCGAATTTCTGTTTCCCCCCAAAACATTAACATTCTACTTAAGCAACTGTGTGACTGTTAAAGTCAGATTTGTGTTTTATTAGTGACCAAACACACAATAACGTGGAACATTGTAAACTTCCAAAGACAATAACAACATGAATAATATAAATCTCTGTATGTATAATAATGTAGCAAACACATCCATTTTGTACATTTCAAATATGAGATCATTCTGATTAACCTTCTGGTGCCTTTTTGAAGTTATCATCACTTGTAAAGTTTGCATCAGCACAAAGAAAATAAGATAAATGCATCATATTATAATAATGCATACTACAAGAGCTAGCTAAAGTTCTAACTTGAGATGTAAACAAGTCACTTTTATTTTTTAACTAAAGCTATGAATGCATCTCCATCTTATTCACATCTCCTTTGATCTGTTTTATTTTGCCCCGCGTGCAGCCTCCCAAAGCTGCTGCTGCTCCTCACAAACTTCCAAGTCATTACCAGAACAATGGAGCCGGCGCGTCGCAACCAGCGCCGAGCGGACACGGCAAACGAGCTGGTGTCGGCGCCGCCGGGGCTAACGAACGCCGCCGCGTCCGGGGCCCGCCGACAGCTGTTTCCCGCAGGTGCGCGCGCGATCAATACAGCCCCGACAGTTACCTGAGCCGCGCTAACTTGCACCAGATGCTAACCAGAATGATGCCCCTGCGAGGCTGATCAATGGACAGCCGGCAGATGGGGGGGGGGGAGAACACGGCGGAGCGCTGTTAGCAACATCAAATAATGGGAGTCAACTTTTGTTTCTTTTTTTGTGATTTTGATATGCAGATGTCCGCCGCAACGGCAACTCCAAACTTTTGCTAACTCGGAGGTAAAAGTTTGGCTAGCAAGGAAGCGGCAAAGTGAAAGTCTTTTCATTAATTAAAGCCACACCGCGTAGAATTTCACCCAATAAATCAAATTGAAATACAAGCATTTCTTTTTTTCATCATTGAAAAGTACCTCACAAACATTTATGAGGCTCATCCAGGGGCGGGCTGGCCATATGTCCACCGGCTCTAGGGCCACCGGTCTGGCCTCTCACTTTACCTTACCCTTACCCCCGGGCGTGACCGAGCTTTACCCAAATCTAAAAACTTCAAAGAAAAGCATCCGAAAACAAAAATGTGCTGGATTAAGCAACAAAAAAGTGACAAAAACACAACAAAATGTGACGAAAACGTGACGACGAAGCGATGAAAAAAGCGGTGAAAAAAAACCAATAACATGAAAAAAAACCTGAAAAACAAGAGACAAAAACACAACGAAAAATTGACAAAAAAGTGACAAAAACACAACAAAATGTGACGAAAACGGGACGACAAAGCGATGAAAAAACTAAAATAACATGAATTAAAAAACCCTGAAAAACAAGAGACAAAAACACAACGAAAAAGTGACAAAAAAGTGAAGAAAACACGGCAAAAAGCCACAAATAAAGTAATGCAAAAGCAACAAAAACATGACAAAAATGCAGCGACAACGTGACAAAAAGTTACCATCACTTTTCTAGATTTGAGCTTTCAAATGAGGCGTTACAGTGTTGCTCTCCAGTCAAGAAGCTTTTAGATTTGGGCAAAGCCTCTCGGTTAAGGCGGGGGGTAAGAGGTTTTAACATATGTATTTGTGGAAGTGTCACATTTACGCTAATTTGGGCCAGGCTGACCAGAGTCCAGGGCTGTTTCTCAGTCCCAGTCCCGCCCCCGGGCTCATCCCTCCTAAGATATGACTGTAAAGTTTCCCGGGAGTGGGTGCGTCTCCAGCTCATCGCCATGGAGATGTGATGAAAGGCAGTAGAACATGGGATTTAAACAGGTTAGCTTCTCATCCAAATCCTTTCTTTTATTACACACCGCAGTAACAGCATCTTCTGTGTCATTAAGAGCATGTTTTGTTTTGCCGCAACAGTATAGTCCAAAATGTTACGCAGTGTAGATTTAATTTGATATTCATTGAAATAAGACAGACTTCCACTATACTAATATACATTCTGATTATTCATTTTTATTACATGATAAGAAATAAAATTGCAATATTTCATGAATGTAGCAATACTACCGAACCATTTCAACAGTACATTCGACTTGAGTATATTTTCATCAAATATCGTGTCGAACCAAGACTTCAAGAAAGACTTAATCAAGATCAGAACAAGGTTTGAATTTAAATAAATGAGGAAAAAAGATGAATCTCGAATCGAATTTCAAAGCTACTTTCAGAACAACGGTACGAAAGAGGCAACATCAGGAAACGAGAGTTAACTTTCTGAATATGCAGATGTCCATGACAACTTCACATCTCAGACTTTTCTTCCAACCTAATATTAAAACATATGTATGTTTATATTTGTACATAAGTGATTTGTTACTGTAATAATCTTTATAATAATGTAAATAATCTAAAACTTTGCCACATCAAATAATAGAAGGTAACTTTTTGATACGCAGATGTTTGCTACTCAACAACAGCTCAAGCCCAATCTCTTTTAAGTGTCTCAAAAGTTTAAATTCTATACACATGGACGGGGCGAACTGGGACTGAAAAACAGCCCTGGACTCTGACCAGCCTATTTTTTTATTTTTGATTGGTATCATCAGCAAAAAGAACGGGAAAGGTGGTCGTAGAAACAGAAGCAAAATCATTAATATAAATAATAAATAATAATGGTCCCAAAATTGAACCTTGTGGCACACCATACTCCACGGAATTCCTTTTAGATTCATGTTTTTTTTATACTGGGCAAATCTAAAAGCTTCTCGACTGGAGAGCAACAATGTAAACGCCTTATTTGAAAGCTAAGACCTACAAAAGTGATTGAAACTTTTCGTCACGTCGCCACATTTTTGTCATATTTTTGTTTTATTAATGATTTTTTCCATCATTTTTTGTTGTGTTTTTCTCACGTTTTTGTAGGGGTTTTTTGTCCGTGTTTTTCTCATGTTTTTGTTGACTTTTCATCCTCTTTTTCTCGCTATTTTAATGCTTTTCTTTTTAGCTTTTAGATTTGGGTAAAGCTCGGTTGAGGCGGGACTGGTGGCCCTAGAGCCAGTGGCCCTTCTGCGCTCTTCCAGAATGGACATATGGCCAGTCCGCCCCTGCTTATGGAAAACATTTTGCTGTATAAAGTAGTTACATTTGTCCCGTGTCTATGCGGTGAGTGCAACTCTTGTCAGAACTTTGCAGTGTTACATAAGGGAAGGCGACTCTTTGATATGCAAATGTTCCACAGCTCCTTTACTAAGCCGGATTCAAAGTTCAGCAAAGTTTGAATTCTTTCACCATAGGTAACGCTTTACTGCAAAAGAAAAAAAAAAAAATAGTCAAGAATGCCAACAGGTCAACAACAGAAGATTACTTTTTTCATATGATGTACACACTATATCCACTGCTCTAAGCCCTGATTTCTCTTCACTTCGAGTCACGTTCACAAAAGCTTTAGCTCGACATCTATCAACATACTAGTCAAAAACTGTCCCATCTTTAGGGTAAGGGAATCAAAACTGTCTCTTTTTACATCAAATTAACAGCAGGCGATTTTGTTTTTCCCACTACACAACTGCATTTTTAACCAAAACAACCATAACATTAAATGGTATATCTATAAACTAATGTTTTACAGTTAAAAAAAAGTGATACTTAGAGATGGGCGATACCACATTTTTTGGAATCGATACGATACCGATACTTTTGGGGTCATTTTTGTCGATACTGATACCGATACTGGTCATTTCATATGGGTGAATGTATTTCAATCAATATACATCTCTAAAACTAGTCATTTTACACAATTAACTGGTCAATCGAAATTATATTACTTTAACTGGTTAATTAAACAATACTAATGTGAAATTGAATACATAAATACAATTTAAAATTAATACTTAAATGACAAACAGAACCTAAAACAGAATGATCTGCCTGGCTCAGTTCAATCCTCTGCTGTTGTGACTGTTTTGGCTCAGAACAAAGAAACAAATCATCCTTTTGTGTTGATAATTGCTGCCCCGCCTTCTTTTAGAATATGCAAATTAGTATCAATACTTTTTGCCCGATATCGATACTTTAAAAATAGCCGTTGGGTATCGATATATCGATTGAAACTCTCTTTCCAACATCAAATAACAACAACTGCAACAAATGTGGGATTCAAAGTTGACCAAAGTTGCGATGATTACAAACAGGAAGTAGGAAGTGCCCATTATCAGCCTATACTCGGCGCAGACTCAGGCAGATTCAGCACTTTTTTTTTTTTTTTTTTTTTTCATTCTCTTCCCCCTCTTTTGCCCCCAACTTTCAAAACTTGCCTAATTAGCGGCGGTAATAGGGGGACGTCAGGCGCTATGCTAACAGCCTATCACCTTTAGCTCCCATTAGCGAATTAAACACACAGTAGCTAGCCCGGGCAGCACGCGCACGTCTCCGGGCTAGCACTTCTGGGTATAGCCCCCCGCATTAGCGCTCACGTGCGGACGTAATATAGGAGAACCTGCGGAAAAAGGGGGGGGGGGGAGAAAATAGAGCGGGGCGTCCGTCATGCCCTAAAAACTCCCCCTCCTCCTCCTAATTAGGCTACGGGCAAAGTTAGCGTTAGCGTTCCAAGGACTTTGACGGACACGTGAATGGAGATATATGGAGCACCTGATCACGCGTCGACCTGTGGGGCGCTAGCTTGACTTTGCAAACATTCTCCTGCAACTTTCTGTTCAGAAAACGGAAGCTACGTGGCAGGACCTCAACTTTTAAATATATAATCTTAAACCCTTTTGTTCACAAAGATCTTTAGGTCCTTCTTCTGTGGACAAATTCTGATCTTCACTTGAACAATTTTTGAATGTACTGACAAATGATCGTTATACGGGGACAAATAGAATGACAAAATAACTTTAATTAAATTACAGAATCCCGACCTACTGTAAATAATGTGTTCAAGAAAAAGAACCATGACTTTTAATTACAGCAGCTCAAGAGTGGATATTATTGTGTGCATGTTTAATTAAATTACATACACATTATAGGCAACATATTAAATCATGTATCATCTGTAACGTATTTAGAATCACAAGGCACTTCTTTGATGAATATCCTTCAAAGATAAGTGATAAGGGAGAAGTGAAGGTTTTTATAAATGCATGTTACTAATGAATTTGGTGATGGTTAGGAAAAGAGTTGGGGTCGAAAAGTAGTGGCCCGAGCAGTGGGTGCCTATAAATGAGAACGAAAGCTTAAGTGTTTACAAAAAAAAGTTTCATATTGTGCAGTGTTCAAAGTATTTACCAAAATTTGACCATAGAATACACTTCAAGACGTTGAATTGTCCAATCAGAAAGCAGAAAGAGCCCCTCGCTCACTATTGTTGGAGAAATCCTATGACTAAATCCAGTTTGGAAATAAACATAGAGCCTCCGGCCTCTAGAGGTTCTGAGCTTTCGACAAAGGAATGTTTTATGTATGGTGAAACCGGTGCTTGTGTCTCACCTGCAGCCTTCATGCATCCCACAAACGTTACTTTTAAGTTTACTCTATGCATCATGCGGTAAAACGTTTGTCAAAAATACGATTAATCGATTAGTCGTAAAAGTTTTGGGTTGATTAATCGACTACCAAGATATCTTTAAATAGCCTCGCTTTGGTGTCATGCGGTAAAACGTTTGTGAAAGGCATGTGGGCCTTGTATTTTTTACAGTCAAACGATTAATCGATTAATCATAAAAGTATTGGGTTGATTAATCGATATTTTCAAACGGCATTGTTTTAGCGTCATGCAGTAAAAGGTTTGTCAAAGAATTGAATTCCCACACATCTTTCACAGCCAAACGATTAATCGTAAAAGTACCGGGTAGATTAATCGACTATCAAGATATCTTTAAATGGCTTCGATTTAGCGTCATGCGGGGAAACGTTTGTCAAAAATCCAACTCCCCTGCACCTTTCAGAGTCAAACGATTAATCGATTAGTCGTAAAAGTTTTGGGTTGATTAATCGACTACCAAGATATCTTAAAATAGCTTCGCTTTAGCGTCATGCGGTAAAACGTTTCACTCTGAAAGGTGCAGGGGAATTGGATTTTTGACAAACGATTAATCGATTAGTCGTAAAAGTTCTGGGTTGATTAATCGACTACCAAGATATCTTTAAACAGCTTCGCTTTGGTGTCATGCGGTAAAAAGTTGGTCAAAAATACAAGTCCCACATGCCTTTCACAGACGAACGATTAATCGATTAATTGTAAAAGTTTTGGGTTGATTAATCGACTACCAAGATATTTTCAAATGGCTTTGCTTTAGCGTCATGCAGTAAAAGGCTTGTCAAAGAATAGAATTCCCACACACCTTTCACAGTCAAACGATTAATCGATTAGTCGTAAACGTTCTGGGTTGATTAATCGACTACCAAGATATCGTTAAACAGCTTCGCTTTGGTGTCATGCGGCAAAACGTTGGTCAAAAATACAAGTCCCACATGCCTTTCACAGTCAAACGATTAATCGATTAATTGTAAAAGTATTGGGTTGATTAATCGACTACCAAGATATCTTTAAATGGCTTCGATTTAGCGTCACGCGGTAAAACGTTTGTCAAAAATAAAAAAATGTGCCTTTCACAGTCGAACGATTAATCGATCAGTTGTTAGTTAATGTAGTACCTATATAACGTACACTATTGTCGAACGAGCCGTTTTAACAGACAATGTTTCCAGGAGATAAACCGGAGCCTCGAGTGTGAACCTGCACTGGCTGCGATCCCCGCGCCATCACTCGCTCCTGCACCGGTCGCCACTTCCGTCCCAGCGGGCCACCCCCCCCCCCTGCCCCCCCGCCTGCACTTCCACGCCACTCTCTGAACCCCCGATAACCCCATCTGGTCTTTATCTTGTCTGTAGCCCGAAGAAAGGAGGGGAGACTTGAAGAGGTCCACTTCGCCCCCCCACTCTCCTACACCCCCCCCCCCCCAGAGCCTTCACCTTCCCCGGCTCCGGCGGACACAGATCTTCTTCCCCCAGCGCTGCGCCGCATTGATGTCCCTGCATGTTTTATGTCGCCGCCGCTGATATGACGTCCCTGACAAGGTGCTGATTTCAATCAACTCCTCCAACTGAACGCTCCCTCCTGACAGCTGCGCGAAGCAAGCGGGGGGAAAAAAAAGAAAAAAAAAATACAGCGAGAACGAAAGGAAGCAAGGAGGGATCGGTGGGGAGGTGCTTTTTTTTTTTTTTGCCGTGTTGTTTCACGGAAAAGAGGAGGGGGTCATTCTCTCAGAGTCCGTAATGAAAATGTTGCATTCACATCTCACATCTCATGGCTCCCCTTTTGCTGATGAATTCAATGGGATAAAATGAATAGTGGCCCGAGAGCGGGGAAGGGAGGGGGGGGGGGGGGGGGGGGGTAAAGGGAGAGAAAGAAATTCAGCTTTTGTCGCGGGAGGGACACTGGAGGAGAGGATGACCCGGGAGGCAAAGGCCCTGACACCGAAGCAATCCCTTTAGGAGCGAGGGCTCGGCGGCCCGGGCTCAGGACGCGAGATTACCCATCCGACATCTAAAGGGAAAGGCCCCGCTCTATCTATTTCACACGTTTCCACGCTCGCCGAGGTGTGTGTGTGTGTGTGTGTGTGTGTGTGTGTGTGTGTGTGTGTGTGTGTGTGTGTGTGCCGCACCCACGGTAAATTAGGTTGTGAGATCATCGCGCGGATTGGAAAAAGGGGGCCGCGACTACTCATCCAAAGCAATTCAAAAGTCCATTGATGGACAGAGAGGCTTATGCCGGATTGCCCAAATAAGAAAGCAAAAAAAAAAAATAGATAGAGGACGCGCAAGGACCGGGAGTGGTTTTCTTTACGACACTAACTAGAATGTAAATCCCAAATAAAGGCTCTTCACTTGCAAATATGCGACGGAAGAGGCCGTGTGAGACGCTCCCACGCCGGTACGTCGGCGACGCCGACAGCTGTCCGCATCTGCGCCGCCGCCTCGACCTTTCCCACAATTTCGAAATATTGTTCGGCGCGTTCTGTGTGAGGCCCGGCTTAAATGCAGCAGCACAATCAGGGAAGAGACGCCATCATGTGACCACAGATATTTACATCATTATTTGTACGTATATTATATTAATCAGGTTTGTTTTTTTAAAGGGGAGGGGCACAACTTTCTGATGAAACCTCTGTGCAATAACCTAGTCCCTCCCTTTGACATTTTGACATAATCTGTATCTATTTGTCATCTCTTACTTTGCCTAAACATTCATATTTATTCACATTTCTAAAGGCAAATGTATTATAGTAGTTTAGTCGAGCCGCTCCTTTCACAGAGATGAATACGCCGCACCGATCAAAAGCTAAAAAGCCCATGTCTGAAAGTTAATTGTTCGGGGACATGATATTGTGAGTTATGTTTTATCTGAGCAGAGGTAGGGCGAAAGATGGAGACGGAGATAATGCATTTTTAAATACATGTATATGAAGTGTGTGTGTGTGTGTGTGTGTTTAATAAATATATATATATGTGGTACACAAGAATCAAAACACATTGATTTATGGCTCCAGCACCTGGGGAAATTGATATTTCAATTATAGGAGAATTACTTTAGAACATACACCGCTTCCACCGCGCCGGTTGTTTTGCTATTACTTATCTGGGCCCCCCCGACTTTATCTGCAGCCGCGAAAAGTAAATCAAGATCGGATTTCCAGCCCGGGCCCGGCGTCTGCACCTGATAAAGCGGCGATTTTTTTCTCCACTCTCCTCAACAGAGAGATCAAATTAGGCTCCTCTACTCGAGTGTGCAGCCGTACAGCCGCTCTCTTTTTTTTTTTCTTCTTCTTCTTCTTCTTTTTCTTTTCCCCCTCCGCACCCAACACAATTACAGCGAAACCGTAATGAGATTCAAAAACAAAGACCAAATTAGCTGTCATTAAATTATTTCAATTTCCTTAACCTAATAGAAGATTGTGACAGGTGTCGTCGCCGGCGTTATGTTAAACTTCGCAACACGTTATCGCGGATAATTGATCCATCAAAAAGCATCGAGCCCGAGCAATAACTAGCTCCAGCCGGGGTGCGCGCAGAAAATCGAATTTAACCCCCCCCCCCCCAGCACCACCACCAGCACCACCACCCCCCCCCTCCCTGCGCTGGCTGCGGCGCTGCCTCGCTCCGTCGATCAAGCGTGTCTCCTCTTGACAGGGCCGTTAAATAATCTCAAGAAACATGAAAGAAAGGCGTCTCCCGTGGGTGGGGGTGGTAGGGGGGGGGTGTAGAATGTAGTAGAATGCCTTCACTCCCGCAACAGCTTTTCTCATTTTAATCTGACCCGGGCTGGACAGCAGAGGGGAGCGCGGCGGCCAGGACGGCTGAGTGACTGTAGGAGCCGGGCGAGTCGGGCTTGCTCCGCTGACCCCCTGAAGGGGACGCGCACTCGCAACTTTCCCGGTGGAGAGAGATGTCGCCGCGCTCTAACCCAGCCCCCCCCCCCCCACACACACACACACACACACACACACACACCCCTTACCCCTCGAACTGCCAAGATGCACCCCGCGATCCACTGCCAGGGGTACAGGCGACGGCGAATCAAAACAGGTTGCAAAAGGGACAGAGAATTTGCTTTGAAAATGTATTTGGCCCCTGACCCGGCGCGTCCAACCCCGGTGGCCCCGGACTCTTTGAAGCCGACGAGCTGATTTTTTTTTTTTTTTGAGAAGGGGGGTAACGCGGAGAAGGCCAATCCAAAGTGGGGGGCCCCCGCCAGTATAGAAATATATTAATAACGTGACAGCTTTATCTGCTTTTGAGGGCCGGCCTTGACAGCTTGACAATGGGGCCGCGCTGTAGTTGCGCCTCTCGCGCGCCTCGCTCCCCCTGTCTGAACAACAAGGCGACTTTATTAAGACGTCACGCCGCCGCCAGCTATTGATTCCAGCACCGCTCGCTGTCAGTTACGGGAGTGGCCAGAGCGCGGTGACAGGCGCAGGCGAGCGAGCGAGCGCCTGGCGTTGGCCCGTCCGCCGCCGCCGGTACGTAGGTGGATGCTTTGGAAATGTTAGGATTTTTGCCTGGAGTTTTGAGGCGTCGGCTCGGGCTCAGGGGCCCCCGGGAGGTGTACACGCCCACCGGGACCCGAGGCACACGGACAGGATACTAACGCGGATTCTGTTGTTTATCTGCGGTTCAAAAGAGGGAAATAAATAACATGATGTGACCTCAGCATCTTGAATGGGGAAAAAAGTTGTATTCCTTTATTTATTGTTATGAATATTTGCGAGTGGAGCCTGCAGTGTTACAAGTCACACAATTCAATCCACGATGTTTTCACTACTAATAACTAATAACTATATCGACTTATCGTTCAATAAACTGCAGATTTTCAAAACAAAACAATATTTCTTGTCTGTGTGTTTTTTTGTGTGTGTGTGTGTTTTTTTACAGGGTTTATACAGGAAGCTAGTAAATTTGAATGTTTTAAATACTGAAATGTAATATTTTTTCTATGCCACAAACGCAACAAATCAACAATGATTCGAAAAACTTGCAAATATCAGATCAAAGCAGAGAACAGAATTGAAATGTGTGACTTTAATAACTGGGATCAACCTCACTATTACTACAACCCCGATTTCTAAATGACACCGATTCGCTTTTAGTTTACTGTTGTCTTGTGTGTTTTGTCATTTCTTTCACGTTTTGTGAATCATTGTGACATGCACTACATTTCTGAAGCAATATTTATAGCAAAAGCAACAAAACCCGTTTGTTTGACCTCATTTTATTTGAGTCTGAGCGTCACTGCCCTCTCAGTCGTCGACATAACTGAATGTGGGTCGCCTTAAGTTGCAACTGTGACCAATGCAGGTTTCTTAGGGACCAAAACATGTACAACGTTTGCATCACGTCAAATGGTTTTGGCTTTGTGAGTAAATCTACATTACAAGTAGATAAAAAAATGAATAAACATTTTTAATTTGGATTTATATATATATATATTTTTGTCAATTTGACAGATTTGGCCAATTTTTGAGGGGAGAAAAATGTGTCGATTGGCAATAATTTCAGAAATGTAGTACTTAACCCCTTGACCCCCAACTCAAAAGCAAAAGGAGGCAAAAGAGCGACAAACGCACGATTGAAGAGTGATGGAAAAAAAGCAACAAAAAAGTGACTGAAAAGAGCAGAAAATTTACCCCCAAAATACTTTTTCTGTGCACAAATCCTATTTATTAACCTCTTAACTCCCGCCTGAACCGGGAGCATTTTCTCCAGTTCAGCTTTACCCAAATCCTGTAGGCCAGTGTAACGCCTCATTTGAAAGACCTACAAAACTAAATGGATCTTTTTCCTCACGTCAGATTTTTTTTCATCACTTTTTTTTGTTGGGCAGTCGTCTCATTTTTGTCAAATTATTCAAATTTTTTTGTCAAATTCTTATCACTTTTTCGTCCTTTTTCCCCCCGCAATTTGTCGTCAAATTTTTCTCACTTTTTTGTCATTTTTTGTCCATTTTTTGTCACTTTTTCGTCAATGTTTTCATCCTTGTTGTCTCAGTTTTGTTGCTATTTTCACACCTTTTTTTCCAGAAGCTTTTGGACTGGGGGGGTAAAGCTGGAGAAAATGTGCTCGGTTCAGGTGGGAGTTAAGGGGTTGATATTGCCTGCAGTTCACAAACTATCCACCAGGGGGTGCTGCGGCGCCCTCAGCACCCTGGGTTCCCACGGCCTTGGAAAAGAGGAACACACAGTAAACACACGAACAGAATGTGACAAAAACATGACAAAAAAAACTTACGAAAACACAACAGGTCTTTTAAATGACACATCACCCTTGCCTATAATATTGTTTATCGCGATATTTTCCTGTGTCGATGTTTGTATCTTGATCTACAGCACGCCTTTGAAATGGAACAATAATATCTATAACGTACAATGCAGCTCTAAGCTCTCGGGCTCAATCCCACCTGTGTTCATTGTCATAAATACCTAATGAAAGTACGAGGCTCCTATGTATTTAAGTTCTTTTTAATCCGCCGGCTTCTCATCCTAATCGCACGAACAAAGAGAAAAGGAAAACAGGGCTTTGATCCTTCCCATAAATAAATTCCGTTTTCGTCGCAGCACTTTGCAATTAGCTCAGCCGGCTATGGCCCCGCACTGTAACATCCACGCCCAGAGTGTGTGGGGAGGGGGGAGGGGGGGTAATTCGGGGCGCGGTGCACGGGGTCATCCGGAGCACAGGTAATTGCGCCGTCCCCTCCCCTTCCACCAGGGGTTCTCGTGGTCCTCCATCCCCAGCCCCCCCCCCCTCCGAGCCCCTTCCTATCCACACACAGCGGGCACAATTACGCTCCCATGGCCCCGGCAGCTGGCCCCCGTGAACCCGCACTTCTGACTAACCGCGACTCCGCCGGGGCCCCGCGCTCTTAACCTCTCAGCAGAGGCTCCGGGGGAATGAGGACGGCCCCAAAAAAAAAGGGAGGAAAAAGAAAAAGAAGAAGAAGAAGAAGCCCTAACCCTCGACTTCTGATGGGAAAGGGAGATGTGCTCGGAAAATTAAAGCAGATTAAGTCGGGGCCCGGGCGGCTGAATGCCACCAGGCGGGGATGGGTTTTACAAGTGTTGAAGTTCCTGGATGACTGAGCGCTTACACAAACATGTGATCCGCCATTGCTTAGACTGCAGTGCAGGAATGTTTCTCCCAAGTCGTCGTCTTTACTTAGATTTTTGTTTTTTTTCTTCAGTTTCAATTTCAACTCAAAGCAGACGACAACTTGGAAACCTTTTCTTCAGTGAACTCCTTCATGAATGAGAAATTACACAAACAAGTCACCATCACCCTTTCCCCCCAAGGTTCAAATTCAGTTCAGCCCAGTACAGACGACTATTTGACAACCTTTTGCGTGATATTCAACTCCTTTTCAATTAAGGTCTTACACAAATTTTAATGAGTTACTATTAAAATACTGCTTAAAAAAGTTAAAACATAAAAAATCCAATTCTAACAATAATTGAAATTCTAATTCAGATCAACACAGTAGAGTTGATGACTTCAAAACCTTCGCTACAATGAATAACTCCTTGTAATGTACGTGTTATGTATCTTTGCTTAAAACTTAAAAAGTTTAGTTTTTGCTTTATTCAGTCTTCAGTCCAGTACAGGTGACATCTTGAAAAGCTTTTCGACGATGGAGATCCACTGGGAGAGTGCACATTTTGTTATTTCGTAATTCAAAAAAATTCAATTCTAGACCAGCCCAGCACAGATGACAACTTGAAAACCTTTTGCATTATGTTGAACTCCTTTTCAACGCCATTACTTAAAATGGAGTCATTATTAGCATTGTGTGGTTGTTTTTTTCATTCAAGTCATTTTTATCAATTTCAAATCACATGTAAACCTTTTCTTCAGAGACGGTATGTTATATTATTTGGCACATTTCCATTTACAATAAAAAACTGTAAAACTATCATCATCATTACCGTATTAAAGAAAACGACAAATCCACTTTTAAGAATATAAATGAATTCAAACTCCATGATGAGAAGAGATTTAAGTTAGTCGTGTTCAATTTACAAAGAATATGTACTGGAATAATTAGAGCATTGTTCTTTGTTGAGGAAAGTGATGCTCGAGTCCAGTGTTTCCCAAACTTTTCAGGCAGCAACTCCCAAAATTGCTAAAATTAGGACGATTTAATGCTCTGAATCCAAACATCACTCAGTCAGGTCAAATTTGATTCGTACTTTTGCCAAAGAGTCTTAATAATGTCCTCCAGTCACAACTAGCGGAACACTGGGTTTGCATTTGCACATCTTACCTGAAATGAATATAGCAGAAATGTATCTGATTTCATGAACAATCCATTGATGTAGTGGAAAATATTGTCATTTTCATATTCTGAATTGCAAAAATGTTCTCAATGAGTAAATTTGACGCAGTATTTTTTTTAAACTAGGGCGGCAACTAACGATTATTTTGTAATCGATTAATCTATCGATCATTTTTACGATTAATCGATTAATCGCTTGGCTGTGAATGGTGTAGGAAAATTGTATTTTTTTCAATTTTTTTATCACATTTATCACATTATAAGTGGCGCTTAAGTGGTGTTGATGGAGTAAACTAAAGGGAAATGTTTTTTGAAGGCCCTATTAATGAAATTTACAATGTACAAACCACTACAGACCCTAAATATAAAATCAAAGTAGGTTTTCATCAAAAATACTACATTTTTAATGTCATTTTTGCTCCGTTTTTGTCTGTGTGAACCAGAAAACGATTAATCGATTACTAAAATAGTTGTCGACTATTCCATTAATCGATTAGTCGTCGATTAATCGATTAGTCGACGATTAATCGATTAGTCGACGATTAATCGATTAGTCGTTTCAGCCCTATTGTAAACCCAGTGCAAAAATACCAATCTGTAAAACTAGCAAAAAAAACCATTGTGTAAATATCGTGATATACAACGGTAAGTGCGTAGCTTCACTTTCTCTGAATGGGAAAGAAGTATTTTTACTATCCCATGGCGATGGAGCAAGTCCCGCAGTGAGACCAGCCGAGCCCGCCGCCAGGTACGTCTTTGTAAGCGACGCCGACAAGCGCGCGCTAAAGATTTACAAAAGGCAATCACGCCGCTAAAAAGGATCACTCCGCCTCAAAATCCCGCGTGCTGAAATCCTGGCACTTTTCAAAACGGAAGAACAAACGGGCCCCGCGCGCCGCCGTGTTTCACATCAAACTCTAATAAGTCTTTGAAATCAAACCGTAATAGCTATCAACACGCGTGTTAATTGCGTGTCTGGAAATAGCCCCGGCGCGCGCTCTCTCCGGCAGGATCCGGATCGCGCTCTGCGGCGGCGGCGGCGGCGGCGGCGGCACGCTCCGAGTCTCTCCTGACAGACAGTGTTTTCACTCCATCCCTCCACATTAATGAGCGGGACGCCTCCGAGCTCGCGCTATTACCTGGAATAATACCATATGGCCCAATGTAAACAACATCTGCATATTCATGTCACAACTTCATCTGTTTAATTAGTTCCAGCAAAGCAGTTTACCCCCGCGCGGCCCTCCCCTGTCAGAGAGCCGTGATGGTGCCGCCGCCGTCTCCAACCCCCCCCCCCTTATCACCGTGACAGCCCTCCATTGTTCAGTTGTTGCAGGGGGGGGGGGCAGGATGCCAGGTGTATCTTCAGGTGAGGAGAAAGGACGCGTCCCCTCTTTAGCGCGGACACCTATGGCGGTTATTAAAAGCGTAATGTATTGTGTGTAAACACGGGCGCGCTGGTTAGAAGCCAAACTACCCCGACCATAGCGTGAGCAAAAACAAAATACGTATGTTTCCTCTGGGGCGGCGATGTGCGCGGGGGTGCAATAACCGATATTGTTTGTGTCCCTGTTGGAGACCCTGGCTTAGGATTTCCTCCAAACAGCGGCGGCGGCGTTAAACCTGCCTCCGCCGTGGTTTATTCTCGTCTGATTTGGCAGCAGGGAGGAATACGGGGATAGACGGCAGGATAGATACAGACGGCATCTCTGGAATCGCCCATATATGGTCATGTTTGAAAACAGTTAAGGGGGAAAACAATTTTGAAAAAATGATTTTTTTTCTAATTATTCAAAAACTACTGTAACAAATGCTGAAATATGAATAGTTTTCTACTAAATAAAGATACAAAGACATGGGGAGGAGCAAAGTGGTTCAACAGCCCATAAATATATGAATAACGGAGAATGCTAACCTGATGCTACATGTTAGCATCGGGCTATAGATATTTTCAGCATTGAAAAATACCTCATAATTGTACAAACAAACATGTGATTTTGCTGTGAGCAGCTCAGCTCTACTAAGACATGACTGTAGCTTTAGCGAGAGTGGGTTTGTCTCCAGCTCATCTCCATGGAGATGTGACTAAAGTCAGCAGAGTTTGAGATGTAAACAGGTCAGGTCCCCATCCAATTCAATTCTTTGATTACCCACTACAGTAACAGCATTTTCTGTGTCAAGCCGGTCATTAGGAGCATGTTTTGTACTGATGGGAACAGTATAGTCCAAAATGTTATGCAGTGTACCTTTAAAGTAAAATAAAAACAGCCTTCATCACATCTTTCTATTAATGGATTTAAATATAATTTACATACTTCAATGAAGCAAAAAAAAAAAAAGTTGAGAATTAGCAGCGGGCCATTTAAAAGTGGGCAGCAGTTGGCCCGCGGGCCGTAGTTTGGACACCTCTGGATTAGGCCAACAAACCTGTCATACACAGCCTAATCAACGCCTTTAGCTTTGATAACAGCAGCCGTTGTTTCAATATGTTTCTGCAATGTCAAAAGACCCAGTGTTGCGTTCATTTTTCACCGAGATCTTGTATTGACGATGGGAGAATGTGACCACTGCGCATAGCCTTCTCCAGCACATCTCAAAGGTTCTCATTGGGAGTAAAGATCTGGACTCATGGTGGCCCATCCATGTGTGAGAGTGATATCTCCTGCTCCCTGAACCGCTCTTTCACAGTGTGAGCCCGATGAATCCTGGTGTCGTCATGAAATATGACCGTGTCATCAGGGAAGAAGAAATCCACCCATCCATCCATCCACCCATCCATCCATCCATCCACCCATCCATCCACCCATCCATCCATCCATCCATCCATCCATCCATCCATCCATCCATCTTCTTCCGCTTTATCCGGGGCCGGGTCGCGGGGGCAGCAGTCTCAGCAGAGATGCCCAGACTTCCCGGTCCACGCACACCTCCTCCAGCTGTTCTGGGGGGGCCCCGAGGCGACACCAGGCCAGCTCGGAGACATAGTCCCACCAGCGTGCCCTAGGCCTAAGAAGAAATCTATTGCGGGAATAACCTGGTCACTCAGGATGTTCAGGTCGTCAGCTGATCTCATTCTTTGGGCACAAAGTGTTGCTAAGACCTGTCGTAAAGGCACACTGTGTAACATTTTGGAGTCTACTGTTGCTACGACAAAACATGCTCATAATGACCAGTTAGAGTGGGTAATTAACGGATTGATTTGGATGAGACCTACTTCCGGGTCCCGAGATGTGCAAGAAACTCACAATCACAATCGATATTTCTGAAACCCAACAGAGAGTTACTGAACATACTTATTTATCAGGCCCATTAGCCAAAAATGCTGTACCTACTGCTATAAACGTAATATTTACCAAAATCTGTAGGCTACTTCCAGGTTTAGCAGAGATAAATGCTAACGGCGCAGCGGCTACGCTAACCCCAGAAGTAGTGACTTTAGTACATATTACTTTTTTAGCAGTAGGTGCGGCATTTTTGGCTAATGAGTCTGAGAAACAAGTAGTTTCAGTAACTCTCTGTTGAGCTTCAGAAATATTGATGGTTGTTTTTAAGAGTTTTTTATGTTTTTGTCTCGCATATTTGCCGGTCTGCTAGCGGAAACGGAAGTCGCGACGTCATGCTTAACAAACGTATATCTGGCTTTCTTTAGTCATCATCATCATCATGGAAACGACACCAAACACATTTTTGTTTGGTTGCAATTTGTTGTTCAACCATAAAAATATCCGCGATGAAATAGTATTTTACTCCATTTATTGGGTGAAATGTTACACGGTGTGGCTTTAAATGCACCAAATGAGGTTGCAGTTGTAACATTGCATTGCACGATCTCCAAACCAGGAAGGGTTATAGATACAGACGGCATCTCTGGAGTCGCCCATATATGGTCATGTTTGAAAACAGTTAAGGGGGAAAACAATTGAGAAAAATTATTCAAAAACTACTTCAACAATCCCTGATTTATGAATATAGTTTCTACTAAATAAAGATACAAAGACATGGAGAGGAGGAAAGTGGTTCAACAGCCCATAAATACATAAAAAACGGGCTACATGTTAGCATCGGGCTAATGCTAACGGTTAGCTAGCGCTAGCTGCAGCTGCCGTTTTTTCACTTCTACAGAACAATCTTCTGTGAGAAAATATCCATATGGGCCCGATTTAGGCTTGACTTTATTTGTATGTGATAATTAAGTTAAAATAAATGGCTAAAAGAGTGGAATTGTGTTTCGCTAATGATTTTATTTTCCCCCTTGGCGAGGCCACGCCCCCTTTTATGACACGATGCCGTCTGTATCTATACAGGATTAGGAATGCTCGGTATATTATGAATCAGGCTCCAATTATTTCTGCTCAAAAGTGTGTTGTCGTTATAGTAGCGCCTCAAAAGCACGTTTCTGCCCAGCTTTTACAGCCATTTACTGTACTTTAAAAACAAAGCCGGTAGTGATGAGGGGGGGGGGGAACAAATTTGAAATGCAGAAGATTTTTTTGGGGAGGGAGATGAAGTATTTGCAAATACAGGTCCCTGAGCGGTGCAAAGCTGGAGTGGGCATCCTCTAATTAAATCCCCTCTTCATCAGGCGCTCGTTTGTGCACATGCATTATACTTGTGACCCCGCGGAGCCGCGCTGCCAACATGCCCGGGGATGCCGAGGGGAAATGAAAGCGGAAAAAACATGAAGGAGAATCTTATTAGGGGAGTCAGGCATGTTTTTGGCCCCCGTTTCATGGATGTCGCGACCTACTGGCGTCTAGCTAATACGGCAGTGTACGCTAGCCCATTGTTCTCAATCAATAACTAATTATCAAAGTACTGGCTCTGGCGCGTATTGTCTACTTCGCCGGGAGCCCCCCGAAAAGGCCGCAGAGGAAAGAAAAAAAAAAACAAACGGGAGGGAAGCCTAAAGAAAGAATGAAGAGGGGAAAGGAGGGTGGCTTTTTAGCCGCCCGCCACAACATCCTCCTTTCAGCCGCGCACGCACTGCGCCGTCAGCTCGCATCACCGTCGCCTGCTAATTGATACGGTTTGGAACAGTGGAATTACTGTCGCCGCTGCGTGTCATAACCATACTCTCGAAAAGTAATCACCGGAGACAATAAAGGAACGGCGCAAAACACACACGCAAGCCGAGGAAGAATGGGCGAATTACGCAGACTCCTCTCGGGAGTCTAGCTAGAGATGAGGATTTTGGGGGCTTTTAGGAGCCAAATCTTCAGGTTTTCTCTTTGAACATCTTAGTTTTTAAAGTCAAAAAGAAAAAATAGACAATTATCACACATTATGATTGTCTGATGTCACAAAACGTGCATCTCTATTTCCAAAAACGTGATGCTCTTGTACAGCTCTCAGCAACTTCCAACCACTTCACAACTTAAAGGCCCAGCACTATGTTTTACTTTTTTATTTTTTCAACACTAACACATTCCTAACTTCCAAATTTTCCACAGGGACAACTTTATAAACACTTTTTCACAATTTGCGGGGTCATTTTTCTGGGTCACTGTCACAGAAATGCTGCAAGTTCATGAAATTGATACAAATGCTTTATGATTAGATGTACAGTATTTTCTTTCCGACGGACTTTACAACATACTGGAGGACAAAAGTAATTTAGTCCCATTGAACAAAATGGGGTCATGTCCTTTGTGGAAGAAACCAACCACAAACGTCTTCAATACATTATAAAACATGATCAAAACATAGCATACTTACAAAACTTCAAAACTGCAACATGTTCACTTCAGTAGCACCTACAGACACCATTTCCTGACTGTTATGTGTTTATATTCAAGACTTTTATGAAGTCATTATGTCAGATGGAGGGCAGGCACCAATACAGCTCTATGGGAAAGGAACGGTTTTTCAAAGAACAATCCAAAAAGAAAATGTTGTCACACTCATGTTTTTGAGTACTGTCACCATGTTTGGACACCTTTCAATACAAATAAAGAAGACATTGAACTCTGAGACTGTTTTTGTTTCGTGTGGAATCTCCCAGCAATGACAAAGCATTACAGCAAAGCAAATTAGCCAAAAAGTAAGACAAAGCTCGACAGTCACCTTAGTTCCCACCATGTAATTTTCATTTTTAAACTCTAGACTTTGGGAAAATCCATTGTTGCCACGGAGATCCACCATGGTTGTGGCTGTTAGCATACATTTATCACAGACTAATATTAGCCTAAAACAGTATTAAAAGTGGAGAAAAAAGCAGTGGAACAACTCAAAACATCTACCACACTGCGTTGTCCCAGTGGTTTAATGTGAACAATTTTTAACTTTCAAAATCTCCATTTCTTTATTATTGCTGCAAATCCCATGATGCTCAGCGATATGACATCACATTCCTGAACTCTATGAGCTTTTAAGAATGTTGTGATGTCACGTGAAAGCAAACCTATTGGTGGCTTTGAGGTTCTTGAATGTGATGATGTCATGCAGGAGCTAGTTGTTCCGATTAACTGCATTACACAAGTCATATCTAAAAAAAAAAAATGTATGAATTACAAAAATTATCATTAATATCTGGGTCCATGATGAAATCTCCTCAAAAACAAAAATACTTTGACCTGCCCCACCTCATTAAGTATTATAGGCCTTGAGAGTGCTGTGATGTCACCTGAAACCCAGCAATAGACACAGGCTCAATCCGAAACCATCAAATTGTAGCCTCTAAGCACTAACACTAGCAACTAACTCCTTAACCTTTCATGGGGTCAACTGTTAGATCTCTAGGCAGTTAGTGAACTAGAGCATCAGCAGCATTTGAACAATCCGTCCGTCCTTAAACAGGGGAAAGGGAAGTGACATCACCAACAGCTGCTTTTCTTCTTCTTTAAAGTTATTGGTGGAGTGCAGGCCAAACAAAAGTGCATGTCGCCCCCTAGTGTACAGTGTCCAACAACAACATAGTGTCCAAACAAAGACATTTGAGGAGAAAAATAAATCCAAATGATCCAAACATTTCCCTTTAGTGTTATTTTATTTCAACAGCTGTTTCATAAAGCTACATTATGCAAATGATCCATGTGGCTTAAGTTTCTACTAAATGAAAACAAAAGCATTTAATCTGTTTCCTGAGTTTACTCTTTAACACTGACATGTGACTGAGCTGTGGGGACGACAACATGGATTTATCACTTTTATAAAGTTTGGCTTGTGCAGAATCTTAATTTTTAATTATTATTATTTTTATTATTAAATGTGCTCCTGTCAATCAACAGTGGTTGCGCATGAATCACTCGAGGGTGGGGGCGAGGGGGGTGGGGGGATTTGGCGCAGTGGCTTGCGGGATGGCACATAGCTCCTAATCACTGGTTAGTTAGCATCAGAGGTCCCTATGCTAAAGTGGCCATGATAGTTAGCATCAAGGCTCCTTTTCCTAACTCCTTCCTAACTGACTTACCAATTCGGAGGCAACTTGCCATGGCGGACGCTGACGCACATCCGGTTTGGCGTAAGAGCTTTTAGCAATCTGCCCGTTTCGGACGCAGCCACAGACTGCAATACGTCATACAAGGGGGCGGGGCCACGCCGAGGGGAAGGAAGTATGTTTTGGGAAACACAACATTTCACTCTTTTTAGCCGTTTTCTAGCAGAATATAAAATAAAGTCATGTCTAAATCGGGCCAAATGGGTGTTTATTCACAGCAGATTGTGTGGTAGAAGCAAAAAAACTTAGCTAGTGTCGTGTTAGCTAGCGTTAGCATGTGGCTAACATGAAGCATCATAGCATTCATCCATTATTATTATATTTATGGGCTGTTGAACACTTTGCCCCTCTCAAGTTTCAAGTTTAATGGTTTTGTATAGCCCAATATCACAACAGAAGTCTCCTCACAGCTGCACCAAACATTAAGGCAACAAAACAGAGCAATAAATATGACAATTAAAAGTTCAGGTGAATCCAGGCAAATATAATGTCCAATAGGAGGTAGCGACGAGCGGCGTGGGCGTCCCCCGTCCTTAGACTCTCCAGCACGGCAAGGAAAAACTCAAAAACCCGGCAGGAGAAAAGAGAAACCTTGGGGAGAACCACAGAAGGAGAGATCCACTCCCATGGACGGACAGGCTGTCCATGTCTTTGTGTCTTTATTTGGTAGAAAACTATATTCCCTGAATCATAATTCAGCATTTGCTAAGTTTAGATTTTACTCCTCTTTGTTTTCCCCCTGACCTGCTTCAAACATGACCATGAAAGGGCCATTCCAGAGATGCCGTCAGTATCTATAACAAAATAATTGAAGAAATCCAGAATGGATTCACGCTTCAACAATAGATGAAGAAACAACCAAAGTAAGCGGGATTTCTCAAACCTGTGAGAATGAGGCCAATGCAACTGCAGGTGTGTTGTTGCCATGGGAACATTATAACATGGTTAAAAGCTGAGATACAGTAAGTCTATTTCACATGCCCCCTTTCACAGGCCCCTTTCAAAGCTCCAAATCAGGATGTTCCATAGTGGTGGTATGTCGGTAAAGCTCTGGAGTTTCTTGTTCAGAGTCCAGTCCACGTCCAAAGTAGGTTACTAACCAGTGATACAATGTCCTTCTATCACCTTGTCACACTGAGTTTTTTTGTCCCTTTACAAATGAGTTGAGTGAAATAGAGGGGCTTCAGTGATCACGTTGGCGTGGACTGGGCCGACTGGTGCCTGGCTGTCTCCGCGCGTCTTAATGGAGGGTGGGCGGCGGGAGGGGTGCTGTCACACCACGTGGCTGCACAGTTCACTTGTCGGCAGTCGTGCTGGTGCCACCGCCGGTCCCAGAGAGGAGCCCCGAGGTGACGGAGGGGGTTGGACAGGGGTCAGTAGGGGGGGGGGAATGAGAGCGAAAGTGCGGCCCTGCGTGAGGACTCTTAATCCCGCGGCAGCTGGAGCGGCCCATCCGTTTCGGGGCCTAATGATATCACTTGCGCTCGTTTTTTTTTTTTGGGCTGTCTGACCTCATTACAGAGTTTAATTGCGTTTCCAACAAGACTTTTCACTCATTCGTCATCGCCGGCCACTCTTTTTTTCAAGAAACGGAGGTAACGGGGGTTTTATGCAACACTCTTTCTGATTAACTCCTCTCTCCAACTCTCTCCTCTCTGGACGGACACTAACGTTATGTGAAGAGGCAAATGCCTAAATAACTCAGTTTTAAGTAAGTTTTCAACGACAACATTGTTGACGTGTTTTGCGTGTTGCCGCAGATCGATCGCTTTTTATGGCGTGTGCATTTAAACAGCCTGGTTCTTGGATTGAAGACTTTATCAGGATGTTTCTCAGCCGACCTTGGACCAATTTTAACCATTTAAAAACATTTACAAAAGAGAAATGTTAAAAAACTATTTCGATCTTTCCATGGGAAGCTTTGTCAAACGCGTGAGAGAGAAGTTAAAAAAAAAATAAGAGAAAAGAAACGCACAAATATTATATAAAATGCAGATCCTGTCTCTTCACAAGTTTTTGATCGTCATTTATTTCACTTCTGTTCATCACAGAGTTACCAAAATCACACATCAGGTGTTTTACAGTAGAGTGTCTAGTTTCGTAATGATTAAAAGGTGAAAGTTACCGTTGCCAATACTTATTTTAAGAGGTTCCAAGAAGTAACAACAAAATTGCGCCGCAGCAGCCTTTTCCCTCTATTATTGACCTTTGTTGTATCCACATGTGCTGCGAAAGGCAACCGAGATGACGCTGTCAGCCAAATATGGTCATCTCCTTCCTGGGAGACAGCCGTGGCTAAAGACGGGACAAATATACAGGGGCAAGTGCGGACATTACAAAACTTAAGGGCCATTTTCTTGAAACAAAGTCTCCACTTTAGTAGCTCCAACAGTCTCCAAACCTTTCCAGTCTTGAACAATATTCTGAAGGTTTTTTCAGGGGGATTCTTTAATATCTAATTCCTCGCTGAGCTTTGAAAGGCAAACAATGTAAGAAAGATTTTAATATTAACAAATATCCAGAAAAAAAAATAAAAATCTTTGGAACTCTAAAACCATGCATATTTCTTCCCCCTCTATTCACCTGCAGCATCATGGCCTTAACAGTTACTCACATTTTCAGACTTTTTGCAAATGATTTTTGCGACTTCTCCTCATTTGCAGTCAGTCATTTGCGCAATTCGTGGATTTGCAGGCGATTGCTAATGTGTGCACTGCGGATGTATAGCCAGTGATAATTTAGCTTTTAGCAGTTTAACACATCTCAGAGTAATGAAGCGTTAATGGGGCAGTTTAGCACCCCTGTGTCCGACAGCGTGATGGAAGAAAGTAACCAGCCAGAGCCAGATCCTCTTACAGTTTTCATACTGCGTTTATACGCCGCAGCTTGTTACAATTGTTAGAGGTGAAAATACTGTCAAAAAGTCAGCCTGACAACATTACACAAATTAGCACAAAATCAGACCAGTCATGCTGACTTGAAAATAAGTCTTTATGATCTTCATCACAAGGAGAGAAAGAAACTTTTAATTTGTGTCTGTTGATGTAATCATCATATTTCACACATTTAGATTATATATGATAAAGGAGACAGTATACAATAGCACTGAGACAAAACATCGGATCACAATACTTGTTGCTGAGTACCAAGTATCAATACTTTATCAAGTCAGTGTGTTTTTAAAATCACTCCTTTGTTTTCCAGCACTTTGTCACATTTTGTGTTTGTCTTTACTATTCAATCTTAAAGGAACAGGCCACCGTCTTTCCATACTGAGATATCATAAATTATCTAATACTGGCCTGTATTCCATTAGCGGCCGGGTCTCTGACAGGGGCCGGGTCTCCGACAGGGGCCGGGTCTCCGACAGGGGCCGGGTCTCTGACAGAGGCCGGGTTCACGGCTGGCGGAGGCAAATTAAAGCCGGTCTCTAAAACTTTTATTAGAAACTATAGCGGTAGAAATATTCCCCATGTTAGGAATGTGTCTCATACTGGTGTAAAAGAAAACTCACGTGCAGGAAGTAAACAAGCGGGAACCTCCTGTGACTATATTTGGAAACAGGGGGAGAGTTGTGTGACCCTCCAGGTGTGAGCGACTCCACCGCAGCTGTTTCCATAAACAGTTGAGCTGGTTGAGCTAGCTAGCTAGCTTCAGGTTAAACAGCGTAAAAGGTAAATAACTCCTGCCCACGAGTGCCGCATATCGGTGTTTACTTCCAGGGAAAAGTGTTTCCGGGTTAGTCCTGTTGTGTTGTGATTCTGTGCTGATGTTGTGTCGTTGAGCCTGACTGAGATCCTCGTAATAGCTGCGGAGAATGACTCGCTCTGAGACCAGCCTTCAGTGACCGGCTAATAACCCACACAAAATAGTCCCGTAGTCTGGCAGATTTAGTGAGTTTAGTCAATGAAAAACACATTTATTATAAATGTTACGTTTGTGGGACCCTGGTATAAGCGGATTAAACAACGAGGAGCCGCATTAGACGTTATAGCCTAATGCAGGAGGAACAACACTGTGTCGGGCGTTAGAACCGTCTAATGCGGCTCCTCGTTGTTTAATCCTTACTTAAAGCAGTACAAAGTAACTCTTCCCCCTAGAGGCCATAAGCGCAACTGCAGGTGTTGTAGCAAGTTACGATTTTTTTACTTATTAATTGTCTTGGAGAGTAAATACTACGCTGACAGAAAAGGCGAAGGGAGAGAGGGTTACAGTGCATCCAATTATACAATGGAAATATTTTTTTTCACTCAAACTTTGCTGTACTGTTTAAAGTGATGTTAGCCCGCAGTTAGCTTTGCCCGTTAGCATGTCAGCTTCTTCTTCGTGATTCCATTAGTGTGTATTGCTTTCTCCGGACTATGGGACTACGGGGAGGATTTATTAAGGTAAACACGTTACTTAGAACTGCTTTAATAGTTAGGCAGAAAGAAAGTTGAAGTAATGAACTGCTGAACTAAGGAATAAGATGGTGCTTTTATTTTGGAACAGGAAGTCACTTCTTGGGCGGCGTTGTTATGATTTGAAGTTAAGCCTAGAGTCGATTCCTAATGTTTCGCAGAGCGCCGACGGGCACAAACATCCGCCAAAGCTTCACTGTCCAGGTTTGTTGTGAAGGCGAGCGGGGGGAACAGAGCTCAGGGCGAGTCTGCGAAGTCGTTTCAGATCCACGTCGCATTTCCTAAAGTGTACGACGGTCCTCAAGCGTTAAAGTTTGGTCCTCCGTTTGAGCTGCGATGAAAACGTCGGGTCCAAATTGACAGGTGCTCATTCGAAAGCCTAATACACGTAATAAACGTTTGCTTCATTAGCACCTTTTTTGAACATACCTACTTTTATCACTTTATCCATCGCGCACACGTGTGAAAAAGCTCTATGTAAATGACTGAGCGGCTGTTCACACTTTTAATGAGACTTGTTGTGTTTACTCCTTTACCGTTTTCCCGTATACCGCCGTGATCCGCTCGCTATAGGAGTTTTTTTTTTCTTTTCTCCGGTGTCGGATTTATGCGTGTTCCCGCCGCTTTTTTAGTTCGTGATCTCTCCGGGGAAATATTTATTAATTTTTTTCTTTTCCTCTTCCCGAGGCTTGTTTTTGACGCTTTTGAATTCAGGGAAAACGCCAACCCCTCCCCCCCCGACTTGTTATGGAGCGCGGAGACCCCGGCGCCAACCCCAAGCCTGCCCGCGCTGCCCTCCACCGGGAGCAGGGAAATAACTCGCTTTTCACTGCGAGTGAAAAGAAGAAGAAGAAGAAGAGAAAAAAAAAAATATGAATAATGAAATAAGCCAGGAGAAGCGGTGTGAAAAAGGGAGGCACGTCTGCGGTGGCATCAACAGCTCTCTCTCTCCCGCTCTGCCTCTGCCTCCCACACAAGCTCGAGAGCCAGGCGTCACCCTTCGAGACGCGGCCCCTGGGTGCACCCGGGAGCGCCCATAGGAGTGGCGCTCGGGGTCGGCGGGAGCGGTGCCGCCAACCGCTAATGGGGTCGCTTTGGAAAAAAACATCACAACAAGCGTAAACAGGGCGCGCCGGCGAGTATTGAGAGCGAGGGAAAGTTTGGAGTGAAGGCTTCTCCGGTGTGTGTGTGTGTGTGTGTGTGTGTGTGTGTGTGTGTGTGTGTGTGTGTGTGTGTGTGTGTGTGTGTGTGTGTGTGTGTGTGTGTGTGTGTGTGTGTGTGTGTGTACGGGACTCAGGAGTCGAGTACGTGGAGAAATGTACTTTTTGAGAACATGGAGAGAAGGTTCATGAAGTGAGGGTGGGGTCGGATTTTGAGGAATACAACTCCTGCCTCAGCGCTAAGAGATTTCTTGTCGCTGTTTGGAGTCGGTTATGGGAAAACAATCAAATATTATCTTTAAAGGGACTATACAGAGTTTAAAAATGTTAAAATTAAGTATTTTCCTCCCCCTACAGGTTCCAACAATGTCCTACGGCAGGGGTAGGCAACGTCAGGCCAAATTCATCCCTTCTTTGGCCCCCAGGAGACTTTTGAAGAAACATTTATTCATAAATCAGAGACCAAATAAAAGGACTCTAAAATGTGGAAAATGCTGTCAATATTTTCACATTTCCCAGCAAAACACCCCATTAGATCATATATTATGTGCATAACTTATATTTGTAGAAATAAATGTGCTTTACTTTGGGTTACAATAGCGAGTTTCGGCCCTTGGTGTTTTGGCATTGAAGAAAATCGGCCCTCCATGACACAAACTTGCCTACCCCTGTCCTACGGTGTTGAATGAGCCCAGACCCGTTCACCACAACTGCCTCTAAAATCCTCACTCAAAAAGGTGTTAATTCGGGTCTGAAGTGCCGTCATACACAAGCTTAATATAGAAGGTGCAGCTACACGTATGACCTGAGGTGGCAGTAGTGAGTATAAAATGGCTAACTTGCATCTAGCCCCTTTAAAGAGGGGGTGTTATGCTTTTTGCAATCACACAGCACCAGTCTATGTCACACTACAATGATGACCAAACCTTCTGTTGGTCTGTAACTGCAGTAAATTAGAATAACTGCCTTGTATAAAATGTCTCTCTCAAAATGGCTGTAGTGAATGTCTTGAAATAGGCCTCTGTCTCTTTAAGAACCTCTGAGCCTTTAGACACGCCCCCTCCACACGCTGTCTGTGGCATCAGTGGGGAGGGGGTTCTGCTGAGGAGCAGTGGTTGGTTACTCGGCTGGTGACGAAAGCTCGGAGGCGTCTCCAGGAGGTGGGGGCGTTCCTAGGAGGACTCAGGCAAAGCTATCCCTAAAATGGCCGCCATCAGAGTTTTTACAGATTACTCAGAAATACGTGAATGTGCCAAGGCAACACTTCAGGCATGTTTTTCATGAGGGAATGACATAATAACATGATGGAAAGCTTGAAAAAGTCAATTTTGCATAATACCCTTTAAAAACATCATGTAATGAATAAGTCTTCTTAGAGCAGAAATTTGATTATTTAGTACGATTTTGGAAACTCAGAATGTTATATTTACTTTGTACGTTATGTGATGGTCCTGACGAGGCTTTTTATCATGAATTTTTATGGCCCTTTTATATAATGATTCAAAGTGGTTTTAACTATGTTTTACACGCCTGAGACCAACTAGACATGCAATACAGAAGATGTGGAACATAGTGTTGAGGTGAGTATTTGAGGCCTCCGTAGTTAAAGGGATATTTCAGGATTTTTGACATAGGGCCTCATTGCTGATTTTTTTTTTTTGTAATTCATGCAGTTCTTATATTTGAAGAGTTATGTGGTGCTATGCTTATGCAAGGCTAGCGCAGTTCTGTGGTATCAGCTAGCCTGCATTAAAAACAGTCTGATTGGAAGAGAGGCTCAATAATTCTGACTGGTGAACATGTCTTTCACTCAGTTGCCAGAGGCACAAAAAGCACAGCCCTATTCCTATACACTTTTTGAAAAATCTTAAAGGATCTGTATCATGCTATTTTAGCCATACCAAAGTAAAGTATAGGCATATGATATTTGTACCTCTACCACTATGGAGCACTCATTTTTGTGATAAATAAAAGTATTTTCTGGGAGGTATTTTTCAAACCCGGAAGCTTTGATTCAGTTAACTCCGCCCCTTCTCTCCGCTCATACAACTTTTGCAGTATTACAAATATAAATACACTGCAAAAAGTGAAGTTGCTTCATGATGCAGTTATAAGGAGTTGACATCTGCAACACAGCTTCATAAGTGGCTAAACACTCGCACTTATGCCCCACTCTGACGACACAACTGAGCAACTCATTGGTTTTCCAGGAGAGGACGGAGCAGCTGCTTCAGGAGGATCGCTGTGAACTGAGTGAATGAAGCCAAAAACCACTCTGGGGTGTTTTTGATAAGGAAACAGCATAACAACATGGCTAAAAGCTCCAAAAAGTCGATGATATTGTGCAAATATTTTAAAACAGTAGTCCTTAAATGCTGTAGCTTTATTGAGACCCACATAGTGCAGCTTGTTCCTGTGTTCGTAGTAAAATGATGTCAAAGGACAGTGTTTGTTTGTGTGATTAATTCAAGCCATGATCGTGTGTATAAAAACTATGTTATCAACAGAGATTTTAATGCCCCCAGTGGTGAACACATGAACTGCTCTGTAGGTGCAGACGATAGACAGAAGGCTCTTAGCGCGTGTCCAAATATTTATTTCACGTAGAGTATCCGTGTGTTTACAGCTTGTCCATCAGCATCTTCTGTTGAGCCAGTGGAAACTGAAACCGTTGATTTGTTGTGCATCTGTAACGCTTCACCTTCTTGTAATTCTACCTCTGCTGCATCAACAAGATTACAGTAAATCTTCACTAAAAGCGACACACATTTTACTGTGATAAACTGTTAATTTCAATGTTAAAAGCTGTTCTTATCACCTCCACATATTCGCCAGCTCCTGAGATGAAGACGGCGGCACACGCTTAATGAACATCTGGGCAAAATGATCGGAACAGTCATTTACATTTACCTTATGCCAAATTTAGATCCATATGAGTGACAAAACAGATGACGCTCATTTGGCTGACGTTGCCATGTGGTGATGTCATCGGTGTATTGTATCGTTGTGAGCAGTAAAGTGTAAATATAAATGGCAAAAGGTCACATGAAGTGCTTTACATCAAGGAACCACTCACTGTACGGAGACACTGGAGGAAAGGCAGGCGAAGTGATTTGCCCAAGGACACAAGGACAGTTTGCACCTGCGAGATACAAGCCGCCGACCTTCAACTATCTGATAATAATAGAATAAGAACAACAAAGCAAGGGAAGTATTCACTCAAAACATACACTGCAAAAAGTGATCATGAAATACATTTGGGTTTGTTTCTTTGTTTTTGTTGTGTGGTATAGCGTTCAGTGCCTCATGGACAGATTCCTTGAAATGAGTTACTCCAGGGTTTAAATTGAACATAAAAATACCTTTAAAAAGTATTCAAACACAACATTTTAATGCCACAAAATGCAGCGCACATTTCATTTCTTAAGCAGTACTAAGTAACTCTTGCCCCTAGAGGCCATAAGCGCATGTTACAGTTTTTTACTCATTAATCGTCCGTGAGAGTAAATACTACGCTGACAGAAAAGACAAAGGGACAGAGGGATATTGTACATCCAATTACACAATGGAGATATAATTTTTTCCCTTCAAACTTGGCTGTAAATACTGTTTAAGGGGTGCTAGCCCGCAGTTAGCTTTGCCCGTTAGCCTGTTAGCTTCTTCTTCGTGATTCCATTAGTGTGTATTGTACCTCTGACCCGGAGGCCCCAGACACCAGGGGGAGATGAAAGACCCCCCAAGTGGGACTATGAAAACGATTTATTAAAGAGACTAGATGCAAGTTGGTCATTTTATGCTCACTGCTGCCACCTCAGGTCTTACGTGTAACTGCAGTCTGTATATTAAGCTCGTGCAACTTTTTGAGTGACAGTGCAGGATTTTAGAGGCAGTTGTGGTGAACAGGTCTGAGCTCATTCTACACTTTAGGACATGGCTGGAACATGAAGGGGGAGGAAATACTTATAGTTTTAACATTTCTAAACTCCGTATAGTCCCTTTTAAAGGAACAGGCCACTGCTTTTCCATACTGAGATATGTTCTTACCTGAGCTTAGACAAGTTGATGCGCACCTGTCTGGTCTTTGTGCGTGCCCTCAGTCACGCAAAACGACCAAAGATGTTGCTAGCATGTGGCCTCTCCCAATGTATTCCTATGGCTCCGAAAGGGGGTGAAGTTGGAAGCTGCTGCGCTAATCCACGGGGACGCACAGAGACCAGACAGGTACGCATCAACTCGTCTAAGCTCAGGTAAGAACATATCTCAGTTACGCAGTTCTTCTTTAAGATTTGCAACACATTTCATCAAACCTGACAAGTTTTGGCGAAGAAAATGTGGTCAATTTCAGCCATAACTGCAGCTGAATGTGTTTTTAGACCACGACATTGGTGTTTTTCTCACTCCTTCGAGATCACTTCACGCAACAGTCGCTCATTACGTTCACTAAAAAGTACGAGCAGCTACAGTTGCACCTTTTCCGGGGAAACAAGATCACGATTTCAAGAAGTTACGGCCATTTTACAGTAAGTTGTCAGCGCAGCATGAGCGGCGTGTAGAGCAGGCGGGCGCTAAAACTCGGACTATCGCCGGTAAATAACGAGAAACCAACCAGTGACGGCATCAGCCTAAATTGGCGGCGGTCGCTAATCTGCGTCCCTACGGTGGCATCTCGCATCCCGCCGATCACGTCTCATTACCGGGCACGCCCTCGGAAAAAAACAGACCCCAATTAATTCTTTGCATCGTGCACGCGTGTGTGCTTAGATTCCATCCCCGATACCCGCCGTCATGAAAGCGCAATTATAATCCCATGATTCCGAAAGCGGCGATCCTGGGCCATCCACTGTCAGTCGTCAAGAGCGGAGGATTCAACCTATGAAAGAGGGGGGGGGGGGAGGCGGGCTAATCCCATGACGAACAGCGAGCAGGTTTTAATGAGGGGAGAGGCTTTCCGTGTGATGGCGCGCGGGTGCCCGGGTCCCCGGCTGGACTCCGCCCCGCCCGTTACACGGAGGTCAGCGTCTAATGGAGGGCTCGCCGCGGCCCCTCCGGCGAAAGAGGGGCTGCAGGGAGGTAAGGGAGGGAGGGAGGGAGGCGGGTACCAGTTACTTTGACCCGCTAAGTCACGCTGCTCTTCCGTGACCCTCCCCCCCCCCCAAAAAAAAAAAAGATGATTGTGTGGAGATTGGAGTTGGAGGGAGGGGAAAAAAAAATTGCCAAGGAGGTGGAAGAGAGTACAAACAGTGACGCCGCCCGTGGTCAACCGGGGGCTCCTTGTGAAAATGAAAGAAGTCGAGAGCATGCGAAAGATGTAAATCCAAAGTACAAGCGGCGGAACTTTGACCCGCGGGCTTTATGAAACCGTACTGCCGCTCGGAATTAGTGGACAAAAGGGAGTTCAGGCCGGGGGGCGTTTAACCAATGGACCCGTAGTGTATCCGATCCCAATCTTAATGACAAGGTTGCCCGCGCAGCCCCGGCAAAACTTTGATCTCTCGCCGGCATAAAGGACGGGTCGCCGCCTGGGGGGATTAGTCAAATATAGAGCGAGGAGAGAGATGGGAGGAGGGAGGGGGGAAAAAAAAGGAAAATATGAAAGATAATGAAAATATAAAAAAAAGGTTATGAGAAAGCAGGACGAGATGCGGAGGAGCTGAAGGAAGAGGAAGAAAAAAATGAAGCCGTGCAAATAGTCACGGGATTGTAAAAGTCAATAATGTGCGGACGGGAAGCCGTAATCAACAAAAATCCATATCGAAGGTTGAATGCCATTTTTTTTCTTTTCTTTTTTTTGTCCCCGCTCCCAAATGTCAGAGGAGGATGTTTGCAGAAGGGCAGCGGTGACAGATGAAGAGTCCAGGGGTGACGGAGGGGACGAGATGATGAGGTCCCGCAGCACTGCCCGGCCAGAGTTCAGTGGTCCGCGGCGCACGGGGGGGCCGGCGGAGTCAGCGCCACTTGGTGTATGTTAAAGGCTAATAGGCTAAAGCTAACAGGCCGGGGCTAACGGATCAGAGCTAACTGGGCCGCGGGCTAGCACGCACACACACACACACACACACACATACACGTAAGTTAGAGGCAGTTATGTAGAAGGAAATACAGCAGAGGTCGATGCGTTGTAGAATAAAGAATGTCAACTATGCTCTTCTTATAATGGTCTTATAATGCCACAGAAACCAACTCGGCTTTGTTCTAAAAGTATTTAATCTTAAAATATCCAACAATTAACTATGACTTAGTGATCATTTAGGTCATACAGGATATTATAGTTTGTTTTTTTCCCACTCATAATGGGCTTTACAAGGTTGATTGGACAAGTCTCTCAAAGCTTTAGTCATTATTCATGCACTGCTAAGTGAATGAGAAGCTACTATTGTTCACTGTTCAGCCAAATAAAACAACTTTAGCCTTAACTTTAACTTTAGCTTTAGCACTTGCTGTGGCATTGTCTCAATAAGCTGCAAAGTCAAAAGATCTTGTGTTGATGATGGGAGAGAGTGACCACTCGGCAAAGCCTTCTCCGGCACATCTCGAAGATTCTCAATGGGGTTAAATTCTGGACTCTGTGGCAGCATGTGGAAATGATGTCTCATGTTCCCTGAACCACACTCTTTCATAATGTGAGCTCGGTAAATCCTGGCATTTATTTATTTATTTATTAAAGATGGGACAGTGCATATTAATTAACATGAGGCTGCTCCCAAACTCTGGAACGGTCTCCCCCTAAATGTCAGAGCTGCTCCAACCATAGAAACCTTTAAGACCTGTTTGCGTTGGCGTTCAATTCAAGTTGAACTGTATTATAACTTTATTGTGTGTGCTTCTCTTGTTGTTTTGTACTGTTATTTTATATTGTATACCTGTACAGGAGCGGACTGGGACTGAAAAACCGCCCTGGACTCTGGTCAGCCTGCCCCAAATCAGCGTAAATGCGACACTTCCACAAAGCTATACAAATAAAGTTGACATTGACATTGACATGAGTCCTCAAAGTCCACATGTAAATATGCCAGAGTTAGCCACAATGGCTAATTTTCATCTGTAGTCCCAGGGCAGGTTGCTGTTCTCAGACATCGCTCAATGGCAATGGTAACTTTATTAATAATGCACTTTAAAACGACTGAGTTGACCAAAGTGCTCAAATGTATGGTTTTCAATCAAACTCTCCCACAAACTGATAATTAAATGTTATGTTTGGATGACAACGTGTTACTCAGTACAAGTATCTAAATGCCTGATCTATAAATAATAATAGTAATAATTTCTCTGTCCTTCAAAGTTCTGCCAAATTGTCCCACTGGTCTGTTTAAACTATTTAAGGCGGTCACACTATTTCAAAAGCAGAATAAAACTCCAGCACAGTCACACTGTCTCATCTGTACTTTAAAGTGTCTCATATCCTTTCATTGATCACAACAATACATTTATGAACCATGCAAACTGACACATTAATCCCTGCTATAGCAATACTATGACAAAAATAATTCAAAAGTTTCTCCTCTTTTAGGAAACCCTTCTGGTTGAGATCCTGGGAAAGAAATGAATCACCTGAGCTTCAGCAAAACATTTCAAGATGCTGTCTCCAGTCAGGACCGACTTCACTTGAACAAGAATAAAAGTACTCATTTAAAAGACACTCTGAAGCTGCTCTCTCTCCTCATCATGGACATGAGGACAGGTGTCTCTTTATGAGAGTCAAATGTTGCTGCTTTTGGGACAAACTGAAATTAAGAATAAATAAATGCTATTTCTATCAGAAAAATCCTTTGTTTAAAACTGTTTTTTAGTATCCGATTAATCGATGTAAATAATCGATAAATGAATCGGTTACTAAAATAATCGATAGTTGCAGCCCTCATATATCGCTCCGCAGTCCGGTTTGTCACAGGTGCCCCCACACCGCACTCATCACTGTGAGCTGTACTCCCTGGTGAAATGGCCTTCCCTCCATATTCACAGGCAAACTCATTGGTTGCTGTTTATTTACAAACCTTTAATTTGCATGACCGCAGTCGCACGCTTCGCTCCAGTAGTGACATAAACCTCTGTTCCCAAAGTTTGCAAATTGTTTGGTCAATTCTCATTTCAATTCTCTGGACTGGAATCATCTACAGCAAACTTTAAAACTCACTTCCTTTGTGTCAATTGAATTTCTAAAAAACTCCATTTCTACATGATTCCAGGATCAGTGCACACGTTTCTAATGTTTCTAATGTTTTTACTGTAACCTAGTTTTGTTAAAGGTGTTTTATGCTTTGTACTGCTCCCTTCCGTCAATAACCTTTAGGAGTTACTGCTCGGACGTTTTGCTCCTCGTATCATTACGCCTCACAATATAGTCCCCCTTTTTATCTGCTTATAAAATCGACATGCTACATTTCTGTGTAAATATACTTTGCATGAAAACACTTCACGTAACTTTATTTAAATAGGGAACACGTGGAAGAGCTTGGTAGCTTCTATCGTGAGCTTTTTTGGAGCTATATGACATGTGGGAGAGGCTGCGTATGTGCTCCGTTTGCCTGACAGAGCGCACGGACAAAGACCAGACGGGGATATATTAACTCGTCTATGGTTAGGTAAGAACATATCTCTGTATGTAAAAACGGTGGCCTATTCCTTTAATGCACCTTGGCCCGGTCGTCATTGTAAATGAGAATTGGTTCTCAATTGACTTACCTGATAAAATAAAGAATAATAAAAAACATATATGTATATACCTGTACCCTCAGGGAAGAAGAAATCCCTGCTGGCGGTGCCCCCTTTTCAGCTGCAGGATTGGCATATTGTGCATGTTTTTGGATGTTGGAACCGTCAACATCCCACTTAAATCAAAAAGAGCTTGATCTTTTCCCATCTACAGTTGGTTTGAGTATGAAAACGGTCTATTACGCAATCCACTGTAGCACCGAACAGGCCGTGACAAGAAAAGATAAGAAAAAAAAACATGGAGCAATCAAAGCCCAGTGCCACTTTGGGCTCACTTTGTACCTCCTTTTGACACCGGCCCGACCCGGGTTGACCCGAGCCGCTCCATGCCGCTCCAATGGGCTCGTGAACATTCCATAATAGCACCAAGCTGCCTCTTTTGGCTCGGCACAATGGCCCGAAATAGCTTGGGCATAAAGCAGTGATCGCTGCAGAAGCACTGCCTGTGTGAATAAGCACTCAAGTCACTCTTGGGATATAGATATTTCCTATTTTGCGCTCCGACATAACTGTGCCGAAACGTAAGGTCCATTTTCCCCACCGCTCGATTCCTGTCTCGTAAATCCCTTTCAGGCCCGGTTCCTATTCTTCCTTTGAGGTCTTTTTAAGTCATTATATATTTTTTTTTTCCTTTTTCCCTTTTTCACTCCTTCTCCCCCCTTCTCGTCTTGTGAATAAAATAAGTGCAGATTTGCTGAAAATCAGTGGCTTTTGTGTGCAGCTGCGGGAGCATGGTGAAATGTTTGGACACTAATACCCATTCATTTTGGTCGCGCCGTAAATAAAAGCTGCCAACGTCGCGGCTGCCGTGAAGTGGTATTCTTTGGTGCCCAGCGGGACGTCCTGTTCACATTAGCACAGCGGGGAAAACTGGCCGGAACAGCCAGACAACTAAATCAAGACATTGTCAACTTCTGACAAAATTGCCGTGGGGGGCGGGTGGTGGGGGGTGGGGGGGGAGAACGGGTGTAAAGAGGCTTGTGTGTTGTCTCTGCCGGGGTGGTTTTTTAAAGCGCAAGGGGAGCTCGGAGGAACGGCGCAAAAAAAAGGAAGATATTAAAAAAAAAAAAAGGACGGCGGATAGTCTGACGAAACGAGTCCCCGCGCTGGAACGCCGTGGGGTTGCCGTGATCGAGCAAATATGGAGCGCCACAATGGAAACATCGCCTGTAGAGTCTTTATCCAGATTGGCAACGTCGTCGTCCACGGGAATCACTTTAGACTGAATCACGCAATCCGCGCTCTGGAGCATCTGCACATGAACAAAAAGAGAGAGCTCTCTGTTGGAAATTTAGGTCATAGGCCGGTGATAGTTAACGCCAAGGGCCCGCGCCGAAGTCTCAGGTTAATTGCCGGGGCCAGGGGTTAGGACAACTGCCGGGACTCCAGGTGGCCCCGGTGGTAAAGGCGACGCTTGAGACACAAAATGGTGCAATTAGCTAATACAGGTTTAAAGTGAGGTTGTTTTAACACACGGTGGTGGCTCAAGGCTTCACCGAAGGCATTATTGTCAAGTCAAGTCAACCACATGGAATAAGATAATGAGAAAAACAACAGGTTCACGAGAAGTCGCAACGTTCTAAACAGCCTATAATTGATAATTGAGAATTCTATTGTGATAACTATGGTAATGGTCAAAATGCTGAACCTTCGACTTGGTGTCCTGTTAATCTCTCTGTAATGACTGAATGACTGGATCTTTGGTCGTTTTGCGTGACTGAGGGCACACACAAAGACCAGGCGGTTACGCATCAACTCGTCTAAGCTCAGGTAAGAACATATCTCAGTATGGAAAAAACGGTGGCCTGTTCCTTTAAGCTTCTCGACAGCCTGTTGGAAGAAGCAGCCCTTCATACACTTGTAACCCCTGACGAAGACTACACTGGTCGGGGTTGTCGTCCCGTGTAGAACAAAGGACTTTAATTCACTCAGTGTGTCTTAAATGAATTGAGGAAATGTATCTTGTTTTGAGCGGTTTTCACTCATTTAGACACTTTTCCTGATCGGACCAAGTTCACTTTGCTTGTTTGAGGACATTTCAGACCAGTTCTTGGGTAAATCTCGCTTGAAATAAGAAAGTAAAATTGCCAATGAGATAAGACCAATTTTCTTTCCCCATTGGCAAAGAAAATGACCTGAAATAAGAACGAAATGTATCGAAACGAGTCAGAAACATCTCAGAACAAGTGAAATAATCCAGGACAAATGCCCAACAACTTCTTAACTAGTCAAAACAACTAACATTTGGATTATTGTGCTCAAATTGAGATGTTTATACTGATCTAGTTAATTACTTTTTGCAGTACTTTCAAGTCATTTTTCATCAGGGCATAATTTTACAATTCATTTCATCCGTTGATCGTCCTGGAAGAGCACCAGTCCGCTCCCACTCTGTTGTATTCTCCGGTCCTTCAGGCTGTTGGACCTGGCACGGATCGTCACTCCTCCAGTGTTTTTCCCGGTTGGCAGAAGCTCTGAGATGGGCGTGGTATGTCCGTCTGAGACAACCGTGTCTGCTTTACTTGAACAGGCTCTGTCCAGATCATTGTTTTTGACCAACGTCTCTGCATGTTCTGTCAGATCACATCCCTATACATGCCTTTCAGTCACGTGACTTTTGTTGTTTTGGCGGCCATTTTGAATACCGAAGTAGAATTATGCAGCAACATGGAACAATATCTCTACTCAGGATATAAAAGCAAGACGACTGATTGACAGTGGCATTTTTATTTACTACTACTCTTATATGCTACCAGTTAGCATTTAGCTTCAACAGCTCTGTCCTCTCCAAGAGAAAGCCCTGAACCACAAACATCTAGCCTTGGATACATGTGAGGGAGGTATTTCCTCAATGTTCATAGATGTGAGGTTGCTAACCGGTAGCATGCTAACGTCTTGAGCAGCTTAAACACTGACTCAGGCTGAGACTGTTGACTTGACAAACTGTAAAAAAAAAAATACAGAGGAAGGTTTTCTGTTTCCTCTTTGATGTGTTACTTTAGTCTTCAGAGTGAAGCAGATCTTTAGTAGATCCTGCTGTAGCTCGACAGACAGAGCTGCTACGTCTGTGCCACATTTGCTGGTTTTATCACATAAACCTGCATCTCTGGGGCCGTGTTTTAACTGTTTTCTTCTTGAGCAGTGATTACGAGAACATAAAAATGCCACTGTCAGTCTCTTGTCTTTCATTTTCATCCTGAGTAGAGATATTGTTACATGTTGTAGTACTGCATAATGCTACATTGGTATTCAAAATGGCCGCCCGAACTATGCATGATGTCATTGGAAACGCATGTATAAGGCTGTATCCGAATGTCCACACTATTCCCTATATAGTGACTATATAGTGACTATATAGTGGTCACGCCATTTTGTAGGGGTCTCCAAATGTCCAGAGAGAAAAAAGTCGTCGAAATTTCCCACAATGCATCTCGAAAAGTAGTGAGCATCGATGGTCACTACACGGGTCAATATAGACCACAATGCATTGCGAGAGTCGGAGAAGAGCCTGACAGAGACAGGTCTGTGAACTAAACAACACGACTGAAGTAAATCAGCTGTTTCAGTCGTGTGTTTGTGTTTCTCATGAATAAACAACTTCAATATAAACGGCTACGGTGAAAAGATGCTAACGTTAGCTGCTAACCTTTAGCTTGAGCTGTTAAATGACCGACAGCTTCCTCTCGAATAATCCAAGCCATTCATGTAAAATCCATGTGAAGTAAAAGCGTATCTGACTTGTATTTATCCATAAATATTCCACTGTCTCTGAGTTTGGTTTTTATCGCAGAAATACTTTATTCCCGGAGTTTAGCGACTTTTAGCAGATGTCGTCACTCAATCTGCCGGCGCTTCGGACACCGGGCTCTGACCGACTTTCGGCACGTCTTTGAGCTAATGCTGGAGTGACTTTTTTTTGTGATGATGGTTTTAATTTTAGTTTAAATGACAAATAAAACGCCTGTAAAAGTGCCAAAACAGTCGTTCTGTTTCATAAAATAAACGTTTGTAACAATAAATAAATTCAGATAAAAAAAACTAAAAAAACATATATGGCTTGTGTCCGAATCGCCAACAGAATCAGTGACTATATAGTGACTATATAGTGCGGGCCTATGTAGTGAATGAGGGGTTAGGGAATAGTGTGGACATTCGGATACAGCCTAAGTTTATTTTTTCAGGCACTTTATTTACGTTCAAAGATGTAGTTTCGGCCAATGCAGGTCTCGCTAAATCAACAAATATAAGCAATCTCACTTCAAAGAAACATTGTGAAAAACCACGTAATCATCGATGTAGAAAAACTCTGCAGTTTTTGGTCCACAGCCAGTCAGGTGCACACCCCTATCGAACCGCGCATAAGCCTCACGCCCCGAACATCCAAACTTCCCTAATCCCCCCCTGACAATAAACATTAGCGCATCAGAGGAGCGCGGGTCGCGGCTGACAATGTCCTTGTGGCCGAACATCACACAAAACGCTCCCTCTGTACTCGCCTCACCCAGGGCGGGCTTGCAGGTGGTCCGCCGCCGCCTTCTAAGTGAGGTTAACCGAGAGGCCGGGCTAAACGCTGCCGCCGCCTTCATCAGAGAGAGCGCCGCGTGCCAAAACGAAGCCGACGCAACAGTCTGAACAGAACACAGCACGAGCCCGCCGTGACCCGCCCCAACAATGCACCGGCGGCGGGGACACATCTGCCGGGGACACGCCAGCCAGTACCGCCCCGTAGATTAGGCAGGAGTAAGCCCTTTAAGCAGATGGATAAAAGACATGTTGACTTTTTAATGGTCTATATTATACTTGGTTCATGCGCTCTGGAAATAAAGGTTGGAGCACTTCAGTAGTAGAAGAAGAAACGGCCAAAAATACAAACACTGGGCCTCATTCAGGAATGATTTGTTAAGGATTGGATTAAAGTGCCTATGAAAGGTTTTAATTCACTTGAAAATACGACCCATGCAAGTAATAATTGCCATTTTATTTCAGTGAAGCAGAAAATGAATGAAGAAATGTTGGGCAGAAAAGTTATTTGAATTTTTAGGCTACTGACAGGAAGTGACATAGATAGAGGTAAAGTTCCATAGCAATTTGACTCACTCATTTCCCATTGACATAACATGGTTCTATATTGTAAGGCGTAATAACACCTTAGGAGCACTTCGACGTCCATGCAGGAATATCTTCACTCCTAAAGAATTCTGAAGTTCACTTGCAGAAATAAATGAACTTTTGAACTAGTCTAATTTTCCTAGTTTCACCTGTGTTACTGCGCGGACGTTGAAGTGCTCCTAAGGTGTTACAATATAGTCCCCCTTTTATCCGCTTCGGCGTGGAATAATCGGCATGTTATTTTGTGTATATACTTGGATCACGTAACCATACTTATTATGCTTATTAATGGGGAAAACATGGAAGAGCTTAGTCGCTTCTAACTTCACCCCCGTTTGGGTCCATAGGAATACGCTGGGAGATGCTAAATGCAAACAACATCTTTGGTCTTTTTGCGTGACTGAGCGCACACACAAAGACCAGACAGGTACGCATCAACTCGTCTGAGCTCAGGCAAGAACATATCTCAGTATGGAAAAACCTTTAAATTAGGTGACACTATGAGCACCACTCCTCTCATCATCATCATCATATATACACATGGTCTCTAAACGTCCATATATGGGCACAACAAGAGCATCAGACGTCCTCACTTTTTGAAGTAATTGTACTTTTTCTAGTCAGTCTATTACACCATTTATTATTTATTTATTTATTCTTTGTATAAAAAATAAATAAAAAATACTCTTCTCTTGTTATACCAGCTATAGATACAGACGGCATCTCGTCATAGAAGGGGGCGTGGCTTCGCCGAGGGGAAAAACAGAATTTTTAGAGAAACACCATTTTTCACTCTTTTAAGCCATTTTCTGGTGGAATATCAACTTAATTATCACATAAATGAAGTCAGGTGTAAATCGGGTCCATATGGATATTTTCTCACAGCACATTGTTCAGCAGAAGCGGGGGAAAAAACGGCAGTTGTTGCTCGCGCTAGCTAACCGTTAGCATTAGCCCGATGCTAACATGCAGCATCAAGTTAGCGTTCTCCGTTTTTTATGTATCTATGGGCTGTTGACACACCTTGCTCCTCTCCATGTCTCTGTATCTTTATTTAGTAGAAAACTATATTCAGAATTCAGCGTTTATTACAGTAGTTTTTGAATAATTAGAGAAAGTTTAGATTTTTCTCCAAATTGTTTTCCCCCTTAAGTGTTTTCAAACATGACCATATATGGGAGATTCCAGAGATGCCGTCTGTATCTGTACCCAATCTAGTTGTGGAATCATATGCTCCTTTAGTTTATTGCACATTTGCGGGAAAAACACAGTTTTAATCTAAAAATGAAGCATGTGTATGAATGTCATGAACTCGTCGGCGAGTTTTCTCGTATTTCTGCGACAGTGACCCTGCCGAGACGTGCCGATAAACTGGTCCCTGTGGGGAACTGGGATGCTGCAAATATGTGAGAAAAGTTAGAAGTGAGCCTGGACCACAGCTAATGTAATTAGTTAATTTACTGGTTTAATCTTTCATTGTTTCTAATAAAAATCAGGTATAGGGGATTTAAAGGCACACTGCATAACATTTTGGATTCTACTGTTGCCAATATAAAATGACAACCAGCTAGACAAGGAAAATACTATTCCTGCAGTGGATAATCAAAGAATGGATTTGGATGAGAACCTATTTAAATCTCATATGTCTGCCTTTAGTGACATCTCCATCGAGACTCCATCATCACAAAAAATACTTATTCTCTCAAATGACTGTGTAATTAATTGAAATAATCCAGTATGTTGCTGACAATGAGAAATGAAATCAAATCATTGGGTCTGTTTTGAAGGGGGTGAACTGCATTAATGAGATCCAAGCTCAATAAAACATATGATGTAACAGTTATTTAAGTATTTTTTAACAAAATTCTAAAAAATAAGAGGAAGGATCAGCGGTTCTCCTACTTTTTTACATCGTGTACCGTCTTTAAAAAATAGTTGACCTTTCAAGTTCCATCCCATTAAAAAAGTACCACAGCATTAAAATATTTCACCTTCCAAGAACCGCCAAACCTTGATCAAGAACTCATACAAACATGGGTCTAAATTGGACTAAACTGAAACTAAACTGGGTGTAAGCCATGTCTAAATCAGAAGCACAAAGCAAACACAAAAACATCAGTACTGTCCGACCCCCCCACCCCCCCCCCCCCCCGCCTGCCAGCCCGGCTCTGGTCTCCTGTAGCCCTTTTCTCTCTGAAGCCGCTGCTGGTTCAGTGGAGCTTGAGAAAACAGAGAGAAATGTGTCACCAACACGTCTCCCGGGGCCCGCGCCGAGGGGGCCACTTCAGAGGCAGCCGTGGCCCCTGGTTTGACCCCGCACAGCCACTGGGACAGAGCGAACCCCTTTGCGCTCGGCGAGTCAATCCCCTTCAAACGCGGCGGACAGACATGTTTTGAAACCGGCCTGTTCCACCCGCTGAACAAAGGGAGATACCATTGATTTAGCCGCACGGCGCGCAGAATCCCAACAACGGGGTGTTTATTCGGCAGCGGGTTAGGTTTCAGCCAGAAAAGAAGTAATACTGTTGGCATTTTACAATCATTTTCAGAGATTTGATCAACGTAAACTACAGAGCGCTTTCGAGTATGGAGTTAACATGTCTCGAATGGCTTGGCTTCTGACTCCCCACCTGACTTTCCCCCCTCACCTAAGGCCTTTACTCCCCCACACTCTGCCCTGATGATGCATTCAAAGGGAAAAGGAAATCTCATTAGTCTTGTGCACAACACCAATAAGTGTGGAAGTATCTTAATTGTGTCTGTGTGTGTCAACAGTGTAAAAGTCAGTTTACAGTCAGTAAGGTGTGATGGATTTGTAGCTTATTGAATGGGCAACAAAAAACTGAAAACATGGACAATAGGTTAATCCTTCAGGCAGGTGTTTCGGGCCATTAGGAGATGGATTCATAAAGTAGAACTTGACCTTAACTTTGGCACTTAGGCTCCAGCAGATAGAGATACGTCTTCTTAGCCATTTTCTGGCGAAATATCAACTTTTTTATCACATACAAATAAAGTAAAGTCCAAATCGGGTCCATATGGATGTTTATTCGCAGCAGATTGTTCAGTAGAAGCGAAAAAACAGCCGTCATAGCTAGCGCTAGCTAGCATTAGCACGATGCTAACATAAAGCATCATGTTAGCATTCTCTCCTATTTATGTATTTATGGACTGTTGACCCACTTTGCTCCTCTCCATGTCTTTGTTTCTTAATTTAGTAGAAAATATATATATATATTTTTTTGTGATTAGTAATTTTTATTTTAAGGACAGACAATTTAACAAAACAACACAATAAACAAATTAAAGTAAGAAATAAAATTAAATAAAAATAATAATAATTGGTCCAGCCCCTGCACTATACACGACTTCCTGAATATGGCAAAAAAAAAAAAAAAAACATTTTTGAATAATTAAATAAAGTTAGATTTTTCTCCAAATTGTTTTCCCCCTTAACTGTTTCCAAACATGACCATATATGGGTATGGTATATATAGGCCATTCCAGAGATGCCCATATATGGTCATTATACAGATGGATATTCCAGAGATCTGTATATGATACAGAGAGAAAGAGCATCTAGAATTGGGGAAAACAAAGAAGAGAAAAACATTAACTTTCTCCGTCCTGGGCTGCCCCCTGGACTCTGTGGAGGAGGTGAGGGACAGGAGGGTGTTAGCCAAGCTCACCTCCATCATGGACAACACCTCCCACCCACTGCACGGGACTGTAGAGGAGCTGAGCAGCTCTCTCAGTGGCAGACTGAGACACCCTCAGTGCAAGAAGGAGCGCTACCACAAGGCATGAGGACTGTAGCTTTGCACTGCCAATGCTGACCTTGATATTCTACTCTTTATAGTCTATTCTAATCTTTATTTGATTTGGTTATTGTTTATTTTTCTGCCCCTTAAGATTTGTGCTTTTATTTTTTACTCATTTTACATAAGATACTCTTTCTTACTCTTTACTTTTTACACATTTCCTGTCTATTCTGCACACCCTGAGTGATCTTCATGAGTGTCGAATGCAACAAGTGAATTTCTCCATTGTGAGATCAATAAAGGATATATATATATTATCTTGTCTTATTTCAGACACACCACATGTTTCATTGTGTCTTTATGCGACTTTGTTGAAATCACTGGAATCCTGCAGGGAAAATGTTGCTAAAAGTTACTTTAGATCGACGAGCGTGAAATGAATTAGCCCTGTATCATCTCCTTCACTTTGGGGTAGAACCGGTGGCAGTTTGATATTGAGAATCGCCGACATATCAGTGTAATTGAGCCTGATTAGCGGGTGCGGAGCGGAGCCCAGATGGTTTTTAATTGGCTGGCAGAGGGAGCAGAGGTCTCCGCCGCGAGAGAGCGAGTGTGTGACTGTTGCTGGAGAAAGAGGCTGGGATGCGGAAGGGAGTGAGCGCGAGGAGAGCGGGTCACGCCGACGACCGCCACCAGCCTGGAGCAACAAACAGGATGAGGGGGAGAGCTGCGAGATGAAGCGATAGATGATTGTGCACGTACCAAAGTGTCAGTTCTGCCTTCTCGCAAATGAGTTTCAGCTGTTAAGTGCTAACTACGGGCGGCAAACATTTAATTACTGATATTTCTAAGATGATGTGATGGTGTACAAACGCAGGAAGTGTAGGCTTACTTGTTGATTTTTAAATTGAAAGTCAGTCAGTTTTCTTTTGAGGCCATCTCGATTGGCACAGGTGGAAGATTGAAGATTGAAGATTGATGATTCTTTTAAAACTTGGAAAATTGGTGGGTTCACGCGTGCCTTCAGTCACGTAAACACAGCGCAGACGGCGTTAGCATTTAGCCTCTCCCTCTCTCCTCTACAGCTCCAAAACAGGTCAAGATAGAAGCTACCGAGCTCTTCCACGTTTTCCCTATTTAAATATGGTTACGTGAAGTGTTCCACTACAAAGTATAATTACACAAAATTAAACAATGTGGATTTTCTAAGCGGATAAAAGGGGGAACTATATTGTAAGGCGTAATAATACCAGGAGTAGTTTGAAATGGGGGAGAGGCTAAATGCTAACGCCGTCTGCGCTGTGTTTACGTGACTGAAGGCACGGGGGAAGATCAGACAGGTCCTAAAGAACTCGTCAAAGCTAAGGTAAGAACATATCTCAGTATGTAAAAACGATGGCCTATTCCTTTAACTGTAAAAAAGGTTGCTGAACCTGTTCACCTTATTCCGCCCCGCCCACTTTTGCCTCTTTTTGCTTTGTCTCGGCACTCCCGTTGTCCTGACACTTCCGGTCGAGCGCGGAGCCCGTTCATTAGGCGGAGAACGATAGGAAACGTTTGCCGCTCAAATCTGATGTTTAGTAGATTTATTTGTGTAAAATGTCCAATGTTCATTTGCACCAACTTCTCCAGCCCCATGTTCACTGATAGGAGCGCCGGCCCCACGCAAAACTCTGGAACAAGGTGAATACCATGACTGTAAACGGCAGCAAAGCAGGAGATCCACGGCCATACTGCAAAAAGTACACTAAAAGTCCTCTATTGGTCCTGTGGTCCATGTTAGTAAAGGACTTTTAGTCTAACTTTTGCAGTGTTGCCTGGGATCTCCTGCTTTGCTGCCGTTTACAGTCACGGTATGGGTTCAGCAACATTTTTTACTTTTATTTTAGGTAGGTGATTCAATCATAATTTAGTTTCTGTCCCAGCTTTGATTCATTGCCGTAAGCATTACATTAGCATGCTGCCGTTAGCAGTAGCACGCTAGCCGCGGCATTGTGTGTGGTGAGCAATAATACAATTGTGGAGGTTAAACTATAACTCAGTGATTGAATGCTCCAGGTTCTGTGCTTCAAAATGATGATGGAGATTTAGTGAAACTTATACTTAAAGAGGGGGTATTCTGCTTTTTTCAATCACATAGCACCAGTCTATATCACACTACAATGATGACCAAACCTTCTGTTTGTCTGTAAATGCAGTAAATTAGAATAACTGCCTTGTATAAAATTGCTCTCTCAAAATGGCTGTAGTGAATGTCTTGAAATAGGCCTCTGTCTCTTTAAGAACCTCTGAGCCTTTCCGACACGCCCCCTCCACACGCTGTCTGTGGCATCAGTGGGGAGGGGGTTCTGCTGAGGAGCAGTGGTTGGTTACTCGGCTGGCGACGAAAGCTCGGAGGCGTCTCCAGGAGGTGGGGGCGTTCCTAGGAGGACTCAGGCAAACCTATCCCTAAAATGGCCGCCATCAGAGTTTTTACAGATTACTCAAAAATACGTGAATGTGCCAAGGCAACACTTCAGGCATGTTTTTAATGAGGGAGTGACATAATAACATGATGTGAAGCTTGAAAAAGTCGATTTTGCATGATACCCACCCTTTAAAGGAACAGGCCACCATTTTTTCCATACTGAGATATGTTCTTACCTGAGCTTAGACGAGTTGATACGTACCTGTCTGGTCTCTGTGCCCGTGGAAGAGCGTGGGTGCTTCTAACTTCACCCCGTTCGGAGCTATAGGAACAACGACCAGACAGGTACGCATCAACTCGTCTAAGCTCAGGTAAGAACATATCTCAGTATGGAAAAACAGTGGCCTGTTCCTTTAACAAATTTAACAAACCAATTATCCTCACGATGTTTCCCTGTGAGTCCTTGAAGAAGTTGGGGGAGGACTCGTTTTAAAGCCCTGACTTGCACTCGCTCTTTCCAATGCAAAAGTCAGAAGTCTCGATCACTTTCGGTGCCAGAGATGTCAGCTTTATTCGGTGCTAGATCGCTAGATGGCCGATATTGTGAAATCCCCAAAATATCGGCCCGATGTATCGGTTGACCTGCAGAAACGACCTCTGCACAACATTTTGATACCACGCAGAGCCGCAGGAATAAACTCTATTTAACAACCAGTCAATAATGCAATAAAGTGTGCGGTAAATTATAACACTATTAAAGCATTTGTAAATACACTGCGTTCCAAATTATTATGCAAATTGGATTTTTGTGTCAAAAAGGTAAAAAAAAAAAACAATAATAATGAAACTCATGGATGGTATCGTGTCTTGGGGCTCTATGAATCACTGACATTAATCTCAGAGACCTAGGATCATTAGTTTTCAGGTTAAGCCCAGTTAAGGGAAAAACTACTGAAAAGGGTGTTCCACTTTATTATGCAGATCATCATTTTCAAGCAATATGGGAAAGAAAAAGCGTCTCTCTGCTGATGAAAAGTGTGGAATAGTTGAATGCCTTGGTCTAGGTACGAAAACCTTCGATATTATATATATATATATATATATTATATATATAGAAAAGCCGTGCTTTCCCTGACAAAATCCTCTTCATGCATGACAACGCACCATGTCCTGCTGTAAAGAACACCTCTGCATCACTGGCTGCTATGGGCATAAAAGGAGAGAAACTCATGATGTGGACCCCCTCCTCCCCTGACCTCAACCCTATTGAGAACCTTTGGAGCCTCAACAAAAAAAACTGAATGAAGGTGGGAGGCAGTTTTCAGGCTATTCTAACATCCTGCAAAGAAATCCAGACAGAAACTGTCCAAAAACTCACAATTTTGATGGATTTAAGAATTTTGAAGCTGCTATCACAGAAGGGCTCCTATGGTAAAATATAACTTGACCTGTTAATATTTTTTTGATTGAAATAGCTTTTGATTTCAGTAAACATGACCTCCTAATGCTACAAATTCAACAAATGATCATTTTCAGTTAATTACAAGCTTTGAAATGTATTGAAACGATGAGTTGCATAATATTTTTTTTTTAGTTTTTACTATATTTATTTTTGAAAAAAATACTGTTATAACTAGGATTTTTTTCCCACCACATTTAAATGATCCTCTACCAGGTAAAGACTTGAAAATTATGCTGACTCTCATTTGAGTTGACAATTTAGAAAATCTTAGAAAAATGTCATTTGCCTAATAATTTGGAACGCAGTGTACTTATATATTTATATTTTTATCCGTTTCCGATATATTTTTTCCCCTATTTTTTTGGATCAAATAGTGGTATCATTGAACGTACCCAGCCCTATAAAAAGGAGAAAGGCTGAATTTGCAGGATTACTTAAAGCGTGCATTAAACCAAACCCAACTCCCATTATTTATTCTTCTTTCAGCATCAGACACTCTATTTTACATCGCACGCCGCCGCCGCCGCCTTTAACAAATTCCCACATAAGCAACATTAGCTGTAATGGGCGGCGGCGGCGTTATTGTGCGTGTTTACTGTATGAAGTCACCAGAAACACTGTTGAATAATGGCTGTCAGCGATGCGCGGTGCTAATAATGTAATGTGTCCCTCCCCCGGGGGACGCCTCTCCCCTCTCTCCCCTCTCTCTCTGTCTGCCTCTGTCTCTCCAGGTCAGGGCCAGTATTAAAAGGGTTAAGGGTGCACAGTAAATTTATCGCGGCTCTCACGGCAGCGGGGTCCGGAGCACTAATGGATGACCTTGGGGTTTGGGAGCTGCAGACTGGAGGAGATCATGTCTCCGAGAGCGGCCTGACCCCTCTCCCCTCTCAGGACCCTCGGTGCCCCGGACCCAACCTCTCGCTCTCTGATCTTTGACCGAATTATTAAGCACACACCTGCTTTCCGGTGCGGCCCCTGGGCTCCCGGGAGGTGCTGGCGGTGTCTAATTTGATGTACATGTTGCTACACTGTCCATCTGACGGAGGTAAACCCATCTGTTAGGCTTTAGGAGCAGCACTCCGCCGCATTACGAGCCCGCGGCTTTTCATTACGCCGGATAATGCTCTGGTGAAAGGTGTTTTACACATTATCGCGTCATAAACTTGGATTGATTCATAGCCGCGCAGTGTGGTCGAGTACAGGGGCCTGTGAGGGACATGCAGTGTTGTTATAGCAGCAGATAAACACAGTGGGACTGGGGAAAGAATCACATTATACTGTGTACTTATCAGAGAATGTAACAAGCACAGGGCGTGGAACAAAAAGCGAAATATTACTCTATTATGGTCTCCATGGTAACGCAGGACAGTCAGCACCATAATGGGAGAAAACAGACAGCTTTCCATTTAAAGTCGACAGAAGCTGATCAATATCTATCTTTAAAAGTTTAAAGTTACATAATTAAACCAAATTGCCTTTTTGTCCAGCAGCACTTCCACACACACTGAAAGTTTCAAACATTGACACGGTATTTTTCAGCTGCCAGAAGGCTTATGTTAGATCTGCCAGCAGCTAATCACAGTTGTTGAACATTCATTTGCTTTTTAGGCAAAATACTTGGTAATATAAGTGACTATGTTGTCGTGATTCCTGTTGCCGCTCTGTCAGTAAAAAACGTGAGAAAGGCAAGATGGATGAGCAGTTTGTAGCTTTGTGATTGACTTTGTTTACATTACAAACATTATCCAATATGGCGGCGGGTGGTGTTTTTCTCACTTGACTCAGAAAACAATGAAAAGAAAAAGTGAAAGTAAAATAATAACATGACAATGAGAATAATCTGAGTATTTAACACACGTTGCCAATAGAATAAGATTCCCCCCCCTATTTCAAATAAAATGAGGTTAATTCATTTATTAGGGTAAAATATATCTAATCTTATTATCGGTGCTGTAATACATATATACATATATACATATATACATATATGCATATATACAGTATATTATGTGCAGAGTGACTTATTCCCTTGGGAGATTATATCATTTCACTACTCAAATTAAGGTCAAGCACAGTCACAGTGGTTTTTATGCAGTCACGTAATTAGCAGCGGCTGCTAGAGGACGCCATTGGTGCCAAGTCATGTGACGCCTATCAATCGAACAGTGATTGATGATTGATACAGAGGCACCAGTATGGTGTCACCCACTCGGCTGATTATGACTCGTACGTGACATTAGTTGAATTTAATTTCAATCAATCAATCAATCAATCAATCAATCAATCAATCAATCAATCAATCACAACAAACAACACAATGTAAAGTTCAGGCACATGAAGTATCCAGTCAAACATTACAGCCATATCGTATGATTGACACACGGATAAAACCATATCATGAGCTTTCAGTATCATTATGGCCCTATTTAGGCGACTGTACATTTACACAGTTATATAATGACGCTTGCAGATTTTTACTACAAAGACATAGTAGTAAAATAAAATACTACATTAACTATATTTACAACACTCTACATCGGGGTCCTCAAACTATGGCCCGCGGGATGATTTAATCCGGCCCCCGACTTGTAGAGCACAAATCCCTGAGTATGTCAAAAAAAAAAAAGTAAGTCTCTAACCCATTCCTGTGCGGAGTTCGGATATTTTAACTCAATAACCAGTTTACTCATTCCAGCCACTAGGGGGCAATTTGAATGAATAAAAAATAATTCCACAGGTGTCCAGTAGAGGGCACTTACATAAGAGATCAGAATATAAACACATTAAAGCCCCATGGTAAATGAAGCTTAACCACAGAGTGTGGATGAATAATGACTACAGTACTTTGAGAAACTTGTGAGACAGGCTTGTAAAGCACAATACAAGTTATTAGTTTGGTCACATTACATAATGATGTTTTATTTGAAAATATAAATAAATGGAAATTAAAACAAAGTGTGAAGACTTGATCACTATTTTTGCAAACCACTACAGTGAAACAAATATGAGCCTGAATCAAGTGTTGATCTTGTGGATGTGGTCGTGGGGACGACTGTGCAGGCGAGTCATCTCTACTTCACAAAGAGGCATTTTGTTCTGGGTCATACAATGATATGTTATAGCCAACCCGGTCCGGCCCCACATCACAGTCAGGAACAATAATGTGGCCCCCAGAGAAAAAAGTCTGAGGACCCCTGCTCTACATGATTAAAGATTTTCAAAGCGCGTTACAGTAGGCCCTCCCACACGCCCACACTCCAGTGGTCAGCTGCTCCGGAGCCCATCGCTGCATCTTCAACGCCGGCCATGGGAGTCACTGAACCATCGAAAAGTGTCAACAAAAAGGTTGAACCTAACTGCAGAGGCTTCTCTCTTCCAAAATACATGTGTCTTTTTGTTTTTCTTGAGAATTGCTTTGTTTTCATGCTTTTAAATGTTCATTGTTTTGCCACACCCAAGTTGGGAGGATTACATTCTTGAATTAAAGAATAGATTTATTGCCATTGTCAATGAGCAGGTTGATAAACTGGGAATGTTCTTGCAGTATGCAGATAAATAGTGTGTATAAAGAGCAATCTATAAAAGCTTAAAACTTAAAGGGACTATACAGAGTTTAAAAATGTTAAAACTAAGTATTTTCCTCCCCCTACATGTCTTAACAATGTCCTAACGTGTAGAATGAGCCCAGACCTGTTCACCACAACTGCCTCTAAAATCCTCCACTGTCACTCAAAAAGGTGGTAATTCGGGTCCGAAGTGCCGTCATGCACGAGCTTAATATAGAAGCTGCAGTTACACGTATGGCCTGAGGTGGCAGCAGTGAGTATAAAATGGCCAACTTGCATCTAGCCCCTTCAAACAAAGAGGAAGGTTATGGTTATTGAATCTGAAAAAAGTCCACATTTTTGGCACCCTATGATGAATACTTTCCACTTTTACCTCACTACATTTGAGATCCTGTACAAGCACTTCCTACTCCGCTACATTTTTGAACTGGATAAAAAGTAAAGTCGTTCTGGCGTCTCCCTCTAACATAACCGTCCCTCCTAATGTGGAAATGAGCCCAGTCCAAACTGCTACTTTTCAGCAAAAAAACGAACATATCGTGACAATCTTTCAAAATCGAATGTCAATTTTTGTCATTTGTCATTGCGCAGTTTTCGTGCCCGGAGCTGGAGAGTGATCGTATGCTCTCGAGTCCGAACCCCATGAAGGACAGGGGTGCGCCGCCGCAGCACGGGGACAGTGACAGTGACCCGGGGGGTGGCCATCTTGTTTTCCGTCCCACCATCTGCACGCGGGCGCTCTCGACTACACGGGCCTTCTCAATTAACGCGTCCAGCTGGGCGGAGGCTTCTGCCGGCTCCCCGACATCATTACGACGGCAGACTGCGGGCGAGGCGGAGCGGCCCAGAGCAGGCTTTCTGAGTCCGCGGGGCAGGAGGGAGCGAGGACGCCGCGGAAGAGCAAACGGGGGGGACGACCAGAGGAGCAGGAGACGGAGGGGCGGGAGGTGCTCTGCCTGTGCTACTCCGGGCAACTGAGCTTATGCTAACTTGGAACAGAGTTGGTTATACATGTGATCTTGAGGGGGGGGGGGGAGTGCATGACTACAGAAAAGACACATTTCAGTACCATGGAAACCCGTTACTTTTCCCAGCCAGAGATTGGAATTGTGATCCTGATCTGGACCAGAGAAGCGAATCCCATTCTGCCTGAAAACGTGGATCTCGGTCCAGTTAAAACAAAGACGGACTTAAATCGTTCGAATCGTCATCAACACAAATGGACTCAAGCGCTGGAGAAAACAGGAAGTGCCCGACGCCGCGTAGCCTCGTGACAGTCCAAATAAAAGCAAACTGCATTAACAGTGATCGATGTAGAGAGCGTGTCAGGTCAAATGATTCGTGGAAAGATAGGATGTAAGCAGGAGATGAGCAGAGGAGGCACGGCTTCTGGCGGCGTCTTGCAAAAGTTGGGTCGGATGCAGGGGCGGACTGGGACTGAAAAACAGCCCTGGACTCTGACCAGCCCGGCCCAAATGAGCGTAAATGTGACACTTACCACCCGCCTTAACGGAGCGCATTTTCTCCAGTTTGGCTTTACCCAAATCTAAAAGCTTCTCGACTGGAGAGGAACAGTGTAACACCTCATCTGAAAGCTGAGACCAACAAAAGTGATTGTAGCTTTTTGTCAAGTCGCAGCTTTTTTTGGTCATATTTTTGTTGTTTTTTTCATTACTTTTTTGTGACTTTTTGTTGTGTTTTTGTCACACTTTTTCTATAATTTTTTGTTGTGTTTTCTTCACATTTTTTCTATAATTTTTTGTTGTGTTTTTGTCACACTTTTTCTATAATTTTTTGTTGTGTTTTTGTCACACTTTTTCTATAATTTTTGTTGTGTTTTTGTGGCCTTTCTGTTGCTTTTTTCGTTGCTTTGTTGTTGTGTTTTTGTTGATTTTTCATCACATTTTTGGCCACTTTTTTTGTTGCTTTTACGGCACATTTTTGTTTTCTTTTCATCCTCTTTTTTCTTGCTATTTTGATGCTTTTCTTTTTAGCTTTTAGATTTGGGTAAAGCTCGGTTAAGGCGGACAGGTGGCCCTAGAGCCAGTGGCCCTTCTGTGCTCTTCCAGAATGGACATCGGATGAGAGAAACACACTTTTCTGCTGTTTTTTGTTCTTATATCCAGACCTTAGTGTTGGTTTCCGCAGCTGGTTGTCACGTGGTGTTGCTGTGACGTATCTGGTCAGCTGATTTACACAGTTTTCGACACTTCCTTGTAGTAGCAGGCTGACTGTGCCATCTGCAGTCCGACTTCTTCAAAACTTCGTCCCAGGTGTGGGAAAGTTGGTACGCCCCCTCGACCCGGTTCACAGTCTGGGGGGCGCGTTTCCGGATCTCGATGGCTTCTCTGATCCAACGGTGGTGTGTGTTGCTCTCGGTGCCGATGACATGGGCATTGTCCTAATCCAGAATGACCAACTTTCCCACAAAACCCAAAACCGTCAGGTATGAAAACCAACACTAAGGTCAGGCATCATTCTTAGAAGCATGACCGGCCGTACCCTTCAAAGCCTCTTTAATTTGGACACCAGTGGTTCATCGACTGTGTTCTATAACATTGGTGTTTGGAGAAGTCAGTACAACCATAGAAATCACGGAAGCGCCACTAGCTATCTGAGCCTTGTGTTAGCCAACGCCATCTCAGACCTGTTTGAATTGGACGCTCTATCCCCATACAAATGAATGGTGAAGCCAGGCCCTATGTTAAACGTCCTAGACCTGATTTCGTGATAACAAACAATGACAGAGGAAGCAACAAAATTAAAACCTTTCCAAAAATATTTGTGGGTCGTCTCATGATCGGAAAGTCAGGGGTTTCGAATCCCAACTCCTGAAGGTCACTGTCGTTGTGTCCTTGGGCCAGACACTTCACCCACCTCGCCTCCAGTGTCTGCGTACATTGGTGTATGAATGAGTCTGAATGGGTGAGTAGTTCCTTGCTGTAAAGCGCTTTGGGCCTAATGAAGGTAGAAAAGCGAGACTATTGTGAGACCATTTAAGCTTTGACCTCTCCTAAATGTGGTCGATGGGTTGCCAACAGCTGAAAACATCTGGATCGTTCATAATTTGGGATGATTATACTTATAGCTGTAGGGAATATACATTTAACAGTTTAATGAACTCTGAGAAGTTTCTTGGACTGGCTGTTTTTCTCACCGTCCGCATTCGTTAGGATCAAACTCCACTTTTCCTTTTCATATCCACGAGTGCAGGATGGAATGTTTTGAATTCAATGTTACCATCCCGGGCCGCCATGTTTCTGCCGCAAGGCATCATTGTCAATAGCCTCGCCTTGGTAAGAAAAGAGCCAACTCCGTTAGCTGCCGAGGGACTACTGGTCAATCCATCGAACACACTGTCCTGTTCCAACGCTTTTATTTCACCGATAACGCCACTATGTAACATTTTACATAAATATCAAGCATTGCCTTAAATGACTTGAATTGAGGAAATGTTTCTTGTTTAGAGCGGTTTTCGCTAATTTAGACATTTTTCCTGATCGGACCAAGTTTACTTTGCTTGTTTGAGGACATTTCAGACCAGTTCTAGGGTAAATCTCGCTTGAAATAAGAAAGTAAAACTGCCAATGAGACAAGACCAATTTTCTTACCCCATTGGCAAAGACCTGAAATAAGGACGAAATGTATTGAAACGAGTCAGAAACATCTCAGAACAAGTGAAATGATCTAGGACAAATGCCCAAGAACATCTTAACTCGTCAACACAACTAAAATGTGGATTATTATGCTCAAATTGAGATGTTTATACTAATCTAGTTAATTACTTTTTGCAGTGCATTGTTTTGCCGCCAAGAAATGTGACAAGAATCCCAGAAATCTTTGCGTTTCGACGGCACAATTCAGATCTGTATCGGGAAAAGGACGCGCACTTCTTCTTCCATGCTTAGATTGTAGCTTCAGTGCAGATTCCGGGCCTGAAGACCAGCCATAGTTTGTAAATGATTCTGCTGTGGATCTTCCAGTGACACTTCTTTCTTTTTTTTTACTTTTTTCGGCTGCATCAAACTCCCCCCAAAAAATCCGCCATCCCTCTTACGCACTTCATCCTCCCGTGGACAAAGCGCGTGAGAGGGAAAAACCATCTCGTCCGCTTCCAACGCCCTGGCTGCGGTCTTTGTGATAGTCCCCTTACAGCATGAAGGGCTCTCAGCGCCCGCCTGTGTTCGTTCGGGCGGATAAGCGCACTTTCCTGGACACCAGATCTTAGGAGGACATCTTTTGAACGCGGGGACAGTCTTAATCTCCCCCCGCGGCTTTACAGACGGGCGCCGGCGGATTTACACGCTGGCATCGTAACTGACCGGCGCTACACGTGTGATTAGACGGCCAAGTTACCCCCGCCCGGCTCGGGGGAACGCGGCGGGGGTCAGGCGGGACACTCTGATGCCCATCACGAGGCCACCATGATCGGGGCGGGCGCGATCGACAGGCCCAGCCGCGAACCAGATGTTGGACACGAATCACTGGGTTGGCTTAAGAAGGAGTGTGCTCGGCGGTGGGGGGTTTTGTGGACGCTGCCAAAATGGATCGCGGGGGTTTAAAGAAATGATAATTCATATTTCACGGCTGACAGTCAGAGGGCTGTGGAGCGGAATATGGGTTTGGCAAAAGAGGCAGAGTCAAAGAGAGGCCAAATACAGGCGGCCGGTACGGATTGTTACTAAAGAGGGAAGACCAGCTACTCCATTACGTTCATGAAAGTGTCGGACATTTCAACAGCTTTGGTTGTGAATGCTTGGCAGCGGTGAATAGTTAAGTAATAGGAAGTAAAGTAAAAAGAAAAAAATGTACTTTGCTTTACTGAAAGAAGGGGTGTTATGTCCGATACAGGTGTTGGTAATGATCTCAAGCACATATCTGTCACTGTCTTCTTAGAAAATGCAATATTGATCTAAAGTGACAGGATTAAGCTTAACAAGAGATGGAGAGGTGAGCATTTTCTGGACAGGATCTTTATGGAAGATGAATAGCCTCTTGTGAAGATTCAGAGATTACTCAAAGATGTGCTAGCGGCTTGAAAGACGCAGCTTCAGATTTGTTTGTTTGTTTGTTTTTTATATCAGGGGAAAAAAAATATTGTGACATGGTAAAGCTGCTCTAAAATGTTGAATGCCCCGAATTTCTCTCCATATTTTCTCCAGTTCGGCTTTACCCAAATCTAAAAGCTTTTTCGACTGGAGCTTACAGACGCTCGATCTGAAAGCTAAGACCTGCCAAACTGATCTAAATGGATCTTGTCCCACTCGTCGTCACTTTTTTCACCTTTTTCCCATCTTTCCCATCTAATTTTTGTCACTATTTTGTTGCACTTACCGTAAATTCTCTAATTCTGGCCTGTATTCCATTAGCGGCCGGGTCTCCGACAGAGGCCGATGACAGAGGCCATCGCGTCTTCAAAGCACGTCCAGCTGCTCCGTGTGCAGGTCAGTCCCACGCCTCAAAATAACTCCTCCGATCGGCGCGAGCGTCTCGTCTTCTCTCGGGTCAGTCTCATGATCGATCACAAATAAAACACAAACGCTCCGTCTAAACTTTTACACAAGAAAAGATAAAACGAAACAGAAACCTGCAGTGACATTGATGTCAAAGCTCCGCTAACAGCAACGAAACACTTCCTGTTGTCCCGACAAAAGAAAAGGCGTCAATGTTCCAGCCGCTGGGAGAGGGTTTGAAATGTTAATTAATGAACCTAATATTTTAGGTGCAAATGGACACAGATCTCGTTTTTCTTCGTTTTCCTGGACGTCCGTTTTGCTCAAATAGAAATAAAGGCCTGTCTCTAATTGTGGCCTGGTTCCAATAAAGGCCTGGTCCTAGATGCCCTTGAGTACATAAAGGCCCCGGCCTATATTAGAGCATTTACGGTAACTGCTTTTGTTGTCACTTCTTTGTTGCGTTCTTGTCCAATTTGTTCTACTTTTATCGAATTTTTGTCACATTTATGTTGCTCTTCTGTGGCTTTTTCTTTACTTTTCTTGTTGCACTTTCATTGGTTTATTTTGACGTTTTTTTTTGTTGTGTTCTCATCTCGTTTTTGTTGCTTTTTTGCGAGTTTTTTCAAGAAGCTTATAGATTTGGGTAAAGCCAAAGTGGAGAAAATGTGCTCAGTTTACGTGGGGGTCACCTCTCCATTTTTCTATCCCCTCTCAGGGTGTTTACCTGAATGAGCTAAAACTTGGTGAAAATGATCAAGTTTGGTATCAAAAGTTTTCCAAGTTATTTTCTCTCGGGATTTTTAGCGTTGTAGCTCAGTATGATCAAAAAACACCCATGCATTTTATTAGTTCCCCCAACAAACAGAACAACTCAACCCAAATCTATGAACCCCTGAAAAGTCACTGATCATCAGGGGCGGACTGGGACTGAAAAACAGCCTGGACTCTGACCAGCCTGGCACAAATTAGCGTAATTTTGACTTCCACTAATACATATTTTAACCTTTTACCCCCCGCCCTAACAATAACGAGTGCATTTTCCCCAGTTCGGCTTTTTATTATTATTTTTTTGACATCAGCAAAAAGAACGGGAAAGGTGGTCGTAGAAACAGAAGCAAAATCATTAATATAAATCATAAATAATAAAGGTCCCAAAATTGAACCTTGTGGCACACCATGCTCCACGGAATTCCTTTTAGATTCATGTTTTTTTTATACTGGGCTTTACCCAAATCTAAAAGCTTCTCGACTGGAGAGCAACAATGTAAACGAAAGCTAAGACCCTCAAAAGTGATGGAAACTTTTTTGTCCACATTTTTGTCATATTTTTGTTGTTTTATTCATGATTTTTGTGTTTTTCCCAAGTTTTTGTAGGTTTTTTTTGTCCGTGTTTTTCTCATGTTTTTGTTGACTTTTCATCTTCTTTTTGTCGCTATTTTGATGCTTTTCTTTTTAGCTTTTAGATTTGGGTAAAGCTCGGTTGAGGCGGGACCGGTGGCCCTAGAGCCAGTGGCCCTTCTGTGCTCTTCCAGAATGGACATATGGCCAGTCCGCCCCTGCTGATCATTGTCATCCATGGGCTTCATAACGTGGCACACACTGCCCGTAGCCGTCTCATTTTCCCTCGCAAATGTCTGTAAACACCGTAGTGCGACGACGCAAAGGGGATTCCGCTCTACTATGAATAAAAAGAGATCAGTCTGGGCCTTTAAAGCAGCCAGTTTCATGTTGTGTAGGAGAGGCTGTGTTGAAAGCCGGTGCTCCCAGGTGCACGGCCTTTGTCCCCGGACCCCGTAGTGCTCCCTGAGTGACTTACTCCACCACAGCGCCACATCACACGAAGGAAATAATGCTCTTCAATGATATCTTTGATCAAACCAAACCCCTTACCTCCCCGGTTATCATTCCCACCCCCCCTTTCCCCCCGTGAGCGCAAATCACCCAGGCCCGGCCTCATCCCACAGCCATCACCGGGCTTCAGAAGCAATTTCAGCTCCAAAACACCCTGCCTTCCCTTCAATTCTCCTGCCATTTGTGTCGGGGGGGGGTTAGCGTTGTTTACCTACCATGTGCGGCGCTATTTACATACGCCTTTAAAAAGGGGAGTGCAAAAACACGGCCCGATGTGATTTATGGACTGCAGCATAGGCGCAATTTTCCGTCTTGTCTGGCTAATCTAGGAGGGTATGGAGAAAGGTCACACAGACGGCCCGGCCCCATTCAGCCGCAAGGGGGGGGTTGGGTTGGGTTGTCGGCCTGTTGATATGAAAAAAAAAAGGTGCAGGTTTGATCTGATGCAGCGGCGACTCTCGGCACCTTTGCTCCGGTGTTCGTATCGTGCGCCAAACGAAACGGAATATGAAAAGAGAGGCCCTTTGTGCTGCGACGTACAGGCGATGCAAATGACTTTATACCTTACAAATATGCTTCAAAAAGAAGTATTCAGGCCGTCGAATGTATGTTGGACATCACGTTTTTTTTTTAACCGGAGAGAGAAAGAGTGTGAGGGAGTGTAGCCATGTTTGCAGTCAGGTGCTGGGATCAACGCCATGGTCCAGCACAGTAACCTTTGGCTTCCACCCTTGACTGAGGGAGAAGAGAAGAACGGCAGAGCTCAGAGAGAGCAGAGAGAAAGTAGTGAAAGGGAAAGAGAGAGCAGGCAGAAAAAGACAGGAAAGGAGAAAAATGCAACAGATACTACTGTCCTCCAACAGAAAACGACATAAGTGGTTGTTTGTCTTATCCCTGAATTACGACCATATAAGACGTTTCCTAAAACAGCGCCCCCAAGCTCCCATTGAGGGTGTGTACATTACATTTATTTAACCCAATTCAGAAACAACTTTATTTTACGTAGTGTTTTCTCAAACTCAAACGCAAAGAAATAAATCACAAACTCACAAAGCCCCACGTGCAATAAGTAAAGCAGTCCCAGATCTTCAGCCCTGCCACACCTGTGGAGGAACTGAACGTCCAGCTGTGCCAAAGGCTCTCCAAGGTGTGATGCGCTATTACGCATCACACCTCCCCAACCACAGCAGCGGCTACAGTTCACCACTCTCATCATATATTATATTATATGTGTAAACTAGGTTATCGCCATTTTACTCACAACAACAGCGACACCAAAGCATTATTTACCATTGATGTCTTCGTGTCTTCTCCTCCATATGCGTCACTGCCAACTCCATATCTCTCCTGTCACTTCCATCTCTGTCCTCAAACGTCCTCGTGTCTCAGACTCCGTGTCCTCCGTACGTCCGGTTCTCCGGTGACCGCGGCGAGACTCAGATCCGCGCCGGGTTCCAGTGCGTGTGATGCGGAGAAACACCTCTCGTCATCCCGACAAAGTCTGGCCTCGGCTCTGCTGCTGTTCTCCACAAAGTCCTGCGTCTCTGTCAGAGTTCCTCTGGAGAACGAGCTCCAAATGTCCTGATCAAACTGAGGTCGTTCATTTCTCCACAGTTTCGTCATTTAAGGATAAAACAAATAAAACATCACAGCTGTGTTTAGCGGGTTTTTGAACTAGATTTGACGGACACTCGCTCCGTCAAATGAAAACACGTGAATCAGCTCGAGGGCGTTTGGGCAGGTGAGCCTGCGCTCTGATTGGCTGAAGGGTCAGCTACGTCATAGCTAGTAGTATTTGTTAATAATTATCATCATTATATTATAAACAATCTGAAATAAACTGCTGTAGAGCATTTCCTCTGATGTCTGTGATTTATATTGACAATATTACACATGTTATTATTTTTCTATTCAAAATAAATGTCTTGATCATAATAATCATTCTACCCATATGTGTTTCTGTGACACAATGGGCTAAACACATGATGCAGATTAAAGGTTAAGATCATTTATGTGTCATTACAAAATGTGTCTCTGCATTTGGCCCCTCCTTCGACTGAGGCGACCCGTCAGGAGCAGTGGGCAGGAGCATCTTGGGACCATCTCCAGATGTGGAGCCAGGCTGATGGTCAGAATCACCTGCTGGAGGATTCACCTAATGCACATGTTTTATGTTTTAAAGAGGGGGTATTATGCTTTTTTCAGCCACATAGCACCAGTCTATAGCACACTACAATGATGACGAAACCTTCTGTTGGTCTGTCAATGCAGTAAATTAGAATAACTGCCTTGTATAAAATTGCTCTTTCAAAATGGCGGTAGCAAATGACTTGAAATAGGCCCCTGTCTCTTTAAGAACCTCTGACCCTTTCCGACACGCCCCCTCCACACGCTGTCTGTGGCATCACAACACTGCGCTCGTCGTCTCAACTGTATTGAAACTACGATCGGTGCATTTTAATTTTTATTGTTGGAAAGGAGCTACTGTTTATCACTTTGTGAACAATGGCCACACAGGATATTATTTGGAGACGAACCTTCCACACCGGACGCTTGGAAGGGGCTCTTGCCTGAAAAATAACTGCTGTTTGGAGGCTATCTCTTTGCATCTGCCATGCCCTATGGATCTCTAACTATACCCCCATGGACTACACCAGGATCTGCAGGAGCCCATACCATTCAAAAGACGGACATTATCTGTGCAGGTGGACAATGGTTTTTCGAGGTTACCCGTTAGCTTGTTATAATCGACTACAGCTCATTGTTGATGAAAAGTCTGCAATAAACCACAAATGTGTAAAGCCAGGCTCATTGTGTGATCATCGTAAAGGCTGCTTCGAGTAGTTGCTGCTTTATTGACGTTATTTGTGCATAATATGCTGCCTGTTTTCAATGAATGTTGTGAAGGTGAAGGTTGTTAGCTTGTCGCGGCTAATAGTGCCTTAGCTCCGGGAGAAAACCTCGGCTACGACTCACTGTAGATGAAATGTGAGCAATAAACTACACAATCAACAAGCCCGGTTCCGTGTGTGATCATCATAAAGGCTGCTTCAAGCAGTTGCCTGTTTAGTGACGTTTTCAATGCATAATATGCTGCTTGTATTCAGTGAATTTTCCCGTTAGCTTGTCGCGGCTAGCTTGTTAGCTCCGGGAGAAAACCACTCGGCTATGACCCATTGTAGATGAAATGTGAGCAATAAACTTCCAAATCAACAAGCCAGGCTCCGTGTGTGATCATTGTTAAACGGTTCTTTATGTGTGTGGTGGTTTTATTGACTTTATTTGTGCATATTTCTCGTTTTCACGTGATGACTCGAGGTTTAGCTTAGCATTAGCTTTCTCCGGAGGCTCTGTGCATCATCAAGGCCCAGCGCAGAACCAGACACTGAAATAAGTGTTCTTGTCACCGGTTTTAATCCTGGGTGTTTCGGTAACAGAAACACTGATGTGTGTCTTTGTAAAGTCTGCTGTGGCTCCGGTTCACAACACATGAAGCTAAACCTCCATGATGACTCTGTTTACATCTTAGGGCTAGACACTGCGGGGAGGGGGTTCTGCTGAAGAGCAGTGGTTGGTTACTCGGCTGGTGACGGAAGGTCGGAGGCGTATCCTGGAGGTCGAGGGCGTTTCCTGAAGGAATCAGGCGTTTTATCCCTAAAATGGCTGCCATCAGAGTTTCTACAGATTACTCGAAAATACGTGAATGTGCTAAGGCAACACTTCAGGCATGCTTTTAATGAGGGAATGACTTAATAACATGATGTAAAGCTTGAAAAAGTCCATTTTGCATAATACCCCCCTTTAAACAAATGTAATAGAGACACTGCAGATGTGGCTCTTTGTGTTCAGTGTGAATGTTTTGTCATGTCTGATTGTGTGAACTGTGTGTGTAGATGAGCGGCACTGTCGCCAAAAAAGAAGACAAATCCCCCTCTGGGGCTAATAACGTTTATCTCATCTTATCTTATCTTATCTTATCTGATCTTATCTTTTGTTGGGGTGCAGGTGAACTCCACTGAAAGGGAATTGAACCCAGGACCCTCTTGCTGTGAGGCCAGAGCACTAACCACTCAGCCACATGTGCCGCCGTCATGTAAATCATACAGACGACTGTCACGTGTGTTTTAATAAAATATAGAAATGTAAACATGAACATATCAAATATAACATAATGAGGAGGTTGCATTATGTTTGATCTGTTTTGTGCAGAGGATCATCATCATCATCATCATCATCATCATCATCATCATCATTGTTCCTATGATGTAACATCTTATGAACAGCTGCAGGGACAGATCTGCTTCATGGAGTTCTGGACACTGTTCACATTAACAGACATTCTGATCCGTTGTGCCTAAACCTCGGCACTCCCGCGGTACAATTTCTAGCTTGAGATTCAAACAAACTAATAATAAACACACCAAAAAAAAGAAACTGTCACCCTATTCCTGGCGAAGAGAACAAAAGCGTTGCTCTCAAAAAGGTCAGGCCAGCGGCGCGGTCCACCTGCGGCGGGCGTGATAAGGCCACGGTTATCAGCATATCAGACAGCAGCGAGGCGGCGCGCACAACAGCTGTAGACACGAGACGCTCCGACGCCCCATGTGCGAAGAGGCCGTTGGCACGAAAAGGCCGCCACGTCTATCAGTCCGCCTCGGGGCAGCCGCGTCTTTATGGAATTGTGGATGTTCCTTGGAGGTCTGTTTTAACCTGGGTTACTATTACGTCTCAGAATCCTGGAAGTACAGATCAGGGCGGTTCAGAAGGAGAACAAGAAACGGCCATGCATGCGGATATAGGGAATCTTTACCAATAAAGTGTTGATTTGAAAATACACAGTGCAAAAAGTAATTAACTAGATCAGTATAGACATCTCAAATTGAGCACAATAATCCAAATTTTAGATGTTTTGACAAGTTAAGAAGTTCTTGGGCATTTGTCCTGGATTATTTCACTTGTTCTGAGATGTTTCTGACTCGTTTCGATACATTTCGTCCTTATTTCAGGTCATTTTCTTTGCCAATGGGTTAAGAAAATTGGCAATTGGCAATTTTACTTTCTTATTTCAAGCGAGATTTACCCTAGAACTGGTCTGAAATGTCCTCAAACAAGCAAAGTAAACTTGGTCCGATCAGGAAAAGTGTCTAAATGAGTGAAAACCGCTCAAAACAAGATACATTTCCTCAATTCAAGTCATTTAAGCCAATGCTTGATATTCACTTTTTGCGGTGTAAACAAACAAAAATCTGTCTGGCCTTGAGTGCATTCAATACCTTTTCCTACTCAAGTATCAACCCCGACGTTCGTCCTCACATATTTTGAGCGCCTCTTCCACCTCTGGGGCAGCCGTGTGGGCAAATACAGTGTACCCTCTGTGTACCTTCCAATGACACATACACTCACAAAAGGGTTACAAGGGATCAAATGATGGTTTCTTTGTCTCTTCTCGCCGATAAACTTCCCAAAGCTCCCCCCCTGCCCTGCCCTGCCCTGCCCTGTCCCTGATCCATGCGCCTGTCGGACAGCCTGGGAACAGTGGATCTATACGCGGGGAGGAAGCGTGTCCAGTTTCGGAGCCCTTGTTTCGGGTTTCATGTTGGGAGCGAGAGGGAGGGCATCGCACGCTCATTATTTACAGGAGAAATTGAAAGTGGAAGCAAAGGATCAGGTTCAACCCTCCTCCTGACCCCCGCAGACGAAAGCCCCGAGATGATGTTTCAGAATCGCTAACGACGCAAGTGTCCCACGAAGAGGATGTAGTGGAGGACGAGTTAGTGCTTTATTCGTCACACTACATGTACGACAAAGTTGTGTGGATCAGATGGAGAGTCGCTACGGAAATCCCATTGGAAAGACTTTGTTTGTCTTGAATCCACTGTTGATTCTGACCAGTGGCTGACAGTGTAGCCGTGAGTGTGACATTAGCATGCAAGAACAAGCTCTTTTTTAAATACTTGTCAACAACATTAACAATAGCAGTGATGACGTTTGCTGCCACATACTTAGAAAAGAAAATTAAATTATTTTTTGTTAAAAGTACATAATTACTACATAATACCTACATAAGGATGTGTTGGCTTATCATGGACAGTCCACTAAGTTGACACAGCTGGACATTTCTAGTCTTTGACGGCCGATATTCCGTGTAAACCAACTCTCTTCTACACAAGGCCAAAGATATTCAATCCCCTTCAGTGGCAGAGTGGTTGGCGATGCACTCCAGTGCACAGCTGAAGAAATGTCGACCGTCCAGGATGTTTGTGAATTCTCGTTGAGCTTACTCATGACATTTTGTTCTATCTCTGTCTTTCTTTGTCTCTATCTTGAGAATGAGAGATTGTCTGAAACCTTGTGCATTTGATCAAATCAAATAAATAATAAATTATTCACGTGAAGTACATCTAGTTTACATATAATTTTAACAGGAGCCATTCCAGGCTGTCATCACTGTGCAAATGTTATTAGCCATATTAATGTAGCTCTAACCAGTTACGGAGAGTTCGTTCTGGACCTTCTTATCTGGTTGGGAGGTGAGAGTGCTAACCACTCAATATTATGCTATTAAAAGTAGGTTTAGATTGTGAAAAATGTGTCTTTCTTGATCAGTTTTTTTTAACCCCTCTTTAAAGGAACAGGCCACAGTTTTTCCAATCTGAGTTCTTACCTGAGCTTAGACGAGTTGATACGTACCTGTCTGGTCTTTGTGCCCGTGGAAGAGCTTGGTCGCTTCAAACTTCACCTCAGTTTGGAGCTATAGGAATATACTGGGAGAGGCCAAATGCTAACAACATCTTTGGTCTTTTTGTGTGACTAAGGGCACACAGAAAGTCCAGACAGGTACGCATCAACTCGTCTAAGCTCAGGTAAGAACATATCTCGGTATGTAAGAACGGTGGCCTGTTCCTTTAAGAAAGATGCTTTTTGGTGACATTATTGCCCAAATCCCACCAATAATCTGTGATTATTTCACATTAACATTTGTAAACATTCCATCAAACAGAAATGAGGGGACATTTGAATATTCAAAACCAAACTGGATACAATGGGTAACTTTGAGCAGAGATTTCAGTCCAAACTGCAGGTGGTTTTAGACCTTTTTTTTTTCTTTCTATTTTTGAGAAACTATTGCAGTAGAAAAAAACAGTTGGTTAATGCCAATTGGAATCCAGTATTTGAATAATTTATATAAAAAATAATAATAATCTGGTTTATATATAAAAAGCATTTATATATTAAAGGTAGATTTTAACATCAATTCTTAATTAAAAAAATTGGGCTACAAGATAAATCACAATCAAATAAAAGAATAAATAACCACGGTTACGAAATTGCAAAGGTGGAAGCAACAGATCAAGTTCAGCCGCCCCGGCAACGACGCCCCCCTCGCTCCCCCTGACCTCTCCCGAGACGACAAATGGTGATGTTTCAATATCGCTAACTACTTGGGTGTCCCGCTCAGGCAAGCCCAACAGATGTAGTCGCCCCGAGGAGGAAGGAGGAGGGGGAGGGGGGGTCAGAGGGAGAGAGTGCGAGAGGTGAGGAGCGGGTCAAGGTCACCATACGCCAAGGTGAGGGTCAGATAAGCAGAGCTGGCTATAGGGGGCGAGGGGTCCCATCCAAGCTGCCCCGGGCCACGGGAGAGAGACTGATAGAGAGGGAGAGAGGGAGGGGGGGGGGGCGGTTAGTTGGTAAGATAAGCAAACAAAACAGGAGAGTCTGTGTTATTGGTTCCACATCTACTCCGTACTACACCTTATCAACTAAAACAAACAAGTACAGATGACTTCTTGACAGCCTCGTTCAGTGACGTTTGTAGGAATTGGTCATGCCGAGTATAGTACACTTGAAAACATTATTATTATTTTATTTTTTTTAACATTGTTTCACTATATTATGCCACATTTGTTTCCGTTTTTGTTTTTTATGTTACCTAGACATGATGATTTTAAGTAGATCAATACATTTTTGTTCAGTTTGTTTATTTTTTTGCTTTCAATGAACTTAAACCGATTCAACTTTTACCACGTCATCAAAAACATTACCCGGTGTTGTGTTTTTGACCCACTCGCACATCTTTGAATCTTTTTTTTTTTAACCCTCTTAACTGAAACAGCTGCTTAGCAAAGGCGAGCGAGAGAAAGAGGAAAGAAGGGAGGTCGGAGAGGCTCATGGGGAGCACGCGTGAAAATCAGTAAGTGGAACTACCGGATAAAAGTATACACAAGTAAGAAGCAAAAGTATTTCACATGACTAAAGAGATTAGAGAATGCAGTAATTGTTTACATACAGCGTAGTAGCAGGCAAAACACATTCATCATCATATTCTTTTTAAGTAGAACCATAAACGTACAGTACTTTGCTACCCTTACTTGTACTTTTTGCTTTGTTGCTTTTCACCACACTGCAAAAAGTAAATTTGTCCCAGATTTCAGATTTTTTTGTCCCAGATGTTGTTGTTTTTATCACTTAAATCAATAAAAAAGACTCTCAATTCAAGTGTGGATAGAAAAAAAATGAGGGGCCAATACTTATTTCTCTAAACATTGTACTTCTTTCTCGATAACCTGTTGTCGTGCACCGAAGTCCAGTTAATTAGAACTCTACTTAAAGAATGCTGTTGAGTAACATTTAGCACAAACTCTGAACCGTGTATTAGCCGATCTTGTTCTTTTACATCCATGCTGCTCTGAAGGTGTTTACGATGACGGTAACATCTCGATCAAAATCACCTTCACTCGTACTCGTCACTCACGGATGCCTGGCTTTTGCAGTGTGTACAGGAGGCTGGAGCTGGAGCTGCAGAGGAGCCGAGAGGGTTGAGTGGTGAGAGAGGCCTGAGGGGTTGTTGGGGGGGAGGGGGGTGGAGGGGGGTGGAGGGGTCAGGGGCACGAGGTTCACAGCGTCATATGCCCGGTTTCGACAGTTCACACACTGCCAGGAGAGAGAGAGAGAGGGGGAGAGAGAGAGAGGGGGAGAGAGAGAGAGAGAAGGAGCTCTGTGGAATAATGGATTATGGAATACACGCGCTCAAGTGATTATGAGGATGGAGCAGATCCGGTATGATTCTGTTTTTGCTCCTGGTAAAGCGTGAAAGCAATTGTGAAACTGGTAAAATGCTGAATGTTTAAAAAAAAAAAAAAGTTTTGAACAGATTTCTAAACTTATACAAGGAAAATGTTTTGCACTTTATCTTTCCTTCACTGTACAAAATGTGCACAAAATAACAGGTTTTGTTCGTAAAAATGGGGGAAACATTTATATACAAAACAAAACAAGACTTAAAAATAGTGTCAACACAGAGACAAGACAGAGTGAAATAATGCTCAAGACAGAGTGAAATAATGCTCAAGACAGAGTGAAATACTGCTCAAGACAGAGTGAAATACTGCTTAAGACAGAGTGAAATAATGCTCAAGACAGAGTGAAATAATGCTCAAGACAGAGTGAAATACTGCTCAAGACAGAGTGAAATAATGCTCAAGACAGAGCGAAATACTGCTTAAGACAGAGCGAAATAATGCTTAAGACAGAGTGAAATAATGCTCAAGACAGAGTGAAATAATGCTTAAGACAGAGTGAAATAATGCTTAAGACAGAGCGAAATAATGCTTAAGACAGAGTGAAATAATGCTCAAGACAGAGTGAAATAATGCTTAAGACAGAGTGAAATAATGCTTAAGACAGAGTGAAATAATGCTTAAGACAGAGTGAAATAATGCTTAAGACAGAGTGAAATACTGCTCAAGACAGAGTGAAATAATGCTTAAGACAGAGTGAAATAATGCTTAAGACAGAGTGAAATAATGCTTAAGACAGAGTGAAATAGTGCTCAAGACAAAGCGAATCCAAACAAGACTTAAAAATGCATATAACTGAAAGTATTTTATCTGCACTCTTGCCTCTTACTGTAATTGTTTACTTTTATGTTGATGTTTTTTATTGATGGTTTTTGTTTTTCTTATATTTTATGCTGCTTTAACTGTGAAGCACTTTGAATTGCCTTGTGTATGAATTGTGCTCTACAAATAAACTTGCCTTGCTTGGACAAAATCCAGAAAATCGATAGAGATAGATGCAGTATTTATTTTGTTGATATATGAGATAACGATTTTTTTCAGACTAGACTTTGGATGTTTTTTTTAGTCACTCGAACATACTGTAAAATGATTTCCGTTTTTTTTGTTTTTTTGGAACAGTTATTTCAATGAACGCCAGTTGAAAAAGAAAAGTTAAGTAAAGTTAAGTAAAGTTGTCAGAGTGTAGTTTTAATTGTTCTGCACACTTCTTTTCTTACTTAAATCTATTTGTATTACTTTTTAAAACAGGGATCCATGTATTTGTATTTGTATTGAAAAGCAACTTCTACAGCTTTGTGTTTGTACTTACGTATTAAATGTGAATTTGGTGTAGAAACAGTAAAATTACACCTTGATATTTAACAGTAGACTCCTGTAAACAAAACAAAAATATGGTACAGTACTGTAACATGCAAACAGTATTCACCTGCTACTAACCTACTTTAGATAAACTGTAAAAAGACAGGAGAGAGCAGGTACATGTATTTCCAGCTCTTTACCGTAAATTAACACAAGTTGTTTTGACTTGACAAATCCAGTGAGGAATTGAATAACTACAAATACTGCTGGGTTAAAAGGCTGTTCGCAGGTCAGTGTTAATTTTGACAACATATTTTAATTTAGTTTTAGTCTTAGTCTTTTGACTAAAATGTAATTCAATTTTAGTCTAGATTTAGACAAAAAAATATATTAAATTTTAGTCTAGTTTCAGTCGACTAAAATTGCAAGTAAATTTAGAGTATATTCGACTTTACATTTATAATATTCATTATAATAATATTTAATCTTGTTCTTCTGCTTTATAGAGCTTCTCTCACATGAACAAAGCTCAGAGCTGATCCTTTGGCAGAGAATTTACATGAGCTGAGGCTTTTTCAGACTGACAATAGAAGTTTGGATGATTTTAGTCTCTCCCTTTCATTTTTATTTAGTCTTATTTTAGTCGACTAAAATATCTGGACATTTTAGTCATTTAATTTAGTTTTAGTCCAATTTTAGTCATCAAAATTAACACTTTGACTAAAATTAAGACTAAATATTATAGTCGACAAAATTAACACTGTCGCAGGTGCTACTGTGAGTGGAGATGTTGTTGCCAGATATGAGCAGTGTGTGCATTTTGACAAAATGGCCTTTAAGTTCCAATTCCCCACATTACATCTGAGGAGCAAAACGGAATAGAACACACTACAGGGAAGATTTGACCAGTTCTTTGTTTCCAGGTTTATATCACCCCTCAGTGTATTCCATTTAAAACGATACAAATGCGTCGTACAGGGGGGAAGCTTGTCATGGGAGTCGCAATTTTCACTATTTAAGGCCTTTTCTGGCGGACACTTATCGCACAGAAAGTCAAAATTGAGTCCATATATGAATGTTTGTTTTTTTCCCACATCATATTGTACAGTAGAAGAGAAATACCAGCACTTAGCATATGTAGCATGAAGCTAACGTTAAGATTATGGTTAGCATTCTCTGATATTTCCGTATTTATGAGCTGTTGAGCCACTTTGGTACTTTCCATGTCTGCATCTTTATTTTGTAGACAGATATATTCGTAATAGTGGTGGAGCAATGGGTGACAGAGTAGTACTTTCCCTCTGACAGCTTCAAACGTGACTATTTATGGGCGATTGCAAAGATGTTATTATGTCTATGGCCTATAGCAGTGAAATATGCTCTTCCTTCATTCTTTTTTTTTCCAGTAAAAAAAAAACAAAAAAAACAAATCAAAAACCAAGCAGCATGAGTTCACTTTGTTTTCTGTGTGCTGAGATCACTTACTCCCTGGTCCCAGAGGATGGCCGCATGGTGTCATCGTGTCCTTGGGCAACACACTTAACCCGCCGGTGTGAAAGGGTCAGGGCGCAGGGTTCACGGCGTCATCTGCCCGAGTTCGACAGTTCACACACTGCCAGAGGAGAGCGAGGGACAGGGGGTGGTAAGCGGTCAATAATGTACACTGGAGCACATGCAGTAATTATGAGGATGATTCAGAGGAGAGGAAACCACAGTTATGCTCTTACCAGATTAACAATAAAAGTGAGTGAAGGATTATCTGAACGAGGCCTTTCTGAATAGAGTTTGCATGGTCTCCACCGTGTCTGCGAAGATTTAATTTGAGTACTGCTGCAATTCAGTTTGCTGAGATTAATTACATATACGGTTGTAATGTGTTGAGGTGGCTCAGTTGGTAGAGCACTTGGTATAAAAATTACTGTTTCTCCTGATCTTAAAGTTGTGAGTTCTGTTCCCTCTCACACATAGGCCAAGTGTTGAATTTATGGCTCTCCATGGTTAGTTCAGTGTGATTAATACCATTTATACCATGGTCTGGGTGAATACTGGACTCTGATTGGCTGGTGCATTATTTTGGTGTAACCGCACACGTAGTCCGGTAGTTAAATCACTGGGATATCACTCCGCTGTGGCGTCGCCATAGCAACGCATGACACAGCTGAATCAGATAAAGGCGTAATTAGTGACTGACAGGAACGTATGAGATGGATTTTGTGTTTGCTAAATGTTTGTAGAGGAGAGTGAGCAGCTAGGTTAGCTACTGTTAATAACATATGAGCTTTACATTTCTATTGAAAACGGTTAAGGCTATTCATCATTTTCAGGTGTACATAAAATGATCCAGCATTGAAGCATATTTGTCTGGATTAGTAAAGTCAAACATAAAAGTTTCAGTTGGGGGGGCCCAGGTGTGAGCGACTCCACCGCAGCTGTTTCCATAAACAGTTGAGCTGGTTGAGCTAGCTAGCTAGCTTCAGGTTAAACAGCGTAAAAGGTAAATAACTCCTGCCCACGAGTGCTGCATATCGGTGTTTACTTCCAGGGAAAAGTGTTTCCGGGTTAGTCCTGTTGTGTTGTGATTCTGTGCTGATGTTGTGTCGTTGAGCCTGACTGAGATCCTCGTAACAGCTAAGGTTTTGAAGTTGAAGTTTACTGGACCACATCACCGCATGCATCGCTGTCGTGATGGGGCTCATTTGTGTAGCATTTAATCACAATTACAATTCAGTTTGCTCAGATTAATTGCATATTCAGTCACATGTGTTGAGGTGACTTAAGCTCAGTTGGTAGAGCACTTGGGATAAAGTTTACTGTGTCTTTTGAGCTTCACGTTGCGAGTTTGACTATACTGCATCAGTGTTCACCGGACTTTTTGTTTAGATAGATTGAAGATTAAGATTCTAGTTCAGTGGTAGAGCACTTTCGTGTGTGATTTAAAGGATGTCAGTTCCCATCATGGTGTTAGCATGGCGTGTGTGAAGTTATTAAACAGCATTATATACTTGTGTTCACAAAAATACTGCAATGTCCTGAACAACCACACAGGCAGGAGTTGGACCCACTGCAGAATCCTACAAGCGCATCCTCAAGTCATTTTGCTTTGGTTAATTCCATGGATGTATCACAGGGGTCGGCAAGTTTGCTCGGTGGAGCCGGGTGTCTTCATCGTCAAAAGACCAAGAGCTGGACCCTCCAATTAAAGCAATTGAAGTAAAGCATCACTTTCTACATATGCCAGTGTTGTACATCATACACACTTGGTACTCTTTGAGTATTCTTTTAGGATTATGACCTAAAAGGGTGCTCTGCTAAGACATTTTAAGGAATTGACAGTATTTTTAACATTTCTAGAATACTTTAACAGGCATTTCATCTCTGATTTGGGTCATAATATTTCTCAAAATCATCTTAATAATAATAATAATAATAATAATAATAATAATAATAATAATAATAATAATACATTTTATTTATTAAATAGAATCTTTTGGGAAACACATTTTTTCACTCTTTTTAGCCTTTTTCTGGTGGAATATGAACTTATTTGTCACACATAAATAAAGTCAAGTGTAAATGAGGTCCATATGGATATTTTCTCACAGCAGATTGTTCAGTAGAAGTGAAAAAACGGCAGTTGTAGCTAGCGCTAGCTAACTGTTAGCATTAGCCCGATGCTAACATGTAGCATCAAGTTAGCATTCTCTGTTTTTTTTATGTATTTATGGGCTGTTGAACCACTTTGCTCCTCTCCATGTCTTTGTTTCTTCATTTATTAGAAAACTATATATTCATAATTCAGCATTTGTTAAAGTAGTTTTTAAATAATTAGAGAAAGTTTAGATTTTTCCCCCTTAACTGTTTTCAAAAATGACCATATATGGGCGATTCCAGAGATGCCGTCTGTATCTATTGAAAATTGGATTATATTTATGCACTCCACAGTAGTAGTAGTACCAGTAGTAGTAGTAGTTTATCTCTGTTCTTTACTCGACTGATGCCATGATCTAAATGCAGTCTAATTGGGAGAGCGCGAACATATTACTGTAGTGATTTGTTAGCCGTATGAAATGTCAGTGGTGCCGTTAGCTGCAGAGGGAGCTCCCCTGGTATTTGGACGGAATAAATTAGCCGCTGCGCGTTGGTTCGGACTTAATTAATAAGATAACCTGAGCGATTCGTCTGATTCCCCAAAACTGTACCGGCGCAATAACAAGCGCCCGCGTGAGCTAAACTCGCAAATGTGCTCAAGTGGAGGGGAACAACGGGAGGCCAGCCACAGTCCAATTACTGTCAAACACCGGGGCTCGTAATCCAGGTATGCAAATTTAATTAGGACCAACAGCACGTTTCATGAAGTGTTAAACAGGACAGAAATGGGCTTTATTTGGGAGTTTAATATCATTTGTACATGTTTGCATTGGCATTTTACGTGTGGGAACTTCAAATGCCGCGCAGGAAAATGTGTTGTTGTGTTTTGCGGTTTGTCACTTCTGGAACGTTAGCGTCATGTTAGCAACACGGACATGTCTATCCATGGCATTTGACAAAGGACTTGGCTTTGTAGCTTGAGTAAAAGTACAGATAGTACTGGTCAAATATTACTGCAAAAGTTGATCTGACAAAGGATTAATGAAAAGAAATGAATGAATGAGGCCTATTTGCTGAATCAAAGTTAAGTTGTTAACTATTAAAAGTAGGAAGTATGTTGATAAGTGGGAACTGTCCACGGACAAGCCTTCTATGCTACCTGCAATTGCAAAACTCCAGAGCGGACACGGTGCTCGTTGGCGTAGCAAAGTGGCGGCCATCTTGTGACTAGGCGGGCGAGGCTAACCCTTATTCACCTTATTCCGCCCCGCCCCTTCCGTTGTACAGACACTTCCAGTCGAGCGCGAAGTCCGTTCATTTAAACGGAGAACGAGGGAAAATGTTCACCGCTCAAATCTGATGTTTAGTCGATTGATTTGTGTAAAATGTCCAATGTTCAACAAGTCAACACGGCACCGTTTCTCTGCACGGCCTAAAAATGGCTTTGATTTTGTGTAGTAACTGATTTTATGTGGACTTCGCCAGTTCCATGTTAACAGATTGGAGAAAAGGGGCTGGCACAATTCATAGCGCCCACGCAAACCTCCGGAATGAGGTGAATAGTGACAGACGGCATTGCGTCACAGAAGGGGGCGTGTTTTCGCCGAGGAGGAAAACAGAATCTTTAAGGAAACACAATTTTCCACTCTTTTTAGCCATTTTCTGGTGGAATATGAACTTATTTATCACATACAAATAAAGTCAAGTCTAAATCGGGCCCTTTGGAAAAATTTTCACAGCAGGTTGTTCAGTAGAAGCGATCAAACGGCAGTCGTAGCTAGCTAACATGTAGCATCATGTTTGCATTCTCTGTTATTTATTGTATTTATGGGCTGTTGAACTACTTTGCTCCTCTCCTTGTATCTTTATTGGGTAAAAAACTATATCAATAATTCAGCATTTGTTAAAGCAGTACTAAGTAACTTGTTTACTTTAATAAATCCTTTCCGTTGTCCCTCTGGGGGTAAAACAGGTGATAATGGGATGATTGGGGGGGTCTTTCATCTCCCCCTGGTGTCTCTGGCCAGAAAACTACAATTGCAATTTAATTGCCACCGGACCGGAGCAACCAAAACACACTAATACAATCACAAAGAAGAAGCTAACAGGTCAACGGGCAAAGCTGCAGGCTAGCACCACTTAAACAGTATTTACTGAGAATGTGACGTCATATCGCTAAGCATCATGGGATTAGCAGCAATTGTAAACTAATGGAGATTTTAAAAGTTAAAATACCGGAGTTATTGTTCACATTAAATACTTGGACACCACAGTGAGTTAGATGTATTTACCGGCAGTAACTCTGCAGCTAACGGAGTCGTTCCACTGCTTTTTTCTCCACTTTTTATACAGTTTTTAGCTAATGTAAGTCAATGGAAATGTATGCTCACAGCTGCAAAGATGGCAGATCTCCATGGTAACAGTGGAATTTCCCGAACTCTATATCTCTCTCTACCTTCGCCTTTTCTGTCAGCGTAGTATTTACGCTCACGGACAATTAATAAATTAAAAGATTGCAACTTGCTATGACACCTGCAGTTGCGCTTATGGCCTCTAGGGGGAAGAGTTACTGCTTTGAAGTAGTTTTTGAATAATTAGAGAAAGTTTCGATTTTTCTCGAAATTCTTTTCTGCCTTAACTGTTATCAAAATGACCATATATGGGCGATTCCAGAGAGACCAGCTGTACAGCCACTAATGCAAAACCAACATTTTAATTGCTTTAACAGCAGAATGTGAGATACACTCATTTTCTGTGATTTGTTGTCTTACTTTGAAGTCTAGGGATTAGGTTATTTTATTAGCATTGTTTTCTCCAGTCATTCCCAGGGTTCAGTGGTTCGCATTCCGGTGGTTATGGATGAATCCTTTATGAGGTTCAGCAACACTATGAGCCCATAGAATGAGATCCGCTGACTACCTGAACATCCTGAATGAGGTTATTCCATCAGTGGATTTCTTCCTCCCTGATGGCACGGGCATATTCCAAGATGACGATGCCAGGATTCCGCAGAGTCCAGATCTGAACCCCATTGAGAATCTTTGGGATGTGCTGGAGAAGGCTTGACACAGCGATCACACTCTCTCATCATCAATACAAGATCTTGGTGAAAGATGTATGCAGCACTGGATCTTTTTGACATGGCAGACACTAATGGAAACAGTCCAAAGCGAACGTGTGCTGCAATGAAAGCTAAAGGCGCAATAACCAAATATTAGATTTTTTCTTTTTTCATTCGCCACTCAGCCCGTGACATGGTTAAACGCTCAGAAATTCAGTTTAGCAAAAAGAAAAAACACATATTTAATAACTGTGAATTGGATAAATTGTTACAAAAAAAAAAAAAATCCCTCGCCTTCTTTCGCCAGACATTTTCACACGCGTGTTTAATAGCAGTGACGGGGTCCGACGGCGGCGCGAGGCAGAGGAGTCTCCGCAAAGGTCACTGCTTTTTTCCCACTGCATCGTTGACATTTAAACGCACCTTTCGAACGCGGGCTGATAAAACTATGGCCGATAATGGAGACGGGGCGCGCAATTATCCCCGTAATGAGATGCACGAATGCTAATGCCTTTTGTGCGGCGGAAAAGACGCGGCGTCGGCGTGGCAGATAGCAGCGTGACACAAAAGAAGTCCTACATAGACTGGGGAGTGGGGGGGGAATCGAAATATCTTCTATCTTGGGTATATTAGATGGTAAAGGTCCAGTATTTTCATTAAAAGGGCCTGCTATGTAGACTGGCTATATATTCCACACAGCTTAAGACAAACTGGCACTTCACCCAATGAATGTGGCTTTTCATAGCACCGAAAAAAGAAGTCAGAGAAAAGCGGTCAGAGAAATGGGAGGGTGACCTGTGCATTTGCTTCAGTTCAAGTGCAGCCCTTCCAAATCCTTTTTTTTTTTCTTCGCAATTTTTTTTACCGTTTGGTTCGTCGTACACATTCTACATTTTCTTGAACCTCCCTGTAAAATGTTGTACCGTCCAAAACGACTTCTTGACTTCTTAAAAATACAGCTTTGAGTAGCCTGCATCGTATTTTTATGAAACAAACGCGGAATTTCAGCTGGTGTCGTCTAAAACCAACCCATCTTCTCGGTGTCGATCAAACCGGGGTGAAGATGTTGAAGGACAATCTGATGAAAAAGGTCACTGCAGAAAAATGTTTCAAGCTGGCGCCAAAAGCAGAAACTTGACCACGTGCCCACACTGTTATTTAATGGAAACCTTGTGTACATTCTGTGATGCCTTTTTTTTTTAGAACAAAAATTTAATATGGTCTCCACAACATCCCTTTGGGCCCACTGAATTGTGGAAGTCCGGATCAGGGCCTTTGGTGCCTGGTCTCTTTCACATCCTAGCGTTTCACATTGAGATGATGGTAATCGTTGTAATCATTACAAATACCAGTTGATGGTAAATAAGATTGAGTTCATATGGAAGAGTCAGCAGAGGTCAATGATAAAGTGAGTTTACTTCAATAATATTTTGGTTAATTATGCTTTCTACTCTACTACATTGGCTTCACGAGGATGTGAGAGAGGCCTCAACTCTGACAATGTTCAAATCCAGGCTGAAAACAGTTCTCTTTGCCCGTGCATATGACTGAATGTATTTTATCTACACTCTTGCCCTCACTGTAATTGATTAATTTTATGTTGATGTCCAGAGGAGGAGGAGCGACAAAACAGAGGTTAGGTAACTTTGTGTGAATGAGCAAGAAAAAAATAGTGCTCAAGACAGAGTGAGTCAAAACAAGACTTAAAATAGTGTTCAAGACAGAGAGTCAAAACAAGACTTAAAAATAGTGCTCAAGACAGAGCGAGTCAAAACAAGACTTAAAAATAGCGCTCAAGAGAGAGCGAGTCAAAACAAGACTTAAAAATAGTGCTCAAGAGAGAGCGAGTCAAAACAAGACTTCAAAATAGTGCTCAAGACAGAGTGAAAGAGTGCTCAAGACAGAGCGAGTCAAAACAAGACTTAAAAATAGTGCTCAAGACAGAGTGAAAGAGTGCTCAAGACAGAGCGAGTCAAAACAAGACTTAAAAATAGTGCTCAAGACAGAGTGAAATAGTGTTCAAGACAGAGTGAGTCAAAACAAGACTTAAAAATAGTGCTCAAGACAGAGCGAATCTAAACAAGACTTAAAAATGCATATAACTGAAAGTATTTTATCTTCACTCTTGCCTCTTACTGTAATTGATTAATTCTATGTTGATGTTTTTATTGATTGTATTTGTTTTCTTGTATTTATGCAACTGTGAAGCACTTTGAATTGCCTTTTGTATGAATTGTGCTCTACAAATAAACTTGCCTTGCCTGCCTTGCCTTGCTCCCAAGTAAGAACTCTTATAGTGCACACTCCAGGACAGTAGGTGGCGCTGTGCAGATGTGCTGTCAATGCCACTCGCTCACGACTAGGAAGGTTTGTCCCCGCCGTGTTGCCGTATGGATTTGTGCGCAAAGTTGGTGTTTCTGTAGCTGCAAAAGTTGTTTTTCGCTCAACACTTAAAGGGACTAGATCATTTTATGCTCACTACTGCCACCTCAGGTCTTACGCGTAACTGCAGTTTCTAGGCAGTTGTGGTGAACAGGTCTGAGCTCAAACACATAAGGACATGGCTGGAACATGTAGGGGGAGGAAAATACTTTGTTTTAACAGTTTTAAACTCTGTATAGTCCCTTTGAATAAGTCAGTTCTTTTAACTTCAATAATAAAAAACAAAACAAAAAAACATACTGTTTCTCGGATTTGAGTTAGGGGCGGGCCATATCGTATCGCATATCGTCATCGCGATATCATTTTTTATATATCGTTGTGGACACGATATAATTTACGTTACGCTCAGCTCCATCAGAGCAGCATGAACACTGTAGAACGCGGTGACAGGTGCTCAAAAAGTAAAATGGAGGATGTAATCATATTTGCGAGGAAATGAGTATGCCGTAAAAAAAATAAAAAAATAAAACATCACTGCATTAATCTTCCCAATAGGCGTAAGGCTGGGATTTTGAGTAATTTGTAATTTGTCAGTTGTCAATTACATAATCAAATATATCATTATTGTGATTTTTTCTTCTTTATATTGGGATATACATTTTAGGCCCTATCGCCCTGCCCGAATTGGAGTAATATTTGACCAGGAGTATCTCTTATTTTACTCAAGTTATGCAATGAAGTACATTGACCACCACTGCAAGCCATGCCTCATCTGAAAGCTCAGAACATACACAAGTTTTTGGTAGTATTTTGATCACTGAACTTTTTTTTGTTTTTTGTTCAAACTGCTTTTTGCCATAAGACCTGGCAACCCAAAAACCTCTGGCCGTTATTCAGATTCCTGATTGTATTACAAGCTGGAGACCCCCAAAACAGACAAAGCAAAGCCACTGATTGACTTGTTCACAAACAGATCATCTTCTTAAACGAAAATAAAGACCGATCCTCCAGGCCCCGCACCTTTACTACTCCCCATATGCCGGTGGGCGCTTTCATGTGGGCCGCGGACCGGGGCGGGCCACAGCGCAGTGCGAGCGTCCTGCTGTTTGTTAGAAGCAATTAATTTCTCTAAGACCCGCGGCCCCCATTCAGCCGCCCGCGCTTTTGTCCTCCACCAAATCCCCTAACCATTCTCCAGGCCGAGAGCGCCGAGGAGAGGAGGCGGAGAGGAGGCGGAGAGGCGGCCCGAGACGCCGCCGCGGCCCGGGCATTGGCAGATTATCCGGGCCCAGTTAAGCATGTAATTGCCCAAATGAGTTCAAATCCCTTCAAATGTGTGTGCGCGCACCTCATCACACCACTTCATACGCGCTCAAATATTTGACAATTGAGATAAAGATAAAGAGGGAGAGAAGGGGAGAAGAAAAAGGAAAAGAAAAGAAAAGAAAGAAAGGGAGGTCTTCTGTGGGCAGCTGCCAGGACGGGGCCCGGGGAATGCAGGTTATCTGTGGAGAGGGGCGAGGCGGCGGGAGCATCTTCGGGATTTAGAGGGCCATTATGTGGAAAAGAGACTAGATCACCCATAGAAAAGATGAAAGGGGGAAGATACACAAAAGTAGTTAACTAGTTTACCTGTTAAGCTGGGGCGGTGTTTGGGAGAACAATTGAGACTTTTTTGGAGGGAAATATAGTTCTTAGAGCATACCAGGGGTGCTTTACCAGCTGGGATTGTGGTATAGTCGTAAAGTACAAAAGGTAGGGACTGCTTTTGTGTCTTTGAGTAGGAGAGGATCCATTCTATACCCAGTGCTTTTGGAGTACTTAAGAGATAGAACTTTACATTTTGGAAACAGGGCATTTGCCACTGACTTTTCTTGTAGTCGTTAGAGCCCATTAATAAAACATTGGCTTATAGAAATGTGTTTCTATATTGAGGGTCATTTTTGCTCTGCCCCTCTATTGCCCTCTCCACTTCATGGATGCAGATGTGGCCGTGTGAGTTCAATTTTACGATAAAGTGTTTTATTGAATTCACTGCATCCATACTTTGCATTATAGATTTGAATGTTCAATGTTTTTATTCCTTTGAAAAAGGTTCTGCAACATCCCCGTCAATGGGTCTATCCATAATCCCCACTGAAATGGATCATCATCCTATATGTAAAAAATTAATCTATTTAGAATGACAAAAATGTACATAATGTAGTTCCTTTCCATGGATGTTGTTGATGCAGTATAAGGAGTAGGGTTTGGGACAAAATATTGGATCGGATCGCAATACTTTCAACAACTTGTGTTTGGAGGCATTTATCATCATTCCTTTGTTTTCCAATAACAGCACTTTATTACGTTTTGTGTTAATACACTTTTCAATCTTCCATAAATGTCAAATGGCATTTTTTTTTAAAACTTTGGACACATTAGTTTTTAGTCTTTTTAAGATAAAAGTATAACTCAGAATTACTGAACGTATCGCAATACGTATCGGATCGGATTGTGCCAAAAAGTGGATCATCCCAGCCCTAATAAGTAGGCATGTTCTGATAATAATGTCTGTTGCTTTTTAGTCAGATAGTAATGTAGCGGAATTACAACAGCAAAACTGTTTGGAGATTGTAATTGCTTACTAATTATTATAATAATGGACTGATCACTTTTTGTATTATTTATACAGCTGAAAAGGTGTTGGCTTTTTTGGTATGTCAGAAATGTAAAAAGGAAAACAGCAAAAGTGGCAGAGCTTTTTCAAAACTCAAGAACAAGTGATCAGTAATCAGATTACTTTTGAAACAAAGTAATCAAAGAAGTAAGGTGATTCATTTTAGACGGAGTAATCAGTCATTCCTAGTTGGATTACTGTTATGGAGTAATCCCAACACTGGGAATGAATGGTGAGTTAAGGTCCAAACTCATACCCAGAGGTGGATAGTTACATTTACTTAAAGGGACTAAACAGAGTTTAAAAATGTTAAAACTAAGTATTTTCCTCCCCCTTCATGTTCCAGCATGTAATGTGTAGGATGAGCTCAGACCTGTTCACCACAACTGCCTCTACAATCCTGCACTGTCACTCAGAAAGTTTTTACTTCGGGTCCGAAGTGCCGTCATGCACGAGCTTAATATAGAAGCGGCAGTTACGTAAAAGACCTGAGGTGGCAGCAGTGAGAATAAAAGGACCAACTTGCATCTAGTCTCTTTAAGTAACTTTTTTCAAGTAACTGTACTTTTGCAAGTTATTTTTTCGTACCACGTACTCCGTGGTACATTTTAAAGTGAGAAATCTTAATTTGTGTTTAAAAAAATATGTATTTTGTGTTTTGTTGCTTAATTCTTCATATTGATTTCTTGTTATACCATGATTAGTGCAATGCTGATGCTAACTGGCGTGCATTATTTCCGTATAACCACACAGTTAGTCCTCTGCGTGTCATGGTGTTCTTGACCCCACGTCATGCATTAAAACTGTATAATGCACGTTGTTTAATCCTATGTTTCTATGTTTTTTTCACATCAAGTTTTGTTTCTCATCATTTTTTCTCAGAACTGTGTCTCACTATTGGACAGTTACTCAGTTCTCAAGTTATATTTTCTCCAAGTACTTTTTTTTTTTTTTACTATTTCTCACTTCTACTTGAGTCAAATTCTTTTTAATTAACGTTACTCTTACTTACTCTGTCCACCTCTGCTCATACCTAACTTTACCGATACAGTTCTAACAACCTTCTATTGCACCATTGATTCAAAAGGCCTTTATAATCAGATGCACGGCGCACAAAGGCCTTTTCCCCACGAATACTTTTACAATTTACTGAAAGAACAAAACAGATGTCATTCCACTACGAGAACGAGACAAGAAAAAAGTCAGGTATAGGGCCTTTAATGTTAGCAGGCGAGAGGTCTGTGCATCTGAAAAAAAAAAAAGAAAAGATGACAAATGAAACGGGTTGGAACCCGGCCAGTTTGTGACATTTGTTTTGGATCGAAATGAAAGCCGTGTCTCTTTCTCAAACCTTTTCATGTTCTCGCTAAAGGGCCCATTCTGTCAACGGACTTTTATTTTGTCTCAAAGTAAAAGCGCCCTCCCGAAGAACGCGCTTTTAGCTGTGTTTTGTTTCCGTTCATTTATGCACGGTGCAGGTTCTGATCATTCCGGCGCTCAAATTGCCTCCACTCCAAAGCGTTACTTGGCAGAATGCGGGAACATTAAAGTTAGCCCTGCGTGAGACGAGCGTCTGAGGGGGAGAAAGAGCGGAGAAAAAAAGATGACAAAAGGAAAGGATTTGGGACTGGAGCCAGTTTGTGACATTTGTTTTGGACTGAAATGAAACACGGATGTGAAGATAAAGGATATGTGAGCCCACTTTGAAAACGTGGAGTTATGTTTTTTTGTAACAAATAGGCCGGTATTAGTTTAACGATTGAACGACGGGAAAAAAAGAAGTTTGGAGACAGATCATGCCTCCCTGTTATTCACTGTCACTTGAAATATTGAAACTTTAAACAAAAATAGAGTTAAATTGCGCAGAACATATTGTCAAATTCTCGCAATGTCATAGAAGGGGGCGTGGCCTCACAGAATCTTTTGGGAAACAACATTGTTCACTCTTTTTAGCCATTTTCAGGCAAAATATAAACTTATTTATCACATACAAATAGAGTCAAGTCTAAATTGGGTCCATTTGGATGTTTATTCACAGTAGAAGCGGAAAAAAACGGTAGTTGTAGCTTGTGCCAGATAGCGTTAGCATTAGCACGATGCTAACATGAAGCATCATGTTAGCATTCTCCGTTAGATCTGAACGGATCTTTTTCATCACGTTGTCGTTTTATTCCAATGCTTTTTTAACACATTTTCATTGCTTTTGTTGTCACTTTTTCGTCACATTTTTGTGGCTTTTTTGTCAAGTTTTCATCGCTCTTTTTTTCCCCGTTTTAGTTTTCCACTTTTTCTTAAAGGGGGGGTATTATGCAAAATCGACTTTTTCAAGCTTTACATCATGTTATTCTCCCTAAAAACATGGCTGAAGTGTTGCCTTGGCACATTCACGTATTTTTGAGTAATCTGTAAAAACTCTGATGGCGGCCATTTTAGGGATAGGTTTGCCTGAGTCCTCCTAGGAACGCCCCCACCTCCTGGAGACGCCTCCGAGCTTTCGTCACCAGCCGAGTAACCAACCACTGCTCCTCAGGAGAACCCCCTCCCCACTGATGCCACAGACAGCGTGTGGAGGGGGCGTGTCGGAAAGGCTCAGAGGTTCTTAAAGAGACAGAGACCTATTTCAAGACATTCACTACAGCCATTTTGAGAGAGACATTTTATACAAGGCAGTTATTCTAATTTACTGCATTTACAGACCAACAGAAGGTTTGTTGCATTTTTGTTGTGTTTTGGTCACTTTTTATCGCTCTTTTGCCAAACTGGAGAAAATGTGCTCGGTTCAGGCGGGGGTTAAGAGGTTGAAGGCAGCCTATTACTGTAATTACCAGTATCCACATTAAACAACAAAAACTGGCACAAAGTTCACGGTAAAGCTTGTGAATTCAGTCGCAGAGCTTCCACTTGTTTCGGGACTTTGCCTCAAGCAAGTTTGCAATAAATCTAAAAGAGATCGATCAAAGGACCTGGCAACCAAACGCATAGGCTGCCAGGTCTGCTTTCTGATTGGATAAGCCGCTTCAGAACCAAAACCAGACTAAACAAACAGCTTTCACCCCAATTCAAAAAAGTTACCGTAATTGCTGTCCGTAATAACTGGACAGCTCTCCATCGCTGACTCCGCTCCCAAACTTCCATCTCCTTTGCTATTCACGAGGCGGCCGCGGGTTGATTGCGCTGCGGCCGCTCCGATCTCTCGCCGTATAGTCTCCGGAGCTGAGGTGAAGCTCGGCCTCGGATTGGGGCTCCTCTCTCCGAGCGATGACAGCTGATGGAGACGGGGTCAGCCCATGTACAAGCTCCCATCTCCAGCATAGACACGCGAGGAGAGGCGAGGTTAGTTAGGTCCATCTCAGCTGTCAATCAATTAACTGACAATTATTGAGCAAGGACGCCCGTGGGAGGACAGCCGACGCCGACGAGCGCCGCGGCGGGGCCCCACGCGGGAGCGCAGGGAATTATGGAGATTGGGTTGTAACGAGGGGAGTTGAAGGAGATGACCGGGCGTACATGCAGATGGACTCCTAGGTGGAGTGTGTCAAGTGAGCAATGTGACAAGCGCTGCTGTTGATCAATCAAAGACGCACGGAAACAGAAACGGCTGGTTTTCGCTGACGACCACAGCGAGGAGAACCCTGGTTTGATTGGCGAGGGAGTATGTTGTCCTCTGGTAGAGTTTTCTTGTTTGATACGCCGCCGTTTCTGAACAACTGCACACTATGAATTTTTAATGAGACCTACATTCACTAAACACTGCACTCCTGGGTCAAAAGGGCCTTAAAGGGATATTTCAGGATTTTTGACACAGGGCCTCATTTCCTAGTCATCTAGAGTTGTTGATTTCTGGAGATTTTTTATTTTTTAATTCATGCAGTCCTTATATTTGAAGAGTTTAGTGATGCTAAGCTAGTGCTAGGCTAGTGCTAGGCTTCTAGACAAGAAATCACGACAGTATCATCAAATATTGACCAAATATAAAATGCTCAATTTTGAATATATAGTTAAATCAGCCAATCTAAAATTACTATTCAAGATCGTTAATAATGTGGCCCCTCCACCACTACAAAAGTTTGTCCAATTAACATCAGATTAGAGTCAGAACAACAAGGTCAACAGTCAGAGGCCAATGAACCAAAACAAAAAACAGCATTAGGACAATCGGCATTTTCTTTTAAAACTATCTCTGAATGGAACAAACTTCCAACTGCACTAAAATTATGCAAAGACTTAACCGATTTTGCCTGAGTGAGAAGGGTAGGGGTGGGTATAGACTATAGAGGAACAAGTTTTCCCTTTAATAAAATGTACTTTTTAAAAATTGTATATACAATGTAAATACTGTCTGTAAATATTATGAACTGTATTTTTTTATGCTTTTTGTGGCGTTTTGTAATTGTCTGTCTCGGGGACTGCAGATGGAAATTAGCTCCAAGAGCTAAAGTCTGGTACAAAGCATCTTTTCATCTGCTGATTAATGCTCCTGTGCATGTCCCTGTCAAATAAATAAAATAAAATAAAAACTAAAACTAGTGCATGTCCATGGTAACTAGTAGCCTGCATTAAAAACAGCCTGACCCAAGCACAGTGCACCTGAGGCAAATCACTTATAACACCAGACTAACCATATAAATGTCTGTGTTGACTGAATAATTTTTGAAATATAACTATTTTGCATTTAAAAGAACTTATATTTGAGCCGTAGCAGCTTCCTGGTTGTAGCTACGCAGTGGTGGAGTGATCTGCTTGGTTACCGGATCTACAGTAGTTTGTTTACCTGCAGCCGGCGTTGCTACACGTGGAATTCACAAAGGAGCTTCTACAAATCAGATATGGCAACGTTTGGAGGACGAGCCCATGATTTTGAAGGGGTTTTTAATGCAGGCTACTAGTTACCATAGACATGCACTAGCTTAGCACTAGCCTAGCACCACTAAACGCTTCAAATATAAGGACTGATAAGGATGAATTTAAAAAATGTGTAACTCCAGAAATCAACAACACTCTAACTAGGATGTGAGACCCTATGTTAAAAATCCTGAACTATCCCTTTAAGCTGTAAAATCTACAACTAAATCTAAAACTTTCCTGCCCACAGAGAGCACGCTAAAGTTTTCAGCCATGATTCAAAGCTACATTCTCATCAAAAAACACATTTTGAATTGAAAACACCTGCTCATACCCTGATAAATGTCCAAAAGGCTCAAAATGCCGGCCCTCACTAAAATATATACGTCACACTGACCCAAAACGCCAGCCCACCGTCCGATATGTCACACTGGTTCCTAATGCAAGCTCACCCTCCGCTTTACGTCACACTGATTCAAAATGCAAACTAACACTCTGCAATACGTCACACAGATACAAATCACCAGCCCACACTCCTCACACAAACTCAAAACATGGGCTCACACTCCGCTATACATTACACTGACCCACAATGCCATGTCACACTCCGCTATACATTACACTGACCCACAATGCCATGTCACACTCCGATATACCTCACACAAAGTAAAACTCCACCCCCCGACTTATTCTTGCCCCCGGAGCAAGAATAAGTCCAATGCGAAGAAAAGCAACTGGTTTGGGGGAACTGTGCGCACTGGACGGGATCCTATTGTACATGTTTTTAGAGGTAGGGGAAACTGGTGCTCCAGGGGGAAACCGTCCCAGACAGACAGGAAGAACGAGCAAACTCCACAGAGAAAGGCAGCTGGGGTAACCCTTTCAAAATCCCAGGACCAGTCCCCTGATCTTCAGCCAGATTTGGTGAGTACCTCGCTGGAGGATCAACCCATCGCTCATGTTAGTCGGCTTTCGATTCATGTGCGTAGCAAACTACTCCCCACCCGGAATTTCCCGCGAACCCAGCCCCCCGGTCTTGATCTCGCTGCCGAGCCACGTGCCATGTGTTGGTCCAACGTGTTAAGCCTCATTGCCACATCAGTCTAGTGCGCTCCGTCCCATGCTGAGGCGAATGAATACAGACCCAGGGCCGGGGCTCGCCTCAGACCGGGGGAGAGACCAGACACCGAGAGGAGGGAGGCTTTCAGATACTCCAGCTGGCAGCCTTTAATTTCGCTCATTCTAATTAAAATGCAAATTAAATTTATAATTAGCAACCAGAGTATCGGAGAAAGCACCTTGTGTGCTGGGTAAACATATGGGCCAGCAGCGGTGGGCAAAGGGGGGAGCGGCGTGGAGGTGGGTGGCACAGCCGGGGAAAAGGAGGAGGGGCTTGTGTGTGTGTGGGGGGGGGTTGGTTTCGGGACAGTGACGTGACTCGCTCGGCTCGGATCAAAGAGGACAGGGGGCCGTACTTCCCGGAGAAAGTCCCTGTGTGGTGAAAACGAACTCTGATCATCTATGGGCATCTAATACGGAATGGCAGTTTTTCACACACCGCTGACCTCTGACCCCTCCATGACACTTCAATGTGGTTAAATAAAGACAATAATTATTTTTTGTGTGCTGTAGAATTCTATGCAGATACCTTGAAGAAGTTTCCAATTAGGGCTGCTCGATTATTGAAAAAATAATAATCACGATTATTTTTGTCATAATTGAAATCACGATTATTCAAACGATTATTTGTTGCCTTTAAAAAAATCCAGCAAAAAAAGTGACAAAAATCCATCAAAAAAAGTGACAAAAATCCATCAAAAAAAGTGACAAAAATCCAGCAAAAAAGCGACAAAAATCCAGCAAAAAAAAGACAAAAATCCAGCAAAAAAATGACAAAAATCCATCAAAAAAATGACAAAAATCCAGCAAAAAAGTGACAAAAATCCAGCAAAAAAATGACAAAAATCCAGCAAAAAATGACAAAAATCCAGCAAAAAAATGACAAAAATCCAGCAAAAAAGTGACAAAAATCCATCAAAAAATGACAAAAATCCAGAAAAAAAATGACAAAAATCCAGCAAAAAAGTGACAAAAATCCAGCAAAAAATGACAAAAATCCCAAAATTAAAAATTAGAAACAAAAAAAAAAAATGTGAAAAAAAAATAAATTGGAAAAAAATAAATTAAAAAAAAATTGAAAAAAAAAATTATAATCGATTTTTTGCGATTATGCTAATTTTGTAATCGTTTACTGTTGTAATCGAAATCGTAATCGAATTTCGATTAATTGCACAGCCCTATTTCCAATTGAGTGAATAGAGACGTCCTCGGTGGAAGGGGCGGGGCCGGGGGGCAGCGCAGTTTTGCTCAGCATCCCCGGCTGAGGTCAAAGTTCACCGCTCTCGTCGCCTCGGCCCGGGCAAAGGGTCAGGCGCGGGCGATCGAAAGTCTCCCGACCCGATGAACCCTTTCTGCCGACTCCCGGCTCGCTCAATGCTCGTCGATGAGCGCTCTTTGTAAACAGAGGGAGCCGAGCGTGTCCACATTCTGAGCACCTGCACACGGAGTCCTTAAAGGGGTCGCCGGGATGAAGACGTCAAATAGAGGAGGGGTGATCAGGGGCTGCAAGAATGTCCCGCGGCAAAATCAGCCGACGTTCTTCTGCGGACTGGGCAAACATGCAAGAAGTATCTGGTCAGAATCTAAACTACTGCAACGTGATCTGGTGCAACACATTTCCCAGCGATCTTTTGAAACTACAAGCCCTCCAAAAGAAAGCCATTCGAGCCATCTCTTGGGCCAAGTTTAACAGCCCCACTGACTCCTTTTTCTATAAATATGAGCTGCTGAAACTCACGGAGTGCAACTTCTTTCAAAATGCATGTATAATGTGTACTGTCATGTTTAGACCTAAGGATAGACTGGCTCAACTCATCCCAACCTCTACACCTGCTCATGATCACGACACAAGACATAAAACCCTCTTAAATGGAAAAACGAGGACAGTCGAGTGTACAAGTCTTAGTGTGGCGTGTAAAGGCCCAGAAATTTGGAACAATCTGAACACTGAGATTAAAACTGCAACATCTTTGGCCATTTTTAAAAAGAAATAAAAAATTGAGCTTCTAAGAAAATACAATAAACCCTAGCTGGACCTCTAAAATAAAAAAATAAAATAAATAAAAATACTAAAGTAGCTTGTGTCTGATGGTAGCATGTTCCAATATGTGTGAGCATATAGTGTGTACCCTTTTTAATTGATACATTCCTAAGGTAGTAAAAGTAAGGTATGGTAGTTTTAGTTTAGAGTAGGTTAGGTTAGTTAGGTTGCTAATGTATTAATGTATGTTTGTGTTTTTTTAATGTTGTGTCTTGTCCCATTTATGAATATGCATTTTTCCTTGAACGAATATGTAAATGTTTTTACTGTAGATTCATAATAAACTGAACTGATCTGGTTAATGAAATTGTACATTATTTACGCAATATTATGACGTTTGTGCTAAATATTTGATGAGGAGCCAAGAGCCGTTGGTGACAAAAGTTGAAAAAAACAAACAAAGATGTCGCCTCGTCTCCTGATCTGAAACCTAACCCAAAATGAACTAAAGCATTTTTAGATTGAATAGAAACATACTACCTTGGTGTAATGTTATTGCAAACATATTATCCTGTTGTGCTGTATTTCAAAAGCCCTTTAACCTGTTACTTGCCGTCCCCTCTGATCGGGGAGTGAGGGTCAGGGTGGGTCAAATGTGATGTAAGTTCTAGAAACTAGAAGGTCTGGGCTTTCAAATGAGGCATTACACTGACATGCAGGCTGTAAGTTCTCCAGTTCACACACTTTGAGATTTGGATGTGCAAAATCTGAGAAAATAACCCGAACCCTAACCCTGAGGTGGCAGATAACGGACGGAGACTGCAAATTAGCCCTGGCTATAAACACTATAAACACACTTCAAATAAATAAAATGAATCCGTCAACAGAGTTCCTGCAGAGTTGATATGAAACGGAAGAGTGGGCGGGAATTTATGGTTCTGACATAATAAATAAAAAAGAAAAAGAAAAAATCAGGTATCGGGCCTTTAACCTCTTCACCCCCACTTTAAGCGAGCACATTTTCTTACAGCCTATAGGCCAGTGTAACACCACAGTTGAAAGCTAAGACCTAAAAAATGTCATGTTTTGGTCACTTTTTCCAAATTTTTTTGGTCACCTTTTTGTGGATTTTTTGTCGCTTTTTTATCACTCTTTAGTCATGTATTATTGTTGCTTTTCCGGCACATTTTTGCTTCTAGATTTGGGTAAAGCCAATCTGGACAAAATGTGCTCGGTTAAGGCGGGGGTTAGGAAATAGAAAAAACACTGTCTGAAACTTAAAAAAGGTAGTCTAGTTTTAGTCAATAAATATCTTCAATTTTAGTCTAGTTTTAGTCGACTAAAATTGCAAGTAAATTTAGTCGACTAAATTTAAGACAAATTTAGTCGACTTTGCATTTATAATATTCATTATGATCGTATTTAATCTTGTTCCTCTGCTTCATGGAGCTGCTCCACATGAACAAAGCTCAGAGCTGATCCTTTAGCAGAGAATTTACATGATCTGAGGCTCTTTCAGACGGTCAATAGAAGTTTGGCTGATTTTAGTCTCTCCCTTTCATTTTTATTTAGTCTTATTTTAGTCGACTAAAATATCTGGACATTTTAGTCATAGTTTTAGTCTCATGAAAAACTTTTAATTTAGTTTTAGTCCAATTTTAGTCGTCAAAAATATCACTTTAACTAAAATTAAGACTAAATATTTTAGTCGACGGAATTAACACCGCTCCACAGTGCACTTGAGGCCAGACAAACCATATAAATGTCTGTGTGGATAGAGTAATTTTAACCTTATCTTTGAGCAGCTTCGTGGCTGTATAAGCTACGCAGCGGCGGAGTGATCTGATAGAAAATAGTCCCTCAAAATGCGATCATTCATGTGATGCAAGGTCAGTTATATTCTAAACATTATTCTATGGTTAGTCTGGTGTTATAAGTGATTTGCCTCAGGTGCTCTGTGGAGCGGGTCAGACTGTTTTTAATGCAGGCTAGCTGATACCATAGACATGCACTAGCCTAGCTCAAGCTTAGCGCCACGAAACTCTTCAAATATAAGAACTGCATTAATTACAAAAAAAAAAATATCTCCAGAAATCAGCAACACTCTGGATAACTAGGAAATGAGGCCCTATGTCAAAAATCCTGAAACATCCCTTTAAGGCCTCTGCATTCCAGACTTTCCGTGGCTGACATGGCGATCCTTTCCTTCACTGTGCACCCCTTCAGCTCGTCCTCCTCCCTTCCCTCTCTTGTCACCCCTCAGACCTCCAGTTCCCGCCTGTCCTCCTTGACACCTCCCTCTCTCGGGTTCCTCTCCAGCGCCGCGAGATACGCATCGGGACTTGTCGCGGACTGTAGCGGTCTTTCCCTTTGTCGTCCAGCTCCGGTCGAAGGCGGGTCAGCGGGGGGGTCACTCTGGGTCAGGAGGAGGCCTTTCTGTCCCCCGTCCCCTTTCACTGCTCCGTCACTCAGCCGTCACCTGTCAGGCGGCCCGCGGAGGTCAGCGCAGATCCGTGTCCGCAGAAGAGGAAACGTCGCCCTCACTTCATGGGGACGGCACGAGGTGTTGGAGTGTCAAGAGGGCGCTTTATGTCAATGGGACTTGTTCGATCGGGAGGTCTTGGACAGGGCCTTTCACATATTCTCCTGTAATTCTCTGCATCTAGGTTAGACCCACGTCGTCCATTGAACACAAGCATCTCAATAAAAACAGATGAAGGTGCTTCTGAGGGCGAGCGATCCATATGGACAGGTGCTCTTCCAGGAATAAGAAATCACATCCATAAACGGGAGGATGACCTGCAGAAATATATCAGTCAAAATTATTCCGAGACATTGTGGTGGAAAAAGTGTACAAGTACATACTTTTTGAACTGTTTTACCCACAACTTTTGAGTCTTTTTTAGCGGCTGTTTCACGATTTTCGACTGACATATTCCTGCAAGTCGCCCTTTAAAGGGATGTTTCAGGATTTTTGACATAGGGTCTCATTTCCTGGTTATCCAGAGTGTTGTTGATTTCTGGAGATATTTTTTTTGTTATTCATGCAGTTCTTATATTTCAAGAGTTACGTGGCGCTAGGCTTGAGCTAGGCTAGTGCATGTCTATGGTATCAGATATTTTTTTATGTAATTCATGCAGTTCTTATACTTGAGAGTCGAGTGACGCTAGGCTAATGCAAGGCTAGCACATTTCTATGGTATCAGCTAGCCTGCTTTAAAAACAGTCTGACACGCTCCACAGAGCACCTGAGGCAAATCACTTTTAACGCCAGACTAACCATATAAATGTTTGTATCGAAAAATGTTTGGAATATAACTGACCTTGCATCACATGAATGACCGCATTTTGAGGGACTATTTTCTAGCAGATCACTCCACCGCTGCGTAGTTTATACAACCACAGAGCTGATGCTGCTCAAATATAAGTTATTGTAAATGCAAAATGGTCAAAATTATTGTAATTAAGTTAATTATGGCCTTTGAAATAAATTAATCGCAATTAATTGCATTTAAAGCAACATTTATTTAGGAGTTGTATTATGTTTTAGAGGTACATTTTAGATGCTTCTTTGTATTTTCCGGCATTTGAACTCATCTGAAGTGGAGATGTGAGGCCTGTGTGAACATTTCAAACACTTTTTGGAGAATGATCTTTTTAAATAGGAATATGTCGGTGCTTAAAGGCACACTGCGTAACATTTTGGACTTAACTGTTGCCAGTACAAAACATGCTCCTAATGATCAGCTCAACACAGAAAAGGCTATTACTGCCGTGGTTTATCAGAGAATAGATTTGGATGAGGAGAAATCTCAAATTCTGCTGACTTTTGTCACATCTCCATGGCGACAAGCTGGAGACGCACCCACTCCCAGCTACGTGACAGTCAAGTCTTAGGAGAGTTGAGCCGCTCACAGCAAAAGCACAGCATGTTTTGTACACGTATGAGGTATTTTTCAATGATGAAAATATTTGTCAAAAATAAATACTTGGATTTCAATTTTATTTATTGGGTCAAATCCTACGTGGTGTAGCTTTAACTGTGTGATTAACACAAAAAAACAACTTAGACTGTCAAATTGTTTTTGGCTTTACGTGTTGTTTGTGCCTAAGCAACGTCTGCAGAAAAAAAAAAGTGTTGAAAGTAAAGTGCGATTAATTTCGATTAATATTTGTAATCGCATTAAACCGTATGTAATAAATGAATCGTAATTAATCGAAAAAAGTCTTGGCCCTAAAATTACTACATTATGGGCCTGTAAATAGTTATTACGTTATTGCCGCAACGGTGTTATTGGCCGTTAGCGGATCCTACAGACCTTCATGCTGTGATGCCAAAGCGTATATACATACGGCATCTCTGGAATCGCCCATATATGATCATGTTTAAAAACAGTTAAGTGGGAAAACAATTTGGATAAAAATCTAAACTTTCTCTTATTATTCAAAAACTACTTGCTGAATGCTGAATTATGAACATAGTTTCTACTAAATAATGATACAAAGACATGGGGAGGAGCAAAGTGGTTCAACATTCCATAAATACATAAATAATGGAGAATGCTAACATGATGCTACATGTTAGCATCGGGCTAATGCTAACGCCTAGCTAGCGCGAGCTACGACTGCCGTTTTTTCACTTCCACAGAATAATCTGCTGTGAGAAAATATCCACATGGACCCGATTTAGACTTGACTTTATTTGTATGTGATAAATAAGAGATAGAAACAGACGGCATCTCGTCATAGAAGGGGGCGTGGCTTCGCCGAGGGGGAAAATAGAATCTTTAGAGAAACACAATTTTTCACTCTTTTTAGCCATTTTCTGGTGGAATATGAACTTATTTATCACATAAATAAAGTCAAGTGTAAATCGGGCCCATATGGATATTTTCTCACAGCAGATTGTTCAGTAGAAGTGAAAAAACGGCAGTTGTAGCAAGCGCTAGCTAACCGTTAGCGCTAGCCCGATGCTAACATGTAGCATCAAGTTAGCATTCTCCATTATTCATGTATTTATGAGCTGTTGAACCACTTTGCTCCTCTCCATGTCTTTGTATCTTTATCTAGTAGAAACTATGTTCATACTTCAGCATTTGTTACAGTAGTTTTTGAATAATTAGACAAAAATTGTTTTCCCCCTTAACTGTTTTCAAAAATCACCATATATGGGCGATTCGAGAGATGCCGTCTGTATCTATCCCACCACTTCCCTCTTGCGGTCTTTGTCCTAAACGCCAAACGACGGTTCCAACTTCCGGTGCGTGAACATCGCGCCCCCGACTGAAACACCAAAACTCCTTCCATTCCTCCAGAACTGCTGCGGTGGACAGAAAAGTCAAGATGATGTACGACTTCACCGAACTGACGGGCGGCTCAGACAAAAACAATAATCCGCCATTGTCCGATCCCGGCGGCTCTTCCTCTGCGTAGCCTAGCGCCACCTGTTGCCTCGGGGCTAATCCCGTCCCGCGCTCATACTCATAAATCATAACCTTCTTCAATTAATCAAACTGTCGGCGTCAAGGTGAGGGGTCGCGCGCGGAGGAGACGGCGGGTCAAACGCGCGGCGAGAAAGTGGCATCTCCTTTTTTTTTCTTCTTTTTTGCGTCCCGGGGAAAGTGTCAGCGCATCGGAGCCCCCGGCGGAAACAATGGAGGAATCAAAGTCCACCGGGGCACCAAAGGGAGCGCGGGGGGGGGGGGGGGCGAGGGGGAGCATAAAGCCAGTCAAATTGACCTGTCAGAGCCCGAGTTTTATCACCCTGCCCACAGCCAGGAACGAGATGACAGAGTTGCAGAGACTTAACCAGGTTTGTGTCGCCGACCCCCGTTTGCATAATTAACAAGTCATTCATGTGTCACTCATTTGCGGGCTATTCACCGGCGAAATGGAAAGGGGAGAAGAAAAAAAGAGAAAAAAGAGAAAAGAAAGACGCTGGCAGCGAAGTAGCGTGGCACTGGCATCGCTTTTAAATGAGAAAGGAGTCGGTAGATTATGAGTGAAAAAAAACACACATTAAAGTCTATTACGGCCGCATTAGGCCACGCTACATTAGAGGCAGAGCGAAGAACGGCGGATACAGGTGGACGGGATGAAAGAGTTCCCGTTCAGGCTCGGGGCAGACTTATTGAATACATTGGCATGATTATATATCGTTCTGAAAGGGCACTGGTGTTCACCTCGCAGGAAGAAGGTCCTATAGGTTTGACTTTCGGACCATGTGGAGGAGACCGGTCCCTTCAACCTCGCACTGGAGAGGCTTGGTACTCCTGACAAAATGAATGAGGTGCACATTCAGTATGGTCGAATACAGGACCACACTGCAAAAAGTAATTAACTAGATCAGTATAAACATCTCAATTTGAGCATAATAATCCAAATTTTAGTTGTTTTGACTAGTTAAGAAGTTCTTGGGCATGTGTCCTAGATCAGGGGTGTCCAAACTTTGTTCCTGTGGGGCCGCATACTGAAGCGTACACAGGGTGAAGGGCCATAGATCGGTAGTTAGTGCCGCAAAACCTTTGACTGGCAGAGGTTTACATTGCGCCCCACACCTTTATTTCTGCTCAAAACCTTCATGCCAGCTCTGTCTCACAGTAAAAGGTTAGTTGTTAGGTTAGAATTGTGTGGAAGTATTACATTTCAAATAAAAAGGACTATCTCTGATGATGTGTCCCGATTCAGCAAAAAGGCAGAGGAGGGCCACCAACAATTGGTCTGAGGGCCGCATTTGGCCCCCGGGCCGCACTTTGGACATCCCTGTCCTAGATTATTTCACTTGTTCTGAGACGTTTCTGACTCGTTTCGATACATTTCGTCCTTATTTCAGGTCATTTCCTTTGCCAATGGGGAAAGAAAATTGGTCTTATCTCATTGGCAATTTTACTTTCTTATTTCAAGCGAGATTTACCCTAGAACTGGTCTGAAATGTCCTCAAACAAGCAAAGTAAACTTGGTCCGATCAGGAAAAGTGTCTAAATGAGTGAAAACTGCTCAAAACAAGATGCATTTCCTCAATTCAAGTCATTTAAGCCAATGCTTGATATTTACTTTTTGTAGTGCAGTTTAAAAGAAAACAATTAAAAAGTAAAATGTGCAGGGCCTGGAGAGTGATGTATTACATGTCATAAGAAAACCAGACCTGACAGTTTCCTATGTTTCAGCCTTATAAGTTTGTGACATGTCTCACTCCAACTGTACAAAACAAGAAGAGCTTGAGTTTGAGTCCTGGGCCCTGGATTATACCCAGGTCGGATCGGGTACTTGAAAACCAGATTTACTCTTGCAGATTCAAATCCAGATAAAATCTTGCCTTGAATCCACATTTTAGCCTCTTTTGGGTGTTTTTAAAAGATTAGACACAAACCTGGGTCACGGGATGCAGGAATGCAGAAAAAGTGAGAGGAGAATCTGACACCAAGTCATCCATTTTCATCAGTTTTATTACTTAAAAGGACTATACAGAGTTTAAAATTGTTCAAACTAAGTATATTCCTCCCCCTACATCTTCCAGCCATGTCCTAATGTGTAAAATGAGCTCAGACCTGTTCACCACAACTGCCTCTAAAATCCTGCACTATCAACTTGAATCTAGCCTCTTTAATTTAGAATTCACCAGACAATTTAAATCATATGGCGTTAATTCACACAATGGTGAGTTTTATAATGAAATAATTATTTGTCTGAAATGCCAGTTTGTATGAGACATAGGCAATGATTGTCCAGTGCTGACGGAGCTTTGGTGTCACTGATGATATGGATAAACTCTTTTCATAAAACCATTTAGGAACCCTTACTAACGCTAGACACCACATTTTAAGATAAGAGGATAAAATGGTCACTATTACAATGAACATAATTAGTCTATGTATTGATTTGATGGATTTGGATCATTTCGATCCAATCCAGCAAGTCTTGAATTACTGGGATAATTAATTATGATCCATTGATCTGGTAAGTGGGATGTAGAAATCTGCATCATTGGATTTCAAATTTTGAACGACTGGGCCCAGAGCATTGTGCAGGCCTTTCTCAGTGGAGTTTATCGGTTTGCAGCCTCAACCCAAAACATGCACAACATCAATCTTCCCTCTATAGGTAATTCTTGACCATGAGGATAGCTCCAAGTTGTCCCAGCGGCATTAAAGGAGTTGTCAAATGCAGTGTTAATTTTGACAACATATTTTAATTTAGTTTTAGTCTTTTGACGAAAATGTAATTTTATTTTAGTCTAGTTTTAGTCAAAAAAATACAGTATCTTCAATTTTAGTCTAGTTTTAGTTTAGACTAAAATTGCAATCAAATTTAGTCGACTAAATTTAAGACGAATTTAGTCGACTTTGCATTGATAATATTCATTATAATCATATTTAATGTTGTTCCTCTGCTTCATGGAGCTGCTCCACATGAACAAAGCTCAGAGCTGATCCTTTGGCAGAGAATTTACATGATCTGAGGCTCTTTCAGACGGTCAATAGAAGTTTGGATGATTTTAGTCTCTCCTTTTCATTTTTATTTAGTCTTATTTTAGTCGACTAAAATATCTGGACATTTTAGTCATAGTTTTAGTCTCATGAAAAACTTTTAATGTAGTTTTAGTCCAATTTTAAAAATAACACTTTGACTAAAATTAAGACTAAATTAGTCGACGAAATTAATACTGGTCAAATGGAAGCTTCCCAAGTGGGACAAAGTCACTCCGAACCCTGGATCTAGTGGCCCCCTGCTCCTCACAGGTCGCCCCGGGACGTCATTGAAAGATGGGTCAAATGCAGCGGACAAAGTTCCTTAACGTTTGGGTTAAAGAAATGGGAGCAGGCAGTAAGACACCACCCCAGAGAGGGGGGTCTTCTGCAGGTCCCAGAGTCAGGACCAAATAATGAGGCTAAAACCTGGAACAATCATCCGGAAGCTGCGACACAAGTCTGTTATCTCGGCTCGGTTGCATTTACGTGAGAATATGACAACTGAAAGTATTTGATCTGCACTCTTCGCTTTTAATTTGCTTTTCAAGATTATTTTTGTTTTTGGGATTTTACTGTTCAAACAAAAAGAGTTCATCTGTTCCTGGTCACCAAAACCTATGTGTTCTATGTAAAAAAAAACGCGTCTGACAATCGCCGCCATACTTAGTTCATGCGTGTGCTGTTTTTACACGCCTTTGTTCGGGAAAAGCGCAAATGTCTTTGCCATTAAGCTAATAACGTGAAGTAATTGTATCTTCCAGAAAAACTAGAATGTTGTTTTTTTTCTTTCTCCAATCCAGCGCAGCTTTACTCTTCGCAATAAACGCGTGCCATTTCATGACGGAAGCCAATCTTTATTCTTTTTTCACGTGTTCTAAAAGCAAAGAACATGTACTTTTAACCCGGCAGACTTAAGCGCCGGAGGTCAGGCGCGTCGATAATTACAACGCGTGTAATTTCGGATCTTAATGTGCTATACATCAGGGCTGAACTTTAGCAATGGCGGCGCGTCTTCACGTGTCTCCCTTTGCATTAGTGGATTTGAGTGACATTTAAGTCTCTAAAGTGTTGCTGTCGCGGCCCACTCACCGACGCAGCCCCCTTCTCAATCCGACAGCCATTTTAGACATGGAGCATGTTTGCGAGAGTAATGCAAGAAGAATCCTGGCAGGCTTTTTAGAAATGTCACTAAGGAGGAAGTATAAAGGTCTTTTGTTTGTACAGGACAGCGGAGCAGGCGTTTTCTAACATTGTTTCCAGGAATATGTGCACAATTTATTTTTGTGATGTTCAGTTCATAAGCAGGAAACGTGCAATGTTTTGAGAACTTTGAGGGTCTGAATTGGACCACAGTTTGTGAACGTAGACGTAACCAGACGTAGGGACGGTAGCGAAGGAAGAGAGTTCAAGAATCTTGATGGCCTGGTGGATGAAACTGTTCTTCAGTCAGCTAGACCTGGTCACTGTAGATTTCGCCAAATGTCTCGCCACCCATCCACCCATCCATCCATCCATCCATCCATCCATCCATCCATCCATCTTCTTCACTTTTCCATTCCATTCCGTTTCCAGGTTGTGGGGGCAGCTGTTGGTGCTGCCCAATCACATTGCACCAGCCCCTTTTGGCTCCTCCTGCAGGTGGTGGGTCCACAGAAGGACGGTCTCATGGTTCTAACGGGGCCTGTTGGTCTCTCATAAGGGGCTTCTGAACCGCTCTTTGTCTGACCCGTCACCTATAGGACCTGTTTGCCATGGGAGACCCTACCAGGGGCACGAAGCCCCCGACAACAGAGCTCCCAGGATCATTCGGGTGCTCAAACCCCTCCACCATGTTAAGGTGGCGGTTCCATGATGGGCCAGCCAGAACCATAGACTGTAAATATAACGGATGTCTCCTCCCCCCTCCTCCCCGTTTACCACAATGACCAGGCTCGAGGGGGAAAACATGGCGGATTGACAGACTCTTCACTGTAGACTCGGCCCCTACGTGACGTGTAGTTTGCCCAGCTGCAATGCTAACAGCCCGACCCTCATTAAGTACGAGATTTCTAAAAAAAATTCTTATGAAAACCAGCCTGGTCTCTTTAATTGTAACTAACCCAGCGTTATCACAGGAGGAATATCTAGTTCTAAATAGTTTTAAAAAATATTGGGACCAGGCTTTAAAGTTGTTTTTAACGTGTCTAAAGTCCAATGCTTTCCAATGGGGGACTAGCAGACATAGGGAGGTACTACAGCAATGGCGGCCCCTAGTGTCGTTGTCAAAAAGCAGATCAGCCATTGGCCAGAACACTGGCTTTTCCTCTTCTTTACATATTAACCATCAGCCAGATATGACGCGAATGGCATGCTGTGTATGTTGTAAACAAGGAAGTTGGTCTTACGATGCCTCGGCAAGAAGAGCGGATCCATGTGAACAATGTATGTCGTTTTTTCCACAAACGGTAAATGGTCTGAACTTATAAAGCACTTTTCTACCTTCATTAGGCACTCAAAGCGCTTTACCGTGAGGAACCACTCACCCATTCACGCTCTCATTCATACACCAATGTCTGCAGACACTGGAGGTCTGGCCCGATCATGAGATGACCCGCTTTACCATCTGCGCCACTGACGCCCCAAAAACTTTAGCCCACAAGGAGTCATGAGCAAGCGGTTAGAGCTTGTGGTTCACAGCAAGAAGGTCCTGGGTTCAATTCCCACCTGGACGGGGCCTTTCTGTGTGGAGTTTGCATGTTCTCCCCGTGTCTGTGTAGGTTTCCTCCGGGCACTCTGGTTTCCCCTACCACTAACAACATGTACAATAGGTGAATCCTCCAGCCAGGTGCCTGGACGCGACACTGCCGTCGGCCACTGCTCCTTACGGGTTGCCTCAGCAGCCTCAAAGGAGAGAACAAATTTCCCTACGGGGACAATAAGTATATCTTCACTGTAGATTTTAAACCAAGGAGAATCAATGTACGTTTTTTTGCCATCTATCAATGGCAACAAGAAGATAAAGAAGCATCACCATCTATGCAGGTAAATTCTTGTTAAGTACGTTGACTGAAATTATTTTACTAGTGGTTATTTTGTTATTTTATTCCTGTTTTGACAACGCGGTCTGTGATTGGATCAATATGAAACTTTTAGAGATCTGATTGGTTGTTGGCAAAGTTGGAGTCCAGATTCTTCTCCGCCTTCACTCATCTTTCATTATGAGCTGGAGGCTCCTATGGCAGGATACAGGTGGTCTGCAGCAAAAGGATCGAATGGACCTGCAGTAGATTTTAGGGTTCTGCCGTTTCATGTTTAATTAGTTCAAACAATAAATACAATTATATAAAACACAACAAAAAAACAAACATTAAGAAATAACTACTAACATTTAGGGCCAAAACATATGAAATAAAAGTGTGGTTATTATTATTTTTTGTATTAGTGTGGCTAAAGCCAAATCAATTCAAGTGAAGCCTCCACAGTCTGACGTATGTTTATCTTTTTCAGCTCCACTGAACACCACAGCGCTCGTGTCCTGGAGTGTTCCATTTGCTCTGAGCGGGACTCCTTTTTCCTTTTTCTTTTTTTTCCTGCCTCCGAGTGCCTTTAAACCTGTGATTAAACTCTCTAATCAATCACTATCCGCGCCTGTTTATTCATCACTTTATCAAGCAGCTGATGCATTGCTGCTCCTAATGGATTCCATTTATTTTGATTTGGTCCCTCTTCATCTTACCCAGCGGGCCCCCATCGGCACAGATAAAGGCCGACGTGGCGGAGGGAAGAGGAGACGGCCTGGTAGAAATATAGAACACTTATTAGGCCCAGATTGTTTCAAGACATTTCTCGTCAGTGTGAATTAGTGATGGGATTCACACTCTGGACTCAATGCAAAGCCAATGAAGTAAGAGTTTCATGTGCTCATTCAAACATAATCTGACCAAAGAGCGACACAATGATGTAATGCATGCAGGGGAAAATGTCCACAAAATTGTCATTACTTTTTTGTAAAAATATGATGTTAGGAACCCCCAGACCCAATAATGCTATTTGTTTATCCTCATTATGTTAATAAATTATGCGTGTGTATGACCACACCTGAACAGGGGCGGACTGGGACTCAAAAACGGCCCTGGACTCTCGCCCAAATTAGAGTAAATGCACACTTTCCCAAAGACATATTTTAACCTCTAACCACCCGCATTAACTGAGTGCATTTTCTCCAGTTCGGCTTTACCCAAAACTAAAAGCTTCTCGACTGGAGAGCAACTGAGAGCAAGTGACTGTAACTTTTTTTCATGTTGTCGCCGCATTTTTGTCACTCTTTTTGTGGGTTTTTTGTTGCTTTTTCATTACTTTTTCTGGCTTTTCGCCGTGTTTTCATCACGTTTTTGTCACTTTTTTGTTGTATTTTTGTCATGTTTTTTTTTTTACTTTCTTGTTGTGTTTTTGTGTTTTTTGTCGCTCTCCTGGCACATTTTTATTCCGTTTTCATCATAGTTTCTGTTGCTATTTTGATGCTTTTCTTATAAGCTTTTAGATTTGGGTAAAGCTCAGTTAAAGTGATAGTCTAAATGTTTTGCATTTTTTTCAATATGTGCAAAATCGACCACCTGGTTTTGTAAAGTTTTCACAGGTTACACTTCCCAGATTTCTGCAGCTAATCAGAGTCAAGTATCCTCCCGTGTTGACCAATGAGACGAGCTTGTCCTGTGAACCAGCCTGTCAGGCCCAATCAGGAGGGAGGGGGAGGGGCTTGATGGCTTACTTTTGAAAATTCTGTTCCTGCTCTCCTCATTTTGCAAACTAAGAAGGGCTTTCTGGTCCAAGAAGGGAGGAATTTACTTTCAAATTTCACTCTGCTCACTTTGCAAACTTACAGACTATCACTTTAAGGCGGGGGTAAGAGATTAAGGGGGAACATTGAGGGTGAAGATGGGTGGCCCTAGAGCCAGTGGCCCTTCTGTGCTGTGTGTATGTGGCCAGTCCGCCCCTGCACCTAAACAAAATATCATTTCTTGGGTCCTGTTCACAGCACTCTAAAGAGCCTATAGATACAAAGGGCATTGTGTCATAGAAGGGGACGTGGCCTCGCCAAGGGGGAAAATAGAATCTCTCAGGAAACACATTTATCACATACAAATAAAGTGTAAATCGGGTCCATATGGATGTTTTTCAGAGATTGTTCAGCAGAAATCACAGCTAAAGCTAGCTAGCGTTAGCATTAGCACGATGCTTACATGTAGCATCATGTTAACATTCTCCGTTTTTTAATGTATTTATGGGCCGTTGAACCACTTTGCTCCTCCCCAAGTAGTTTTTGAATAACTAGAGAAAGTTCAGATTTTTCTCAAAATTGTTTTCCCCCTTAGCTGTTTTCAAACATGACCATATATGGGCGATTCCGGGTTACAGGTGACATCACCACATTCTAAAGGCCTATATTATTATACAGAGGAAAAATTATTTTGTTTTTGAGGAAATGTTCGGTCTTGTACAGAGAGATCATGGACCCAGTGACTGATATAATGATCATTTTTCTTTCTCTTTTGCCTCTTTTTGCGTTGTCTCGGCACCTCGTTGTCCAGACACTTCCGGTCGAGCGCGAAGCCCGTTCATTTATACGGAGAATGAGGGAAAATATTCTCTGCTCAAATCTGATGTTTAGTCGATTGATTTGTGTAAAATGTCCAATGTTCATTTGCACCGACATGTCGACACTGCAGCGTTTCTCTGGGCGCCCTGAAAATGGCTTTGTTTTCCTGTAGTGACTGATTTTATGTGGACTTCTCCAGCCCCATGTTAACACATAGGAGAAAAGGGGCGGGCACAGTTCATGGCGGCGCCCACGCGAGCCTCCGGAGTAAGGTGAATAGATACTGACGGCATCTCTGGAATCGCCCATATATGGTCATGTTTGAAAACATGGCCATATAAAAAGTTAATTATGGACTTTGTAGTTGATTCATCAAAATTAATCGCATTTAAGCATCATTTATTTAGGGGTAGTATTTTTTTAGAGGTTTAACTTTGATGCTTCATCTCTGGAATCGCCCATATATGGTCATGTTTGAAAACAGCTAAGGGGGAAAACCATTTTGAACAAAATTTAAACTTTCTCTAATTATTCAAAAACTACTTAAACAAATGCCAAATTAATATATGAATATAGTTTCTACTAATTAAAGATACAAAGACATGGAGAGGAGCAAAGTTATTCAACAGCCCATAAATACATAAATAACGGAGAATGCTAACATGATGCTACATGTTAACGTTGTGCTAATGCTAACGCTAGCTAGCGCTTGCTATGACCTATGACCGCCGTTTTTTTCGATCTTCAATCTGCTGTGAATAAACATCCATATGGACCCGATTTAGACTTGACTTTATTTGTCTGTGAGAAATAAGTTTAGGTTTTGCCAGAAAATAGATAATTAAAAAAAAAAGGTGTTTCTAAAAGATTCTGTTTTCCCCCTTGCCGAAGCCACGCCCCCTTCTATGACGAGATGCCGTCTGTATCTATAGTCTAATATTGAGGTGGAGGGCAATTTAAGTTTCCATGACGGCAACTATGGTAACTGGTGAACTGCAGATTATTTTTGTCATAGTTTCAAGGTTCATCGTTTCCTCTGAAAGGCGTCCGAAAGTGGTGACAGTATTCAAAAACATGAACGTGACATTAAAACAATATGACAGGTTTGTGAAACCAAATCACTGTCAATTTTTCGTTCTGGAGATTTCTTACTTAAACTGTATTTCTCCCATAGCGTTGTGTTGGACCCCGCCCTCCACCTTGCATTATCATCACATTCTAAATCGTGAACGCCACCTATTACAACAAAGGCGTTTATCAAGTGGGATAAAGCTGGAATATGGTCAGTGGAGAATATTTTAAGATTCTGGCCCCACCTTCATTACATTGTTTTTTTTCCATTACATATTTTGCCACCAGTCTACATCCTCTGCAGAGATAGATATTGTCTAATTATATATAAAACCTGCAAACCCAGTAGCTCTGACCATAGCTGTCAAGTCACTCGTTTTGGCCGGGAAACTACCGTATTTGCCCCTCGTTCCCACCGTCCTCCCACATTAGTATCATCCCGCATTATTCCCAAGCAATAATAAAAGAAAAAAAAAACATTCCTCTGCCTCTCCAAATTGACTCTGTCACGAGGCTCCACCGGCAGTAGCCCGGGCGGCGGTTGTCTGGAGGTTAGCGTAGCTGTCAAGTCTCTCGTTTTGGCCGGGTAACTGCCGTATTCCACTCCTCTGGGACGGCTCGGTTGGGGGCGGTGGGACGGCTCGCGATGAGCGCTGGAACATTTCCCCTTCATTTTCCAATCCAAAACTTGACAGGTGTGGCTCTACAGATATGGTCCTCCACAAACTTCTCCTACAATTAAGCGCTTTGTGACCATGTCTGTGAAATGCGCTGTGTAAATAAAGATCTTCTTCTTCTTCTACAATGCATTTGATTCCTGTAGCAGTTCATATTTCTGGAGATTGTAAAAAAAGTTTCTTCGGCTGAATGTGTTCAAAATAGTGGTGGGATTAAGGGGAGACACTACAGGCAAAACTCGGAAACAGAAAATATGCCTAATCTTCACAATAACATGTTTAAATATTGCGCTGATTCAATGTTCCCCCATAGACTTATATGGGAGAATGCAATTTCAAGGGACTTTTTCTCAAAACACATTTTTCTGTCATTGTGGCGACACTATGTCTGACTTCAAATTTTCCAGCGTGGGACTGAACAATATTTGGAAGATTTTTTCAGAAGGATTTTTTATTATTTAATCCCTAAGCCCCATTTATTGAGTTTTGAATGTCAAAAAATAAGGCGAAAATTACATTTTTACAAATTGTTCCACTAAAAAACAGCTTATTTTAAAACTAAACAAGAAATCCTAAATCCCCTTTGAAAAAGTCTTGGTAACTGATTCATCAATAAAATGAAACAATACATTTGAATGTAGCTCTATCCGTTATTCAGATTTCGTCGACGAAAAGATGGGAAATTTGGGGCATTTTGTTTGGCACCTTGTTCTTATATGAAAAGATAAAAAGACAGAAAACTTGCAGTGTATTTTTTTCTCACATTTATGCCAGTGATCGACAGCTAAAGTTTCAAATTGATATCTGTAAATATACATTTTTTCCCTATTCACCTGCAGTGTCTCGCCTTAAAAAGTTATTTAGGCATCATTTATTTAGGGGTTGTATTTTTTTTAGAGGTTTAACTTTGATGCTTCTTTGTATTTTCCTACATTTTATTTTATTTATTGATTTATTTGACAGGGACATTGCAAGTCAACATAGTACAAAACCAGTGTTAATTTCGTCGACTATAAAGTCTTAATTTTAGTCAAAGTGTTATTTTTGACGACTAAAATTGGACTAAAACTAAATTTAAAGTTTTTCATGAGACTAAAACTATGACTAAAATGTCCAGATATTTTAGTCGACTAAAATAAGACTAAATAAAAATGAAAGGGAGAGACTAAAATCATACAAACTTCTATTGACCGTCTGAAAGAGCCTCAGATCATGTAAATTCTCTGCTAAAGGATCAGCTCTGAGCTTTGTTCATGTGGAGAAGCTCCGTGAAGCAGAGGAACCAGATTAAATATGATTATAATGAATATTATCAATGCAAAGTCCACTAAATCAGTCTTAAATTTGGTCGACTAAATTTACTTGCAATTTTAGTCGACTAAAACTAGACTAAAATCGAATTACATTTTCGTCAAAAGACTAAGACTAAAACTAAATTAAAATATGTTGTCAAAATTAACACTGTACAAACCAAGCTTGTTACTGATGCGATGCAAAAAGAGTTTCTAGCTGGTGCTAATTTTCAACTCCAGTCCCTGGTTGGGCCTTTTTACACAAAACTAACATTTTCAATTTTATCTTAAAAACGTACCTATATACACTATATAAATCATTTACACAAACTCAGTGCTGTTTACAAATTTACAAATGGGTACAATTGTGTTTCGATTTCAGCCAAGACTTAACTCGAGAGGTGAACATTTTAACATTTGAAGAGGAAACGTGAGGCCTGTGTGATCATTTCAAAAAGTCAATATCAAGCATTGGCTTAAATGACTGGAATTGAGAAAATGTATCTCGTTTTGAGCGGTTTTCACTCATTTAGACACTTTTCCTGATCGGACCAAGTTTACTTTGCTTGTTTGAGGACATTTCATACCAGTTCTAAGGTAAATCTCGCTTGAAATAAGAAAGTCAAATTGCCAATGAGATAAGAACAATTTTCTTACCCCATTGGCAAAGAAAATGACCTGAAATAAGGACGAAATGTATCGAAATGAGTCAGAAACATCTCAGAACAAGTGAAATAATCTAGGACAAATGCCCAACAACATCTTAACCAGTCAAAACAACTAAACATTGGATTATTGTGCTCAAATTAATGTTTATACTAGTTTAGTTAATAGTAGGTATTAACAGAAGTTGGAGTTAATTTGGAGAATGATCTTTCTAACGAAGTTTATGTCGGCTTAAAGGAACAGGCCACGGTATTTCCATGCTGAGATATGTTCTTACCTGAGCTTAGACGAGTTGATACGTACCTGTCTGGACTTTGTGTGGTTATAGGAATATGCTAGGAGAGGCCAAATGCTAACAACATTTTTGGTCTTTTTGTGTGACTGAGCGCACACACAAAGACTAGACAGGTACGCATCAACTCGTCTAAGCTCAGGTAAGAACATATCTCACTATACGCCATGTTTGTCCCTAAGCAATGTGTGCAGGAAAAAGGAAACTGAAAAGTAATGTAAAATGTAAATGTAAATGTAATTGCACTAAACCTTATGTAATTATTTAATCGGAATTAATCGGGAAAAAAAGCCCCGGCCCTTGTATATTCTATTGCAAATGTAATCACAGCATCACTCCTCACATTTACATGCTCTCCCCCCTTTACAGAGAACACAATGCATCCGACGCTCAAAGAAAACACCGGCGCCATCGTCTATGTTTTGCACGAATGAATTTAAAAGGCGATTCCAGCCACCGCCGGCTGTCTCTCGCACATCGTACTCCACATTTCCCTTGTCCTCAGTCACGCATTAGAGTGGTCGTTGAACCGGGCCAAGTTCTGACCGCAACCGAGCGCAATTAGCAAACAATCCTTCCCCTCCTCGATGCACCCAGACAGACTCCATGTCGGCCCGTCTGCCCTCCCCCTGCGCTAAAAAACGCCATTGTCTACATTACTCCCAACTATCCGCGGCGCTGTGCAAAACATGAGAGCGCACAGGTTGGACACGCTGAATGGAAAATTGTGCTTAAGTGGTCTCGTCCCGCGTCACCCTTAGCCTCCTCCACATGAGAAGGAGCCAGGAGGGTGAAGCCGGTGGGGCAATAGCAGCGAAACTTGAAAGCAGAAGCAGCAGCACTCGTGAAAAAAGGAAAAAAAAAAAACAAGAAGGAAAAAAAAAAAAGGAAAAGCAGGCGAATTCACACCTGAAGCCATGCATGTGTGGGGGCCCCCTGGGCGTTTAATTGGCTCTCGCTTCACAGGGCGGTTAGCCGCAGGCCCATTATGGAGGCGAAGTATGCACACAGAAAAAAAAGGGCCCTTCTCCCAAATGGGCTTGGTAGTGGCGTTAAAAAGTGCCCTATCACTCCTGGCGCTGACTGGCAGGGCTAATTCAGATGTATGCGCGTTCACAAACACTCGCAATCACAAGTGTGGAGTGTGCTGGAGGAGAGGACGGGGCGGGAGAGACGCAATGACTGGAGGGTTTCTCCCAAAGGCTTGTTCAGGCTTCACGCGGCGCCGAGCGGCCGCGGATCGAGTCCGTTGGAGAGTTTTGAACGTGCTGCGATTTCTTTGATTGATGTCAAATGTCGCTCTCTGTCACGTCACTCTATCGCCAGAGTGAGGATGGGTTTGTCTTGTTTTTTGAATGTGAGACAGTAAGAGGGTGAGCGCTGACCTTCTGCGGTGATCTGCTATGTGTGGTTTAATTACGGAATGTTTTATTCTTGTGTAAAGGCCCCACTTGGGACGACGGTTTGTGGTATGTAACACAGGCTTATGAGAAATGCTTGTTCCTATTCGAGTCAACTTAAAGAAATAATAACTTGAAGATAATTATTAAAGAAGTTTTAAAGCAGTACTAAGTAACTCTTCCCCCTAGAGGCCATAAGCGCAGGTGTCGTAGCAAGTTACGATTTTTTATCTTATTAATTGTCTTGGAGAGTAAATACTACGCTGACAGGAAAGGCGAAGGGAGAGAGGGATATTGTACATCCAATTACACAATGGAAATAATTTTTTTCACTCAAACTTTGCTGTAAATACTGTTTAAAGTGATGTTAGCCCGCAGTTAGCTTTGCCCGTTAGCCTGTTAGCTTCTTCTTCGTGATTCCATTAGTGTGTATTGGTGGCTCCGGTCCGGTGGCAGTCAAGTTGCAAAAATGGGTTTCTGTCCAGAGACACCAGGGGGAGATGAAAGACCCTCCAATCATCCCATAAACACTTGTATTACCCCCACAGGGACTACGAAAAGGCTTTAAGGTAAACACGTTACTTAGTACTGCTTTAAGGTAGATAAAGGTAGCGTGTTTTGATTTTTTGGTTCTCCAGACGACTGTTTTCCAATCTGAAAGCAGAGTGAACCACACAGGTACGGTTGCCAAACGGCTTTAAAATGAACAGAAAGGGACTCTTCCCTACTTTCCAGTGCTGCACATAAGATCATAAAAAACGATATCAGAATAAAACAGATTAAAACAGATAAATAGAAATAAAACCAGATATAAAAAGCAATAAAATAAAATAAAAGACACAGGACCACACAACTCACGCAGAGCTAAAAGCCAGAGAATAAATGTGGGTTTTAAGACGAGATTTAAAACAATCCACTGTGGGGGCCGTTCGGAACAGAGAACGCCCTGTTCCCTCTGGTTTTACGCATTGTCTTCGGGTTTGTTTTAATGAGGCATGTTTACTTGTGAGTGTTGTCCTCATTTGCAGCTTTAGGCAACCCAAGTGAAACATACTTTTTAAACAACTTGGAGCGCATCTTTTAGCTATAAGGTTCAAGTCTTACGATTACCATGTGCAGTAGGACAGTGTTAATTTTGACAACATATTTTATTTTAGTTTTAGGGCGCACTCACACTTGTCCATCCGAACCGCGCCCAAGCGCTCGAAGCCCCTTCTGCGCGGTTCGTTTGTGCAGTGTGAGTGCAATCAATCCGTGCCCGAGTCGGACTCGGTTCCGGACTTTGGCCCGCTTGGAGGAGGGGGGCCAGAGCGCGGCTCGGTTGCTCGTGTTTGCGCACACGCACGGATACAAGCGGCGGTTGTGTGGGCGGGTGCATTTGTCACGTAAAACAGTGAGAAAAGGCTGTGTTTATCAGACAGAGCAGCGGCTGCCTCGCTCTAGTCTCCCCGGCCCCGACCGCTTCGCTCCCGGGCGGCTCCCCGGCTACCCGGACCCCCGGCCACATACCGCTCGTCTCCCCGACCGCTCACTCCTGACGCCCTGGCCGCTTCACGCTCGTCTCGGGCTGACTATACGGGAGCGGCTGCGCTTCTCCCGCCCTGTGTCCGAGCTTCTCTGCTGCTGAACCTGGTTTGGCCGCAGGCTTTAGTGGGACAGATAAAACCTGCGGGTGCTTTTATCGCTTGTGACTTCGGTGCGTGTTCGTGTTAAGTGCTTTGTCGCAATGTAGCGTATACGAAGTATAGTCTAGACTTCCAGGAGTTCACCAACATAAAGCTGTTTAACCAGTGGCCGAAGCAGCAATGAATGACATAAACTGAGCGTCAGATCTTCTGTTCTCGTAGCGTTGTTTTGAAGGCTGTATATGACTCCAAAGAAAGGCTCAGAGCGGCAGGTGCTGCTCCACCCCCCGCCTCAGCTGAGCGGGACAGGGGGACGCGCACTTCTCTATTTCTCTGCTTTATTAAAATCGACTGTTATATTCACCATAGCCCTTTTTGTTAAACTGTAGTAAAATGCAAAGAAAAGTGGAGTGAAGAGATTTGACAGGGCTCATAGTAGACATTATTTCACGCAGCTGTTTAAGGTTTTTTTTTTCTTCCGCATTATGTTGCGCTGCTGCTGCTCACGTGCACTTGTAAACAACTCCTCGTGTTCGGCCACGGCTCGGTTCGTTTGTGTCAGTGTGAGCGCGGGCCGTTCGGGGCATCCAGGCCTTTCCTCAAACGAGCTGGAGAGTGGCACGGTTCGGATGTCAAGTGTGAGTGCGCCCTTAGTCTTTTGACGAAAATGTAATTCAATTTTAGTCTAGTTTTAGTCAAAAACATATCTTCAATTTTAGTCTAGTTTTAGTCGACTAAAAATTGCAAGTACATTTAGTCGACTAAATTTAAGATGAATTTAGTAGTTTTTGCATTGATAATATTGATTATAATCATATTTAATCTGGTTCCTCTGCTTTATGAAGCTGCTCCACATGAACAAAGCTCAGAGCTGATCCTTTGGCAGAGAATTTAAATGATCTGAGGCTCTTTCAGACGCTCAATAGAAGTTTGGATGATTTTAGTCTCTCCTTTTCATTTTTATTTAGTCTTATTTTAGTCGACTATAATATCTGGACATTTTAGTCATAGTTTTAGTCTCATGAGAAACTTTTAATTTAGTTTTAGTCCAATTTTAGTCGTCAAAAATAACACTTTGACTAAAATTAAGACTAAATATTTTAGTCGACGAAATTAACCCTGCAGTAGGACAAACAATCAGGAGACTGTCACGCACTTAGCATCAGTTGTCTCAGGTTTGCCGCTTGAGCACTTCTAGTCAAGATTTCTAGTCAAACTTGCTTTTATTTGTTAAAAATGTGTTGCCGCATACACATTAGACGTGTGTAGCAAAGTGGGCTAATCCTGTTTGCCGTGGATGCCTTCAAGTCATTTCAGCTTAGCATCATATCCGTCATTAACACCACACAGCAGCACAAATTAATAGACATTCAAACAAGCTGCAAAACATCGTCTCTGTTATTGTCCAATGATAAAAATAAAAAAAAAACCTCCCTGCAGCATGCCTTCACACAGCACACTTTGATCACTCCACTTTCTGATACCGACACACTGACTCTTTAATCTCAGCCCGGGGGGACGTGGCAAGGTTGTCCAATGTCCCACTTTTTGTTTGGCAGCTCTACCTTTTAAGACATCCTTCTCCTCTCCACGGTGCCATCTGCCATGTGAAGTTTCACTCACAGGCTGCCCCAGGCGCTGGATGGAGCCCTCACCGCTCGGCCATATTGGGGAGGGCACCCGGACCCCCCAGCGATGCCCGCTCCTGGTGGGGGGAAGAGGATAAAGAAGGTGTTGAGGAGAGGGGATTGGCATGGGAGATGGGGAAGAGGCTCCTGGGAAATCTGGCGTGCAAACTAATTATGTAGTGCTGCCAAAGTGACTGTGATTACAAAACGCAGAGGCGGTGGAGGCGGGGCTAAGGTGTTATCAATTGTGCTAATTTCTTTATAAAGACAACGGCTAAAGTTAATGAGATGATTTAACAGAATGGTAAATGACAAATTGTTTAAGGTGCATAATATACATGTTGCAGTAGGAAACAGAAACAGTGTTGCCCAGTTAATATAGCTTTGAGATGTATTTACGTGATTGAAATGACCATATTATATTTTCACTTGTTGAACATATACAAAGGATAGAGTTTTACATGTTCTATAAACCTCCTCCTACTTCTTTTTAGTAACTCTTACACTTCTTTTCAAGTTTATCAATGTCTTACACTACCAACAGAAAAACAGATTATATTAATTGAAATATTGTTGTTTTTAAATACATGATATAGAGTTTGGGAATGTGATGTCATATCGCTAAGCATTATGGGATTAGCAGCAATTGTAAAGTAATGGAGATTTTAAAAGTTAAAATACCAAAGTTATTGTTAGGTGTATTTACCAGCAGTAACTCAGTAGTTAATGTTGTTCCACGACTATTTTCTCCACTTTTTATACTGTTTTTTAGCTAATGTTAGTCTATGGAAATGTATGCTAACAGCTGCTAAGATGGCGGATCTCCATGGTAACTGTGGAATTTCCCGAACTCTATGGCTGTATCCGAATGTCCACACTATTCCCTATATAGTGACTATATAGTGACTATATAGTGGTCACGCCATTTTGTAGGGGTGTCCGAATGTCCAGAGAGAAAAAAGTAATCCACTCGAAATTTCCCACAATGCATTTCGAAAAGTAGTGAGCATCGATGGCCACTAAACGGGTCAATATAGACCACAATGCATTGCGAGAGTCGGAGAAGAGCCTGACGGCGACGGGTCTTTGAACTAAACACGACTGAAGTAAATCAGCTGTTTCAGTCGTGTGTTTGTATTTGTCATGAATAAATTACTTAAATATAAACAGTTACGGTGAAAAGATGCTAACGTTAGCTGCTAACCTTTAGCTTGAGCTGTTAATTGACCGACAGCTTCCTCTCGAATAATCCAAGCCATTCATTTAAAATCCGTGTGAAATAAAGTGTATCTGACTCGTATTTATCCATAAATATTCCACTGTCTCTGAGTTTGGTTTTTATCACAGAAATACTTTATTCCCGGAGTTTAGTGAACTTTTAGCAGATGTAGTCACTCAATCTGCTGGCGCTTCGGACACCTGCTCTGACCGACTGTCTCTGAGCTCACGCTGGAGTGATTTTTCTTTTTCTTGCTTTTTTTGTGATGATAGTTTTAATTTAAATTTAAAAGACAAATAAAACATCTGTAAAATTGCCAAAACAGTCGTTCTGTTTCATAAAATATTCGTTTGTAACAATAAATAAATTCAGATAAAAAAATAAAAAAAACATATCTGCAGCTGCAGCGCTCGTGACGTCACGCAGCTCGGAGAAAGTAGTGGCTTGTGTCCGAATCGCCAACAGAATCAGTGACTATATAGTCGACTATATAGTGCGGGCCTGTGTAGTGAATGAGGGGTTAGGGACTAGGGTGGACATTCGGACACAGCCTATATGCCAGGTGTGACCCAGTAGCAAAGTACGGCCATCAGACCTATTTTTGCCGGCCCTCAGGCTTCTGGCTGAATTCGCGCTTTATCAGTGGTGCCAATTTTCTTCTTTCTTTTCTTTTTCAAAACAGCCCTCAATTAAAAACGCTTGCATTTATATATTTTGCAATCTTAAAAGCTCCATATCCTGTTTAGTTCAATGTTTAGAAAGTGGGTGGATGAGACTGATGCACGGAGGAGAAGACCGCCACTTATGTTCTTAATGGCATGTGCAATCAAATCCATGCAATGAAGAACAATATCAGTCTCACGGCCCAAACAGCACGTCCCTGCCGGGCTTCTATTAAAGAAAAGCTCCCCTTTGAGCAGACGGACAGGTGATGTAAATAAACAGAAGCGCTGCATAATTAATGGCCAAACTTGAACTTTAAAAATAGCTATTTATTTTCGGGAATCAAAGGTGTGGCTGTATAATGGCAAATACCTAATTACTTGTCTGATGTTTCCCAGCTGCCAGTCACTCTTGGGGGGGAGGGGGAGGCTAGTTCACAAATGATCTGCTATATTTGTATTAGCACCTCAGCTGGCGTCTCAGACAGTCTAACCGAAATCCCCCTTTTCTCACCCTCATGCCCCCGCCCGTCGTACATCTGAGGGCCTACGAGTTGTCCAGGTTGATGTGACTTAACCTGTTACCTACCGTCCCCCGGATCAGGGGGCTAGGGTTCGGGTTAGGGTTAGGGTTAGTTAACCTTAATCAGGATATGACTAGGGTTAAGAAAAGGCAAATGTAACGTAAGTTGTGTTTCACTCGCACAGATCTCACACATACTTTTAGAAACTAGAAGGCTTTCAAATTAGGCATCACACTGACATATAGGCTGTAAACTCTCCAGTCAATACTGTTAGAGGATAACATTAAATCGCTATTTATCACACTGGGTCAAGCTGTACAGTCGTACTATCTCTGTCACTGTGGTGCTCAGTAGGGCTGGGAAAAAAAATCTATTTGATTTAAAAATCGAGTTGGTAAGTCAAATCGATTCATATTTTCAAAAAATCACGAGAGCTGGGGAAAAATCGCCCAGCTCTAGTGCTCAGGCGCCCACTCTCAGCCACTGAATGTTTGCTTGCGTATCAGTCTGACGCTCTGAGAGGGTTTTTATCCCTTTTCTGTGGAAGCTTGGACAGACTTGAATGGTAGGACTAGCGCAATGTCTCCAGTTCATGTCTCCGGGTCCCGCACCGATGGTAAATAAACTTCTCCTGTATAAGACATCCAGACTGCTGAATATTCTTCATTCTATCTGGGTGGCACGGTAGCGCAGCGGTTAGTGCTCTCGCTTCACAGCTAGAAGGTCCGGGTTCGATTCCCACCTGGACGGGGCCTTTCTGTGTGGAGTTTGCATGCTCTCCCCGTGTCTGCGTAGGTTTCCTCCGGGTACTCCGGTTTCCCCTACCACTAAAAACATGCACAATAGGCCAGGATGAACGACGTGTGTTTTAGTGAATGTATGGTGGTGGTCAGAGGGGCAGTCGCGAAAGCGCTTCTGTCAGTCTCCCCCAGGGGAAACTGAAGCTACAAATGTAGTTTACCACCACCGAGTATGGAGTGACTGTACAATTGTCTCATGTAAAAGCGCTTTGTGACTATGTCTGTGAAAGGCGCTATACAAATAAAGATCTTCTTCTTCTTCTTCAATTCAAATTCACTTTATACGGGCCGATAAAAACAATACATTCACAGACATTCAACAACATACAGCAATAATAAATACATTAAAAAACAATATAGTGGGCCTTTGATAGACCAAGGTCCACACAGTCATTTATTCAGCAGGCGGATGGAGGTCGGGAGGAAAGTGGAGGTCGCCCTCTTTGTCCCCAGAGGGAGGGACCTGAACCTGCGCCCTGACGGCAACAGGGCTTCTTCTATCCTCTCGAACACCATTGTTATTTCTCTAACAAATACGTTCTGAGATTTGGATGTAAATAATTGTCGTTTTTTGTGGTTTTTATGTGGGAAAGTGGGGATTTTGATCATTGATTAGCGCTTAGCTGAGCTTATCATTTAAACGTGCTAGCGTCTCAAAAGCTAAACGTTAGCTTTAAAAAAATATCACGTGAATTTACTTTTTGCTAACGTCGACGTCGGGCATTTCACTCGCAATTTTGTTGCCACGAGGATAGCGACAGCTCACGCTAAACTCAAAAAAGTAGCAGTGTTTGACTAAAAAGCTAGGTCGGTCGTTTTCCCCAGTTGAGCGAGCGTTCACGTGCGTTCCCTAACTGGTGAAGTCCTTCGCCCGAGTTCCCGAGGACCACATGAAGCACCAAAAATGTATGGTCAGCAGGCAAATTGAATTGTTTGATTCTCATCGGGGCGGGTCAGAAGAAAGCATCGGGCCCGCGAATGATCCGAGTGTCGCAGTTATGGCCGACACATGCATAGATCTCCGCGTGCCCCATCCATAAGTATAATTTTAAAGCTACTGTATATGCTAAGGCATCCAAAAGGAATCCGAATAAAGCACAGCCCTTCACTTATCTCTGTGATGCAGCAGCTTCAGGGGCCATTCCACTTTTGGGCCTAATACCCGTTTCCATTAGCTCGCATTCAGAAGGTGCTGAAAGCCTTAAAGTGCATTGCTATCAGTGGACTTTACATATCTCCGCGCCCATATTTATACATTAGCGCGGCCGTAATGGAGGTCAGCCGGCGTATTAAGAGCGCGCTGCCCTCTGATGGATGGGAGGAGAATGTTTGGGGTTGTCCCGGCTCAGGTGGAGGGTGCCAATAAAAGCCCGCCGCCGATTCCTTTAATGGCAGATAAATCTTGCGCTAGTTCCATTATTTTTATTGCATTATGTTTCCTCGGGTGTGCGGGCAGATGTCCCCGAGCGCGGCGGCTTACATAACTAATATTCCGCCCGTAACGCGTTTATGGAGAGGGGCCACGTCACCCGCTCAGATGAGGAACATTTGTCAAAGGGAAAAGTGACGGCTCGCGGTGGAACAATGCGCGTCCCCCCCCCCTCATCGTTCGGCGGAATGGGATGTTATTGTCAGAAACGGTGTCGGCGTGAGCTCTGGGTGGTTGTTCATGGCAACCAGTGATGTGCAATGACTTATTTGTTCCGCTTTTGTGATACGATTCCAATTGATATCAAGGCTGGTTTTGACGACACCGACAACGCCATCACGATGTTTCTTTTGTTCCCTCGCGCAACATTCTGTTCTGTTGCTACCAGGCATCGGGTCTCTCAGTTTGGTGTGGTCTCTGAAAAGTAATCGAGCAGCAAAGTACTTTTGAAACTTTTCCTATGGAGCGTCGATCAGTGTAACACTTCTAACCACCAACTTTAAGCAAGCGCATTTTCTCCAGTTCGGCTTTACCCGAGTCTAAAAACTTCTCGACTGTAAAGCTTGGCCTGTCATTTGAAAGTTAAGACCTGCAAAACTGTCACCGCGTTTTAAAGAGGGGGTATTATGCTTTTTTCAGCCCCATAGCACCAGTCTATATCACACTACAATGATGACCAAACCTTCTGTTGGTCTGTAAATGCAGTAAATTAGAATAACTGCCTTGTATAAAATGTCTCTCTCAAAATGGCTGTAGTGAATGTCTTGAAATAGGCCTCTGTCTCTTTAAGAACCTCTGAGCCTTTAGACACGCCCCCTCCACACACTGTCTGTGGCATCAGTGGGGAGGGGGTTCTGCTGAGGAGCAGTGGTCGGTTACTCGGCTGGTGACGAAAGCTCGGAGGCGTCTCCAGGAGGTGGGGGCGTTCCTAGGAGGACTCAGGCAAACCTATCCCTAAAATGGCCGCCATCAGAGTTTTTACAGATTACTCAAAAATACGCGAATGTGCCAAGGCAACACTTCAGGCATGTTTTTAATGAGGGAGTGACATAATAACATGATGTAAAGCTTGAAAAAGTTGATTTTGCATAACACCCCCCCTTTAATACAAAGTGTTTTTTGCAGGGTTTTTTGGCGCTTTTTTGTTGCATTTTAGTCACTTTTTTGTGACTTTTTCTCATCACTCCTTAGTCTCGTTTTTGTCACCTTTTCATCGTGCTACTGTTGCTTTTCCGGCACGTTTATGTTGCTCTTTTGCCGCTTCATTTTCACTACTCTGTTGACACTTCTTTCAAGACGGTTTTAGCTTTGGGTAAAGTCAAACTGGAGAAAATGTGGCCTGTTCAGGTGGGGGTTAAGAGGTTAAATTAAATGCAAGTTACACTTTAATTGAATACGTTTTGGGTTTGACTCACAGAATGGCGGTGTCACCAAGGAATGCAAATCTAGTGAAGATATTTACAATATGTACACTTATGTGCAGTATTATTTACAAAGTACAATTAGGGGAAAATTGACCTTTATATTCACGCACCACTTGAACGGTAGGTTTACGGAGGTATTAATGCAGTCCACCACTCAAAGTAAGCAAATGCTAAAGT